>NC_064638.1:245701199-246326199 GCF_023864345.2 Schistocerca serialis cubense | reverse complement strand
TCAATTAGCCGTAGCAGTAATACAGTTTTTTTGTTTTTAAATAAACTTACTGTTTTTTTAAAAAAAGAGTAAATTGTACTAGTAAAATTCTCACTGGTTTGAAATATTTCGGTATTACAGACAATGGGAAATGCGACGTATGCTACTTTAATAGCAATGCAATCAGAAACCAGCAACAAACACATGGCATAAGAACTGGTAGAACACTGCTGACCCCTCCCGCCGGAAGTTCGAGTCCTCCCTCAGGCATGGGAGTGTGTGTTGTTCTTAGTATAAGTTAGTTTAAATAGTGTGTAAGTCTAGGGACCGATGACCTCAGCACTTTCATCCCTTAAGAATTCGCACACATTTGATCACTGCTGAGACAAAACTGTCGCCATTGCAGTGGTCGTGGCTTAAGATGTGCATGTCATTCTCAATGGAGAGAAGTCTTCTCAAGTAAGAGTGATTTCAGGTGTGCCGCAGTGGAGTGTCGTAGCACCGTTGCTATTCACAATATACATAAATGACCTTGTGGATGACATCGGAAGTTCACTGAGGTTTTTTGCGGATGATACTGTGGTGTATCGAGAGGTTGTAACAATGGAAAATTGTACTGAAATGCAGGAGGATCTGCAGCGAATTGACGCATGGTGCAGGGAATCGCAATTGAATCCCAATGTAGACAAGTGTAATGTGCTGCGAATACATAGAAAGATAGATCCCTTATCATTTAGCTACAAATGGCAGACAACTGGAAGCAGTTAATTCCAGAAATTATCTGGGAGTACGCATTAGGAGTGATTTAAAATGGAATGATCATATAAAGTTGATCGTCGGTAAAGCAGATGCCAGACTGAGATTCATTGGAAGAATCCTAAGGAAATGCAATCCGAAAACAAAGGAAGTAGGTTACAGTACGCTTGTTCGCCCACTGCTTGAATACTGCTCAGCAGTGTGGGATCCGTACCGGATAGGGCTGATAGAAGAGAGAGAGAAGATCCAACGGAGAGCAGCGCGCTTCGTTACAGGATCATTTAGTAATCGCGAAAGCGTTACGGAGATGATAGATAAACTCCAGTGGAAGACTCTGCAGGAGAGACGCTCAGTAGCTCGGTACGGGCTTTTGTTGAAGTTTCGAGAACATACCTTCTCCGAAGAGTCAAGCAGTATATTGCTCCCTCCTGCGTATATCTCGCGAAGAGACCATGCGGATAAAATCAGAGAGATTAGAGCCCACACAGAAGCATACCGACAATCCTTCTTTCCACGAACAATAGGAGACTGGAATAGAAGGGCCGATAGAGGTACTCAAGGTACCCTCCGCCACACACCGTCAGGTGACTTATGGAGTATGGATGTAGACGTAGGTGTAGATGTAGATACGTGCAGTGGGTAAGGCCTCCCTCTCCCCCCCACCCCCCTTTTCGCCCTCCTTAGTTTATACAGTAGTTTCTCGCTGTTGTTACCGGACATCCGTTCTATTGCAGAATGGTATCAATGTTAGTCTGGAAATATTTGTACAAACTGATGTAGCAATGAAACACATTGCTTAATTTGCTTTAAAAGAGGCTGGAAACTATGGTGACAGCAACAAATTAAAAATTAACAAGTTACTCAGAGCATACAAAAAAAAACAGCAAGTAGCTGATCTGCTACCTTTGCCTATATAATATGGATTTATCTGCTTGTAGCCCTTGAAAACGGACAAACGAACGTGAAAAATAGTCCTTTAGCCTCAGTTTTCACCCTTTAACACTGATTATTCGTGAAGCGCGAATGGTGGTACGGTCCCCGATTACAACATGACAAAAACTTGAAATCAATAAGAGAACTAAATCACTTATGATTTTTCGAGAAAAGCAGTAAATGGTGGGTGGACTAAGTTTTCTTTTCTTTGCCTATTTAGTTTAACACTTTGATTCTGTGTATCTTGAAAGTGAGTCAAATTTTTTAAATCTTTGTTCGAGTTCTACTTTTTCAAGGGGTATACTAGGAATAAAAAAACTGAAAATTGGTTATATCAGCAACAGTTTATTTTGAGCGATTCTGTCTAGTTAAAATGACGTTGAAAAAAAAGCGATATAACGGAAAACCGATTGTTTCGGCGGTAACCGCCGTCCCTAGATACACTTAGAACAAAGCCACATGGTTTCCAGTCTCTATTGAGAAGTATTGTGAGGGTTTTGCTGCAGAACAGGGTCAAGAGAAAAAAGTTATATAAAAGGTTTCACTGTTAAACTATTTTCTGTTTGTACCTTAGTGGTGGCGTTTTTTCTTGATAGTGGCCATTCATAACTTGAATTAGATCTAAGCAGCAAATGCTTTCCTCCATGACAAGAGCCCTTTCAGCGGAACAAGCAAATCTTCCGTTAATAATAAAAGTTTAAAATAAAGTCCATTCAAAACGTAAGTGTAATAAAGGCTTCATTGTATTGCAACAACAAAATATGTAATTACTAGTACATATTTATTGATACAAAGTAAACAGTCTTTAGCGGTAGGGAATAAATTGATTCAGCGTTCACTACGATTGTTACCGACCCAATTTAGGTGTGTTTGTCTTGACACGGCACTTTCGCCAGCATTGCCTCTAAAGTAGCCAGTGAAAATATTGCTTCTACAGTAAAGTGTACTTCTTCCTTGGGTCGACGGGATTTCATTGCCCAGATTACACAGGCTCTGTGTCCTTAAAGTGTCTTAAGAGTCAAAACCATCTCTTTGACGACTGCAGTTATGTAGGACACGGCAACATTTGATATAGCTGATAGTAGAGATGAAATTAACATTACAGGTCTGTGAAATACGATGGGTGTTCAATACGTACGGCAACAAATTTTTTTCTACGGTCAATTTAGGTTGAAAAAACGCGGAATTTGTTGTGGGACATCGTGATAGATTCCAGCCTTAACACTTACAGTTCATGAAGTTCCGATAGGTGGTAGCGCTGTTCCAGAGTATTGCAGATATTCATGGTCGCTTGCAGAGTGTATACGGAGACCTTGAAGTGAACAAAAGCACGGAGCGTCGTTGGGCGAGGCGTCTGTCATAATCGCAACAAGGTCGGGAAAATCTGTCCGATCTCCTGCGTGCCGCCCGGCCACACACAGTTGCGACTCCTGCAGTGTTGGAACGTGCGGACACTCTCATTCGAAGTGATCAACGTATGACAATCAAAGACCTCGCTGCAGAACTGGACGTCTCTGTTGGCAGTGCTGTTACACTTGTCCACCAGTTGCGAAACTCACAAGTGCGTATCCGCTGGGTTCCTCGCAGCCTAACAGGAGAAAATAAAGAGCAACGAAGGACCGTCTGTTCGGAATGCCTTGCGCTCTGCGAGGCTGACCTTGACACCTTCTTCTCCAACATCACCACCGGCGTGAAACATTGGTTCACCGCTTCAAATCGAAAAGAAAACGGCAATCCATGGAGTGGCACCACACTATCTGTCCTCAGAAACAAATGTCCAAAACTACACCCTCAGCCGATAAAATCATGTCGAGGGTCATCTCGGACATTGATCGCCTTATTTTGTTTGATGGCTTCCTCAGAGTGCAACGATCAACTTTGAAGTGTATTCTGCTGTCCTCAGAAATTTGAAGAAACGAGTTCAGCGTGTTCGTCGACACAAAAGTGTGAGCGAATTTCTCCTTCTCCATGACAACGCAAGGACTCACACAAGGCTGCACACCCGAGAGGAACTCACAACAAATCATTGGACTGTTCTTCGTTATCCATCCTACAACCCGGAATACACACCTCCCGAATTCTTTGTATTTGGACCAATGAGGGATGCACTACGCAGGAAGCAGTTTGTGAATGATGGAGAGGGTGTTGATGTAGCAAGACGTTAACACTGACGTCGACCAGTAGAGTGGTAGAGTGGTACCATGCAGTCATTGAGGCCCTTCCAGTAAGGCGGCATAATACCATCGCACTGAACGGAGATTACACCACTGGCCATTAAAATTGCTACACCAAGAAGAAATGCAGATGATACACGGGTATTAATTGGACAATTGTATCATACTAGAACTGACATGTGATTACATTTTCACGCAATTTGGGTGCATAGATACTGAGAAATCAGTACCCAGAACAACCACCTCTGGACGTAATAACGGCCTTGATACGCCTGGGCATTGAGTCAAACAGAGCTTGGATGGCGTGTACAGGTACAGCTGCCCATGCAGCTTCAACACGATACAACAGTTCATCAAGAGTAGTGACTGGCGTATTGCGACGAGCCAGTTGCTCGGCCACCATTGGCCAGACGTTTTCAATTGGTGAGAGATCTGGAGAATGTGCTGGCCAGGACATCAGTCGAACATTTTCTGTATCCAGAAAGGCCCGTACAGGACCTGCAACATGCGGTCGTACATTATCCTGCTGAAATGTAGGGTTTCGCAGGGATCGAATGAAGGGTAGAGCCACGGGTCGTAACACATCTGAAATGTAATGTCCACTGTTCAAAGTGCCGTCAGTGCGAACAAGAGGTGACCGAGACGTGTAACCAGTGGCACCCCATACCATCACTCTGGGTGATACGCCAGTATGGAGATGACGAATACGCGCTTCCAATGTGCGTTCACCGCGATGTCGACAAACACGGATGCGACTATCATGATGCTAGAAACAGAACCTGGATTCATCCGAAAAAATGACGTTTTGCCATTCGTGCATCCAAGTTCGTCATTGAGTACATCATCGCAGGCGCTCCTGTCTGTGATGCTGCGTCAAGGGTAACCGCATCTGTGGTCTCCGAGCTGATGGTCCATGCTGCTGCAAACGTCGTCGAACTGTTCGTGCAGATCATTGTCTTCCAAACGTCCGCATCTGTTGACTCAGGGATAGAGACGCGGCTGCACGATCCGTTACAGCCATGCAGATAAGATGTCTGTCATCTCGACTGATAGCGATATGAGGCCGTTGGGATCCAGAACGGCTTTCCGTATTACCCTCCTGAATTAACCGATTCCATATTCTGCTAACAGTCATTGGATCTCGAGCAACACGAGCAGTATTGTCGCGATACGGTAAACCGCAATCCCGATAGGCTACAATCCGACCTTTATCAAAGTCGGAAACGTGATGGTACGTATTTCTCCTCCTTACACGAGGCCTCATAACAACGTTTCACCAGGCAACGCCGGTCAACTGCTGTTTGTATATGAGAAATCGGTTGGAAACTTTTCTCATGTCAGCACGTTGTAAGTGTTGCCACCGGAGCCAGCCTTGTGTGAATGCTCTGAAAAACTAATCATTTGCATATCACAGCATCTTATTCCTGTCGATTAAATTTCGCGTCTGTAGCACGTCATCTTCGTAGTGTAGTGATTTTAATGGTCAGTAGTGTATGTTGAAATATGGTGCTTTCTACCCAAACGAATTGGGAAATAATATGAGGTATTGGAATTCGGTATAAAACCAATCTGCTTTCAGAAAAGAATCTGTCGCTTTACTTATTGAAGCCCCTTCGTATTTACCATTTATTGTTTGGAATTCCAAATGCGCTTTGCACAAACACTGATGAGCCAAATCATTATGACCACCTGCTTAATAGCATGTTTGTCCGTTTTGGGAACGAAACACAGCACTGATTATCCGTATCACGGATCCGACAATTTGTTGGTGGCTTTGTGGAAGCATGTGGCATTAGATGTCTACACAGGTCATGTGATTCACTTAAACAATGGGCCGTTAATTTGCGTTCGTGGTTACAGCACCCTATACCGACCCAGATGGGATATAATGCTCCTCAAACCAAGAATTATGACGTTCTTGGAAAATGAACAGCTCCTCTATAAAAATCAACATAGATTCCCCAAACAGAGATCCTGCGAAACTCTGCTCGCTCTGTTCCTCCATGAGGTCCACAGTGCAGTCAGTGGACAACGGTATTCAGCCTGATGCCGTGTTCCTTGACTTCAGTAAGGCATTTGACACCGTCCCGCATTGCCGTTTAATGAAAGAAATACGAGATTACAGTGCATCGGAGCAGACCTGAGATTGGATTCAAGACTTTCTTGCCGATAGAACTCAACACGTCGCTCTTAATGGAACTAAATCGACAGGCGTAAAGGTCACATCCGGAGTACCACAGGGAAGTGTGATAGGAGCGCTACTCTTCACAATATATATAAATGAGCGAGTAGAATGCGCCGGATGGTCTTTAAGGCAATTCGCAGATGATGCAGTTGTTTATGCCAAAGTAGCAACGCCAGAAGAGAGTAATAATTTGCAGAACAACCTGCAGAGAACTGATGAATGGCGCAGACTCTGGCAGTTGACCCTGAAAGTAAATATGTAACATATTGCGCATACATAGGAAAAGAGATCCACTACTGAACAGCTACACTATTGATGACAAACAGCTGGAGAGAGCGTCTGTCGTAAAATATCTAGGCGTGACCTTAAGTGGAATGACCATATAAAACAGATAGTGGGAAAAGCAGACACAAGACTCAGATTCATCGGAAGAATCTTAATGAAATGTAAGTCATCCACGAAAGAAGTAGCTTATAAGGCGCTTGTTCGTCCGATTCTAGAGTATTGTTCATTTGTCTTGGATCCCTGTCAGGTAGGATTGATAGAGGAGATTGAGAAGATCCAACGAAGAGCGGCGCGTTTCGTCACGGAATCGTTTAGCTGGCGAGAGAGCGTTACAGAGACGCTAAACAAACTCCACTAGCAGACGTTACAAGAGAGACGTTGTGCATCACGAAGAGATTTATTACTAAAATTTCGGGATAGCACTTTTCAGGAGCAGTCAGACAAAATATTACTTCGCCCACATACATCTCGCTTAATGATCACTAGGAGAAAATTCGAGAAATTAGAGCCAATACAGAGGCTTACCGACAATAATTCTTCCCACACACTATTCTCGAGTGGAACAGGGTTGGAGGCATCAGATAGTGGTACCGAAAGTACCCTCCGCCACCACCATTATGTGGCTTGCGGAGTATGATGTAGATATATATTTTAGCTCGGTTCCGGCTCCGACACAGGGACATTTTTACTGCGCAAATATGACATCAACGTCGGAGAAGAAATAGAACATGAAGGGATGCAGGCAGTTCGCAGCTGTCAGTATGTCTTCGGTTTCCACCACAGGTCCCATGCAAGCGCAGGAGAATACCTACCATAGCTTAACATTGCTCCCACCAGCCTGCGTGGGTAGCACGCTGCACGTTTCGAGCCGCCGTTCACCTCAATGACGGCGTTTGTGGAGATGGCCATCGACCTAGAATAACAAAAATGTGCTTCACCCGAAGAGCTGACACGTTTACATTGATCGACGGTTGAATCCCGATGGCCCAGTGCCCACTGCATTGACGATATCGCTGCGTCAACATGTGAACACGCAGAGGTGGTCGGCTGCTGAGCTCCATGTTCAACAATGTACGATGAACGGTTTGTTCCGCACCACTTTAGCGTGCACCAGCATTGTGGTGTTTCGGAAGAGATGCCACAGAGCACCATCCATCCTACTTTACAGGGTAGACAAGCCCCCGATTGCCACGTTCTGGGAAGAGTCGCAGACGTCTAACCATTTAGCGCCTAGTAGTAATTAAACTGACTTATCCCTTTCCGTAGATGCTCACGGTAGTAGCACCTCAACGATCGACCAGCTTCGCCGTTTTCGAGATACTCGTTCACAGTGTTATGGCTTATCAGTGTATCTCCGTGCATGACATACACTATAGTTAAAGAGTCGTTTGATGTAGAAGGGGAACGTTGCGTTGTGCGGTCTCATTAGGAAGCATCGAAAGTCTCAAATGGTTCAAATGGCTCTGAGCACTATGGGACTCAACATCTGAGATCATTAGTCCGCTAGGACTCAGACCTAGTTAATCCTAACTAACCTAAGGACATCACACACATCCATGCCCGAGGCAGGATTCGAACCTGCGACCGTAGCGGTCGCTCGGTTCCAGACTGAAGCGCCTAGAACGCTCGGCCAGACCGGCCGGCATTTAAAGTCTCACAGCACAGTCTTTGTTCTTGGCAGTTGATTGCAATTCTATTGTTAAATCATCAAACTGCCGTATACTCACTAGAAAACAATTAAAGAATTTGCTTTCGTTTTCTCTTAAGTTTATAAAGAGCGACACGAACTCTCCCTTCACCAGCCGTGAACTAACCAGAGTGTGGGTCTAATCCCTGCTGTTTCTTAATATATCCATAAACGAAATAAGCTAACACTGCCTGCTTTCTTCTGACTACGTGCGTACGGGTCGGATCCCACCGTAATACTGTTCCACGATTATCGCAGCGATACCGCCATGTGTGCGCTGAAACGATTTCTGACGCCACAATCTCGCTGCGAGCTCGCGCGGTTTTTATTGGCTCGTTGTGCATCGAGCTTAAGTTCACTGACGCCATGGGACTTCTATTCTGCGTCCCTGTATTTCGTTTAACCCACACCATACCGCACCAGCCGCCCTGTCATCAGCCTTCGTTATTTTGTTATGTTTGATCGCTCAGTGAAATAATGTCGCAATGTACCACTTTGTCATGAATTTTTTGAGTATCTTAGGCAAGGGTGATTCTAAACGGGCTACTCTTGTGTTAGCAGTTTCAACAAAAAGTCATCAATTATCTACTTCCAAACTCCAAGCGAAAGAAATCGTCTGAACTTGGAAGCTCTCTGCAAAAATAAAATGAGTCATTGTCTATAGAATTATGAATAATTAATTCAAAGCGCATGGTTCAGTAATTATTTTTTATGTGATAAGCTCAAAACAGAAATAACCCACAGTCCAAAGTTGCATTACTTGTAACAATAACAAGATCCTATTTCATTGATTAATTGCCAACCGGTGTAAAGCCATATCAAACAAAATAATGAAGGAAAAATATACAGGGTGTACATAAGGTCCGGGAGCACTTTCAGTTATTTATTGCACAAGAACTAAACATTGAACAGATGTCATACGTACTGCATTTTGAAGAGAAACTCTGAAAGTTTTTTTAGAAGCATTCGATATGCGAACCACGAGTGATCCGGCAGACGTCAATACGGTAAGCGAATCTTGCCATCCCGTCCCAGCATGGCATCGGCAACTGTGACAGTCGCTTCCCGTGTTCTCTCCCGGAGCTCTGCTACATCACGTGCTAGAGGCGGTACATACACCACATCTGTAATGAATCCCCACAGAAAAAAGTCACACGGAGTGACATCTGGTGATCGGGGAGGCCATTTCATGAAACAGCTCGCTCCGCACCTGAACTCGCCATGTTTGCGACTAGCGCTGACCATCGGCGAATTACCAAAATGCGCTATGGCGGTGTACGTGAAAAAAATCTTTCAGGGTATCTCTTCAAAATGACATATGTGTGATATCTGTACAATGTCTGGTTCTTGCGCAATAAATAATTGATAGTGTTCCTGGACTTTATGTACGCCCTGTACTTTCTACAATACTGTTGTATTGGCTTATTTATCGTAACGAAACACGGATCCTTCCAGTAATCTAAGAAAAAGAAACAAACTCCACACACCAGTGAAAGGCCACAACCGATCAAAAGTATCCGGACGCCCCTATGTATTGCGGAAATAACCACTACATGTCACAAGAGGAGGACCCAACAATAAAAAAGGAGGCAGAGACTACCGTGTTATCAGTACGGGAGCAAGAACAGCAGAAGGCGAATACAGTACTTCCAACGTGAACTAGTCATTGAATGTCACTTGAGTAGCTAATACATCAGTGTTATTTCAATCGTTTTACAGCTTCCATATCGGCTGTTAGTAAAGTCATTGGGAAACTCTCACACCAAGGCACAGCTGCAGCTAAACCAAGACCAAACAGACTTGAGGTACCGACAGACAATGACCATCGACCATTGTTGAGAGTGGTTGTACAAAATCGCATGAAATCAGTGGAAGGAATCATCATGAGTGCTAGCAGTCCAGTTAGCAAGGTGTGTGTTCCTAGGGAGTTATAAAAACGGGGTACAACGGTCGAACAGCTTACCAAAAGTCACATATTTCTACAGTCAACGCTACCAGCGCTTCAGGAGGAGTAAAGAACAATACCATTAGACGATAGATGAATGGAAACGCGTGATTTGGAGCGATGAATCATTCTGCACCCTGTGGAGGTCTGATGGATGTCTTTGGGTTTGGCGGATTCCTGAAGAACGTTCCTTCCATCATGTGTAGGACCAACAGTAAAGTACGGAGGAGGTGGTGCTACGGTATGAGTTGGAACGCCCTGTCTCGACAATGTTAAATTTAGTGACTTGGCTTCCCTGTATTTCATGAACCACTGTAGCCATTGACATCAAACTCTTACAGGACATTAAACGGTATTTTTTGAGTCTGATGAACAACAAAAATTGCATTGCAGCCACTGCTTTCGGATATACAATTTCTTAATTAATATTTTGTGTACTTTTTTGTATGTTATCCTAAATAATTTTAATTATACATAACTATATTCTTCTTTTAGTTCATTAGATTCGGGATATGTATGTTATTACTCCCTGAACATCTGAATACTCTACTCGTAGTGGTTTCTGAGATTTATGGAAAAATGCAACAGAAAATGCAAATTTTCAGGAACGGCTTCTAAAGTTTCAAAAGACTGTACCTCACTTAATATATGCTTTTTTTTTATTTTTAGTCACTCAGAAGCACCCTGAACGATATTGCATATCATCCTCTTGATCTTTTTCCAAGTTTTTTTCTTCTTTTCTTCTTTCTGGACTTATTAGTGGCCAACTGTGCTGCGTACTTTGATTTATCAATGCGAAACGTGTCCATCCGTTCGAGTTTTCTGATGCAGTTTGCTCCAGGATTAATGCCCATATGCTATAGCACGTTTACCCTACCAATGTTGCCATCATTAAAAGCAATACCAGCATCGTTGACCCCCCACTTTAGTGTCTTCATTCCAACAAAAACATTTTTTAGTAAGCGAGTCCATATAAGATTATTGAACGACTGATTGGAATTTTGAGTATGACCATGCAGACACTTCTTCAGAAATTCAAGATTTGCCAGGTCTCTGTAAATAGGTTTTATGATATCCGTGACTGCTGCTGGGATGGAATGTTTATGGCTGTATGAACTGTTTGAGTACTGGACGTTGCGGTAATTGCACCATGATTCAGGTCCAGGAGGGCAAAGGCGGTGTACCGGTTTTTGATCAGTTGACAGTCTGTGGAAGAAGATAGCCCATACTGCCTGCTTCATTTTCAACAAACCCTCAGTGTTATTTCTAATGGCCATCCCATGATATTGCTGTTTTTCGTCATCCATTTCGTCTGTCACCCTGCCCCTTATGGTTTTACCATGAAAAATTTTCTTGTCTCTCAGACTTTGTTTCAACTTCCTCAACCTGCAGCCCATCCTCTTCTGGACATGACCTTTATAACACAGAAATCCACAGCCTTCTACATAAAAAATGACCGATTTTATTAGACCTTGAGGCAACGCACGTAAAAATTTTAACTTTTTCAAACAGTGTAAATTATATTTAATAAAAATAAAATAAAATACTTCCCATGTGAGTTTATAGGTGATGTATGCATCATGTTATTCGGAAAATTGCAAATTTTATAATGAGATAAAAATCCGAAAATGTGAAAAAAAATATTTAGCGTTGTAACTCCCCTTAAGATGTAGTCCCTTTATTTCGCTTAAGATAACGCTAAGTGCGGAAGGACATGAACATATTTTAAGGAATGTGGACTGTATACAGTAGAGGTATCCTTCGGAGACAATGAATGTGTGAGCATGGCATTATTTCCTGGCATTAAGGAGCACTTACAAGGCAATAGTTCGCTTACAATATCATTCCTGGAATAGATTAGGCTGTCCACAGTGCCGTGAAACCGACGTAACACCCTTCGTGTAAGTTAAAACGTCGGCTTCTCTCCTGACCACAACGTCCAACATCAGTACCTTCTCTGGTTTCGTTTATCGGAGCTGAAATCGCCGTAAGGGCGAGGGGTGCACATATTCCATACTAACAGGTGTTCAGGCAATTTTGATCAAATATTGTTGGTCTAAGGGAATTCCAGTACGAATCTTCTCAAGATTTCATTTTATTAATGCCGCCTCCCTCCCATTTTAGAGTCCTCCAGTTCCTCCTCTTCTTCTTCTTCTTATTATGACTGTTATTATTATTCCCTCTCCTCCCTATTCTCATCTTTTTCTTCCTCTTTTTTCGCCCTATCTTCTCCCCTTTCCTTTTCCAAGTCTCCATTTCTTTCGCTGCCGTGGCCCGGGTAGCAACCATGGTGTCGAGGCATGGTAACCACATATTATCCAGGAAAAGAGTGGCTGCGGCATCTTAAAATACAGTTGCTTTTGGCCTTCATCCTTGCTTTCTTCGGATTTTGCCAAGAGCAGCACCTTGAACTCCTGGATTGCTGACAGTCGTTGGAGCATGGGCTGTAGGATACAGAGTTCTGATTGGGTCATGTCCGAAAAATCTGTTCAGAAGGAGTTCAAAATTCTCAAAAATCTTCCTGGAAAGGAAACGGATGAGAAATCCTAGAGTAGAACATGCACAAATAAATGCAAGCCACGTAGTGTTGCCACAAAAATCAACGAAATGAAATTAGCACTCAGAAGCAAAAACTGAATATATAACTGCTGCTTAGTTCCGAAATCGTGTCTCTTGTCTTCTTCTTTTGCTACTGCCTTTGTCCCGCATTGTGCGCAGAGTCGGCAGGGTTAAGTACGGATTTGCCAGTGTTAATTTTAAGGGGTGGCCGGATGCCTTCCTGAAGCCATCCCATACCCAGCTGTCTGCACCTAGTGTAAACCATGAAATAGTGCGAGCGTTTTCCAAATGTCTGCGAGACGTGTAACTGAGGCAGGACGTGGGGACCAGCCTAGTATTCACCTAGATGGATGTGGAAAATCGCCTAAAAACCACATTCAGGCTGGCCGGCAAACCACCCCTCGGCGGTAACGCGCCAGACGGATTCGAACCGGGGCCAGCGTGCCTACCCGAGTCCAGGAAGCAGCGCATTAGCGCTCTCGGCTAACCGGGCGGGTCAGAATCGTGTCTCCCATATTGGTTCTTTTTGCTTTTCGCCTTTATTGACGAGGATAATTCTGTGGGTTGGCACTGCCTCGTTGACAGTGTTTGGAACAACCGAAAACATCAATCATACTGATTTTATCTCCTCGTCAGTATTGTGTAAAGGTTGACATTTTTAGCACATCTGTATACTGTAACTCGTCGGTAGTGTTGGTAAGTGGCGAAAAATTGTTAGCAATCTATAAGCTTTGTCCTCTTTATCACTTGTAACTCAACGTTGAGATCAATTCGGCCTAAAATTCCACAGTAGCAGAAAACATATTTCTGCAACAATTCGTTACAAAGGTGGCATTAAGCTCGCTGGCCATTTCTATTTATACATTTGCTTGACAGGACGACACCAGAAAAGAAGTGTCGTAGCACAATAGGAAATAACCAATAACATTTATTTACAGAAAAGATTCAAAATTGTAATTAACTCTGGTAACAGTTTTATGCATGTCACTTGATGTCGTACACTTAATATCATGAAATCTAATAACTCCTGTCTCTGGCTGTCAGTGATTTAGTCACTAGGACCGTAAAATATTATTATGCAGACACTCGTCGTTTACTGTCATTATTTCTCTGCAAATAGCGACTGCTAACGAGGCGAACGCAACTTCTTTCAATGGAACAGGAGTCAAAATGAGCAAAAACGTATCTCGGCTTATCCGTTCATACTCAACTGTTTCTGAGAAAACAGCGGTCAAAGTTTCCAATACAATTATGGCGTCTTTTTAAGAGCGTCATAATCTCAGAGGAAGTAGACGCACGGCTTCTCATTTTGCACCCCTTGTTCAAAACCCAATTACGGTATTTATTTTTTTTTCATTTATTTCCCCTTGCTCTTAGAGGGCTGTTACGCAAATGTATCTTATCTAATTCGCAGATAAAAGGGAGTTATATTAATTGTAAAATTACAACTGTGTTTCACAAAGTGATACATTTGTTATACTGGGTGGTTATAATTAAACTTTCCCTATTTAACACGTTATAGCACGGAAACTACACTACTGGCCATTAAAATTGCTACACCACGAATATGACGTGCTACAGACGCGAAATTTAACCGACATGAAGAAGATGCTGTGATATGCAAATGATTAGCTTTTCAGAAAATTCACACAAGGTTGGCGCCAGTGGCGACACCTACAACGTGCTGATATGAGGAAAGCTTCCAACCGATTTCTCATACACAAAAACCAGTTGACCGGCGTTGCCGTGAAACGTTGTTGTAATGCCTCGTGTAAGGAGGAGAAATGCGTACCATCACGTTTCCGACTTTGATAAAGGTCGGATCGTAGCCTATCGCGGTTGCGGTTTATCGTATCGCGAAATTGCTGCGCGCATTGGTCGGGATCCAATGACTGTCAGCAGAATATGGAATCGGTGGGTTCAGGAGGGTAAAACGGAACGCCGTGCTGGATCCCAATGGCCTTGTATCACTAGCAGTCAAGATGACAGGCATCTTATCCGTATGGCAGTAACGGATCGTGCAGCCACGTCTCGATCCCTGAGTCAACAGATGGGGACGTTTGCAAGTCAACAACCATCTGCACGAACAGTTCGACGACGTTTGCAGCAGCATGGACTATCAGCTCGGAGGCCATAGCTGCGGCTACTCTTGACACTGCATCACAGACAGGAGCGCCTGCGATGGTGTACTCAACGACGAACCTGGGTGCAAGAATGGCAAAACGTCATTTTTTCGGATGAATCCAGGTTCTGTTTACAGCATCATGATGGTCGCATCTGTGTTTGGCGACATCGCGGTGAACGCACATTGGAAGCGTGTATTCGTTATCGCCATACTGGCGTACACTCGGCGTGATGGTATGGGGTGCCATTGGTTACACGTCTCGTTCACCTCTTGTTCGCATTGACGACATTTTGAACATTGGGCGTTACATTTGAGATGAGTTACGACCCGTGGCTCTACCCTTCATTCGATCTCTGCGAAACCCTACATTTCAGCAGGATAATGCACGACCGCATGTTGCAGGTCCTGTACGGACCTTTCTGGATACAGAAAATGTTCGACTACTGCCCTGGCCAGCACATTCTCCAGATCTCTCACCAATTGAAAACGTCTGGTCAATGGTGACCGAGCAACTGGCTCGTCACAATACGCCTGTGGTATGAACTGTGGTATCGTGTTGAAACTACATGGGCAGCTGTACCTGTACACGACACTCAAGCTCTGTGTGACTCAATGCCCAGGCGTATCAAGGCCGTTATTAAGGCCAGAGGTGGTTGTTGTGGGTACTGATTTCTCAGTATCTATGCACCCAAATTGCGAGAAAATGTAAACACATGTCAGTTCTAGTGTAATATATTTGTCCAATGAATACCAGTTTATCATCTGCATTTCTTCTTGATGTAGCAATGTTAATGGCCAGTAGTGTAATTACCGGTCGAGTACCAAATATGGTAGCATTTATGTGTAGGACATGCCAAGATACATCATATCATTACATACCGGTACCATTACTGCTACAAAAGGGGCTCAATAGGGCGCCCATTAGTGTCCAGAAGAGTCTGAAATCGCAGGATTGAATTGTGCACAGCAGAACGAAACACGTCCGTAGCTATGCTGACTACCCCTCTTGATATGTTCCATTCAGATCAGAGCATTTGTGATTGTTCCCCTGGCAAACCCTGTCCTTCAGGTAGCCCAACAACCAGAAATCACAGGGAATGAGATCACCTGATCGTACCGGCCAAGCATTTGGAAACGATCTGTTGATAATTCGATCGTTTCCAAATGTGTTTTGGAGTAGCAGCTCAACTCCACGAGCGATGTGTGGTGGGGCTCCCTCTCGGGTGAAAACTGTGGAGTTCAATGCGTCTCTTTCCTGAAGGGAGAGAGGTTGGCGAAGCATATCGCAGCAATGTTGGCCAGTCACACTGCACGTCTTTGCTCTTTGAGCGCCAACCTGTTCAAAAAAGAATGGGCCAATGATGAACGTAGCCGTGAAGTCGCGCCATACGGTGACACGTTCACCATACAGAGTAACTGCATGCACAGTGCCTAGAGGTGAAGATCCCACACTCGGCAATTCAGAGTGATCACCTCACCCGTCAGAGAAAAATGAGCTTCGTCTGTCCATAGGATGGTCCAGGGCCGGCCCTTATCAACTTCAATCCTTGCGAGAATATCGAGAGCGAACTCAAGACATCGTTGTGCGTCCTGTGGTGTAAGCTGCTGTACAATATGGATCTTATCCGGATACCATTTGGGAATGGTTCAAAGTACCTTCTGTACGGTGGACCACGGAATGTTCAACTACCGTGACACAGCACGCGCACTGCCTGACGATCGGGAATTGCGCTCGCAGCGTTGTCTGCCATAGCAACAGCGATTTCATCAACCACCTGTGGTACAACCGCTCGTGGGCCTCTTCCCGGAGCGACGCCCAGTTCTCCAGTTGATGCGAACTTCTTTAACATGCTGCGCACAGCAGGTGGAGGAAGAGGACCCTTTCATCCGACGATATTCTCGAAGTGCAACTGCAGCATTACTGTTGTTTTGATAATAGAGCTTCATCAATAATGCCCTATTCCTTTTGTCCAAGCTTACGTTGACACGTCAACAAGTGCACTGCGACTGGTCAGGTGTGTGAGACTATAAATAAAAAGTCGTGTGATTGGGGCCTTCCGACTATGAATGACGATGACTGACCACGGCACGTGATGGCCGTAGTTGTAACTCGGCGGTGGCGTTGTGACGCTTGAAAATCATGCGCTCCATACTCTGGACTTTAATACTACCAAGTTTGGTTCTGTTACAGTAAATAGTTTACATGTTATAACGTGTTAAATAGGGAAAGTTTAATTATAACCACCCAGTATACAATACGCGCGTATGGTATTTTCAGTGGCTACAATCATCTTGAATTCTCACATCCTTATATTTAATTCGTACATTCTGTTCTTATATTCACTCTACAGGAAGGTTCGGTCAATTCCATTTGATGACACCGATCGCACAAACATTCAAAACATATAAATTCCGAACATCACTAACATCGAGCGAAGGCAGGTTTGACACAGTGAATATTCCTTATATCAGTCTCGTTCTGGAAAGAAACGTCGTTAACATTGCTGAAGATTTCAAGCGTTAGCAATAATTTCGAGGCAAACCACGCGCAAAGGATCACTTTTCCGAAAACTGGCGCTTTTAGTGAATTTCAACGAAAACAATTTAAAATAATTTTCTCGTTCGTTTGTTTTTCTTTTAATTCACTTACCAGTCATACGGTTAGTAGATGAATAAGGAGGACGTTGTTTTAGTATACTGGAAAACTTTCGAGTAGCATTTTTCTACGGATATGTGTAAATAAATGAAGAACAAAAATAAAAATAGTAATTACGTTTTTATAACTGTGCTGGACCCTCACATGCGAATGGCCTTTTATAGTTTTACTTTTTACTTTTTGTATATTTATTAATTTTTTAACTACAACTAACTACTTCGAAAGAAAAAATCCGAACTAAACCTACACGGCTTCCAAAACGTAAAAAATAAAAAGGAAATTTCATTCCCTGTCATTACCTGCAACAATATTTTCTTTTTATTTATGAAAAAAGACAAGACAAACACGGCCATAAAAATGAAATAAACCATGTAACGATACTCCTGTAAAGGAACCATGACGAAAATACATTCGAGGGCCGGTTAATTCAACCTATACCTTGACGACGAGATATAAGGTTCATAACTTTGGCGAGTAAGTCTCGATATTGTGGCAGACACAAACACTTCCAATATACAGTGCCCGTACTGGTGTAAGGCGAGTGGGTCCTTATCGCTCCCTTCATCGTCAGTGCACTGAGCATAGTGGCGTAACAACCACGCAATGGTATTTGATTTTGCCGTCGCGAAGTAGGAGGAGTCTGGACGCAATACAATATCATTTGAAAGGCAGTCTCAAATGATCGAGTTAGAAACACTAATTGCTATGTAAGCCCCAGAGCCAGTTCGCTTCGTGACCATGACATGTAATTCTGTTTTGTAGCATGTCTACGGCGGGACAGCATCTGCACTGATCCGTGACACTAAGTACAATACGGAAACAGTCGCTCATTGGTGGATAACAGATTCTTTATCACTTGATACCACGAGGACGCAACCATCGTTGGTAGAATAGGAAGGAGGAAGGCTAAGATGAAACTAACTTGTCTTCCAAGACGATTGAGATTATTCCCTTTCAACCAGCTCCCCCCCCCCCCCCCCCCACTAACAAAAATGTGGTAGTGAGGTAGCCTCTGCAGAATATCAGCCCCCAAATAACTGTGAGGAATATCTAATTCACGGACGTGTTTTAACTGAAAATCAAGACTGCAAGGGCGCAGACAGTAAAATAACCGAGGCGTGAATGCGTAGATGGCACGAGAGATAGCGCCGTGCTCCGATGCAATAACGCAGATACTTTCCGTCAAGTGTCGGAGCCGGCCGCCGGTGGCCGAGCTGTTATAGGCGCTTCAGTCTGGAACAGCGCGACCGCTACGGTCGCAGGTTCGAATCCTGCCTCGGGCATGGATGTCTGTGATGTCCTTAGGTTAGTTAGGTTTAAGTAGTTCTAAGTTCTAGGGGACTGTTGACCTTAGAAGTTAAGTCCCATAGTGCTCAGAGGCATTTGAACCATTTTTTAAGTGTCGGAAGGGACCAGACACGAGAGAACGAGCACGCGCAACCACCTCGCATCGTAATCGAAAAATGATTCTTCCATAAAAAAAGGACTGTTTTAGTTTGCTAGCCATCATCGTGAGAAGAGGAAAGATCTGAGTGATCAATATACTTTGCACAAAACATAGTTATCCAGAAACCGAACTTTCTGAAGCAGATTAATGGAACGCTATTCATGTTCCACGATTGCTCCTTGTACTTTCTCCATAACAGCCATATGGAGTGCACAGCTTTCAGTTATGATTCCCAAAGATTTATGTCTCTTGGCCAGCGTCGTCCGCGAAATAGCAGCATTAAAATACCCCGTAATTTCATGATTCGACAATTTTCTTCGTTGACGCAGGAATATTGTGTGCGGTGTGGGATCCACATCAGGTGGGACTGACGGGTGACATCGGAAAAGTACAAAGAAGGGCAGCTCACTTTGTATTATCGTGAAATAGGGGAGATAGTGTCATAGACATATACGTGAATTGGAGAGGCAATCATTAAAACAAAGGCGTTTTTCGTTGCGACGGGTTCTTCTCAAGAAATTTCAATCACCAGTTTTCTCCTCCGATTGCGAAAACATTCTATTGGCACCCATCTAATACGGAGAAATGATCATCACGATAAAATAAGATAAATCAGTGCTCGCACAGAAAAATTTAAGTGCTGGTTTTTCTCGCGTGTCGTTCGAGAGTGGAATGATAGAGAGACAGCTTGAAGGTGGTTCATTGAACCCTCTGCCAGCCCCTTTACTGTGAATAGCAGATTAATCACGTAGATGTAGATGCACCAGAAATAAGGCAAAAGAAATCCAACGTGCCGACATAGCCTTGAGCAATGGAATCTCAGCGGGAGAACGGAGTAACCCCTCACATCATCCGCAAAGCGCGCAACGAGATCGTCTCGCCCAAGAATGTACAACCTTCAAATGGCTCTGAGACCTATGGGACTTAACATCTGAGGTCATCAGTCCCCCAGAACCTAGAACTACTTAAAACTAACTGACCTAACGACATCACACACACCCATGTCCGAGGCAGATTCGAACCTGCGACCGTAGCAGTCGCGCGGTTCCGGACTGAAGCGCCTAGAACCGCTCGGCCACCGCTGCCGGCGTACAACCTCCTTTACTTGACAGTGGAAGCCCCAGGATAAGGAAACAACTAAACGGGCATGGGAAAGAGGCAGTCCATTTATCATAATCATTTGTTACTTTACAAGAATCCAAGCATCTCTATTGCACAGATACCAAAAAAACAAATAAAATACAAATAACTGTGGCGGTCACTCGAAAACTTCTTCAGTTTAACCAACTTACGACTAATTAGTTAATTTAAAGAAATAAAATGCACCAATAGGAAGGACTAACAAGTAAGTAGAGTGGAGAGCAGCTATGAAGGCGGGTCAGTCAGGCTCGGATGTGCAGAAGGATGCGGCAGTGTACCACGTGACTCACATCCAATCGCTCGCCAGTGACATTCTTTTGTTCGTTCTGAGCAGGTCGTGCTGTGCTCGGAAGTTCTAACTGTTTATTTCAGTCACAGTGTTCCGTGCTGACTGCGGAGTGCCTTCATAGTGTTCATTATCAGTGATGGTAAACAATCAGGCCAAGTGCTACACAACCAGGCAAGAGGAATAGTGTTCCGCGTGTACCAACACTTTAAAAGAGACAACCTCCCGCTGAATCCACGCCGGCACAAGGCGCGGGTCGCGCCGTTGCCAAATGCCAGGAGTAGACAGCTGAAGCCTGTGGTGTTGGTATGCGGAACGTTCGGAGAATATCCAGCGAAGCTAAGACGTCAATGCAAGCCTGCGGCTCATTTGTTTTCAAATCGCCAGGGAAGCAACACAACCGCAAAAAAGAAGTGGGTGAACTAGACGATTTTGCGAAAAACGTTTTGCGGTGCGTAGTGCTCAGCATGTATGCTGAAGGCGAGTATCCAACAGCAGGGAAACTTGTTTCGCCTATGAAAGAAGTTGAAAATTTTAACGGAAGCAAATGGACCATGTTGAGGATACTGAAAGACATTGGGTTCAGGTATCAGAAAACGAACGATAGTAGGAAATTTTTAATCCAACGAAATGATATTGTAGCTGCAAGGACTGTGTTTTTTAGAACAATGCAGGAGATCAGAGAAGCTGGCACATCTCGAATTTATTACTTAGATGAAACTTTCGTTAATCGGAACCACCCAAGGGCTATGTGGTGGAAAATTAGCGATGGGTACGGTGAATTAAAAGTTCCTGTTGGTAAGGCTAACAGAATCATAGTGCTTCATGTCGGATCAGCAGATACTGGCTTTATTCCCAAGGGTAAGCTGATTTTTAAGACGTCTAAACCTAAGAATTCTGAAGATCAGCACTCTTAAATGGCATACAGCGTCTTCAAATACTCCAAAAAGGCAGACATTATTGCATGGCTGTCATCTAACGGAATACCTCATAATTCGTCGCAAACCAGAGCAGAATTGCTGGTTCTTGTCAATCAACACAAGCCTGCATACAGAGTTTATGAGACAGACGAAATTGCAAAGCAGTAAGGACGCCGTATCGTTAGATTACCCGCACACCATTGCTTTTACAATCCAATCGAGCTGGTATGGGCTCAGGTGAAAGCATATATTGCGGGAAAGAACAATAAATTCAAAATTGCAGATGTTCAGAGACTTACCCATGAGGCAATAGACAGCATCTCAACATCTGCATGGGCAGCTTGCTTAAGACACGCATAAAAACTGCAAGATGAAGGTTAGAACGGTGAAACTGGCAGGGACATGGTTATGGAACCATTCGTCATAAATCTTGCTGAGTCTGATTCATCTACGTCGGACAGCGAAGACGATAGCGTGGATTTCTTGGTGTGCAATATGTAAGAACCAATTACTGCTACTTGTGACTTTATTTGTGTGACTGTGCCTGCAGCAGCATAAAAAATTATTAATAGCTCAAGTTTCATCTTTGACCTCGTAACAATGCCGTTTTCTCCATAAAACATATTTCGTTCAAATAACTACACATACTATAACGCCGTAACAGGTTGCAAAATGAAAGAAAATTAGCTTTTAGTAACACATTAAACAATCTGTTTCTGATGTCCTTACGGTCACAAATTATGAAATCTTGAAAATACTTTAAATATATTTGATTACTGTGGGTGCCTAATGTAAGCAATGCAAAAATTCGTCTAATGAAATAAATAAATCGTAGTCGTTCAAAAGACGGAACATTAAACATTGACAGTATTTAAAGAAAGAATGAAGCTACATTATGATTACTGACAAAATAGTGTGTATCACCTTAAGGTTGAAGCTCTTGCTTTATAAATAAACTGGTCTTTTGGAAGGGATCCACCTTGAGCAAAACCCAACTATTTCTTTTTGTTCTGTCACCCAGAGACGTTTCGCTGAGGTTTCAGCGTTATCACTGGCCTTTCATTTGCTTTCTGTTATACAATAGGAAAAATATTCGTTTTTACTTACATATATATAAATTAGAGTCTTTAAGAAAGTTTTTACAAATCTGACAACAGCATAAAGTTTTGCATATATACCTTGTTACCACACGCAGTGGTTTTCCTGGTTCTTTATGTTTTTTCTTTACAGCCCTTTTACTTTCAGAGTCTGTCGTCTTCAACCATATAGAATTTAAAGTAGAGAAATTATTTATCTCGATATGTTATACGATTTGGAATGTTGTGATTGAGTTCGACATTAATTAATTCTATGTGGATGGTTGTGTGTGCGGGCGCGCGCGCGTAGGGATTATCGTTGCTAAGAATGCAGTTCAAAGTTCACTGTGGAACGATGTTTATGCTAGTGCACCGTCAGCTGTCTCAGTGCGCCAACTGACGGAAGGAAATTGGCAGCGTCACAACGTATCTTTCCTCCCTCTCTGCTAAGAACATGCGGAGCACCTGCCTTCATAGCTGCTCTCCATTCTAGTATAATGAAATGTAACTGAAACACCCGCTTAGCGCTGGGCCAACAATGACAGCAATGATGCTTAAGATTACAATTACAACATTTAGCTTGCCAAAGCGGGGGCTTGCCACTAATGAGTGTAGTTTACAAGAACTGTGGTAATTCCAGCATGACAATGCGACACCCTACACGTCCGGAATTGGTGAAGATGGCTCCAGGAACACTCATGTGACTTTAAACACTTCCGCAGGCCAGCAAATTCCTCAGACATGAACATTATTGATCTGGGATGCCCTGTAATGCGCTGTTCAGAAGAGATTGCCAACCCTTTGTACTCTTACTGATTTATGGACAGTCTTGCAGTATTCATGGTGTCACTCCCCTCCTGCACTACTTCAGACATTAGTCGAGTACATTCTGCGTGCTCCAGAGGATCCTGCACGATATAAGGCAGGTGTACGAGTTTCTTTGGCTCTTCAGTGTGTTTCATGCAACGAGCACAATCCTCAACACAAATATCTAATATTTGATCAGTCAGAGACGTCACACAACGAGCACAATCCTCAACACAAATATCTAATATTTGATCAGTCAGAGACGTCATACTGCTGTGGAAAAATAAGAAACTACCATTTAACAAATTGAGCGTTACACCGATGTTAAAACCAAACTTTAAAAGGGGAAACATGGGAGGGGCAGATGCAGCCAGACAGGAATTGGTTTATAATAACGGACACTCCCGAGTACATAAACGCCCGATTGCTACGAGATAGAAACTCAACTTATGACGGATGCCATAGCAAGCCAGCAGGCCACGTCTCAGAAGCTACGGTGAGACGGGAAGAGACGCGCCGCCCGCTTGCACATACACAGCCGATGCGGGCAGGCTACTCCCGATGAACTGGTGGGTAACAGATAACACCCAGGAGCAGCGCCTCCATGTGCTACGAACATCTCGGGAAGCCCAGACCAAACAAGCGACAAATATTTCATGCATAATAATCATAGAATATATGAAAATACTCAAAGACAAGAAACGCAATGTGAACGTGGTCCCAAGCCCCAACCAAAGAATAATACAATAAGAATTAATAATAAAGTTAACTGGCCAACCTTACAATAAAATGTAACAGCCATTTAATGTAGTAACCAAGATATCACAGAGTATTCAAACACATTCATTATCTTAAATGAATTAAAAGGTAACAGGCAAATTTTGAGCGCTAACACTCAAAATATTACAATAGTAGGCGAAGAGTTCTCGGGCTTCCAGCCGGGTGGCGGTGTCTTCAAACAGCGACGTTTCGACGAGTGACATACTCATCATCTTCTGGCGAAGTGCCGAGACTTTGCGGATGCCGGTCCCTTTATACCTGCGGTGTGCCCCCCACCACCTGGCCGCGGGAGGCTGGGTCCAGAGGAGCCGGCGGGCGAGGTGGAGGGGGAAGCGGGTGCGCCGTTCGTGTCTCCGTCAGAGCATTCTGATTGCGTCTCGTGAGATGGACGGTTCTTGTTGCGTTCCTGGCGTATTGCGGCTAATGCTGGATTCCAGGCCGCGCTCAGTTGATAGCCTTCGTCACTGTTCACAAGGTTCTCGTGGACCCGTATTTCTATTGATTCTTTAATGACGCTATCCCAATAGCTCCCGGCTCGGCATAGCACCCTGGTGTTTTCGAAGTCAAAGGTGTGGTTTTCTTTGATGCTATGTTCAGCTATAGCAGATTTCTCTATCTGTCCAAGTCGAACATGCCTGATGTGTTCCTCGCACCTTTTAGAGATGCAGCGCTGCGTTTGACCAATGTACTGCACACCACATTCGCAGGCAATGTTGTATATACCAGGTGTGTTTAGTTTGAGTGGGTCTTTAGCTGTGCCCAGCAGCTCTTTCGTCTTCGGCGGTGGTCGGAAGACGGTATTTATGTTAGATTTTCTTAATAGCCTCCCGATTTTGGCTGATGTGGGCCCCAAATATGGAAGAAAGGCGAGTCTCTTGTTAACTTCCTCTTCCTCTTCCTGAACTTTGTCAGCCTGTCTCCTCTTGAAGGCCCTGCCAATCTGTGTTTCACTGTACCCGTTTTTCCGAAATACCTCTCTTAGGTGGTGTAATTCGTCTGAGAGGCTTTCTTTGTCACAAATGACGTGCGCCCTATGCACCAAGGTGGTCAGTACTGACTGGCGTTGCGCCGGATGGTGGCAGCTGGTTGCATGGAGGTACAGGTCTGTGTGTGTCTTTTTTCTATATACTGAATGGCCCAGCGTGACATCCGCTTTCTTCCTGATCAGTATGTCCAGGAATGGAATACAGCCATTCTCTTCTACTTCCATCGTGAAGGTTATATTCTCATGTATGCCGTTTAGGTGGTCCATAAACTCCTCCAGTGCCTGCCTGCCATGCTGCCAAATCACGAAAGTGTCGTCCACATAGCGGAAGAAGTGCCTGGGTTTACGGTGAGCAGTTTGTAGTGCCACCTCCTCAAAGTGTTCCATATAAAGATTCACGATCCCTGGAGCAAGGGGAGATCCCATGGCCACTCCATCCACTTGTTCATAATGCTCTCCATTGCACTTGAAGTAGGTGGTCGTAAGTGCATATTCAAAGAGCTTCACTGTTTCAGGCTCGAAGTGCCGATTAAGGAGCGTCAAGGCGTCTTGTAGCGGTACTTTCGTGAACAAGGAGGTGACGTCAGAAGCTCACGAGTAGGTCATCACTCTGTATTCGGATGTCCTTCAGTATTCTAACGAAATCCGCGGAGTTTTTCACGTGATGACTGCAGTGTCCCACCAGTGGTTTCAATAGTGTCGCCAGGTATTTGGCCAGTCCATAACTGTGCGAGTTGATAGTGTCCAGAATCGGCCTTAGAGGCACCCCATCTTTGTGAATCTTGGGCAACCCATACAGGCGCGGTGTCGTTGGCGCTCTGGGATACAGCCGTTTCTGCACTGCCTCTGGTAGATCTGAGTCCTTCAGTAGCGCCACGGTTTTCCTGGTCATCGTCGATGTAGGGTCCTTGTTGAGCTTCCTGTAGGCTGGGTCTTGCAGCAGAGAGCAGATTTTCTGTTGGTAGTCGACTGTGCGAATCAGCACCGTCGCATTTCCCTTGTCTGCTGGGAGGACCATGATGTTAGCATCATCCCTCAGTGCGCGGATAGCCTCTCGCTCCTGCGCAGTAATGTTAGCTTTAGGGAGTCGTGACTTGTCGATGATCCTGCAGGTCTCCCTTCGGATCTGCTCAGCTTCCTCCTTGGGTAGGCCCCGGATTGCTGCTGATGATGTCCCGTTTCGGTATGGTCCTTGGTACAGGTGCAAAGTTCAACCCTTTCGTGAGGACAGAAGTTGTGGCTGCATCTAGCACCTTATCTGTCAAATTTACAATAGCTCTGGTGCTATTTGTCACCTTCTGGGTCGACTGAGCTCCAGAGAGTCTGCCGAAATCTGCTCTCTGCTGCAAGACCCAGCCTACAGGAAGCTCAACAAGGACCCTACATCGACGATGACCAGGAAAACCGTGGCGCTACTGAAGGACTCAGATCTACCAGACGCAGTGCAGAAACGGCTGTATCCCAGAGCGCCAACGACACCGCGCCTGTATGGGTTGCCCAAGATTCACAAAGATGGGGTGCCTCTACGGCCGATTCTGGACACTATCAACTCGCACAGTTATGGACTGGCCAAATACCTGGCGACACTATTGAAACCACTGGTGGGACACTGCAGTCATCACGTGAAAAACTCCGCGGATTTCGTTAGAATACTGAAGGACATCCGAATACAGAGTGATGACCTACTCGTGAGCTTCGACGTCACCTCCTTGTTCACGAAAGTACCGCTACAAGACGCCTTGACGCTCCTTAATCGGCACTTCGAGCCTGAAACAGTGAAGCTCTTTGAATATGCACTTACGACCACCTACTTCAAGTGCAATGGAGAGCATTATGAACAAGTGGATGGAGTGGCCATGGGATCTCCCCTTGCTCCAGGGATCGTGAATCTTTATATGGAACACTTTGAGGAGGTGGCACTACAAACTGCTCACCGTAAACCCAGGCACTTCTTCCGCTATGTGGACGACACTTTCGTGATTTGGCAGCATGGCAGGCAGGCACTGGAGGAGTTTATGGACCACCTAAACGGCATACATGAGAATATAACCTTCACGATGGATGTAGAAGAGAATGGCTGTATTCCATTCCTGGACATACTGATCAGGAAGAAAGCGGATGTCACGCTGGGCCATTCAGTATATAGAAAAAAGACACACACAGACCTGTACCTCCATGCAACCAGCTGCCACCATCCGGCGCAACGCCAGTCAGTACTGACCACCTTGGTGCATAGGGCGCACGTCATTTGTGACAAAGAAAGCCTCTCAGACGAATTACACCACCTAAGAGAGGTATTTCGGAAAAACGGGTACAGTGAAACACTGATTGGCAGGGCCTTCAAGAGGAGACAGGCTGACAAAGTTCAGGAAGAAGAAGAGGAAGTTAACAAGAGACTCGCCTTTCTTCCATATTTGGGGCCCACATCAGCCAAAATCGGGAGGCTATTAAGAAAATCTAACATAAATACCGTCTTCCGACCACCGCCGAAGACGAAAGAGCTGCTGGGCACAGCTAAAGACCCACTCAAACTAAACACACCTGGTATATACAACATTGCCTGCGAATGTGGTGTGCAGTACATTGGTCAAACGCAGCGCTGCATCTCTAAAAGGTGCGAGGAACACATCAGGCATGTTCGACTTGGACAGATAGAGAAATCTGCTATAGCTGAACATAGCGTCAAAGAAAACCACACCTTTGACTTCGAAAACACCAGGGTGCTATGCCGAGCCGGGAGCTATTGGGATAGCGTCATTAAAGAATCAATAGAAATACGGGTCCACGAGAACCTTGTGAACAGTGACGAAGGCTATCAACTGAGCGCGGCCTGGAATCCAGCATTAGCCGCAATACGCCAGGAACGCAACAAGAACCGTCCAGCTCACGAGACGCAATCAGAATGCTCTGACGGAGACACGAACGGCGCACCCGCTTCCCCCTCCACCTCGCCCGCCGGCTCCTCTGGACCCAGCCTCCCGCGGCCAGGTGGTGGGGGGCACACCGCAGGTATAAAGGGACCGGCATCCGCAAAGTCTCGGCACTTCGCCAGAAGATGATGAGTATGTCACTCGTCGAAACGTCGCTGTTTGAAGACACCGCCACCCGGCTGGAAGCCCGAGAACTCTTCGCCAGCTGTATACGCCGGGAAAGCATACATTCACATATTACAATAGTAATTATATTTAGAATAATAAATATTAATTTTTTTGAAAGGAGATAATTTCAACAGAGTTATGGAACTTAATTAAGCAAGTGAGCCAAGATTGACTGGGCCGCTACCGTTTGCTTATCATGGTCGTAGGCAATTTTATAGTCTTTATATCAATCAGGGAAGCAACAACTTCCAATAAAAATAAGACTCCATTTCGACTAACACACCTGGTGGCCTAGAAAATATGACACAATTAACTTCAGGCCCAAATGACAAGATAAGCAGACACTGAACAAGTTTCAATTAAAAAAAATTTTGAACATTTCATATATGGCACTCAGGTAATTTCAAACAGTGGCACCAAAAGGTAAATTTACTACTTGAGACAGAGTGATGGAGAACCACAGGCGATTCAGCGTAGCAGGAGTGACTTCATCATAGAAGTACATGTGTCAATGAAGTAACGAGTACCTCACCCCCAAAGGACAGAAAGGACGGTACCAGAAAATGAATAGCAATCCAACACTGACATCAGCAACTACGACTCCTTAATCCAGGGTAGACCAGTTATGTCGACATTAGGCCCAAGTACTGTGACCAACGCAACTCTACCGGTCACCGGCCTCTTAGACAGTTGTGCACCCGCAAGCTCCGTGAACAGCTCACCGTCCGTCACATGTGCCTCTTGTCTCTCTCCCTGACTGTGACCTACTGCATGCCCACGTGGTCAACAACCCGCACCAAGGAACTACAACCATACACTCAACTAATAGGCGACCGAAGCGCCACCTGGTGACTAGACAGAGACGGATCGCCCCAATAGGCAAAGAAGTAAAAACGTAGAACGAGTCCATGCGGCTCTCTTGTAACGGAGCGACGATTCTTCGAGAAAGGGGCTCGACTGATAGAACGAACAACACTTTGAAAGCGGACTTCCCTGAGGAAAACCCCTACGGACGGTATTCGGGGATGTCGTTTGGCCATTGAGAACCACTGACACATGAATACCCGTAAACAAACTGTACTAAACTCGGAACGCGTCAGTTGTGAACCCAACGGTTTCCAGTACCTGAAACGCAAGGCCATGGCTGGCCCAATCGAGCACCTTGTCAAAATCCAAAAATGCCAGAGCACCAGGAACAGACTATATGATATCGTAACATTCAGCTACTGGGATCAGAACAGTGCGATCAGGAATACAACTTTGACAGTGTGCAGCAACTTTCCCTAGCAAGGCAGACACCCGGCCATCCACCCCTCACCCCTCCATCCCATAGGCTTAAAATCAAAATTTAATACGTTAATCGGTCGAAATTTATCAGTTCCTGCTAGACCAGAACTTTAGTAATTAATACAATTTTGCCAACTTTGAACGAGTTGCGTACAAATACTCCTCTCACTTAGTTCAAAATCAATGTAAAAGTAGTACCCAACGAAGGAAAAAAAGGCACATACAACTGCTTACGCTGGCCATCCAACCCCGGTGACTTACGAGAAGGCGATCCGACGATAGGGTCATAGACATCATCTCACTGGAAAGCGTCTAAAAAGGCAGCATTCTGAGCAGGTGTAAGTCTACAACCCAGAATCACAGCAAATAAATCGGCTGACGTATCGACAATAACGGTTATGTCATACAGCCCAACATAGAATTGATATAGAGCATGCAGCAAATCCTTTTGTGCCTTCAGAACATTGTCGTCCCTTGTATTGAGGGACCTCGTACACGCACGACGACGACGAGTCTGATGTCAAATCAGATGATATAAAGAGGTAAATTCATCGGCTACCACGAAACGTGGTTTGGATCACATCCTGAAGCCTTCCATTTGACGCTGCCTGAATCGTAACAGTTGCGCCTGTACACGTCTGAAGTCTACAATCCGTAGCAGAGCGTGAGGAGCACTTTCATAAAGGTCACGTAAGAGAGAGAGAGAGTAGTACAATTCTTGCGTTCTCCACTGGGCCACTGCTTGGATTGAACCGTCTACTCACTAAAAGGAAGATAAAGTACGTCGAAAACTTTTACCGTCTTTTTCTCAGAAGCGGTTGAGTGCCTTCGGGTAAGCCGAGACACGTCTTCACTTATTTTGAGCCCTCTTCAGCTGAGCGAAGTTTCTGGGAAATGAGATTATAGTGCTTGCCGTGTTCTCAGCATAAGTCAGGCTTCTGAATGGCATTCGTGGAATAATGTTCTGTAGCATAATTGCTAGTACTGGCTGAAGTAGATGAACTGCAGCAACTGAACGAGTGTCCATGGCGTGTCAACTTTCGTGCCTGTAGGCAGAAGGATCTCCATCTGCGTCAGCACTAGGCGGAAGCAAAATGTTCACAATTGACAGAGCTTTCTCTGGCACCTGGTAAGATTATCGGCTGACGAATACGACACGCTGATGGATGTAGCGGTGGAAGCAGAAAGTACTCTCGATTAACGGGCGCCGCCTGGAGACTGCTACTAAAAATTGTGTAGGCGCCTGGTGATTGGTGTGCCTGTGTGGTAGCGGCCTCGAGGGGTATTGCTGTGAAGCACTTGTCTTGTACGCCGCATATCCCGTGACTAAAGTATCAGTGGGGTCTCAGCTGGACCCATGTACCTGGGTGTAAGAACTTCTAGGAATGTCAGTTGGAAAGATAACATAGGTTTCGTCAAACGTGAAGCATGTGACAAACTCAGGTTCCAGGTAGAACGCTAGGGATATGTGCTCCGTCTACAAAGGAGATTGCTTACAAAACAGTCATTGCATCTGTCCTAAAGCACTGCACAGGTGTGCGGGCCCGTTTCAGATAGCACTAACAAGGGACACTGTACATGAGAAGCGAATGGAGCGAGGGTTGGTCACTGATTGTTTTGAACAGTGACGGAGTGTAACGGTGATCCTGAAAAAGACAATTGTGCCCAGACGCATTAAGCAATCTAACTACCCGTAGTCGATACGTTTACCGAATGGGTAGAACATTTAATAACTAGTACAATTGTAACTGCTGTACCGGACGAAATACACTAGATGGTTCAGTGGTGCATTCTTAGCTTTACTGTGGGAGGGGCTGAGATGATACTACAACATATAAAATATTACCAGGGGCATTCAGTAAGTAATGCAACACTTTTTTCTGAAAGCCGGTTGGTTTTATTCGATATTCCAATACCCCACTCTTTTGGATACCCCATTTTTCAACATAATCTCCTTTAAATGCAACGGCCTTAAGCCAACTTACTGGGATGACTTTTATACCCGCATAGTACCACTCTACTGGTCGACGTCGGAGCCAGCGTCTTGCTGCATCAATAACCATCCGATTATCCACCTACAGCCACCCTCGGTGCCTCCTTCATTGGGCCAAACAAATGGAAGTCAGAAGGTGCGACATCCGGGCTGTGTGGTCAATGGAGAAGAACAGTCCAATTAACGTTTGAGAGCTCCTTTCGGGTGCGAAGACTTGTGTGAGACCTTGCGATGTCACAGAGAAGGAGAAGTGCGTTTATATTTTGTGTTGACAGTCACCTCGAATAAGAGTGTCCGCACATTCCAACACTGCAGGAGTCACAGCTGTGTGCAGCCGGCCAGTACGCGGGGATCGGACGGGTTTGTGCAACCTTGTTACGACGAAGATGACGCTTCGCTCAACGACTCACAGTGCTTTTGCTCGCTGCCAGGTCTCTGTAGACATTCTGCAAGTTGTAACACCTCCGATTTATCCCGACCTGATCTGATCGAATAGCAGCCCAATATTTATTATTAATATGACCGTGTACCTAATGGGGCTGGTAATCGGAATTGACTGCTACGAAAGTTGTTACTTTCCAGTTCGTCCTGTTCAATACTGTGATAATGAAATGTCTGGTAACAAGAAAAACACCAACACAGTTTCACTAATTACGAACCTATATTCGTCTCAAAAACACAAAAAAGGAAACAGCCACTACCTTCGTCATACATATCTAATTACGGCTAATCTCAGCACACGCTTGTTCATTTTCCATTATCGTCACACGCTAATCCAACACTGCAATCCAAGGTGATGTCGGCGCGGTAGACGCGAAACCAAATATCAGCCCTAGAAATGTCACTGATCACTTTCGTAATAATACTTCTTCACCTTCCCAGTATTATTCTAGTACAAAGGGGTCTAACCGCGGTGATGGCGACTCCCTTCTCCGTTAAAAGCCTTGCATTTTAACAAACACCTCCACACACCTCTACCCGCAACATGGCATTCCCTCAACTCCACACTCGCTCTCGCAACACGACACAATCGATTGTTTGCCCTATCGACCTGTGCCGAGTGCAAATTTATAGTAAGGGCCTACGGACCCCTTACATCCCCGCTCTCGAAAACTTCTTTGGAGCCTCTGGCGTAAAAGAATCGGCAAGGAAATTAGATATCATTACATCTGAACAAAACACACAGTGTAAATAATTAATGAAATTACAATTCACCAAATAATCCCTCGACTCCGATAGTGGGCTGCCTCCACAATAATATTCTACAAAAGGTTATTACATCTCACAAACATGGCATTGTCCAAATCACAATTTTTTATCAAGCAGCAATAATCCTCTATAGTCCATATTGAATGTAACACACAACATACAATCAAAAATTATTACGTGAACACATGACATATGAGTTATTATATTACAAATAATACCCTATTGGCTCTGATAACGCACTGCCCCTACAGAAACATCATACAACATCAATCTATCTTAATTAATATGGCATGGTAAATATTTTTACAAACTTATCTTACATTCAATTACCAAAAATCTTCATTTTCAAAGGTTTGTACGAGTCATTAACTACATATTTGTTATAACTTGCTACAGCAAAGACAAGAAAACAAACAAGTTGAATGCCAGCTACCTCTTTGGTATGCCGTCCTTTCAGCGGGGTTCCTGCCATCCATACTACTATCACACTAACTTATAACTCACTTGGCCAACACACATAAAAGTTAAGGAAGAAATTCACAACTTATTCATTTGACTTTTTAACACAAGCAAAATTGAATATCAAAATTAAATATAGCATTTACTCCTTGACTTATGCAATTATTTTACAATCCCTCACACCTCTACAGATTCCATAATACTAAATGCTCCATTATACCACCAAGTATGTCTTACATAACTATTTGCAACACTATAACTAATGTGGTCACCCAATGAAAAATTTTAAACTACTGATCATTTCATTTTGCCAAACATTACTGCCATATGTGAATTGTTATCAAGAAAGCTTAGATGAGAGGTACAATATTTCCTGTTATACTAACATTAATCCAGATCTTCTATATGGATATTTATTATTCATTACACAGTGCCTGAATTCTGCTTCTAAAGCTTGACCTACGTAAAACCATAATTGACTCTGATAACTAATTGGATGCATGAATTACTCATTACTCATGAGTTACACTTTCTGTTTTATCAGCATACTTCAGATCAACATGTATACTTACAAACAGCTTGCGAGCAGATATTGCTCATGTGCTAAATGACATACTTCAATACTTCAAACACCTCATATTCCATACATTTGATTACACATAACTCCCTCAACTTAACAGCAACTTCAACAGCAAATACATGTATATCTATCTTCAACCTACATAGATCCTCCATACACTTCAATACTTCAAACATCTCATACTCAATACACTTCATTACACATAACTCCCTCAACTTGACAGCAATTTCAACTGCAAATAAATACACATTTTCAACTACATCAACTCTCAATATTCGCTGCAAATAATTACATAAATATACTACTCCAGGCTCCTTGGCCTCTCCGTTCATCATATTTCACATCATTTATTCGAACAAATATCTCCTCATGTATTTGTTTCTTTATATGCCATCCTAATTACAAGCTGATACATTACTTCAATTCTCTAACAGTTGCTTGACTTTTCATGCATCATAAAACAGCTCTATAAGATTACACAAACTCTTGTTTGACCAATTAGCTTCCCACCACATTTTATAAACATTAGCTTTCTGATCTGGTTCTCATTTTATTATTTCTGTCACTAATAATTTTGCAATGAACTGACACTAAACTGATTTTTAACTTATTGATTCTTTGACATCTCATACTCTACATCAACAGTAACTGCTTGTCCTTAATATAAGTCAACTGTAAATTTGCTGCATGGTTCCTGACAATTTTTTTTTTTGTGGATGACCTCTACCAATCCTAACTACTATACACTAACTTTCTTAACCTAAGGATAGAGAAAGATGGTAGACGAGTGAAACTTGAAATATGAAACAAAGTCTCACCCAGCTGGGAGTGTACCAGTCGCCACTTGGTATACCAGCAAAAGAGTTGCTGGCTCCCTACACCTAACTTTCTTCAATTCGTACCTCATGATCCCTTTGTCTATCATTTCTTCTCTCATAATTCCTGTCATTATCATCATCATCTCTCCCATGATTGTGGGGAAATGCCATGGTTCCTACATCCATTACCCCCACCTCTAGCTCTGTAATTTGGTGGACCATTAAACTGACTTTGATGGTATTTATTTCCACCTTGGTTCTGATCACGCATCTCATTGTTTTCCTGTGCACGAGTAGTGTCTAATTGCTCCAATACTTCCATTAAGATATCTCTATCTTTAATCAGGCTTCCAGATAAGTTTTCTTGCATCCTACGACTTAACCTTCTTTTAATTGCTGATATCATCATGTCGTCATTCAATGGCTGCTCCAATGTTTCATTCAACTCCCATAGATTCTCAGCAATTTCTCTCAATGCACCTCTCCAGGTATTTAGGGACTTGTGATGCAGTAGGTCCTCAAGTGCTGCACACTGATGACTTTTGGACCAGTATTTCTTCAAGAATTCCCTTTCAAACTGATCATAACTAGTAGTCTCTTCCTTCTTCCTGACTCCCCAAGTGAAGGCCTCACCTTCCATCCTATCTATTGCAAATTGAATCTTGTCTGCGTCTTTGAAATGTGCTGGGAAAACCCCTTTTAACTATTTCATAAATATCATTGGGTGCAACCCTCCTTTCGGTTTAAACTTTTGCCCCATATTATTTTGGACGTACCGATTATCACTGCTCATCAAGGTAACGACTCTACCTTCCCCAACGGTTAAAGTGGCATTGCTAATTCGTTTATCAATTTCTTCTGTCTTGCTCTCCAATTGTTGCACTCCCTGTTGTAACTGCCTGACCTCCATTACAACCCTCTTGTTATCCTCTTCTTGTTGCATGGCTATAGCATTTCTCAGGTTGACAGCCAGTTGGTTTTGCCTATCTCCTATCTCCTTAACCGCATCATTGCATTGTTTCTGCATCTCCATCACCTCGGCGATTCGATGATTGCAATTTGTTTCCACTTCGGTGATCCTTTCTCCCAATTCAGCCTTAGTTTCTTCAATATCATCTTCTATCTTTTTTGTTAACTTTCCTTCCATCTTCTCCACGTCTCCCTGGACTTGGTCTATGCCCTTCTGTAGCTTACTCTCTCTCTCGTTGATGTCCATCTTCAGTCGTTCTTGTAACTCCTGCATTTCCTTCTTCAGATTATATTCTATCTTCATTTGCGATGTTTTGATCTCTTGTGCTAGAGTTTCCTTAAATGATTTTTCTAAGCTTTCTTTGGTTTCTTGTAAATCTTTCTTTAATGATTCTCTAGTTTCCTGTAAACCTTTCTCTAATGATTTGCGGAATATTTCTTCCCTTTCTCTAGTTTCTTGTAAACCTTCCTTTATTGTTGCCTTGGTTTCCTTCAGCAAGTCTGCTAACATCGACCGTATATCTGCACCCTCTGAAACTGGCTTATCTCTCGTCGTTTGTCCCGGTGTCTTGAGATAACTAGTTGAATGTGCAATTGGGCTTTCTAATGACAATCCATAATCACTGATTCCTGAATCATCTCTGTCTTCCTGTCCTATCCCTTTCCTTTCAACTACTGCTCACAAACCTGCTTATCTTCAGTAGACATGTTTGGTTTATTTTAATGCACAGGCAAGTAATATAAAATAACCTCTAGTAACCCAAAACACTCCTAATTACCACTACACTAATCAAACAGTAACTGTAGTATCTTCAGTTAATCCCAAAATTGATACAATACATATGAGTACTGAACATAACGACTCTCAAAACCTAATAATTTCAAATATCAATTTTCACATACACAGCTTATGTAAAATGTTTTAAATAAGACAAATCACACCATTCATTACATCTATAAATGTAAAATCTCCAAAAACAATGAGCGTATCTGTATAATCACCATTTAGACAGCGCAGTATGCATAAATAAGTATGCTATATTTCAGAGTATGTTTCGCAAACTTTTCGGAAATTACTGTATACTGCAATTTAATGTTATGCTAACCAGTTGTTTTCACTCACCAACTGACGTTACCACGAGTGCGATGTTTTGACATTTGAAGTGGGCGTGGCGCTGTACTGCCGTCGGAGCTGCGTGAAGTCGCGCTAAAAATCTGTGGCGAGTCGTCGTAGTTCCCAGTCGGCCGCTCCGTGTCGCTGCAGGCGGGCGTAGTTTGTAGTTCGGCCGCTAGATGTCGGGTTGGCGCTTGGTGTCTCGAAGTCGCGCTGATCGCTGTCCAGTGTAGTGCGCCTGCATCTGACCTACTCCTTGCACAGGTGGTTGGGATGATGTGTGAAATGACCTCGTGGATCGAAACTCTTTGGCGCAGCTGCTGCACGGGTCTGCATGACGTCATTCAACAATTGCCTCGCTACATAAATTGTCGCCTGCATAACAGTTTATGGGTCCACTTGAAGTTGCTCGTTTTTCATTATTCAAAAAGCAATTTAGATCATAACATTACTACTATACACTTCTTTAAAAGCTTCCATGACGAATTCTTGGCTCGTTTTGTTGTGGTAATGTTCACACGTGTCTTCCTTTAGTGTTCACTTTTCACAGTTTTTCGCGCGGATTTACGCGTTTGCACATTATAACACAGTTTATCGACACTATTAATCTTATCTAATATGGCGGAAAAACAGTTTATTCACAATCGTAAGATGCTAATACTTCGCATGGTTCAAAATGCACTGTTTCTTGTCGCGGTTTTAAAGTTTATACTCTTGTCTTCATCCGAAATTGGAAAATATTTTCTCGCGTTAAGCAAGATGAAATTACCTATTGTTCTTATTATTCGTCCGAAGATTGCACTTGTCCTTTCACGGTAAGCCAAGGTGTAACACCTTCGATTTATCCCGACCTGATCTGATCGAATAGCAGCCCAATATTTATTATTAATATGACCATGTACCTAATGGGGCTGGTAATCGGAATTGACTGCTACGGAAGTTGTTACTTTCCAGTTCGTCCTGTTCAATACTGTGATAATGAAATGTCTGGTAACAAGAAAAACACCAACACAGTTTCACTAATTACGAACCTATATTCGTCTCAAAAACACAAAAAAGGAGACAGCCACTGCCTTCGTCATACATATCTAATTACGGCTAATCTCAGCACAGGCTTGTTCATTTTCCATTATCGTCACACGCTAATCCAACACTGCAATCCAAGGTGATGTCGGCGCGGTAGACGCGAAACCAAATATCAGCCCTAGAAATGTCACTGATCACTTTCGTAATAATACTTCTTCACCTTCCCAGCATTATTCTAGTACAAAGGGGTCTAACCGCGGCGATGGCGACTCCCTTCTCCGTTAAAAGCCTTGCATTTTGACAAACACCTCCACACACCTCTACCCGCAACATGGCATTCGCTCAACTCCATACTCGCTCTCGCAACACGACACAATCGATTGTTTGCCCTATCGACCTGTGCCGAGTGTAAATTTATAGTAAGGGCCTACAGACCCCTTACAAAGTGCCTATGAATATCTACGATGCTCTGCTTTTCTGCCTAAAGAAACTCAATGACAGGTCTCTGCTTGGAATGCACCACCGTTACAGTAGCCATTTTGAAGGCTACGTGCTGTGCCGCCAGCTATCGGAACTGCATGAAGCTGTAGGGGCTGAAGCAGAGTATTCCACGATGTTCCACAACAGATCCCGCATTTTTTTCAACCGAAACTGGCCAAGAAAAGAAAAATGTTACATTACTTCTTGAACGCCCCTCGTTCATTATTGCATTACAATCTGAAGATGAAATACTTAACTCTGTAACAATCCATGTTCACAAGAGTGTCACGAATATTTACTACTGTCGCGGAATATTAATACATTTCTTGACGCAGAACACGATACTAATCGGTTCTCACAGATTACAATTGACTTTAAACGTTTACGCAGGGTTCTATCTAATACAATTATCTGTCTCGGTACACGGACGATGCTGTCATTTTCGGTGATGAAAAGCTGACCGGACTAAGCGATACTGCACTCAGACGTAAGTAAGCGATCTGAATTGCTGGCGTATGGAGACTGTTCTTGTCGTTTCTGCGACACCGGCACTCATTTGTCGTTGCTTTTGACAGCGACTATGTTGACCTTTGGTTTCGCCGCGACGTACCAACCTCGCCACGATGCCTCGCTCTTCGGGCGGCATCAAAAGAGACACCCTCTGACATGCACTTCACAGTGGTTGCGTATTATGACCGTTGATAGAGATTTAGTTGTAGATATAAATGAACGCATATGTGAGGAAGCCTCCCCAAGAACCACGGATCTTGTTGTTCGTGGGGAGGCTTCCGTGCCTAAGCGTTCCAGATAGCCGTACCGTAGGTTCAACCACAACAGGGAGGGGGAGGGGGGAATAGGCGGAGAGGTTCCTGAAGAGGGGCAGCAGCCTTTTTAGTACTTGCAGGTGAAACAGTCTGGATGACTGACTGAACTTGTCTTCTAACATCAACCAAGTCAACATTGCTGTGCTGCTACTGCGAACGGCTGAAAGCAAGGGGAAACCACAGCTGTAATTTCTCCCGAGGTCATGCAGCTTTACTGTATGGTTAAATGAGAACGTCGTTATCAGGAGAAACAAAATTGGCGTTCTATGGATCGGAGTGTTGGATGTCAGATCCCTTAATCGGGTTGGTAGGTTAGAAAATTTAAAAAGGGAAATAGATAGTTAAAGTTAGATATAACGGGAAGTACTGAAGTTCGGTGTCAGGAGGAATAGGACTTCTGGTCAGGTGAATACACGGTTGTAAATACAAAATCAACTAGGGGAAAGGCAGGAGTAGGCTTAATAATGAATGAAAAAAGTAGGAGCACAGATAAGCTACTACGAACTGCATAGTGAACGCATTATTGTAGACATGATAGGCACGAAGCCCACGCCCAACACAGTAGCACAAGTTTATATTCTAACTAGCTCCGCAGATGATGAAAAAATTGAAGAAAAATATTTTTAAAAAATTATTCAGATAGTTAAAGGAGACGAAAATTTAAAAGTCGTGGGGACTGGAATTCGATAGTGGGAAAAGGAAGAGAAGGAGAAGTAGTAGGTGAATATGGACTGGGGGTAAGGAATGAAAGAGGAAGCCACCTGGTAGAATTTCGCGCATAGCATAACTTAATCATTGGTAACACTTGGTTTAAGAACCATGAAAGAAGGTTGCATACGTGGAAGAGACCTGGAGACGCCGGAATGTTTCAGATTGATCACATAACGTTAAGACAGAGATTTAGGAACCGAGATTTAAATAGTAAGAAATATCCTGTAGCAGATGTGGACTCCGACCACAATTTATTGGTTATGAACTGTAGGTTAAAACTGAATAAAGTGCAGAAAATTAGGAATTTAAGCAGATAGGGCCTGCATAAGCTGAAGGAACTAGAGGTTATAGAGACTTTCAGGGGGAGCATTAGGGAACGACTGACGAGAACAGGGGAAAGGAATACAGTAGAAGAAGAATGGACAGCTTTGAGAGATGAAATAGTGAAGGCAGCAGAGGATCAAGTAGGTAAAAAGACGAGGGCTAGAAGAAATCCTTCGGTAACATGAGAGATATTGAATTTAACTGATGAAGGGAGTAAATACAAAATGCAGTAAATGTAGCAGACGAAAATGATACGTACGTCTTAAAAATGAGATCTAAAGGAAGTGCAAAACGGCTAAGCGGGAATGGCTAGAGGGCAAATATAAGAATGTAGACGCATATATCACTAGGGGTAAGATAGATGCCGCCTACAGAAAAACTATGGAGACCTTTGCAGAAAAGAGAACCACCTGTATAGATATCAAGCGTTCAGATGGTAAACCAGTCCTAAGCAAAAAAGGGAAAGCCGAAACGTGGAAGGAGTATATACACCGTCTATACAAGGGCGATATACTTGAAGGCAATATTATGGAAATGGAAGAGGACGTAGATGAAGATGAGATGGAAGATATGATACTGCGTGAAGAATTTGACAGAACACTGTTAGACCTATGTAGAAACAAGGCCCAGGGAGTAGACAACATTCCGTTACAAATACTGATTTTAGAACACGCGAGACAGGTGGTTTGAATGAAACAGATTTTCTGAAAAATACAAATTATTTAAGAGTATTATATGAAGAAATACCCAGGTGGGACTAATATTTTCAATTTTCTCACAATCGATGGCTTTCAATATTTGATCGTAGCGCTTGTTATGTATGTGTAGAGGCGCGATCCTTAGATAAAAATAAAAGGTACAGGTGCTATGCCCACACAAAAATACTATTAGGTAACCAGTCACTCCTCACGTCAATCGAGTAAAGAGCCACGGTCTTCCGTCAGTTATATATTACAGCAGTTCCTTTTATGTTCGTAAATCGGTTACAGAATCTCATCCATTTTAATCGCTTGGAAATAAGTTCCATACGCCACTTTCATACCTTTCTTCCACAAAAAGTTTGTTCTTGAATTTCACAAATCCTCATTTTCCAACATTTGATGTTCAGAGAAACTCACGCTGTTACTAATTACTGTCCTCCAACTATCCGTTCCTCTGATTTTAGTCATATAAATATCTCTCTGGGTATAGCACCAATGCAAATAAAAGTGAATCATCTAAAACTTGGACCGCAAATATTGCGATTCAAAATGGTTCAAATGGCTCTAAGCACTGTGGGACTTAAACATCTGAGGTCATCAGTTCCATAGACTTAGAAGTACTTATACCTAACTAACCTAAGGACATCACACACATCCACTCCCGAGGTAGGATTTGAACCTGCGACCGTAGCAGCAACACGGTTCTGGACTGAAGTGCCAAGAACCGCTCGGCTACAGCGGCCGACAAATATTTCGGAAATGGAAAGTACTATTGATTGGGGTTTTCACTGAACGGATTGATAGTCAGATGCTCCTATTATTAGCCAATCAACAGATTGTAATAATGGGGCTCGCATTGTTAGTTCTTTGGGGTTTTCACTGAGTGGATTGATAGTCAGAGGCTCCTATTATTAGCCAATCAACAGATTATAAAAATGGGACTCGTATTGTTATTCCATCAACAGATTGTAAGAATACGTAGTAAGTGTATTTTTTGTGCAAACATTTGTGCAAACATAGACTTTTTTAAATGGACCAATGCCTATTGACATTAACAAACTAAAATTAATGTAAATTGGAATGTCAGTTGTGTTTGTTGCAGGATTCTAATGTAAGTAGTTTAGGAGATATCGTATTTTGAAAAGTTCGCACACCGACAAGCTAAAGAATAACACAAGTGCGTATATCAGCTATGTGAATTCCGCTCAGTAACGAGGCAACTGACAATCACAGGTTGCGTTCGAAATGACCAACGGCAGTTGCAATACACGCTTCCAGTCTGGTATGGAACGACTGCTGAACACATGTAGGCTGCAGTAACACATCGTTGCATGTAATCGGGTGTAGTTGGTATGTCCTTGTAGACAGCGTTTTCAGCTTACCCCAGAGTAGAGGTCTACAGGCGTCAAATACGACGAACGGGCCGGCCAAGGTACAGGGCTTCCGCGTCCAATCGAACGACTGGGAAACAATTCGTCAAGAGATGCGGTAGTACTTCGTGCACTAATGGCTGGTCAGCCATCGTGTTGGTACCACAGGTTCCTCCTAGTCCGTAGAGGAACGTCATTAGCATCCGTGGAAGATACTGTAGTACTGTAGATGCTGGTCAGCCGTCGTGTTGGTACCACAGGTTCCTCCTAGTCTGTAGAGGAACGTCTTTAGCATCCGTGGAAGATGCTGTAGTACTGTAGATGCTGGTCAGCCATCGTGTTGGTACCACAGGTTCCTCCTAGTCTGTAGAGGAACGTCTTTAGCATCCGTGGAAGATGCTGTAGTACTGTAGATGCTGGTCAGCCATCGTGTTGGTACCACAGGTTCCTCCTAGTCTGTAGAGGAACGTCTTTAGCATCCGTGGAAGATGATCGGTTATGAGGCCCCAATACCTACGCGCGTTCAGTGTTTCATCTATTAGAAACGAACCTATCCCACACCACACTTTTACACTCCATCGACGTTGACGTTCCACCTGACGAAGCCAACGTGGATTGTCCACAAACCAATAGTGCATGTTTCAGCGGTTTACCTGGCCATAATAGGTAAAAGTGTCTTTATCACTAAACAAGGTACGTGATACACCTGGAGTATCTTAATAGTATCCGTGCAGCCCTTGATGGGGAGAGATGTGATAGGGATGGAACCTATGTCGATGGAGACTGTGTAGGACACTTTCCTCACTCTTGCCACTTGCTCGTGCGATTGCGAGGGAGCTAACGTGCAAATCAACTGCAGCAGGAGCAATGACATTAATTTTCCCCTCTTCTGCAGTCACTTGCTTCCTTCTGTTACGTTGTATAGATGTCACACTACCACATTCACGAAACTGGTTGAAGAGACTGATAAATAACTGCCGAAGTGGTTGACGGCTATTGGGATATCTTGCCGCATACACCGTACGAGAACACACGGCATTATTCCTATTTTCTCCATACACCATGAGCATGTCAGCTTTTTCTGCATATGTAAATCCCATCGTTCACTCACAACCTACTTGGTTCAAATGGCTCTGAGCACTATGGGACTTAACATCTATGGTCATCAGTCCCCTAGAACTTAGAACTACTTAAACCTAACTAACCTAAGGACATCACACAACACCCAGTCATCACGAGGCAGAGAAAATCCCTGACCCCGCCGGGAATCGAACCCGGGAACCCGGGCGCGGAAAGCGAGAACGCTACCGCACGACCACAGCTGCCACAACCTACTGCTTGGACTGTCACATACTAATTGACTAGCAAGTTGCTGTGCACTCAAGGAACACGGAAATACACTGTGAGCAAACATAACAACACTGTGCCTAGCAACCATGCAGATTGAATGGCACAAAGAAGTTTCGGTGTGGAAATTGTTCAAAAAGCGACATCTCGTAAACGACTCCCATTGTAATCCTGCAATAGACACTGCTGATATTCTAATTTGCCCTACTTTTAGTTTCTTTATGTCAATAGGAGTTTTTCTATTTAAAAATGTGCATGTGCGCACAAAAATACCCTTTACGATTGTTATTACAATTTTTTTATTGACTGCTAATGCGAACCCCTGAATACCAATCCATTCTGTGAAAACCGCACATCAATAGCACTTTCCATTTGCGCAATATTTACGGCGCAAATTTTAGATTATTCTCGATGAACGTACATATTTGTTTAAAAGGTTTAAGTCACTACTTCGACTACGTCGTCTTTTATAGTAGTTCATATATTGTGAAGTTAGATCTGTCATTTGCGTTTAAAAGAGCGCATGTAACACGTTCGATTATCCTGTGACATGGAATTGAAATCCCATTTTGTTTTAAATGGGGAAAACTCACTGCCTTGCGCCCTTTTAAAGCTGAACAGTTGGCAATGGTTCGGTGAATGCAAACATTCAGGATATAAAAAAGGGTCAAACACTTCGTATGTTTATCATGAAGGAACCGGCGGAGAGGGTACTAATGAAGTCTGTCCTTTTTTATTTGAATATCTGAAGAGTATCTACATGTACATCTACATTTATACTCCGCAAGCCACCCAAAGGTGTGTGGCGGAGGGCATTTTACGTGCCACTGTCATTACCTCCCTTTCCTGTTCCAGTCACGTATGGTTCGCGGGAAGAACGACTGTCTGAAAGCCTCCGTGCGCGCTCTAATCTCTCTAATTTTACATTCGTGACCTCCTCGGGAGGTATAAGTAGGGGGAAGCAATATATTCGATACCTCATCCAGAAACGCACCCTCTCGAAACCTGGCGAGCAATCTACACCGCGATGCACAGCGCCTCTCTTGCAGAGTCTGCCACTTGAGTTTATTAAACATCTCCGCAACGCTATCACGGTTACCAAATAACCCTGTGACGAAACGCGCCGCTCTTCTTTGGATCTTCTCTATCTCCTCCTTCAAACCGATCTGGTACGGATCCCACACTGATGAGCAATACTCAAGTATAGGTCGAACGAGAGTTTCGTAAGCCACCTCCTTTGTTGATGGACTACATTTTCTAAGCACTCTCCCAATGAATCTCAACCTGGTACCCGCCTTACCAACAATTAATTTTATATGATCATTCCACTTTAAATCATTCCGCACGCATACTCCCAGATATTTTACAGAAGTAACTGCTACCCATGTTTGTTCCGCTATCATATAATCATACAATAAAGGATCCTTCTTTCTATGTATTCGCAATACATTACATTTGTCTATGTTAAGGGACAGCTGCCACTCCCTGCACCAAGTTCCTATCCGCTGCAGATCTTCCTGCATTTCGCTACAATTTTCTAATGCTGCAACTTCTCTGTATACTACAGCATCATCCGCTAAAAGCCGCATGGAACTTGCGACGCTATCTACTAGGTCATTTATATATATTGTGAAAAGCAATGGTCCCATAACACTCCCGTGTGGCACGCCAGAGGTTACTTTAACGTCTGTAGACGTCTCTCCATTGATAACAAAATACTGTGTTCTGTTTGCTAAAAACTCTTCATTCCAGCCACACAGCTGGTCTGATATTCCGTAGGCTCCTACTTTGTTTATCAGGCGACGGTGCGGAACTGTATCGAACGCCTTCCGGAAGTCAAGAAAAATAGCATCTACCTGGGAGCCTGTATCTAATATTTTCTGGATCTCATGAACACATAAAGCGAGTTGGGTCTCACACGATCGCTGTTTCCGGAATCCATGTTGATTCCTACAGAGTAGATTCTGGGTTTCCAGAAACGACATGATACTCGAACAAAAAACATGTTCTAAGATTCTACAACAGATCGATGTCAGAGATATAGGTCTATAGTTTCGCGCAACTGCTCGACGACCCTTCTTGAAGACTGGGACTACCTGTGCTCTTTTCCAATCATTTGGAACCCTCCGTTCCTCTAGAGACTTGCGGTACACGGCTGTTAGAAGGGGGGCAAGTTCTTTCGCTTACGCTGTGTAGAATCGAATTGGTATCCCTGAGTGATTCCAGTTGCTTTTCTATTCCTTGGACACTTATTTCGATATCAGCTATTTTTTCGTTTGTGCGAGGATTTAGAGAAGGAATTGCAGTGCGGTCTTCCTCTGTGATACAGCTTTGGAAAAAGGTGTTTAGTATTTCAGCTTTACGCGTGTCATCCTCTGTTTCAATGCCATCATCATCCCGGAGTGTCTGGATATGCTGTTTCGAGCCACTTACTGATTTAACGTAAGACCAGAACTTCCTAGGATTTTCTGTCAAGTCGGTACATAGAATTTTACTTTCGAATTCACTGGACGCTTCACGCATAGCCCTCCTTACGCTAACTTTGACATCGTTTAGCTTCTGTTTGTCTGAGAGGTTTTGGCTGCGTTTAAACTTGGAGTGAAGCTCTCTTTGCTTTCGCAGTAGTTTCCTAACTTTGTTGTTGTACCACGGTGGGTTTTTCCCGTCCCTCACAGTTTTACTCGGCACGTACCTTTCTAAAAAGCATTTTACGATTGCCTTGAACTTTTTCCATAAACACTCAACATTGTCAGTGTCGGAACAGAAATTTTCGTTTTGATCTGTTAGGTAGTCTGAAATCTGCCTTCTATTACTCTTGCTAAACAGATAAACCTTCCTCCCTTTTTTTATATTCCTATTAACTTCCATATTCAGGGATGCTGCAACGGCCTTATGATCACTGATTCCCTGTTCTGCACTTAAAGAGTCGAAAAGTTCGGGTCTGTTTGTTATCAGTAGGTCCAAGATGTTATCTCCACGAGTCGGTTCTCTGTTTAATTGCTCGAGGTAATTTTCGGATAGTGTCACTCGATGCTCTGTCCCTACCACCCGTCCTAAACATCTGAGTGTCCCAGTCTATATCTGGTAAATTGAAATCTCCACCTAAGACTATAACATGCTGAGAAAATTTATGTGAAATGTATTCCAAATTTTCTCTCAGTTGTTCAGCCACTAATGCTGCTGAGTCGGGAGGTCGGTAAAAGGAGCCAATTATTAACCTAGCTCGGTTGTTGAGTGTAGCCTCCACCCATAATAATTCACAGGAACTATCCACTTCTACTTCACTACAGGATAAACTACTACTAACAGCGACGAACACTCCACCACCGGTTGCATGCAATCTATCCTTTCTAAACACCGTCTGTACCTTTGTAAAAATTTCGGCAGAATTTATCTCTGGCTAAGCCAGCTTTCTGTACCTATAACGATTTCAGCTTCGGTGCTTTCTATCAGCGCTTGAAGTTCTGGTACTTTACCAACGCAGCTTCGACAGTTGACAATTACATTTCCGATTGCTGCTTGGTCCCCGCATGTCTTGACTTTGCCCCGCACCCGTTGAGGCTGTTGCCCTTTCTGTACTTGCCCAAGGCCATCTAACCTAAAAAACCGCCCAGCCCACGCCACACAACCCCTGCTACCCGTGTAGCCGCTTGTTGCGTGTAGTGGACTCCTGACCTATCCAGCGGAACCCGAAACCCCACCACCCTATGGCGCAAGTCGAGGAATCTGCAGCCCACACGGTCGCAGAACCGTCTCAGCCTCTGATTCAGACCCTCCACTCGGCTCTGTACCAAAGGTCCGCAGTCAGTCCTGTCGACGATGCTGCAGATGGTGAGCTCTGCTTTCATCCCGCTAGCGAGACTGGCAGTCTTCACCAAATCAGATAGCCGCCGGAAGCCAGAGAGGATTTCCTCCGATCCATAGCGACACACATCATTGGTGCCGACATGAGCGACCACCTGCAGATGGGTGCACCCTGTACCCTTCATGGCATCCAGAAGGACCCTTTCCACATCTGGAATGACTCCCCCCGGTATGCACGAAAGTATCAAAGAGATTCGACTGCTCTATGATGTCTGCACGGAGCAAAACAAAAAGCAAACGCTCTCTAGATTATTTCTTTCACTAACTGACTCGGACGTTTCAGATTTATTCAGCAGTAGGCCTATTTCCCAGAGAGAGAACATAGCTTTCTACCGGGCGATCGAGACATTTCAAACAAGCTTCTACAGTTGACAGGACATTCACTGTTCATCAAATAACACAGCACATTGTTCAAAGTAGTACAAAACATGGAAAGTTTATAGCCAGATAAGCTGATACATTTGACATTCTGGATGTTAAAAACTGGTAGACAAAACTTTATAAGAAGACGGTAGTTTTTGAAGAAACAAGGAAAAACTAAGATGTGACAGATATAGCTTTGCAGTCAGCAGTTCCTTTCTCTTTCCATATTCGAGCGCCAGATGTTGGTCGATCAAAGGTTGGATGTGTATCGCCAGGTTAGAGATTCATGCATCGTGGCACATAAGCGAGAACATGTTCCTTCACCAACAAACCCCGCCTACTCAGCAAGACGAGTGCCAATTAAATTGCAAAAAAATCCAGACTTAGAAAAGATGCAGCAGCACATTCCAAGTGCGCATATGCAATTCTACGATGTACTTTTGAGCTGCACTAATGACATTGGTAAAGCACATGACGATGACTGAGGAACAGTTCATCATAAGTGGAAAAACTTTAGTTTTCCATTTGTCATATTTACAAGTTTAAAAATATTATATTAATTTTCTGTCACTTAGAGTCGTTTCCGTGGCTTTAAATTCACTAATGTGTCTAAATATCAACATTTTGTTCTGTGTCTTCTTCCTGTGAGACCAATTTTTCTAAAAGATGGATGTTTTCACATTTTAAATGTCCTTAAAATATTACGCATTTGTATTCTTGGATGAATTAATGTATCCATCAGTTAACGAGCCTCTATATTGCTGGTTCATATGAGCAGACTTTCTTATTTCCTGATATTTTTTTCTAAAATAGATTTTTTTTAAATTTCCCCCCCATGATCCATGGCCCTTGCCGTTGGTGGGGAGGCTTGCGTGCCTCAGCGATACAGATAGCCGTACCATAGGTACAACCACAACGGAGGGGTATCTGTTGAGAGGCCAGACAAACATGTGGTTCCTGAAGAGGGGCAGCAGCCTTTTCAGTAGTTGCAAGGGCAACAGTCTGGATGATTGACTGATCTGGCCTTGTAACAATAACCAAAACGGCCTTGCTGTGCTGGTACTGCGAACGGCTGAAAGCAAGGGGAAACTACGGCCGTAATTTTTCCCGAGGGCATGCAGCTTTACTGTATGATTAAATGATGATGGCGTCCTCTTGGCTAAAATATTCCGGAGGTAAAATAGTCCCCCATTCGAATCTCCGGGCGGGGACTACACAAGAGGACGTCGTTATCAGGAGAAAGGTAACTGCTGTTCTACGGATCGGAGCGTGGAATGTCAGATCCCTTAATCGGGCAGGTAGGTTAGAAAATTTAAAAATGGAAATGGATAGGTTAAAGTTAGATATAGTGGGAATTAGTGAAGTTCGGTGGCAGGAGGAACAAGACTTATAGTCAGGTGACTACAGGGTTATAAACACAAAGTCAAATAGCGGTAATGCAGGAGTAGGTTTAATAATGAATAGGAAAATAGGAATGAAGGTAAGCTACTACAAACAGCATAGTGAACGCATTATTGTGGCCAAGATAGATACGAAGCCCACACCTACTACAGTAGTACAAGTTTATATGCCAACTAGCTCTGCAGATGACGAAGAAATTGAAGATATGTATGATGAAATAAAAGAAATTATTCAGATAGTGAAGGGAGACGAAAATTTAATAGTCATGGGTGACTGGAATTCGAGTGTAGGAAAAGGTAAAGAAGGAAACATAGTAGGTGAATATGGATTGGGGCTAAGAAATGAAAGAGGAAGCCGCCTGGTAGAATTTTGCACAGAGCACAACTTAATCATAGCTAACACTTGGTTTAAGAATCATGATAGAAGGTTGTATACATGGAGGAACCCTGGAGATACTAAAAGGTATCAGATAGATTATCTAATGGCAAGACAGAGATTTAGGAACCAGGTTTTAAAATGTAAGACATTTCCAGGGGCAGAAGTGGCCTCTGACCACAATCTATTGGTTATGACCTGTAGATTAAAACTGAAGAAACTGCAAAAAGGTGGGAATTTAAGGAGATGGGACCTGGATAAACTGAAAGAACCAGAGGTTGTACAGATTTTCAGGGAGAGCATAAGGGAACAATTGACAGGAACGGGGGAAAGAAATGCAGTAGAAGAAGAATGGGTAGCTTTGAGGTGATGAAGTAGTGATGGCAGCAGAGGATCTAGTAGGTAAAAAGACGAGGGCTAGTAGAAGAAATATTGAATTTAATTGATGATAGGAGAAAATATAAAAATGCAGTAAACGAAGCAGGCAAAAAGGAATACAAACGTCTCAAAAATGAGATCGACAGGAAGTGCAAAATGGATAAGCAGGGATGGCTAGAGGACAAATGTAAGGATGTAGAGGCTTATCTCACTAGGGGTAAGATAGATAGTGCCTACAGGAAAATTAAAGAGACCTTTGGAGATAAGAGAACCACTTGTATGAACATCAAGAGTTCAGATGGAAACCCAGTTCTTAGCAAAGAAGGGAAAGCAGAAAGGTGGAAGGAGTATATAGAGCGTCTGTACAAGCGCGATGTACTTGAGGACAATATTATGGAAATGGAAGAGGATGTAGATGCAGATGAAATGGGAGATACGATACTGCGTGAAGAGTTTGACAGAGCACTGAAAGACCTGAGTCGAAACAAGGCCCCCGGAGTAGACAACATTCCATTGGAACTACTGACGGCCTTGGGAGAGCCAGTCCTGACAAAACTCTACCATCTGGTGAGCAAGATGTATGAAACAGGCGAAATACCCTCAGACTTCAAGAAGAATATAATAATTCCAATCCCAAAGAAAGCAAGTGTTGACAGATGTGAAAATTACCGAACAATCAGTTTAATAAGCCACAGCTGCAAAATACTAACACGAATTCTTTACAGACGAATGGAAAAACTAGTAGATCAGTTTGGATTCCGTAGAAATACTGGAACACGTGAGGCAATACTGACCTTACGACTTATCTTAGAAGAAAGATTAAATAAAGGCAAACCTACGTTTCTAGCATTTGTAGACTTAGAGAAAGCTTTTGACAATGTTGATTGGAATACTCACTTTCAAATTCTAAAGGTTGCAGGGGTAAAATACAGGGAGCGAAAGGCTATTTACAATTTGTACAGAAACCAGATGGCAGTTATAAGAGTCGAGGGACATGAAGGGGAAGCAGTGGTTGGGAAGGGAGTAAAACAGGGTTGTAGCCTCTCCCCGACGTTATTCAATCTGTATATTGAGCAAGCAGTAAAGGAAACAAAAGAAAAATTCGGAGTAGGTATTAAAATCCATGGAGAAGAAATAAAAACTTTGAGGTTCGCCGATGACATTGTAATTCTGTCAGAGACAGCAAAGGACTTGGAAGAGCAGTTGAACGGAATGGATGGTGTCTTGAAGGGAGGATATAAGATGAATATCAACAAAAGCAAAACGAGGATAATGGAATGTAGTCGAATTAAGTCGGGTGGTGTTGAGGGTATTAGATTAGGAAATGAGACGCTTAAAGTAGTAAAGAGTTTTGCTATTTGGGAAGCAAAATAACTGATGATGGTCGAAGTAGAGAGGATACAAAATGTAGACTGGCAATGGCAAGGAAAGCGTTTCTGAAGAAGAGAAATTTGTTAACATCGAGTATTGATTTAAGTGTCAGGAAGTCATTTCTGAAAGTATTTGTATGGAGTGTAGCCATGTATGGAAGTGAAACATGGATGGTAAATAGTTTGGACAAGAAGAGAATAGAAGCTTTCGAAATGTGGTGCTACAGAAGAATGCTGAAGATTAGATGGGTAGATCACATAACTAATGAGAAAGTATTGAATAGGATTGGGGAGAAGAGAAGTTTGTGGCACAACTTGACCAGAAGAAGGGATCGGTTAGTAGGACATGTTCTGAGGCATCAAGGGATCACCAATTTAGTACTGAAGGGCAGCGTGGAGGGTACTGTGCTGTCAGTAGTGAAACAGTAACAAAAGAATGAGACGATCGTAGGGGGAGACCAAGAGATGAATACACTAAGCAGATTCAGAAGGATGTAGGTTGCAGTAGGTACTGGGAGATGAAGAAGCTTGACAGGATAGTGTAGCATGGAGAGCTGCATAAAACCAGTCTCAGGACTGAAGACCACAACAACAACCCTTTAACTTGGTTTTCTTTAGACGTTCTTTTAAAAGAGACCGATTTATAGCATCAACGAAAAAAACCAGTAAATTATGGACTAAAGAAAATTGCGTCACTCATTGTGCTGAATCGATTCCTAATGTTCGGTTCATGATTATAATCCATTTTTCTCTGTGCAGTTGGTGATGATGATAGTGATGTTGATATACATTACACACTGTCTGATCAAATGTATGTGGAAACTTACGGGATTGCTGAAGAATCGAATACACACCGTCGGCTTTTACTACTGACGTCAGAAGTTATCACAGATAATGTATTCCACAGCTTTTAAAGCATAGACGAATATTGAGAAACAAAGGAATGCAGGACAAAGAAAACAGATGATAGACATCTATCACGTACATTCGTATTCCGAACATAATGTTAAATATATCGCTTCTTTCAGTCCTAGTATCCTGTTCTTCAGTTGACCTATATAGTTCAACTCAAAAATGGCCTACTAGTGCAGAAAAGAAAGAAAAAACGGAGAGAAGTAGCGTTAGTAGAGACTATCTCAATTCACATATATGAGTTGTATTCCGAACTGTGCTGATCTGTATAAGTTAACTGCAGCACAGGATACAAATTTAACGTATGACATGATAATTAAATCAAGATCCTAAGCTGTCGACAGGCGTTGATATACGTCAACGAGGAGGTTTAAAATGTTTACCCCACCCGGGACCCGAACCCAGGTACTCCTGCTTACATGACAAACGCTCGATCCCTCTTTTTTTTTTTTTTTTTTTTGTTAAATCTCATTTGGTTCGCTTTTGTTCGTAGCATATGCTCAGGGCGGACGTCGTAAGACACCCGTTTTTAGTTCGTCGTTGATCGTTGATCGGTGAACTCAGTTTTTTATTACAGAGGGCAGCAAACCCTCTGACCGAACTCGCTGAGCTACCGTGCCGGCTATTCTGAGCCACCGAAGGCACAGAGTATTGTGCGACTGCAGGGATTTATCCCTTGCACACTCACCGTGAGACCCACATTCCCAACTTAATGTCCACACACTACATTCGTAGTGCCCCTGCCCATTACACTCATTACTCGCAGCAGACAATCTTACCGAGTCCCGTAAGAGTTCGGGCAGTGCGTGTGCATCCAGCACAGAAGAAGAAGGTCAATGGCCGGTTAGCCTTAACTATATGAAGATGGTATCTGTTCGAAAGAACAGCGAAAGACATAAGATTTGTATCCAGTACTTCAGTTAACGTATATCGGTCAAATGAGGAACAGGATACTACCCACGTAGCACAACTGACGTACACGATTACAGTGTTACGCATGTCGCTTTTTCTTCTTTGCTAGCACTAGCATCCTCTTTTTCAGCTGACCTATGCAGGTCGACTGAAGCACGGAATACAAATTTTTTGTGTGTCTGTCTTTTCGCCGTCAGCAGTACTAGTATCGACTGAAATATACCATAGTAAAACTAGTGCTAGCGAATGCGAAAGAAAACGACAACTATAAGATTTGCATTCCGTACTGCAGCTGACGAACCCTACTTCAAGTCTTCCATATTCACAGGAATAACTAAATCCCTAGCTACAGAAGAAAATCAAAAAGTAAAATTTGTCCAGAATGAAAAACAATTCTTCCATACTATTTAAAACTAGGCTGAAAATAACTACCGACTGAATTGGAAAGAACCAATGATTTAAATTAATACAAGCTACAAGTATACAATATCTAGCCCTATCTTTTAAAAACACATTTATTTATTTCGATTTACAATGATGACACGTCGCCACAGAAGAAACCGGATTTAATTATGTATGGCTCGAAAATAAAGACATTAATATCTATGAGTAAACTACGACGTCATTGGTCAAAGCCGACGGGTTGTATCCCATTTTCAGTTGACCCTAACTTATTACTGGATATTAATGTGGGGTGTGTCGGCACTTCCCATTTATGATGGACTGAACTCAGCATGGGACACTTGCAATTAGCTCTGCAGAGAAATGGCAAACCATTCTTCTCGAAGAACCGTAAGCAGAGAAGGTAGTGACGTTCAAGGTTAGGATCTGGAGCGAAGTTGACGTTCTGACTCACCTCAGCAGTGTTCCGTTGGTTTCAGGACAGGACTGTGGACAGGTGAGTCTATTTCAGGAACGTTATTGCCCGAAAACCATTGCCTCACAGATGCCGCTTTAAGACAGCGTCCATTCTCATGTTGATACAAACGATCACCGTCTTTGAACTGTTCCTTCAATGTACGGTGTACACAGTGCTGTAAAATGTCTTCAAATCCAATGACATACAGCGTTTTCTTAAGTGTAATAAGATAACCAAACACGTACCACGTAAATCAGCCCCTTACTGATGCTTCGCCTCGTCTGTACTTCACTGTTGGCACTTACGGCAGGTAAAGTTATCCATGCGTTTGGCCGTCCATCGGATTTCCACAGGGAACAGCGTTATTCCTGACTTGAAATCACACGTTTCCAGTCATCCACTGTCCACCGGCATCGCCCTCTACACCTCAAGAAGCGTCGCTTAGCATTGACTACAGCTAGGTTTGGCTTACAAGGAGTTGCTGAACCACTCTACCCCTTTCATTTTAACCCACTACGCACAGTCATTGAGCCATACCGAAGAGCCAGAGAAATTGGTACATTTGCCAAATATCGTGTAGGGGCTCCGCGAACACGTAAAATTGCGGCAACACGACGTGGGATGGACTCGACTAATGTCCGAAGTAGTGCTGGAGGAATTGATACCATGAATCCTGCAGGGCTGTCCACAAATCCGTAGGAGTACGAGGGGGTGGAGATGTCTTCAGAACAGCACGTTTCAAGGCATCTCAGATATGCTCAATAATGGTCATCTATGGAGAATTTTGCAGCCAGCGGATGTGTTTAAACACTGTAGCCACACTTAAGTAATTCTGGACGTGTTGGGTGTCGCATTGTCCTGCTGGAATTGCCCAAGACTCTCGGAATGCAGAATGGACATGAATATATGTAGTTGATCAGACAGGGTGCTTATGTACATGTGACCTGCCAGAGTCGTATCTAGACGTATTGGGACTCCCATATCACTCCAACTGCACACGCCCTACGCCATTACAGTGCCTCAACCAGTTTGAACAGTCCACTGCTGACATGCAGGGTCCATGGATTCGTGAGGTTGTCTCCATACACGTACACGCCCATCCAACTCGATACAACTTGAAACGAGGCTCGTCCAACCAGGCAACATGTTTCCAGTCATCAACAGTCCTGTATCGGTGTTGTCGGGCCCCGCAAGGCGTAAAGCTTTGTGGCGTGCTGTCATCAAGGGTACACGAGTGGGCCTTGGGCACCAAAAGCCCATATCGATGATGTTTCGTTGAATGGCTCACATTCTGACACTTGTTGACGGCCCAGCATTGAAATCTGCAACAATTTGCGGAAGGGTTGCATTTCTATCACGTTGAACGATTTTCTTCAGTCGTCGTTGGTCCCGTTCTTGCAGTATCTTTTGCCTGCCGCAACGATGTCGCAGATTTGGTGTTATTTACGGTACTCTCGTGAAATGGTCATATGGGGAAAGTCCGCACTTCATCTCTACCTTGGAGCTGTGTCGCATCGCTCTTCAGCCGACTATAACACCACGTTCAAACTCACCTACATCTTGATAACCTGCCATGCTAGCAACAATAACCGATCTAATAACTGTGCCAAACACATGTTGTCATATAGGCGTTGCCGACAGCAGCGCCGTAGTCTGCCTGTTTACGTATCTCTGTGTTTGAATACGCATGCCTATACCAGTTTCTTTCGCGCTTTAGTGTAGACGAACTGCTGGTAGCGCCTTGCAATTCATGAGTAATTTCTTCTGCTGATTTCGTGCTATTTCCAGAAAATCAACGGCATTGTTCGTCGGTCCCTGTCTGTCAATGCATGAGGTCTGCCTTCTCTCGGCTTACCTGTGGTTGCTCTTTCGCTCTTTCATTTCACAGTACCAACAACTTTCGGCTTGGGCAACTTAAGGAGAGTAGAAATTTCCCTCATTGGTTCGTTACTCAGGTGACAGTCAATGACAAGGCCACGTGCGAAGTCACTGAGCTGACCTGATCGTCTCATTCTTTTGTTACTGTTTCACTGCTGACAACACAGTACTCTTCAGGTTCTTTAGTACTGGCTGGTCTGCCTCACGCGATGTCTAATGGTCGTTTCCGGATTACACAGGGTTTCTTGTATAATTTTGATCAGACAGTGGATATATTTTATGTTTTGCCTGTATCATTTATTATGAGGAAGAATATACACTACTGGCCATTAAAATTGCTACACCACGAAGATGACGTGTTTTTGTTTTTTGTTTTGGTCTTCAGTCTGGAGACTGGTTTGATGCAGCTCTCCATGCTACTCTATCCTGTGCAAGCTTCTTCATCTCGCAGTACCTACTGCAGCCTACATCCTTCTGAATCTGCTTAGTGTATTCATCTCTTGGTCTCCCTCTACGATTTTTACCCTCCACGCTGCCCACCAGTACTAAATTGGTGGTCCCTTGATGCCTCAGAACATGTCCTACCAACCGATCCCTTCTTCTATTCAAGTTGTGCCACAGACTCCTCTATTCCCCAATTCTATTCAATACCTCTCCATTAGTTATGTGATCTACCCATCTAATCTTCAGCATTCTTCTGTAGCACCACATTTCGAAAGCTTCTATTCTCTTCTTGTCTAAACTATTTATCGCCCATGTTTCACTTCCATACATGGCTACACTCCATACAAATACTTTCAGAAACGACTTCCTGACACTTAAATCAATACTCGATGTTAACAAATTTCTCTTCTTCAGAAACGTATTCCTTGCCATTGCCAGTCTACATTTTATATCCTCTCTACTTCGACCATCGTCAGTTATTTTTCTCCCCAAATAGCAAAACTCCTTCACTACTTTAAGTGTCTCATTTCCTAATCTAATTCCCTCAGCATCACTCGACTTAATTCGACTACATTCCATTATCCTCGTTTTCCTTTTGTTGAAGTTCATCTTATACCCTCCTTTCAAGACACTGTCCATTCCGTTCAACTGCTCTTCCGAGTCCTTTGTTGTCGCTGACAGAATTACAATGTCATCGACGAACCTAAAGTTTTTATTTCTTCTCCATGGATTTTAATACCTACTCCGAACTTTTCTTTTGTTTCCTTTACTGCTTGCTCAATATACAGATTGAATAACATCGGGGAGAGGCTACAACCCTGTCTCACTCCCTTCCCAACCACTGCTTCCCTTTCATGTCCCTCGACTCTTATAACTGCCATCTGCTTTCTGCACAAATTGTAAATATCCATTCGCTCCCTGTATTTTACCCCTGCCACCTTCAGAATTTGAAATAGAGTATTCCAGTCAACATTGTCAAAAGCTTTCTCTACGTCTACAAATGCTAGAAACGTAGGTTTGCCTTTATTTAATCTTTCTTCTAAGATAACTCGTAGGGTCAGTATTGCCCCACGTGTTCCAACATTTCAACGGAATCCAAACTGATCTTCTCCGAGGTCGGCTTCTACCAGTTTTTCAACTCGTCTGTAAAGAATTCGCGTTAGTATTTTGCAGCTGTGACTTGTTAAACTGATAGTTCGGTAATTTTCACATCTGTCAACACTTGCTTTCTTTGGGATTGGAATTATTATATTCTTCTTGAAGTCTGAGGGAATTTCGCCTGTCTCATAAATCTTGCTCACCAGGTAGTAGAGTTTTGTCAGGACTGGCTCTCCCAAGGCTGTCAGTAGTTCTAATGGAACGTTGTCTAATCCCAGGGCCTTGTTTCGACTTAGGTCTTTCTGTCAAACTCTTCACGCAGTATCATATTTCCCATTTCATCTTCATCTAAATCCTCTTCCATTTCCATATTATTGTCCTCAAGAACATCTTCCCTGTACAGACCCTCTATATACTCCTTCCGCCTTTCTGCTTTCCTTCTTTGCTTAGAACTGGGTTTCCATCTGAGCTCTTGATATTCCTGTGAGTGGTTCTCTTTTCTCCAAAGGTCTCTTTAATTTTCCTTTAGGCAGTATCTATCTTACCCCTCATGATATAAGCCTTTACATCCTTACATTTGTCCTCTAGCCATCCCTGCTTAGCTATTTTGCACTTCCTGTCGATCTCATTTTTGACACGTTTGTATTCCTTTTTGCCTGCATCATTTTCTGCATTTTTGTGTTTTCTCCTTTCATCAATTAAATTCAGTATCTCTTCTCTCACCCAAGGATTTCTACTAGCCCTCGTCTGTTTACGTACTTGATCCTCTGCTGCCTTCACTATTTCATCCCTCCAAGCTTTCCATTCTTCTTCTACTGTATTTCTTTCCCTCATTCCTGTGAATTTTTCTCTTATGCTCTCCCTGAAACTCTGTACAACCTCTGGTTCTTTCAGTTGACCCAGGTCCCATCTCCTTATATTCCTACCTTTTTGCAGTTTTTTTCAGTTTTAGTCTACAGTTCATAACCAATAGATTGTGGTCAGAGTCCACATCTGCCCCTGGAAATGTCTTACAATTTAAAATTGGTTCCTAAATCTCTGTCTTACCATAATATAATCTATCTGAAACCGTCTTGTATCTCCACGTTTCTTCCATGTATACAACCTTCTTTCATGATTCTTGAACCAACTGTTAATTATGATTAAGTTATGCTATGTGCAAAATTCTACCAGGCCGCTTCCTCTCTCATCTCTTAGCCCTAATCGATATTCTCCTACTACGTTTCCTTCCCTTCCTTTTCCTACTGTTGAATTCCAGTCACCCATGACTATTAAATTTTCATCTCCCTTCACTATCTGAATAATTTCTTTTATCTCATCATACATTTCATCAATTTCTTCATCATCTACAGAGCTAGTTGGCATATAAACTTGTACTACTGTAATAGGTTTGGGCTTCGTGTCTATCTTGGCCACAATAATGCGCTCACTATGCTGTTTGTAGTAGCTTACCCGCATTCCTATTTTCCTATTCATTATTAAACCTACTCCTGCATTGCCCCTATTTGCTGCTCCATCTACTTCAGGAGCAACAGTCCCCCCTCCCCCAACCATCGGGGACATCAGTTCCCCCATTCCAGCTGGGGAAGCGTAAGACTTCTTCGGCTCCTCTCGCCAGGAAGGGGTCCCTTGGGGACCTCCCTTCGCAAGTTCCGGTTTAAAAGCGGTCACTCGCAAGTGGCTCAAACAATCACCGGTCGCTGGTCATCGGGCCTCCCGGTCGTCGTCCGTCCCTGACATTGACCCATTGCAGCCCTCCCAGCCTGATCCACCAAAGGCACAGAGAGAGACACAGAAGAAGAAAAAGGTTCGTAAAAATCACGACAGTGCGGTGGCACCCGTCCCACCATTTCCTACAAGCTCCGCGTCTGAGAATTAGATCGAGAAGATCTGCTGAAGTCCTGGATCTCGCTGGTCCCTCAGACGACATGGATGTCACTTGCGCTGGTGCTGAATCGGTGGCAGTGGGTGATCAAGCGGCGTAAACTGCCTTCCCAGTCCCTTCACACCTTTCTGCGCAATGGACAATATCATCCTCCAGTGGAACTGCAGCGGTTTCTTCCATCATCTAGCTGAGCTACGACAACTTATCAGCCTTCACCCTTTCTTTTCATTGCTCTTCAGGAAACGTGGTTCCCAGCAATGCGAACCCCCGCCCTCCGTGGCTATCGGGTTTATTATAAGAACCGGGCAGCTTATGAAAAGGTGTCTGGTGGCGTCTGCATCTATGTCCTTCACTCTCTTCACAGCGAGTCTGTCGCTCTACAAACTCCTTTAGAGGCTGTCGCTGTTCGGGTGTGGACGCCACAGGCTGTTACCGTCTGCAGTCTCTACCTTCCACCGGATGGTGATGTCACAAAGCATGTCCTGGCTGCGCTGATAGCCCAATTGCCGCCACCTTTCTTGTTAATGGGCGATTTCAACGCCCATAACCCTCTGTGGGGTGGGTCAGCGGCAAAAGGTCGAGGCACCACCGTTGAGCATGTATTGGCACAGCTCGACCTTTCCATTTTAAATGATGGTGCCTTCACACATTTCAGTGTGGCGCATGGCACGTACTCCGCCATTGACCTTTCGATCTGCAGCCCTAGCCTCTTACCGTCTATCCAATGGAGAGTGCATGACGACCTGTGTGGTAGTGACCAGTTTCCGATCTTTCTGTCACTGCCACAGCGTCAGTCTTCTGGGCGCGCTTGTAGGTGGACTATGAATAAGGCTGACTGGGACTTGTTCTCCTCCACTGCCGCTATTGAGCCTCTCTTTAATGACGACATTGATGCGGTGGTTCACTCGGTCACCACCGGCGTCGTTACTGCCGCAGAATCTGCCATTCCCCGTTCTTCTGGGTCCCCTCGTTGGGGGACTGTGCCTTGGTGGTCACCTGAGATCGCTGCAGCGATTAAAGATCGCCGGCGGGCGCTCCAGCGCCACAAGCGACATCCCTCCATAGAACACCTCATCGCCGTCAAACGGCTGCGTGCGCGGGCCCGCCGCCTTATCCGCCAACGCAAGCAAGATTGCTGGGAGCGGTATGTGTCCACCATTGGCCTCCATGTCACTCCATCGCAAGTCTGGGCCAAGATTCGACGCCTGTATGGCTATCGGACCCCTGTCAGCGTCCCTGTGCTCTCACTGAATGGAGCAGTTTCTACTGACTCCGACGTAATTGCCAACCGCTTGGCAGAGCATTTTGCTCTGAGTTCCGCTTCTTCGACTTACCCACTGGCCTTCCGCTCCATTATAGAGCGGATGGAACGTCGGAGCCTTTCTTTTCGCACCCACCATCCTGAATCCTACGATGTTCCATTCAGTGAGTGGGAATTTCACAGTGCCCTCGCCGCTTGTCCTGATACCACTCCTGGGCCAGATCGCATCCACTGTCAGATGCTGAAACACCTTTCAGTGGACTGCCAGCGACGCCTCCTCGACCTTTACAACCGTATTTGGGTCGAGGGTGAGTTTCCGTCGCAGTGGCGGGAAAGTATTGTTATCCCCGTTTTGAAACCTGGCAAGAACCCTTTGGAGGTGGATAGCTACCGTCCCATTAGCCTCACCAATGTTCTTCGCAAGTCGCTTGAACGGGTGGTGAGCCGGCGGTTGAACTGGGTACTGGAGTCTCGGGGCCTTCTGGCTCCGTCTCAGGGTGGGTTCCGTAAAGGCCGCTCCGCCACCGACAATCTGGTGAGCCTGGAGTCAGCCGTCCGTACTGCCTTTTCCCGCCGTCAGCACCTGGTCGCTGTCTTTTTCGACATGCGGAAGGCGTACGATACGACATGGCGTCATCACATCCTTTCTACGCTTCATGGATGGGGTCTTCGGGGTCCACTGCCGATTTTCATCCGAAATTTTCTGTCGCATCGAACCTTCCGCGTGCAAGTCGCAGCCTCCCATAGTTCCTCCCGAGTTCAGGAGAACAGGGTGCCACAGGGATCTGTTTTAAGTGTCTGCCTGTTTTTAATAGCAATTAACGGGCTCGCTTCGGCGGTCGGAACGTCTGTCTCAGCGTCCCTGTATGCTGACGACTTCTGCCTTTACTATAGCTCTCATGGCATTGCAGCTGCTGAACGTCAGCTGCAGGGCGCTATCCGCAAGCCGCAGTCTTGGGCTGTAGCGCAAAGGTTTCAGTTTTCGGCAGCAAAGACCTGCGTTATGCATTTCTGGCGGCGACGCACTGTTCATCTGGAGCCGCGGCTTTACCTTGATGGCGAACTTCTTGCTGTGGTGGAGTCACATAGGTTTTTGGGGGTGGTTTTTGATGCCCGGTTGACTTGGCTGCCTCATATTCGGCAGCTTAAACAGATGTGTTGGCGGCATCTAAATGCTCTGCTATGCTTGAGCCACACCCGCTGGGGCGCCGACCGATCTACCCTCTTACGGCTCTACCATGCGTTAATCCACTCCTGTCTGGATTATGGGAGCCTGGCTTACGGTTCAGCATCCCCAACAGCGTTGGGTGCTGGACCCAATCCTCCACAGCGGGATACGCCTTGCCACTGGTGCTTTCTGGACCAGCCCTGTGGCCAGCATACTTGTAGAGGAGGGAGTCCCTCCACTGCGATTACGGCGCCAACGTTTGCTGGCCGCATATGCTACGCATGTTTGTAGCTTGTCCGGGCATCCTAACTATCGTCTCCTATTCCCACAGTCACACGTACATCTCCCAGAACGTCGGCCCTGGGCCGGTTGTACGATAGCGGTCCACGTCAGAGAGCTTCTCTCCGGACTTGGGGCTTTACCTCTTCCGCCTGCTTTCCGGGCACCTCTGCGTACACCCTCGTGATGTGTGCCTCGCCCTTGCCTTCAGCTGGAATTGGCACAGGGCCCGAAGGACTCAGTCCCTCCGGAGGCCTTCCGCCGCCGCTTTATTTCCATCCTCGCAAAGTATCAGGGCTCTGGCATTGTTTACACTGACGGCTCGATGGTTGCTGGCCGTGTCGGTTATGCTGTGACTCTAGGGGACCACTATGAACAACATTCATTGCCAGCTGGCTGCAGCGTTTTCACTCCTGAGCTGGTCGCCATTTTTCGTGCCCTAGAGTATATCCGCTCCTGCTCAGGTGAGTCCTTCGTTATCTGTAGTGACTCCCTGAGCAGTTTACGAGCTATCGACCAGTGCATCCCTCGCTCTCGTCTGGTGATGGCTGTCCAGGAGTCCCTGCATACTCTTGCCTGTTGCGGCCGATCTGTGGTCTTTATGTGGACCCCAGGACATGTTGGGATACCCGGCAATGAACATGTCGACCGCCTGGCGAAAGAGGCCACCAGTAAACCATCTCTGGACATTGGCCTCCCGGAGACTGATTTGCGAGCAGTCTTCCGCCGAAAAGTTTTTGCGCTTTGGGACGCTGAATGGCGCGATCTAACCACGCCCAATAAACTGCGTGCTATAAAGGAGACGACGAATGTGTGGCGTTCCTCCATGTGAACCACTCGCAGCAACTCTTTTGTCCTTTGTCGGCTCCGTATTGGCCACACCCGGCAGACGCACAGCTATTTACTGCGTCGTGAGGACCCGCCTCTCTGTCGCTGTGGGGTGGTTTTGACGGTGGTGCACCTTTTATTCTCCTGTCCACTTTTAGCCGTGCTCAGGCAGACATTTGCGCTGCCTGATACGCTCGCTGCCCTTTTAACTGATGACTCTGCTATGGCAGGTTTAGTTTTGCGTTTTATTCGGGCAGGGGGCTTTTATCATTTGCTCTAAGTGTTTATCTTTATTTAGCCTACGGTTTTAGACTGAGTTTTTAATATATTTCTCGGTGGTTGATTTTCCTTTTTTTTCTCTATGGTCGGCCAACCACCGCAACACTGTGTGATTTTAATTCGTTTTGTCTGATCTGTGTCTGTGTCTTTCTTGTCCTGTGTCGTCTGCCATCTTTTCTGTTGTTCGATATTTTATTCTCTGTGGGTGTTTTTAGTTTTTGGAAAAAGGGACCGTTGAGTAGCAGTCTGGTCCCTTTAATCACACAAACCAACCAACCTATTTGCCATTGTATTTATAACCCTGTATTCACCTGACCAAAAGTCTTGTTCCTCCTGACACCGAACTTCACTAATTCCCACTATATCTAGCTTTAACCTACCCGTTTCCATTTTTAAATTTTCTAACCTATCTGCCCGATTAAGGGATCTGACATTCCACGCTCCGATCTGTAGAACTGCAGTTACCTTTCTCCTGATAACGACGTCCTCTTGAGTAGTTCCCGCCCGGAGATCCGAATGGGGGACTATTTTACCTCTGGAATATTTCACCCAAGAGGATGCCATCATCATTTAATCAAACAGTAAAGCTGCATGCCCTCGGGAAAAATTACGGCTATAGTTTCCCATTGCTTTCAGCCGTTCGCAGTACCACAACAAGAAGGCCGTTTTGGTTAGTGTTACAGGGCCAGATCACTCAATCATCCAGACAGTTGCAACACTTCAGGAACCACACGTTTGTCTGGCCTCACAACAGATACCCCTCCGTTGTGGTTGCACCTACGGTGCGGCTATCTGTATCGTTGAGGCACGCAAGCCTCCCCACCAATGGCGAAGTGCATGGATTATGGGGGGGGGGAGAGGGAGGGGGGGATGACGTGCTACAGACGTGAAATTTAACCGACAGGAAGAAGATGCTGTGATATGCAAATAATTAGCTTTTCAGAGCAGTCACAGAAGGTTGGCGCCGGTGGCGACACCTACAACATACTGACATGGGGAAAGTTTCCAACCGATTTCTCATACTCAAACAGCAGTTGACCGACGTTGCCTTGTGAAACGTTGTTGTGATGCCTTGTGTAAGGAGGAGAAATGCGTACCATCACGTTTCCGACTTTGATAAACGTCGGATTGTAGCGTATCGCGATTGCGGTTTATCGTATCGCGACATTGCTGCTCGCGTTGGTCGAGATCCAATGACTGTTAGCAGAATATTTAATCGGTGGGTTCAGGAGGGTAATACGGAATGCCGTGCTGGATCCCAACGGCCTCGTATCACTATCAGTCGAGATGACAGGCATCTCATCTGCATGGCTGTAACGGACCGTGTAGCCACGTCTCGATCCCCGAGTCAACAGATGGGACGTTTGTAAGACATCAACCATCTGCACGAACAGTTCGACGACGTTTGCAGCAGCATGGACTATCACCTCGGAGACCTTGGCTGCGGTTACCCTTGACGCTGCATCACAGAATCACAGACCGGAGCGCCTGCGATTGTGTACTCAACGACGAACCTGGGTGCACAAATGACAAAACGTCATTTTTTTCGGATGAATCCAGGTTCTGTTTACAGCATCATGATGGTCGCATCCGTGTTTGGCAACATCGCGGTGAACGCACATTGGAAGCGTGTATTCGTCATCGCCATACTGGCATATCACCCGGCGTGATGGTATGGGGTGCCATTGGTTACAAGTCTCGGTCACCTCTTGTTCGCGTTGACGGCACTTTGAACAGTGGACGTTACACTGCAGATGTGTTACGACCCGTGGCTCTACCCTTCATTCGATCCCGCGAAACCCTACATTTAAGCAGGATAATGCACGACCGCAGGTCCTGTAGGGGCCTTTATGAGTACAGAAAATGTTCGACTGCTGCCCTGGCCAGCACATTCTCCAGATCTCTCACCAACTGAAAACGTCTGGTCAATGGTGGCCGAACAACTGGCTCGTCACAGTACTCCAGTCACTACTTTTGGTGAACTGTGGTATCGTGTTGAAGCTGCATGGGCAGCTGAACCTGTACACGCGATCCAAGCTCTGTTTGACTCAATGCCCAGGCGTATCAAGGCCGTTATTACGGCCAGAGGTGGTTGTTCTGGGTACTCTTTTCTGAGGATCTATGCACCCAAATTGCGTGAATATGTAATCACGTGTCAGCTCTAGTATAATATATCTGTGCAATGAATACCCGTTTATCATCTGCATTTCTTCTTGGTGCAGCAATTTTAATGGCCAGTAGTGAAATATTGTTTTACTTTTGGATGACTGTCTGGTTTCGCAAAGTATAAATTACGTTTTCTGTAGACAATATTTTATATTGCAAATCTTCCGTCTCTTGATGTACAGTCGAAGACAAGGACAAACAGAAGGAGCAAAAAATACATGTAGTACCAAGAAGGAATTATCCGAGTGGGACGGGGAATCGGTAGATGTAAAGTCAACAGCGCATTGGTCCACCTCTAGCTCTTATGCAAGCAGTAATTCTGCTAGGTATTGATTGATAGTGTTGTTTGATGTCCTCCTGAGTGATATGGTGCTATATTCTTTCCAATGCCACGTTACACTGTCGAAGTCCCTAGCCGGTTGTGGGTCCCTGCCCATACTGCTCCAAACTTTCCCACCTGGGAATAGATCCGGTGACCATGCTGGCCGAGGTAGGATTTGGCAAGCACAAAAATAAGCAGTACATGCTCTCGCCGTGTGCGGGCGGGCATTTTTTTGCTGAAATGTAAATGGTTTGCCACGAAGGGTGAAGAAACGGGGCCTAGAATATCGTCGACGTGCCGGTGTGCAGTAAGGGTCCTGCCGATGAGAACCAAGAGGTCCTGCTGTGATATGAAATGGCCCCTCAGACCATCACTCCTGTCTGTCGGGCTGATGGCTGGTGACACTCACGTTGGTATACCATCGCTGTCCAGAGAGTTTCCAGACACGCCATCGCTGGTCATTGGGACTCATCACTGGAGACACTTCTGCTACATTTAATGAGATTTCAGGTCCCGATAACCAGCGAAAACTTATCTGGAGACGATCTGGACAGCCGTGTACCTCAAATCTAGCGATTTCCGTCCCATTCGGATAATTCCTTCGTGGTACGTTGTTTTCTTTATCTGAGAATGTGTTTCCGGAATTCTTACTTCGAATACCTTTATATAACTTGTCATTTTTATTTAGAAATATATAGGAAATGAGAAACTTTGTCTCTTATAATGAACCGGAACGATTTACTGGTGAATTAAACTATTAGATAAGTTAGTACTAAGAGTCTCGTTTTTCTTGTCGCAGTAATGTGAGGTTGTGTTCCAGCGGTTCCCCTGGGGAGACGGAAACAAGACTCTGTTCCACAACCCACGAGTGAATCCTCTGCCGGAGGGATACGAGGATGAACTGGAGCCGGAGGAAGACTGAGCCCCACGACGGCGCAACATTTCGGGAGCTCGTGGTAGTTGTTTGTTCGTACCTCATTACCCAACCGTCTTGAGTGCCCATTTGAAACAAATTCGTGTCGTATACTTGTATTTTCAGCAAAACGAATTAAATTATTGGCTTATTTCCGTGTTCGATAACTAAATAAACTGTTTTATTGGCCTCAGTAAACATAAGTAATATGTAAAAGGGGAACTGATCTCTGAAACTGACATAAAATCCGAATTATTTCTTACACAAACGTCCGCCAACGCCATGCTTTCCCACAACTTCAAAGTAGCCATATAAATAAGCTTCTGTCTTAAGATTTGCATTCCAGTCGTTGTGGAACATTAAAACTATCCCATCGAAATTCTAAAGATGTCCTCATTTATTACTCAGAACGAGACGTAATAGAAATTTTTGTATATCTCTACTGCAACTTCCTGTCGTCAGACAGCTTGATAGTAGACTAACGTTTAAGAACGCTTATGGTCATTATAAGGTACGTTGTTCTGCCACTGTCTGTTCTGTATAGTTACGTGGATTACATTAACTAGAGAAAAGGCGATGTATATAAGTCGGTAGGAATGTAATCATATATTCACTGACTGAGTTAGTAACGTACCTCGAACTGTTCAGTGTGGCTTATTTATGTTCATTTAACCTGGAATTAATAATGGAGTAACCTCAACGGAAACATTACGTGACATAATATACAAACTGACTAAAGTAGGACATACTAACAGGAACAGTGACAACACAATAGACGTCTTGATATTGCGGTACTCCAGATTTTAGTTAACAACACTGTCCTTAGTTACTGGTTGAGCGACATCAGGTAGGCAAGGAAAGTCCATGATTTAATTATGGATTCTGCATATGACGTGTGTTGTTTTTTTCTTTCTGTTTGTCGCAGGCGGAAGATGCTGGCAACTGATCGGAGGGTGTGCATTGTCATGAAAATTGATGTTTATCCAAAGTGTATCAGTTCACAAAAATATTGAACATATACTGGTCATTGTATATGATATCAATGTGTCAGAAATTAAACGAGATGCAGATGCACTCTTATGGGAATTGGCGAACTGAAAAGAGTAATGAAGATAATGGGCAAGGGGCACTACATTAGTAGTGTGTGGATAAATTGAGAATGAGGGTCTGACAGCAGGCATGCTTGGGTAGTCGACCACTTTTTCTGGATCGTTCAGTGGTGGCAGTCTGCCTTTGGCAGGACAACAGAGCAATCACGCTGGTGTTTCCGTGTGCGGAAATAGAGCTTGCCTTGTTTGCATTCTGAAGGCCGTTGGTTACGTGCCGGCTTTGCGACTGCAATATATGGCAAGCCGTTACCGTAAATCAAGGGTGGGCAAGACTTCGACTCGCGGGCTGGACCCCACCACGAGTGCTATTAGCGATCGGCCTCGGTGCACATTTGCCCCGCCGCCACAGCGCGCTGTGTGAAAGAGAAGAGGGGAAGCTGCGAAGGGTCGCATTTAAACAATACGAGACTGGAATAGAAGGGAGAACCGATAGAGGTACTCAAAGTACCCTCAGCCACACACCGTCAGGTGGCTTGCGGAGTATGGATGTAGACGTAGATATAGATGTAGATGTAAATGGCAGTGCAGTCGCATATTTCACATTTCTCAACAACACCTATCACAAACGAAAGAAATTTTCAGTATTATTTCATTATTTTTGGAGTGCTGAAGACATAATTATTATCTAGTGCACACTCTCGACATAAAGACAAGTGCAGAGAATTTCACGGATTATCGCTCTTAAGTTGCAACGTTATCCTGATTTATTTAGTTTCGTAATCGGAAGAACGTCTTTCACACAAACATGACGATCGAAATATTATACCACTTTTGCAATCTCATTATGGATACGTGGAAACTCTACCTGAGGAAAGCAACCTAGACGTCCTGGTCAGTTTTAATATAAAACGATTTGTGACTGAAACGAGAATTACCTTGTGGGCCAATCAGTTACATCCACACATGCACAGGGGCGCTTTCAAACGAAATGGCAATACAGGTTGAAAACAGATGTAAGATTGACAGTGTTCTCTAAACTTTTTGTAAACTATCCTTGTAATTCTTTACAGACCATAAGGAACTCGCGTTTTATTTAGCGGCATTGAGGATAGGGAACTGGACTGTGGTTCTTAGAAAGTGTTCCTTCTACAACGCGATTTTTTTGTTTTTAAATGGATCCCCACCAGATCAGGAATAAGTCGTTTCTCACCTTGGAATGTCTTATTGTGAGCAGCGTGCAGTCAATTCCACTTAAAAGGTGACGGCTCCAATCCCTTCTGGACGTTTTAATCTTCGTTCCTGCACTCCTTTTTCCTTCATAAATTCAAAAGCAACGAGATTTAAATCGTTCCAGGCATTTTCCCTGATTTAACCAAAGTATTTCGCAATAATGTATAAAATCTCCATATTCCTCTTTTAGTTCCACTAACAACTGTTGTAACTGGCAGTGGAATAATGCGCACGACAACAAAAATTTTGCTGTTCCTACCACAAATTTCTTGACGTATTGCAAGCCTGCACATCTGGTTCAAAGTGCTTCTTCATGTACAGAACAATGAATCCCGTCTGTTGATGGTTGTCATTGTTAACTAAATATTCAAATTATCTGTTGATGATAATGTACTATCTTTTCATAGTAAATATGCAGTACCCGTCACGTAGGAAGCTGCATAATGGAACTGAGAATTTTCGTCCCTCTCTTCCGTCATTCCTATTTATCTTTGAGGGATTGTGACAATAGATCGCTGGATTGTGTCTTTTTGCGCAATCACCCATTGGACTTGTGGAGATCCTTCATATCAGGAGCATATAGCGAAGGGTAAATATCGTAGACACCACTATTCTACCGAACTGAAGACAGCTGTGCCGACCCAAACTGCCGCGCCGCGATGCTAAAAAAATGACTTGTCGCGCTGCACCGGGTACAGAAAAGACGAAACCGGCTGTAGTGATTCGAGAATTTCGGTGAAAATTCTAGAACGACTCGGCCTTCTACCGTCTCGAACACACGATACTTTAAATGCTCTTTTATAAATGTAATTAAATTTGTTTCTGACGTTGGACGGAGCGAGTGACTTACAGAAAGTCATATATGCATACTGAAAGTGTGAAAAGTAAGAATTTTATTCTGCATGCAAGTTAAACATACCGACGGTGTTGACGAAAAAGCAAAGTTTTAGAAGAGAAGACCTATTAAGAAAGTCGTCACAAAACGACAGAACGTGGCGACCAGTGAGAAAGGACTGAAAAAACAGGAATTTTCAGACCAAAAAACCAGAAAATAAGCTGTTGTGTTTTGCCATAGCAACAAAACCAAAAGCGACAAAGAATCTACTACGAGACAACGGAACATGGTCAAGTATATAAAGGAGCAAAATTTTGAATTGAGATATAGAGAAGAAGATTCCAGTGTGTTTCTCTAAGAAGAAATACGCCTAGAACACTTCAATCAAGAAGATCCTGTGCGGGGAGTGTAGGGCTCTCATATACATCGTGGGAACGCAGACGCGGAAACCAATATCCGACGCCGCCGGCACCAGTTGCTCTTCAACGGTGCTGACCTGCCTCCGCATTCGCTCAACGCCGTAGCGCTAATTCTCCGCCGGGTGAGCGTAAAACAGAACTTTATTGTTTTAGTACAAAGTGGTACAAACTGTTGAGTGAACTTTATTAGGGTAGTTACCATATATAAAGTTAGTTAAAAGCTTACAAGATCTAACATACAAGAAGTCGAGGAAACTCAAGAACCAGCTATGGCCACGAGAGTTAGTAAAGAAGTGAGAGACTGGGCTAAGGTAGTAAACTTAATCAAAGCCCAAAGTGCTGCATTAAATGCGACTCTAAGTGAAAAATTAGGCTAAGTACAATCTCAACTAAATGCTCTAAATGCGATTCTAAGTGAAAAACTAGACTCAGTACATTCTCAATTAAATAATCAGCAGTCAAGCGGCAAATATAGGTTTGTTAAATACTAAAATTGACTCACAAAGCCAAAAATTTAGTAATTCATGAGAAGGTATGGATGCTTTAAAGACTGAATTTAACGCCTTAAATAGTAAAGTTGAAATTTTGAAATTAGATTTAAAGAATGAATTGACTAGTTCCTTGGCCATTCATGTAAATCAAATGTTCACTGACTTTAGTCGAAAACAGAATGATAATTTTCAGAATTTGACAAAAAGGTTAGAACTGAATACTGAAGACAAATGTAACAGTGTTGAATCAGAGCTTAATGAAGAGTAAGGATCCTCTGAAAATGTCTGCAATGTTAAATTTAATGCTGTAAAGCAATGGTTGAGCACTTCTAAAGAGAGTGTCGATAAGCAGCATACTTTAATGCTAATAATTCAATAGCATATTACAGGTGTTAATACACGAGTGGATAATGTGGAAAGGAACTTCAAGGAGAAATTAGCGCACTTTGATATCATAAATATAAGTAGTTTGAAGGAACAGGTTGAAGAAAGTATTGATCGAAAAGTTACCGATGGAGTAACATCAGGAAACATGTCTCCTATTTTATGTACTGAACTTGGTGATACCAAGAAAGGTATAGAGGACCTGTGGGAGGAATTCAAGCTTATCCAGGATAAAGTAGACAAAAGGGTAACTTCATCTAATGTGGTATTAACTAGTGAAGTGACGACTGATCTGCAATGGGGGGCTAATTCAAGATTATCCAGGCAATTCCCTAAATTTAAAGCAGGCAGGGATGTACATCCGACCCACTTTTTGAAAAGATTCAACCAAGCTTTGCCAAAGAATTGGGAAGATTCTAAAAAGATCGAGTTTGCTGTGGGATACCTTCTTCTTGGAAAGACTTGCAAAAGAAATTTAAAGAGAAGTACTGGTCTGCCAGTGCACAAGAAATGTTAGTATCTGATCAGTGGGACCCGGGCGGAGTCATCTATCCCCCAAGGAAGTTAGCATTCTGAGTTAACGGGCGCAGTGACGACCGTCGGATCCCGAGTTGTTTTCGGTGTTTCTTCCAAAATAGTTTTCCTGTACCGAATCCCTTTAAAGTCTTAAGCTATCCTGTCATCTATTCCTAAAATCTTAAACTATCCTGTAATCTTATATCTTAGAAAACTGGTTACGACTACAAGATAAAGAAAGGATAGTCGCAGAATAAGGAAGAAAGTGATATCGACACGAAATAAACTGAATAGAGTATTATATTTATGGATAATATAATATAAGGTGAATAACTAAACAACTGTGATACCACAGTGTATCAGTTTTCTATTTTATATAGAGTATTTTATACCTTTTATGAGATGTGGTGTAAATGGGACTATTTGTACAGGTTTTGAAAGGGTTAGGTATTGTAAACAAAACCATGGTTTACAAAAGCAAATAAATCATGGCTAACACAAAACACACAACACACCTTTCATACAACCCTCGCAAATAAGTGTGCCTGATTCTTCACCATTTTCCGTTTCCATAGGCTTGCTAAGATTTTCTTCGGGGACCTCAAGGGTGAAGGTGGGAATGTACGTTCTGTAGGAGACGGTTTAACACCAAACCTCCTCCGGCAGCTCACTCAGTCACCTGAGGGTATAGCGTCCCCAGTGCCATATTTATATCATGTAGCCGTAAAATAATAATTTCTCTGTGTAGGTTTAGATTGCAAAGAAATAATTTATGACAGAATGATCTAAAGAGAAGACAAGATACGCTCTTTTGTTAATTTTTTAGTCGACTTCACTTCTTCTCTTATCTTGAGTGTGTACGTATCTTGCGAGTGCTGGCAAATGTAAGCATATTTGTATGAGTTAAACATATAATATACCGATTTAATATTATTGTGCACTTTTAATTTGTAAGAGGTGATCCCGATTTCATGGCCGCCTTCCTTGAATTAACCCTCATTCAAGTAATTTACAGGTCAACAATCGCAGCGGCCGATGCAGCCAACGACGCCATTACGTGGCGATATTAACTTATGAAAAATTAGCGGAAGCGGAAAACTCGCCCGCTATTAACATAATATTAATTTTTCTCCACAGCCGCCCGACGTTGCAGAAAATATTTAGCTTTAAGATTCTTATTTTCAGTACCATAGCCGAGAGCCAGAGCCAGGACTCCGACTACAATACAATGGTTAACGGAGGTAAGAAAAAGACTCTCGAGGGCGTGTGGGCCGCAATTGTAATTAACCACTAAAGATCTTTTGCTTTAAAGTGAACTGACTAGCCGAGGAAATTAATATGAAAAGTTTATCACATTGTTCAGCTTATATTCGCATGTTTTAAGATTAAGCGAGTCTAACATTCATTAACGTCACAAATAATTTGAAATTAATATTGTTGAAAAGGAGAACTTCAGGAAAGCATTTAATCGTAAAATAAAAATTAAATGAAATATCATTTTTATTAAGGCCCACCACGTAAGTCGGCAACAATCAAAAAATAGTAATAACAATAATAATATATTAAATTACGACGGCCGACGGACGCGAGATTGGCGCCGCAACTTTGGGGCCCGATTAAAGAAAATACGAAATTTACGAAATCTGACTATTGTAATGAATGTAATTATGTATGTGTCTAATTGTTGTAAAATATTAATGCTTGTATGAATTCTTTTACATGTACAACAACAAAACCACACCCTGAGGAGATCTGGAGAGGAAAAAGTGTAGAAAAGAAAAAGGATTGCGAGAAAGAAAAATAAGTAAGGTACGGCCTATTGTGCAAGTATCCTGTGTAGCTCTGTGCGGAATATCGAATCCATGTGCACATGAGATACCTTTGGTGTTTTGTGTATTTATGTGTTTATTTTTGGAGGGGATAATTATTCGTTTTGTGTATTTATATGTTTATTTTTGGAGGGGATAATTATTCGTGTGTGTATCAGTGTTAAAGATTCGTCAGTGGCTTAAAGTGAATTTATTATGGGTAAGATAGGACAAGCTAAAGCATCCGTACCAGACGAACAAAATTTTGTTAATATGGAAAGTGAGAATCATTTGCAATACGTAAACGAATCCCAAGCCACCGCCTCGGATAACATAATTTCCGGAGCGGGGGGCGAGGATCTGTGGACGGTGAATGACGCTCCACAGCAGAATGGGAATAGAGTAACAACTCCACTGCCTGGGCAGGGGGGCCAATCGAGTGCTAGATTAAGTGGGGCACCAGTATGCTCACCGATTGCAGACCCATTTGCAGAATTTCTGGGCAGGTTAGAAGAAAGAGATAGGGAAAAAGAAAGAATGTTAGAACACAGGGAAAAAGAAAGAGACGAGAAACTGGCTCAGATGCTACGTGAGCAAGAACAGCGCAATGAAGCGAAACTAGACAATATCCGAAGCGAACTTGCCGAGATGCGGGACGCGTGCAAAGAAATACCCGATCTTGTGCAAAGCTTAACCGGCGAGATGCAAAAATTACAGATATCGCAGGCTAGGCTTGAAGATCATGTCCAGACTTTAACCAACCGCGTGGATAATGTGGAGATAGATGCACGGAAAAGTATTGACGCATATTTGGAAGTGCAAGCTCAAAAAGTAGAAAAAGAATTAAATGAATGGCTAAAAGTAAAGGATCGCGAGATATCTGCAAAGATTGAAAGCGATGTAAAAACAGCTGTAGAACAAGCGACTGCGGCCGCGAGTGTAAATATTGACGCTAGCGCTGCCGCGCTATATGCCGAATTAACACAGATCAAATCCCGTGTGACAGCGGAGTTGCCAAATTGGCAACAGGAGGTCGCGCGGAGACTGTGTGTGTTGCAAAGCAGTGTAAGCAGTGGCGGACAGATAATGAATCCAACTCCGCGTACTGATTACTATAATAACGCTGACGGTATGCAGGATGCGAGTGCGCAACCACAACCTAATGCGAATTATGAGCACGAACAACATGCGATACCGTGCAGCGCACTTCACGAAGTAATGAGTGTCCCAGAATGTAGCAATCAGATGTGCAAAAAAAGAGGACAATGTAATAAAACACAGGATATTCCAACCCTTCAATAGCGAAAAACGAAATGTCCACCCTGTTGTATTTATTAAGAGCTTCAGGAATGTGTTTCCCAGGACATGGACGGAAAGACAAAGAATACAGTTCGTAGTCTCCTTTATTCAAGGTGACGCGGCACTGTGGGCCACCGACGTGTCCGAAAAATGTCTAACGATGCAACAGTTTGAAGGTGCATTCTAGCAAAAATTCTGGTCCGATAGCGTCCAAGAAAGACTACGAAAGGAGTTGTACAGTCCAGAAATGTACAATCCTAAGATGGGAACGTTACGCAAATATTTCGAAAAGTATATAAACAAAACCAGGTACTGGGACGAGCCAATGTCCGATCGTGACATAATCAGATTGATAAAAATGAAGTTGCCCAGTGAAATTAAAAGATATTTCATCAATGTGCCGGAATACGATATAGAACAATTCATGGAAATAGTGGATTCCGTTGACTTATTGATCGAAGATATGAAAACCGAAAACAAGTGGAACCATGCAGGCTGTAATCAACAAAAAGCCGATTACAATAGCAGCCACAGTAACGGTAGTAACTTAGTACCAAATGGTAACGGGAATAGGCAAGAGCACCGGCAACAGAATGGAGGCACAAACAATGGCAATGGTTATAACGGCAACGGTTATAATCGTCAAAATCGAAAGAGACATCATGATGGACGCATGAGTAATGGATATAGTGGTAACGGCAATCCGCAATGGCGGAACGACCGAAACCAGTGGCGTGGTTGTAATGAACCGACACCACAGTGGCAACAAAACACAGCGCCACAATGGAACGCCAACCCAGGTCCGTCACAGAACATGTCAGGAAGTTACAACCGACCACCGCAAAATCAGAGCCATACACAATATCAAAATACACCATCGGCGAGGCAGGGCGGCCAACCCAACAGTAGCAACAACAACAACCAGAACCACAATGTGAGGTTAGTGGAAGTGACAGACAACTGTCAACCCACTAATGCTCATCCGTTAATCTAAAGACAGCTGCAATACGCTCTCCGTTGTTGGCTGCAGGATGGTGTAGTGAGGGCACATTCACAGATGACAGCCATAAACTTTGTATGTTGAGATACAATGAGGGAATAAAAATAGAAAAGGAACTTTTAGACATACCGCAGAAATGTAACCGAACCGACAAAAGTGTTGTGCAGGCTATATTGCAAGCAGATATGTACGGAGCACCAATACAGATAATAGTCGATACCGGTGCGTCAACCAATGTCATGAGTGCAAATTTTTACAAGTACTTGAGTCAAAATAATAGAATACCAGTATTGCCAGTGAAGAATTGTCGTGTAACAGGTGCAATAGGTGCACAATCTCATATCATAAAGCACCAGGTGCAAGTCGAGTTTACGGTAGGAAATGAAGCAATGAAAAGCTCGTTCCTAGTAGTTAAAGGATTAGGTGTTGCTTGCATCCTGGGGATGGAATTTTTACGCCAGAGGGACGCAAAAATCGACCTCTTGTGCGGGGAAGTAAGCCTTATGAATGAGGATAGACGTGTAATTTTGCCATTGTTGAGGACACGGGAAGTGCACGGTAAATATTGCCGGAACTTTCAGTCGAGATTCGAAGGAATACAGGTAATGAATTTATATTCTGACTTAAGTACAAGAAAAGCATATTATAAAGAATTTATTACTGAAGATAAAGAGGAAAAAAGGAAACTGATAGCCATGAAAGTCAGGGAGTCAGAACATTTGACTGAAGCACAACAAAACGAATCAATTCAGCTACTTACAGATTACGAGAATGTGTTTTCGGAAAAACCCGGGTTAACGAGGGCTACACCTATAACATCGAAATGGTACCTCACGATACTTTATGTCACGCAAACTACACCATCCCGTGGTCAAATAAGGAGGCAGTTACCAAGGAAATAATAAAAATACTTACAAAGACTTAAAGAAGTTAGCTTGTGGAGCAACTGTTACATATGTGAATAATAGGTTAAGTTTATAGTGTATTTTTTTTGTGAGTAAATGTTCAGATTTTAGTGTAACATTTAAAGACAATGAGGCACACAAGATTAGTACGATTCAATTTTGTAGATGTTAAGGAATAATAGTATTTTTAAACAATTGCATTTTGAAAAAAAATGAACGTAGATTTAAGAATATTTTAAAAATTTCATGTTTAAAAATGCTTTAAAAAATATTAAAAAAAGAATTCAACAGCATGTAATGATGAAAGAATTTTTCATTAGTGTGTCATGAATATTTTTGAACTGTAGTAGTAATGAAACTTACGAAATTCAATATTATAGAGTATATGTTGTTCCATGTATTTGTGTGTATACCCATCTTGAAATATGCCCAATCATAATTTACTAAACAACATGAGTGCAGGGTGTACATCACCCAAGGTACCTCATGTGTTGTGGTCAAGGTACAAAGCAAATCAGTAAACGCGACTACCGCTAAGCACTGTTTAAAATATATTGCCATCTGCTAAGGCAGAGATTTGCACGAATTTATCGTGTAAACAAAAGTCACAAATCTAACACTAATCTAGGAACTTGCACGCTAGGCCTAGATTAAAAAATGTGTACAATAATGCGATAGGCAAAGTTTTGTAAAGTCGAGCCTGGCTCTGGAGGGCAAGTACGCAATGAGTGGGCAGACATGACATGGGGACTTACCTCAGATGAGACGGAAATACAATTGTATAGTCAAAAAATCTGAAAGCAAGTACGACTCTAAGTGGAAAATGAAAAGAGATAATCAGTGCGAGAGACTGGTAAAATCCAGCACGAGCCAAAATCCAGTTCAGACTGAATGAAATACATTAGTGTTTGTGAACTAATCGAAACAGTTACTTTAAGCAGTGTGAAAAACTGTGAAGGTGAAACTGTGATACGGACAGTGAAGTGCTAGTATTGAACGTTCAACAGCGGTGAAGACGCCAAACGCCAATATTACGCACGAAAAACTGTGAATTTGCTTATAAATGTGAACTGTTAACGTGAAGTGGAGCCACAGTCAATATTTTTGGGACAGACTGTAGTTTCAGTGAGCACAATAATGCGAGATTGGAATGCGATGCGTGGACTGTTGCAAAACAGCGACCGCAGAAACGGCGAATGTTTGTGCTAAGCTCGTACTGGGACACTCACCAGTGCCTGGCGAGTGCGGCGAGTGTAATGGAAACAGTGGCGCATCAAAACTTCATTCACGGGAGAAGATCCATGTCATGTATTCTGCAAGACAGTGCTAGCTTGACACTCGGAAACTGGCGAAAACTTAACAACAACTGCCGCACTAATAAATGCTTCTTTCCCACTAGCGTAAGCATCTGCAGCGGGAAACAAATATTACGTTGGTTGTGTGTATGTTTCATATACTACGTCGGAGATGCGTAGCAGAGCTGACTCCTGCCAACAAGCGCGGTGGGCGAATATCATCCCACTCCGGCACGCCCGGGCGAGACAGAAGCGCATCGCCAACCGTGCAGCCGATCAGCTGATTCTGACGTTGCGCGACGCCGAGAGACACGCTGGCGTCGAGCAGGCGTTGACCTCTCCGCAGCCGCCGCGTACGCCGAGCACCGAACACACCAACCGACGCCGTCGCGAGCTAAACGTCGCGGCGTAGATCATCAACGACACCGCAATCAATTGTTATAATGACCTCATTTTTTGTATAGTGCAACAAAAATATTTGTATGCACATCCTGTACTCCAATGACATTCCAGAAACAATTAAGTGAAAGTGACCAAAGCAGTTAGTCTGTTGCTCCGCCGAGGTTTTCCCCAGGTTTCGCTACGGCCCCGCCAAATGGGGAGCGAACAGTTGACACCCCTGGGACTTCAAGTTTATGGACTAACCCGTGATTGTATACCTTTGAACACTGCAAAAGTTGCAACCCTAAGAAGAAGCAGCCAAAATAAAACTAGTTGTATTCTATGTCCTTTTGTACATGACTGCATACGTAACCAATTGTATATTATATTGTTATGTAGATAACTTCATCTGTATTACACTTTGTGCGCAACACACCTCAGTAATTTAACGATTTAAATATACGATGTGACATATATAGACTGTGAAAGAAAAATCCGCGTGTGGACACTGTGGACATGAAAGTGGAAATATTTATGTCAAAAACACGAACATTTTTTATGACATAAACATTTCGGGGGGCAATATACCGTCCCCAGTGCCATATTTTTATCATGTAGCCGTAAAATAATAATTTCTCTGTGTAGGTTTGGACTGCAAAGAAATAATTTATGACAGAATGATCTAAAGAGACGACAAGATACGTTCTTTTGTTAATTTTTTAGTCGACTTCACTTCTTCTCTTGTCTTGAGTGTGTACGTACGGACATCTTGCGAGTGCTGGCAAATGTAAGCATATTTGTATGAGTTAAGCATATAATATACCTATTTAATATTATTGTGCACTTTTAATTTGTAAGAGGTGATCCCGATTTCATGTCCGCCCTCCTTGAATTAACCTGCATTCAAGTAATTTACAGGTCAACAATCGCAGCGGCCGATGCAGCCAACGACACCATTACGTGGCGATATTAACTTATGAAAAATTAGCGGAAGAGGAAAACTCGCCCGCTATTAACATAATATTAATTTTTCTCCACAGCCGCCCGACGTTGCAGAAAATATTTAGCTTTAAGATTCTTATTTTCAGTACCATAGCCGAGAGCCAGAGCCAGGACTCCGACTACAATACAATGGTTAACGGAGGCAAGAAAAAGACTCTCGAGGGTGTGTGGGCCGCAATTGTAATTAACAACTAAAGATCTTTTGCTTTAAAGTGAACTGACTAGCCGAGGAAATTAATATGAAAAGTTTATCACATTGTTCAGCTTATATGCTCATGTTTTAAAATTCAGCGAGTCTAACATTCACTAACGTAACAATTAATTTGAAATTAATATCGTTAAAAAGGAGAACTTTAGGAAAGCATTTAATCGTAAAATCAAAATTAAATGAAATATCATTTTTATTAAGGCCCACCACGTAAGTCGGCAACAGTCAAAAAATAATAATAACAATAATAATATATTAAATTACGACGGCCGACGGACGCGAGAGGGGTTGGGATCCTGTGGAGGAGGGGGGGAGGGGCCGGAAGGGTTTCCTGTCTTTGGGGCTATCTTGTTTCTCTTCTTAGATCTTAGCAACCAAATCTATTTTTTTTTTCCTTTCTTACTTCTCATTTCAGGGCCTCTCTACTTTTTCCCTCTTTTCATATTCATAAACATCTATCGCTGAAGTCCTTCCTTGTTTCCGTGGTTTCTAATAACCTCCTTCTTATCTTTCGACAAGAGGGCCGAAGAATCATACTACACGAACACACATCCACATACACACAAAAAACATTTAGACACAAACGTTGAAATTACAGACTAAAAAGCCTGTCACGGTGTGAGAATAGCCAGGTACTGGAGGGGATAGAGTATGTGTACACAGGGAAATATGCACACACAATAAACTATGACGATTCCACATGACATATGTACACTCCTGGAAATGGAAAAAAGAACACATTGACACCGGTGTGTCAGAGCCACCATACTTGCTCCGGACACTGCGAGAGGACTGTACAAGCAATGATCACACGCACGGCACAGCGGACACACCAGGAACCGCGGTGTTGGCCGTCGAATGGCGCTAGCTGCGCAGCATTTGTGCACCGCCGCCGTCAGTGTCAGCCAGTTTTCCGTGGCATACGGAGCTCCATCGCAGTCTTTAACACTGGTAGCATGCCGCGACAGCGTGGACGTGAACCGTATGTGCATTTGACGGACTTTGAGCGAGGGCGTATAGTGGGCATGCGGGAGGCCGGGTGGACGTACCGCCGAATTGCTCAACACGTGGGGTGTGAGGTCTCCACAGTACATCGATGTTGTCGCCAGTGGTTGGCGGAAGGTGCACGTGCCCGTCGACCTGGGACCGGACCGCAGCGACGCACGGATGCACGCCAAGACCGTAGGATCCTACGCAGTGCCGTAGGGGACCGCACCGCCACTTCCCAGCAAATTAGGGACACTGTTGCTCCTGGGGTATCGGCGAGGACCATTCGCAACCGTCTCCATGAAGCTGGGCTACGGTCCCGCACACCATTAGGCCGTCTTCCGCTCACGCCCCAACATCGTGCAGCCCGCCTCCAGTGGTGTCGCGACAGGCGTGAATGGAGGGACGAATGGAGACGTGTCGTCTTCAGCGATGAGAGTCGCTTCTGCCTTGGTGCCAATGATGGTCGTATGCGTGTTTGGCGCCGTGCAGGTGAGCGCCACAATCAGGACTGCATACGACCGAGGCACACAGGGCCAACACCCGGCATCATGGTGTGGGGAGCGATCTCCTACACTGGCCGTACACCACTGGTGATCGTCGAGGGGACACTGAATAGTGCACGGTACATCCAAACCGTCATCGAACCCATCGTTCTACCATTCCTAGACCGGCAAGGGAACTTGCTGTTCCAACAGGACAATGCACGTCCGCATGTATCCCGTGCCACGCAACGTGCTCTAGAAGGTGTAAGTCAACTACCCTGGCCAGCAAGATCTCCGGATCTGTCCCCCATTGAGCATGTTTGGGACTGGATGAAGCGTCGTCTCACGCGGTCTGCACGTCCAGCACGAACGCTGGTCCAACTGAGGCGCCAGGTGGAAATGGCATGGCAAGCCGTTCCACAGGACTACATCCAGCATCTCTACGATCGTCTCCATGGGAGAATAGCAGCCTGCATTGCTGCGAAAGGTGGATATACACTGTACTAGTGCCGACATTGTGCATGCTCTGTTGCCTGTGTCTATGTGCCTGTGGTTCTGTCAGCGTAATCATGTGATGTATCTGACCCCAGGAATGTGTCAATAAAGTTTCCCCTTCCTGGGACAATGAATTCACGGTGTTCTTATTTCAATTTCCAGGAGTGTATATAAGAACTATGACGGTTCTATATATATAGACACACGAAGAGGTGTTTTCATGAGGAAACAATAGTGTCAAAGTACTCATGCGCGAAGAGGGAGACAAAAGCATGTGATATGTGGGAAAACTATAAAGCAGTAATGAGCAGGAGATAGACAAGGGACAGACGTTAGCAAATAAAGAAACAGAAAGCAGGAGTGGCATTAGTCATGCTGATCATTAGGGAATTTCATTTTAATAAATACTCTGACGAGTTGCAGGATAGTGGGACTTGAATAGTATATATAGACATAGTATCTAGTAAGATTATTGAAGCTGAGAAGTAGAGGAGGGCTCTGGGGAGTAAATGAAGCAGTAAAAAGTGAATGCAAAGTGTAAAATAGAATTTTATTTACCATAGAATACTTAATTGTAGTATAGATAGGAATGTATACTAGGGTAATGAACCATGAGGCCTTCTCAGAAAGAATAAGGGGGGCGTACCCGGCATTTGCTAAGTATACATGGCAGGCGTACTTACTTGGAGATAGGACGACCTATGGCCTAAAAAATAGGAATGTTTTACAAATGGGCATACCTGCCAGAATAGAAAGAGGAGGTGCTCTCATAAGGTCAACCCACAAGCAAAGCGTAGGTACTGATCCGAGTAGAAGGAGACAGTATCGTGACAAAAGTCACAAATTTTATAAGGATCATTCTGGAAAGTTTGAACTCTACGCACAACTAGTATTGTTACGTTTCATGTAAGTTTACGAGTGTCAAAAAGAAATCTTTCATTATGCCCAGAGTTCCTCAAAGCTGCAAAAATAGTAAAAATAGTATATGCTAAGGAAAAGTAGTACCAAAAAAATGAGAACGGAAAGTAGGTTACTCGTGTGTCATGAACACCTGAAGTATACGACTGAAAATAAGGAAAGAGTCCTCACAGTTCCTAAACGCTAGGGAAATTGACTGAACTACGGACAATTGGTCATGTCTGGATATCAAAGTAAAGTAAGAACAGAATAAAGAAACGCTCAGCTAACGATTGTTCTTGAGAAAAAAAGATTGTTGTTGAAGTGAAAGGTGTATGTATAAACATGTATAAGAAAAGTGTGTTGTTATGATATGAAAAGTTGTTACGAGTGATGTTATTTACATAATGATTATGTATAAAATATTGCGGATCCGATCTGAGGTGGAGGGACGGGTGTCGGGATATGTAATGATTCGAGAATTTAGGTGTCAATTCCAGAACTACTCGGCCCTCTACCGTCTCGAACACAAGATATTTTAGATGAGAGCATGGGGTGAGAGAATCCTACCTACTGCGCGTTGAATTGCCCTCTCTGTTTATTGATTGGATAGCCACTGAATTGCTATTTATTTATTTAGTGGGATAATAATAATTATTAAAAGGTGGCAATTTTACTTAAGCACTGTTTTTACTCTTTCGATTGTTGCGAGTCAGCGATAGTGCAATGCTGCTCGCTTTGGAGGATACACATTTTATAAGAATTATTTGGTCTACGAAACACTTTCGCAATCCCGGTTGCGATTTAGACGGTATTCGCGTAATTGTACTGATTAAAAGTTATCGTTTCCGAAAGACGCAGGTTCGATTAAAGCTGTGTGCACTTTTGCGCGTATAATGAAAATATTCATAACACGTCGCGTAACAAAAAGAAACATGCGAATCATAACCGTGATCAAACGAAGACAATATATGATAACATAAATGTTTTTCGCTGTTATTCAGGACAGGCTCAGATTAGACCTTGCCAATTTTAGCTATAGGAAATCACAAGACGTTACACTTTAGAGATATTTGTTTTGAATAACTTGTATTTACCTTCTCTCTCTCTCCTTTTTACAGCCTTTATACCTTCACATCGATTAAGGAACTTTTCCTTCTCTACCGACCAGTACGAGATGAAAATTCAGACTCAAAAAAATGTCTTACATCGAATTATTACATGCTTGACCCTTAACAATCATACATAGTTTCGTAGTACAAACAGTGCTAATTTATTCCGTGCACTAGAAAGTCTTTGATACACTGAGCACAAAAATGAAAATAATAAAATTATAATTACATTTTTAATATCATGAATACTTCTTTAAATCATGAAAATAAGGTTTGACATCGTCGTGATATTAATTTTCATCGTTGTAGCACTACATTGCCCCCTTTGGATGTACAGTCACACTTGACTGGTCATCCAAGCAGGCTTATTTTCCTTGTCTGTTCTGTTTAAAGTTCACTGTGTTCTTTCACTTGGAAGCGTGTGCTTTGTTTACTTTTAAGTCTCAGGGATTTTGAGTTACGCTCCCCCATTCGGGCAAAGGCCAATGGGAAAAACCCCGGGAAAAAACCACGGCGGAGTGAGCACATCTTCCATACCCTCTTTTTTAATTTTCAACATTTGAATATTCACTTCGTATGACGTTTAATAATGGTACAATTTCGTGATAGTGCTGCTGGTGACGACGGCTGGCGAGATGGTGTACTGCAACACCGATGTCTCGCCCCATCAGGTAAGTCTGCGATGGACTGCGATGAAGTGGCAGGGTGCGGCAAGGGATGACGGATGACGTCGCTGCAGTATGCTGCCCTAACCGACACGTGTGCTCAGCATCCCAACATAGTCACATGAAATTCAAACAGCAGTATCAGTTGCTTAAATTAACATCTAAATTACATCATATTTCACGCACTCTTTCCCTCAACAAGGAGAATTTTCTTTTTTTTTTTTTTTTTGAGGTGTTCGACTGTTTGTGAGTTTTTTTATCATGATGCAAGCCCATTCGTCCTTCCGACGTAACTGACTATTTGCAATTAAAGGTTCATGTAATTACGTTCCAACATTGATACAGTTCTGCAACGGGTTTAATGATATAGTCGGTAGCAGTTCCCAACACTGTTACGGCTCACCACTGTTGCTGACTGATCGATAAAAACACTTGCTCTTGAGTTTTAGTTTGCCTGGAATGTTACGTACACGCATGTGGTCCCAATAACACTCTGAATACTTGGCATTACTAAACACTCGTAGCACAAAATTTGAAAACGAAATCATGGTAACACAACGCACTCATTGAGCGTCCACTTTTGTGTTAAATTCCATTCTTTCGCCAGTGAAATAAAGTTCGTACGCGCAGAGGATAATGTTCACAGGAAGTCTTTGTTCATAGGTCATCTGTGACATGTTCACTCCACCACGCAGTCACTTGATCACAGTTATGAAGTCTGACAAGTAAAATCCTTGTGCTACCCATAAGAATGTCTTTACACAGTCTAGTTACATAATGATAAATAACTGAATGATTGTACATATCAAATTAAGTACATAATTGTAGTCATTTACAATATAAAAGCAAATCCTAAGTCATATATTTTCTCGAAAAGGTGCTCCTGGACTTACAAAGAATTGTGCAGTGATAAACACAAGTCTGTATATGTTTGTCTGTGTAATGATCTGTTCAGTCATGGACAACATCTTGTTCGACCTGGTTTATAGCTCATGCAAGTCCGAGCACTAACTTACGGTGGAAAATTTGTTAAACCTATACGTAACTCGCGTAAACTTTACATGTTGTAAGTGTATCCTGTACACAGTCTGAAAGAAAACAAGAGAACATAACCTGCTCGCCCTAGTGAGTTCAAAATAGTTAACAATCAACAAAATGAAACGTTTATTTTCTAGTCACTATATCCTACTGTTGTGTGAAATATGCAGTTCTGTTCAAATGGTTCAAATGGCTCTGAGCACTATGGGACTCAACTGGTGAGGTCATTAGTCCCCTAGAACTTAGAACTAGTTAAACCTAACTAACCTAAGGACATCACAAACATCCATGCCCGAGGCAGGATTCGAACCTGCGACCGTAGCGGTCTTGCGGTTCCAGACTACAGCGCCTTTAACCGCACGGCCACTTCGGCCGTCAGTTCCGTTCACTGTTCATAGTTTCACACGTGTAAGTTCCTGAAAGTTTACTAAATCTCAACAAGTTTGTATTATGTTTGGTTAAGTGTCTTAGGGTAGAATCATCTTGAAGCAATTCTTCTTCTCCTTGCTGCAGCTCGGCGTCCTTTTCTCCGCCGAACTGGAGCTGAAATTTTCTTACAACTAATTGGTATTCTGAGAGTCTCTTCTTCCAAGCAGCACTGATGCTTCCAATGTTGTATGTTCCTATTCTCCCACACGCCACATCGCAGTGTGTCGATGAAATACTTATACACTAGTCCATTAATTAATAATTGTCACTTAGCCTACTCGCACAGTACTTGAGTTTTTGATGTTTGACTTCACCTCATTACGACACACGTAAAAGATCATCTACTGTACTTAAGGTACATATCTTTTCATGTCTTTGTGATTATATAGTCCTTTCTGTCTATTTGAGTTGGGATGGACCAAGAAATAACTATTTTTATGTGGTGTACCTAAGATCACAAATGGTCCTGAATATAACGGAAACCACTTCTCTATTTTTCTCTTTAATAATGACGACTTCGGATAATTCTTTACTAACACCATATCTCCCACGTTAAATTGTTGAGTATTCTGTAGTCTCCGGTTGTGTGATTCTTGCCGTTTCTGTGCATTCTCGTATATTGTGACCAATGCTTGTCTAACTTTGTCCTCCCAGTCTTCCGGTTCAGTATTTAGTTTTGGAATTGGGTTGACCCAATTATTGTTCTCTTGTGTTTTTAATGTGACTTCTGCTGGAGTAAAACCTGTCGATAAATGTGGTATGTAGTTTACAACACTTTCAAACGGCTCTATGTATTCTACCCACTTAGTTTATTTAGTTGAGCAGTACGTTCTCACAAAGCGATTAAACTCACGGAACACACGTTCCGTGGGATTATCTTGGGGGTGGAACTTCGAAATGAAAATTGGTTTTATATTATGTTTCTCTAAGAATTTCTTGCAGGTAACACTCGTAAAATTTGAGGCATTGTCAGTGAGTAATGTTTCTGGCGTTCCGAAATGAGGTATGTAATCATTTTCCAATCGGTTTATTATCGTTCTCGTGGCTGTTGCTTTTGTAGTAAATAGCTTTACAAACTTAGTTAAGTTATATAGCACTGCTACGAGGTATTTGACCCCTCGTCTGGAAGTTGGCAGAGGTCCAGCGATGTCAATACTTAAAAGTTGGCGCGAAGCAGTTGGAACAATTGACTGCATTAATGTCTGCGATGATAAAGCACACGGCTTTACGCGCTGGCAAATGTCACATGCTCGCGTCATCCATAGGATCTTTCTATACATGTTATTAAAATGACAATACATTCTTAGTTTCGCCAGGCACTTCCTTGAACCGAAATGACCCCAAAACATTATGTGTATACATTATTAACTTTGGCTCACATTGCCGCGGAATACATACTAGCCTGTTTCGTGAATCCTCATGTCTCCTAAAGAATAACACATCCTGATGTAACATGTAATATTTATGCAATTTCGAAGTAGGATCCGTCCTCAGTTGATCCTTGATCTGGTGCCGAATATTATCTATATCCTGTTTTTGTGCCATATTTTTACACATGTCTAGAAAATATTTACGATTAACATTGTCCGCCATTATTAACACTTTAAATTCCGATGCTTGCTCTGTGAGTTCACTAAATTGAGGCAAACCTTGGGGCAGCCTAGACAAGGCATCTGCCACAATATTATTATTTCCTTTGATGTAAATAATCTGGAAATCATACTCCTGCAACGCTAATGTCCATCTTGCCAAACGTGCATGGCGAAGTTTACAGGTCAGCAGGAAACTCAAAGCCTGATGATCACAGTATACCCGAACGTGTCTACCATAAACATAATAATCAAATTTGCGAAACGCCCATACCACTGTCAATGCTTCAAGCTCTGTAGTGGAATATGCGCGTTCGCATTCCAGTAATACACGACTTGCGAAAGATATTATTTTTATTTGCTCGTGTCGGTCTACTGTTTCTGTTTGAAATAAACACGCACCTAACCCAGTACATGAAGCATCTGAGATTATGCAAAAATCCTTACTGAGATCTGGATGGTGCAAGATTTCAGCATTTAACAAGCAATGCTTGATCGTGTCGAAATCATGTGCACACTGGTCAGCCCACACCCACGGCGCATTCTTTTTCAGAAGCCCCAATAGATGTTCGCTGTTAAGCCATTGATTAGGCACGAACTTTCGGAAAAAGGATGCAAGACCCATATATGCCTTTAATTGTCTTTTGTTGGCCGGATATGGACAATTTCTGATAGCCTCGAGTTTCGTACTATCCGGGAAGATTCCTTCTGATGATACTATATGCCCTAGGAACTTTATCTCCGTCTTTCCAAACTTTGACTTCTTAAGGTTAACCGTAACACCTGCAAGTTCAAATTTGTGTAACACCAAGTTAATTAGTTTGATATGCTCGTCTCACGTTGGTGAAGCAATCGATAAATCGTCCACATAGACAGTAACTTGCTCTAACAAATACGGGCCTAGGACAGTGTCAAGCGCATTAATAAAGAATCCGGCACTGACATTCAATCCGAATGGCAATACTCTGAATTGATAGCTTCTTCCTCTATAAATAAATGCTGTATATTTCTTAGATCTTGGCGTTAAGACCACCTGCCAGTATGACGCGCGGAGGTCGAGGTTTGATAGATACTTTATCCCATGGAACATCTGTAATAGTTCTTCTAGATTCTCAGGCCACGTACTGACAGGCAAAATAATTTGATTAATCCGTCGAGCGTCGAGAACCAACCTTACGCTTCCATCGGATTTCATTACCGGTAAAAGTGGGTTACTATATGGTGATAACGAGGTCTCAATAATGCCCCATTCCAGCATTCATCTAATTTCTTTTGTTACTGCTTCCATTTTCGCGCTGGGTATTGAGTACGTTTGATGACAGTAAATTTCATGGGGAAACACTTGCATGTCGTACACGTAACCTTTAATTAGTCCAGGTTTTTTCAAAAATACTTTACGATAATTGGTAAGTGTGTCTAATAATTGCTTTTGTTGCAGACTGTCAAGACCAGAGGATTGTTATACTTTTTCTACTATTTCAGAGAGGTGGATATTCTCCTCGTCCTACACATCTTCCATGACCGGGAATGTACTGCAATTGAAACTATTTTCAAGCCGCCATAAATATGCGCGAATCGGTTCTATCTTTAAAATTTGACAATATTTGCCATGCAATTCTCTGGTCTTTACCGAGTCTAACCCGACTCTCGTGTCACCGAAACACATGCTGCATTCACCATTTGCGAGATCGATTATAGTTTCCGTCTCTCGCAAAATATCTAATCCGAGGAGACAGTTCACGGCTAAATTTTTTACAATAAGGAACATGCACTCTTTGGCTCCCACTCCAAAATTAATACAAATCCGTGTCTGTTCCCGAACTAGCTGGGCTTTCTGACTAATGGCTCCTGTAGCTCGACAATTAGTGACTGGAAAAATCGGAATCTTTCTAATCTTCTTTAAGTGAAGAAAGAACGATTCATTCAGCACAGAAACAGATGCTCCAGTATCTAAAATCACCGTAGTTTGAATACCATAAATATCACAAACTATAGCTGCTTGTACAACTTCCCGTTCAAACAAATTACACTTCTTCCGAAAATCTTGACATAATTCCTCTCGTATATCGACTCCGTCATTATATCTTAACATCTGCATAGTTAAACTACGTTGCTGAGCAACATCAACAGAATTATTCCTACACACGGCATCTTTTGCGTCGTTCGACCCGATCGCTGCTGATTCAATGCGACACACATTCTCATTGTTACTACAGCTGGTTGTCTGCACGCTTGGTTGCTCTTTATTACTAACATCATTCATGCAAGTGCCCCCTAGACACCCTGCGACTGACACACGGGAGCAGAATGTCGTCGCATCTAGTTTGACTGACTGGTACTGGTTGATGGTTGCGGTTCACTTACCTCAATGATCTTGATATTTTGATTCGGTGGTTGCCATGGCTTCGCATTCATATGCTGCTGCATATTATTTGACATATTTGTATTGAACGGGGGTTGTACATGATTGTTGTTGTGATATTGCGGTGGACTAGGCTGCTGCCATTGCTGTTGTGCATAATTCTGTGTTGACCAGTTATGTGGTGGTTGCATGTTTTGCTGATTATTTGAAAAATTACCGTTATTTTAATTGGCGTTAGCTCTAAATCTAGTTTCCGTTTCTTTGAAAAGTTTCCGTTATTGTTTTGTCCACTATTGTTCTGTGGCTGATAATTGTGATTCGGTGCATTGCCGTACTGTCCATTTGTGTTCATATTGTGGTTCTGCCATCCTGAATAATTCGGAAAATTCCAATGATTTTGATTCCCATAGTAAGTGTTTCTATTACTATTGTTCTTGTGGTTTCGCCCGTTGCCATTACCATTACCATCATTCGACGAATTATTCCCATAATGGTGTCTGTCCTCTTCGATAACCAAATCTAAAGAGTCCAGTACAGATAGAAAATGTTCCACGTTGTCTTCAGGAATGTGAAACAATTTCTCCTTTAGATCGCGCGGTAACTTCTCCTTTAATATCTTTAAAACATCACACTCAGGAATTGGTGTGGATAAATATTTCACTTTGTCCAGATACATTTCGAAATATATCCGCAAAGTATCGCCTTTTCTATTAAATGGCTCAGGACTATAAGCTTCTTTTCTTAATCGTTCTTGTACCCCACGCGACCAATACTTGTTTAGGAAAGCTTGTTCATATTCATCGAAGGAGCTGCATTGTTCAGCTTTCTGTGTCGCGAACAACGCTGGCTCACCTTGAATATGGGTAATGGTAAAGACAATTTTCTCCCTTTCGTTCCAACTTTTTGGCATTATTCCGCGGATCCCTTTGATAAACACAATTGGATGGGGTCCGTTCTTATCTTTGGTATACTGAAACTGAATTCTTCACTAAAGCGTCCTGAGTCACCAACGATTGTGTATGGTCTTGATAAACGGATGTTACTCCACGTGTTGGATTGAAATTATTGCCCGTCTGCCCCCTACTTTCAGTTAAAGGCGTATCATAATGACCAGGGTGTGTTTCTGTGATACTAACACACTCCGGTGAACTGTTATGAGATGTTTGCATACGTGTTTCATTAAGCACTTTCTGCACGTATTGTAATTCAGTCTGGAGTTCATGAATCCTTGTGTTGTTTTCATGTATCAGTTGTGTTCCTGCTCGTTGTAACATCACAGGTAGTTCCTTCTGTATAACAGTTCTAATTTGTTTGTCTTTGTTATTTAGCCATGTGTTGAATGTGGTCACAACGCGTTCTTCTTGTTCTTTGCATTTTTGTTGTATTACGTTTTGATTATCAACCGTAAGGTTTCCTATACGTGTACTTATGTTGCGTATTTCTGCTTCCAAAGAAGTGTGTGTTTGTTGTAATTTGTCCACATCCTGGGTTACTTGCTTTACATTCTGTGGTAAGTCATGGTATGTTTGTTGCATACTTGAATTGTTGTTCTGTATAGCACACAACTGGGCATCTGTTTGCTGTCGCAGCTGGCGATCGTGTTCTTTCAACCGGTTTTCAAGCTTTTGATCTATCTCTTTTGAGAACTGTGAAAAGCTTAACTGCGTACGCTTGTCTAACTGACTGATGCGTTCATCCAAGGTCCTAATCCGTTCATCTACTCTGCTAATACGTTTATCTAAATTATTATTAATCTCAGTTGCAAGCTGTTTAGCAGTTTATTGTTCACGCTGTATCTGTGATTGTTCCTGTATTTTAAACATTTGTTCCATTTTCCTGTTCTATATCCTCTGTCTGATCTGAAACAATATTATCAATTTCTACATCACTAGTTATTCCTTCCTCCTCTGAATGTTCTACAGTTACTTCCTGCTGTGTAGCTTTTCTTACACGTCGCACTGTTTTCACCATGTTTGCAAATGTTTGGGTGCAAGTCTAATCGGGAAAACGTCACACGCAACACATCAATTATTCCGTCACACAAAACATAAAATAATTACTACACTGCACCAGATTTGAATCAGTACTATAAATGTTCACTTTCGTTTGATTAAAATTCAGTTTCACTCTCGTTCAGTTAACCTCTACTGAAAACACTTGATGCTGTATGTTACTGATCCTTCTCGCAGTTATCCTAAGAGGACACGCTAATTACATGTAATTTTTATTTAGGATCGTCGTACATTTCCGCTAATTGCAGTATGGAACAAACAGAGAAAAAACACACATTAGCATTCACATATAAGCTAGTCCTGTCACGGTCGCCGCTGAATTGCCCTCTCTGTTTATTGATTGGAAAGCCACTGAATTGGCATGGGGGATAATAATAATTATTATTATATTATTAAAAGGTGGCAATTTTATTTAAGCACTGTTTTTACCTCTTTCGATTGTTGTAAGTCAGCGATAGTGCAATGCTGCTCGCTTTGGAGAATACACATTTTATAAGAATTATTTGGTCCAGGAAACACTTTTGCAATCCCGGTTGCGATTTAGACGGTATTCGCGTAATTGTACTGATTAAAAGTTATCGTTTCCGAAAGACGCAGATTCGATTAAAGCTGTGTGCACTTTTGCGCATATAATGAAACTATTCATAACACGTCGCGTAACAAAAAGAAACATGCGAGTCACGACCGTGATCAAACGAAGAAAATATATGATAACATGAATGTTCTTCGCTGTTATTCAGGACAGGCTCAGATTAGACCTTGCAATTTTTAGTTATAGAAAATCACAAGACGCTACACTTTAGAGATATTTGTTTTCAATAATTTGTATTTACCTTCCCTCTCTCTCCTTTTTACAGCCTTTATAACTTCACATCGATTAAGGAACTTTTCCTTCTCTACCGACCAGTACGAGAACAAAATTCAGACTCAAAAAAATGTCTTACATCGAATTATTACATGCTTAACCCTTAACAATCATATATAGTTTCGTAGTACAAACAATGCTAATTTATTCCCTGCACTAGAAAGTCTTTGATACACTGAGCACAAAAATGAAAATAATAACATTATAATTACATTTTTAATATCATGAATACTTCTTTAAATCATGAAAATAAGGTTTGACATAGTCGTAATATTAATTTTCATCGTTGTAGCACTACAGCGTCACATGTCTGTGTGTGCAGGTTTAAATTCAGTCGCAGGAAGGATGTAGACGCGGCGATCGAACGGCACCGACAAATACCTGTAAGGCGATCCATTGAAGTTTTGGTGAAGTGCGCACGAAAGGAATATGGAGTATTTATGTAGCTCTGTGATAATAGTGTCAGTGACTACTGATAATAAAAAAAGAACAGTTAAGAAGGTAGTCTTGAAAAAAAACTTTTGTCTTAGCCTTGTTGAAGGGAAGACGTGTTTTATGGTTTATGTTGACACCGGACATGGTATTGATGGTGAAAAAATAACAGTTGAGAACGTACTCTTGAAAAAAAACCTTTTGTCTTAGCCTTGTTGAAGGGAAGACGTTTTTTATGGTATTTACGCCAACTTTCTCTTATATGTAAAACAGTTTGTTTCTAACGTTTGGAGACACGAGAGGCTTACGAAGCAGTATCTATTTATATGAAGAATGGGATTTGTAAAATGTCTGAAGTTCAAATACACGCCGTTAGTTGAAGCAAATGAAACTTTGTATGTCTATTTATTTTTATAAGTAGAAACAGTCTTGAGAGATTCCTGTACCTAGCAGCATACTTCGGAGAAGAAGTGAAAGAGCGTTTGCAGCAGCCGCAAGGTCGGCCGAGCATCTCAAGTAAGTCATCTCGTAAAAAAAGTGGAAGTCTCGGTATCTACTTCGCACTTAAATTGTCGTCCAAAGACGTTAGACTGCCAAGCCGTAGGCCACCTGCTGGCCTCACGCTCAGTCCGCGTCAAGCGTCAAGCTTGACACTCCTTGGCTGGCCCTCCACGAATTCCTCTCAGTGCTAACCTCTTCACCTCTTCATAGTAGCACTTGGAACCTACGACCTCAGTTATTTGCTGGATGTATTCCAATCTTTGTCTTCCTCTACGTGTTTGCCCTCTGCAGGCCCCTCCAGTACCATGGAAGTCATTCCCTAATGTCTTAACAGAAGTCCTATCGTCCTGTCCCTTCTCCTTGTCAGTTTTTTCCACATATTTCTTTCCTTTCCAATTCTACGCAGAACCTCCACATTCCTTACCTTTTCAGTCCACCTAATTTCCAACATTCGTCTTTAGTACCACATGTGAAATGCTTCGATTTTCTTCTGGTACGGTTTTTCCGTAGTCCAAGTTTCACTACCATACATTGCTGTTCTCCAAACGTACATTCTCAGAAACTTCTTCCTTAAAGTGAGGCCTATGTTTGATACTATTAGACTTCTCTTGGCAGAAATCCCTTTTCGCTAGTGCTTGTCTGCTTTGATGTCATCCTTGCTCCACCCGTCATTTGTTATTTTGCTGCCTAGGTAGTAGAATTCCTGAACGCCATCTACTTCGTGGCATCAGTCCTAGTTTTAAGTTTCTAGCTGTTCTCATTTCCGCTTCTTCTCATTGCTTTCGTCTTTCTTCGATTTACTCTCAGTCCATATTCTATACTCACTAGACTCTTCATCCCATTCAGCAGATTGTGTAACTCGTCTTCACTTTCACTCCGGATAGCAATGGAATCAGTGAATCGTATCATTGATATCCGTTTACCAAGAATTTTAATTCCACCCCTGAACCTTTCTTTTATTTGCATCATTCCTTCTTCGATGTACAGATTGAACAGTAGGTGCTAAAGACTACATCCTTGTCATACACCCTTTTTAATCCCATCATTTCGTTCTTGGTCGTCCATTCTTATTATTATCTCTCTTGCCTCTGGTACATATTGTACATTACCTGTCTTTCACTCTAGCGTACCCCTATTTTTCTCAGAATTTCTAACACCTTACACCATTTTACATTATCCAACGCTTTTCCCAGGTCGACAAATCGTATGAACATGTTATGATATTTCTTTAGCCTTGATTCCATTATTAACCGCAACTATCTGGTGCCTTTCCCTTTCCTAAAGCCAACCAGATCGTCATCTAACACACCCGTAATTTTCATTTCCATTCACCTATATGTTATTCTGTCAGAAACTTGGATGCATGAGCTTCTAAGCTGATTGTGCGATAATTCGCGCACATGTCAGGTCTTGTGGTCTCCAGAATTGTGTGGATGATATTTTTCGCTTGATAGCAAGAAGCTGCGAAACAGAAGAAAGAACAATCTATCTTCTGTTAAGAAATAATCTAGAGACTTCTTTATCCTTTGTACTTTTGGTCGCCGACATATTAAGACGTACTACATAGCATTGCTACAAGTTGTATTTTTATTTTGTGTAAAAACTAGTTGAAACGACGAACAAACATTTCGGTAACTCGGTTGAGGATACTACGTACGTAAGCACACGCAAGGACATCTAATTTTTAAGAAGGAACGGACTGACAAAGCAACGAGTATCGGACTGCGACATGTACAAAAGAAATATCAGACGTAAGTCAAGCATTTATTGTGTATTTGTCAATGTCTAGAAGTTTAAAGCCAATTTGTTCAAAATATATGAATATTTTACGACGCAGTAATTTTTTTCTTATTCTTTTCTTTCAATAACCAAAAATTTGTTACAGGTTCGCTCTTTATCGCGGTGTCTCGATTGTATTTGGGAGACCACTAATGTGTTCAACTTCCGATTTGTTAATCTTTCTCTTACGAAATTCCACTAATTTGCTTTCATTTCCATTTTTATATCCAAATAGTTCTCTTAGGTAATTTCATCAAAGATTCTGATTGCGTGAAGGCAATCTGGATCAAAAGGTCAATTATTCGCGCAATCAATCTGTACGTCTCTTGTACACAACATCGGTGATCAATTAATAATCTCTCTCTCTTTTCAAGTCGTACTGAAGAACGGCCACACAGGATAGCCGTAAGTACGCAACGTGGTGTTAGGTTGTATTTTGCAAGTAAATATTCCCAACCAATAGTGACAGCATCACTATTATTATTTACAACTATTTCTTCTACAGAATAAGCAAGTTCCTAAGGCTAGGCGCCAGACTCACATATTCAACACACCAACGTGAATACTCGTTTTGTTGCCATTCGCCCAATGATTTTAGAAATTCTGATGAGTGCTGTCTTCTGCCTTATTTGATCTTAAGTTCTCCAAAGCTTTCTTAAATTCTGATTATAATACTGGATCCTCTATCTCTTCTAAATCGACCCCTGACGATTCTTCTATCACATCAGACAAATCTTTTCCCTTACGGAGGCCTTCAATGTACGCTTCCCACTTACCCGCTCTCTCCTCTGGATTTAACAGTGGAATTCCCGTTGCACTCTTTAATGTTACTAGCTTTGCTTTTAATTTCATCGAAGGTTATTTTGTCTTTCCTATATGCTGAGTCAGTCCTTCCGCCAATCATATCTTTTTCGATTTCTTCACGTTTTTCATAACATTTAGTCTTAGTTTCCTTGTACATCCTACATATTTCATTCACACTGACCTGTATTTCTGTATGCCTGAATTTCCCCGAACAATTTTGTACTTTCTACTTTTGACGATCAACTGAATCATTTCTTCTGTTATCCATGGTTTCTTTGTAGTTGCCTTCTTTGTACTTATGTTTTCTTTCCAACTTCTATGATTGCCCTATTTTGAGATGTCCATTCTCTTCAACTGTATTACCTACAGAGCTATTCCGTATTGCTGTATCAATAGCCTTAGACAACTTCAAGTGTACCTCGTCATCCCTTAGTAATTCCATATCCCACTTCTTTGCGTATTGATCCTTCCTGACCAGTCTTTTACTTCAGCCTACTCTTCATCACTACTACATTTTGATCTGAGTTTATATCTCCTCCTTTGTACGCCAGACAATCCAGTATCTAATTTTGGAATCTCTGTCTGGCCACGATCTAATGTAACTGAATTGTTCTGGTATCACCCGGCCTTTCCAATTATACCTCTTCCTCTTGTGATTCTTGAACAGAGTGTTCGCTATTACTGGCTGAAATGTAAGACAAAACTCAATTAGTATTTTTCATCTATCACTCCTTATCCCCGTCCTATATTCTTCTGTAACCTTTTTACTCCTGTCCTTGCAACTGCATTCCAGTCCTCCATGACTGTTAGATTTGCATCTCCCTTTGCGTACTGTATTACCTTTTCAATATCCTCATACACTTTTTCTATCTCTTCATCTCCAAGTTGGGACCTTGGCATGCATACCTGATCTAAATTTAGGTGTTGGTTTGCTGTCGATTCTAAGAAGAACATACCTATAACTGAACCGTCCAGAGTACCACACTCTTTGGCCCACCTTCCTGTTCATAACTAGTCCTGCTCCTGTTGTACCTTTTTCTGCTGCCGTTGATATTACCCTTTGCTTATCTGTCCAGAAATCCTTGTCTTCTTTCAATTTCACTTCACTGATCCCTATTATATGTAGGAAAAATCAAATTTAAAATAAAAATAAAATAAAACAATGAAACCCCACATTCACATTCCATTCAAACACACACACACACACACACACACACACACACATATATATATATATATATATATATATATATATATATATATATATATATATATATATATATATATATATATATTACACAGTGCTGGTTATTCATCAAAACTTAAACTGTGGAATGTTTCGAACCCAGGTCCGTAGTCGTTTTATTGCTAGTCAAAGATGCTCCCCCTAGACCACAGATATGCAGCACAGATAAATATGCTGTGAAGTATCTCCGTTATGTGGAAACCACATGTTTTTAGTACATGGACACCCTGCAAGCAAAGCCTTTCCAGCTACCGCTCAACATTGACGTTGTGGAGGGACTGCACCAAACTGGCGATCTGGAGGACGCTCATGAGGTACGGGAAAGACATGGCCAAATGGAACCGCAACAGTGTCAACTTCTACTACGCAATCCTCTGAGAACTGAACCCTCACCCACCATCCACAGGCAAACAGATGGAACGGCGAAGAAGGATAATTGCTCTGGTACCGCACAAGTTGCAGGGATAGGTGGTGATACAGACGCGCTACCACGATCAGGCGGGATTGGGAACGCCATACATGCATTATATAGCGTTCGACGAACGACGGCATCGTCGCCAGCTCATCTACATCCTGGTCACACCTCATGACCTACAAGTGACTAATCAGAATGACATTGTTAATGCCTTCGTTGAACACTGCTGACGTACTTAGAAGGAAAAAGACACACACGTTGAAGCGGACGACTCCATCTTCTACTATGTCACATGCACCCTTACCCACACGGAGGCGGATACGTTAATAGTGGTGGTCACACGAGACAATGTCAATGATGCAAGCAATAAGGGTGCAGTCAACATATCGCCCAGCGTCAGTGGGCTACTAATTGAGTGTTACTGAGGCTTCCCGAGGCTAGTGGCAATCCGATGGACGACTATGTTCAAAGAACTGATGACTGCTGACCAAGAAGTCCCACCTCCCTTTCTTGTGGGCATCATCACTCTGGTCTACAAAGCAGACCACAGTTCAATGCTCACAAACAGACCACTCACCCTACCTAACACAGGTTACAAGATCTTCACTCTCTTCCTGGTGATGCGTCTCTGGACGATACTCCCGCATGACCCCCTGGAGCAAACGACGTCTAGGAGACAGGTTAACATAAAAACTGCCAGAGGAGAATGCCGCGACTTAATTGCAGTGGTGGCGATCTGCCGACTCCGTGCAACTGTCATCGCCATAGATTTAGATAGTTCCTTCAATAATCTGCGCCACCTTTTCCTGTTTTTGGTGGCAGCCCGCACTGGCATCCCACCTCCCTTCATTAAGGTCCTCCACTGCTATTACAGTGGTGACAGGTCGTGAGCCCAAGTCAATGGACATTTGGCAGAGCTGGCACTCTAGAGCTGGTACTCATCCACCACTCATTTTAGCGAGGGTGCCCCCTCTCTACCCTTCTATATGCTACCGCCCTATTGGGGTCTTGACGACCAACCTCTCTGGCCTCACCGTTCAACATAACATCTTTCACTGCCGGGCATACGGTGATGACCTCCTCCTCCTCGTCCACTCTGGCTCTGAGACTGGACGAGTGCTCGAACCGATTACTCGTTATAGGGCAGCCACAGGCAGTATCATGAACGTCACCAAATTTTCTACGATATACATCAGACGAGGCCTGCAGAAAAGGGAAGTGGCACCCCTGCTGCTTATGCAGACATTCCGGTCCCTGGGCATTACGTTTACCTCCACTGTGACATGCACAGCCGCGACGGATTTCCGTCGCCTGTTACACATCATCTGCAACGACGACTGCCAGAATCTCCTCCGCCGCCAGGACACACTTCAACACTTTTGAGCTCCTTAATCGTTATGTGGCATCAAAATTGGTCCATGTCTCGCAAGTACTCCCTCTGCCGGCGGCCCTTGATTATTATATCTTATGGCTGCTTCCATTTTTAAGGTCCGTATGGTGGCCTCGGACTCGTCATTGTATGCGAGCTATGGCTTCGTTTATGACTTCTATGAGAATAAAATGGACGTAATACACAGCTTGCTTGAGGTCCTCCTGCCTGCGTCTAAGTCACCATTGGTGTCCGTCGGCCACATCGCGCCTCATTTGCCTCACTTTTCGGACTTTCTAGTGGACTACAGTTACACAGATATCAACCTCTCAGATAATTGTCTGCCCAGGATCAAGTATTTTTATAGCCTACTATTGCGCCGTGTTCTCCAAACAGGGTAGAGACCAGATATCCCTTCATTCTGTGGCGCCATAGTGTGGAGTGCCATGCACCAGCCCTTCCTCATTATAGATGTGCGGGCAGTGTGTTAACCATAAAGACAATAGGAAATTTGCCGTAAAACACCGACAGCACAACATCGGTTTGTCGGATTCCCTTTTTGTCTCCTTTGCCAGCAACTCGACACAGATGACCACTGTTTGAACTGCGCCTCTTCGCACGACGTCTGGCGGTTCGTGCAGTAAACGACTGTCTGCTACATCCCAATGCCACCAGATGCTATCGAACCACGAATGTTTCTATACCCGGAGGACATATATTTTCCTGCCGCCAAATATCATGCCATTAGGTGGTTCAACGGGTGGGCGGTCAGTTATCTATTCCGTAAGGGACCAAAATCTCGCCTCCACTTCCGATCCTACTGAATAATGGCCCATACAGCGTTCAAACACCGGCCATGTTACTGACTTTTATTTGCCATCTATCTTCGAGGAGTCTACGTACGGACCACCAGCCTTTTAGTCCGTCTTAGTCGTTTGTGCGGGCCGCTTCTGCTCTTCCCAAAACCAGCGTTCCCTGCCGTCAAACTGATGCAAGAGAATTTAAAAGAAGGGCCTATAACTACAAGATCCATTCACCAACAATTTTTACGAAACTAATAGATCACGATTTTGGCATCCTTCTTTCTCCAATGTGATGTAGACAATATTCACTAAATAACATACTTTGAGAATAAGCAATGGGTACACCAACGAACTTTGGACATTGTTGCACCTGATGATGCGGCTTTAGCCACGAAACCGATTGTGAATCAATACAACAAGAATTTTACCAGCTGTCAACGAAATTCTTCTTAACATCATGCCTTTGAAGAGCTGTGGACGTCTATAACGTAAAATGCTTTGTGACTAAAGTGTCTAATGAAAACCAACAGAAATAAATAAATAATTGCAAACTTTGTTTACCTGAAGCTACATATGGAAACAGATGTACTTTGGTATTCGGACAAAGAATAATATAGCAACCGTTTACAGCACTTCGGTGAGTCAGAAAGAGTAAAGATACATGGAAACTGGTCTTCAGAAACTCTCAAGGAAATGGCACGCGAGAAAACATTTACTGATGTGATGTGTTAGAAACCAGTAAGTTCACTCAAAATACAGTAGGTACCTTTCCTTTAGTGTGTTTTTCTATTCCAGTAACATTGCAGAGTTATTTTCAAACAATGATCCAAGTGACACATATTCTTGAGACGAAACAAAATAATAAACATAATAACAGAAACGTATATTGCAAGAAGAAGCTTAGTGATTAAGCAGGAAGGAATCATTAACTTCACGACTTTCCTTACCATTCGATGAATCATCTACTGGAAACTTTTTATGCAAAGAGAAGTACTGTAAAAAATTCAAGGTAAACATAAATTGGTCCTGTAAACAAACAAGTGAGTGTTATGACTTTTTAAGCATCTCTTTCTTGTAGAAATTTGTGGACTCGGTAGTGGAACTGTTACTGACAATTCCCACACTTATTACAATAGATTAATGGCTGCCAAGCACCAAAATAAGTTTCCACTTCAAGTGTCATACAAATGGAGCACTGGACTACCGTAATCCTATTCTAACTGTTACTTAAATACTAATACAGTATACATGACGCTATGTATAACATCGTTGTCGGAGAAAACTGTTGAAGTACAACGAAGAACCATTTAATTCGTAATTGGCAACTAAAAATATTCCTTGTGTAAGTTGTTTCTTTACATAAATGTACTCAATAAACTGTCTTTCACACGTGTCGTGCCGTTCTCCGTCATTTTTATCCTGTACTTATTTTTCCACTTCTACGTACCTCCTACGCCCAACGTTCATTATGAAATTTTTATCATTTTATGGCTTTGATATCCTCCTAACGTTACGCTCCCTTGTCACTTCTCCCAGAGACAGGATAACACTTCTTCAGACTGTAGAAGATATCCCACTATGCTGTCCATTCTTCATCTTCTACGTTACTGGTAAAACCTCAACTCTTTGAAGAATCGAAATCCCATGCTTAGCATCTGCAAAAGGCTAAATATTCACTTCTAGGGTTAATGCATTGAATATTTTGCATTTAGCATAAAATTGAGAAAAAGTTTAGAATAGGTTTGAACGTATGCTTAAAGTTTGTTGCAACATCGCTAAGTGCTCTCATTTTGAAGCACTAGACGAGCATAGACAGGGCAATTTACGTACCATTTTAAGTAAAAGCAGGTTTTCCGCATATCTCCAGAGCATCATATAAGTTAGTAGTTTGCTGAGTTGATTTGGGGAAAAGAGACCAAACAGCGAGGTCATCGGTCTCATCGGTTTAGGGGAAGGATGGGGAAGGATGTCGGCCGTGCCCTCTCAAAGGAATCATCCCGGCGTTTGCCTGAAGCGATTTAGGATAATTACGGATAACCTAAATCAGGATGGTCGGACGCGGAATTGAACCAATGTACTTCCGAATGAGAGTCCAGTGTTCTAACCACTGCTCCACCTCGCTCGGTTAATTTAGTACATACTTTCATGATAAATGCAAGTACTGTATGTAAAGAGCTATTGGATTGTAGTTAGTAGTAAAGAAGTAATAAATTGAAACATCATGCCGCATACTGAAGTTTTACTGCGCTCGATTTTAAACAGAAGCAAGATTTCAGGCATCTCAGTGCTATGAGATATCCTCTAGGCTATGTGCCGTGCAATGATACTGTTTTAAGGGAACATTCAGCGTATATGTGAGTACTGTCTGCTACTACGCTGCGAAAGCAGTCTCTAGTAAATTACATCTCTGATGATGAAGTTTTAGTGCAAGAACAGAAAAAATGCAGCAAGAGATAAATTTCTTTCTTTTCACCATTTTGTGATACTATCATCAAAAATAAATTCTGTAAAGGTTTGAAATTATGTGTAAAGTTTTTTGGAAGTCGCTCAAACAACGTCCGAATATTTGTGCGCTGTCAGTTATACAAACTCAAGACAAATAGAGAGTTCCTAATTGTAATACTTGTGTTATTGTGTTAATCTTTGAACATGACATTATACTTCTTGATGAGTAAATTATCAAAATATTTTAAAATTTTTAACTTCGGCCAATAATTATCCGAAGTACTGAAAATCAAATTTTTGCTGCCCCATGAAGATGTTAGATAGGCAACCTCAAACTGGGAGTGGTTTCCAGCTTTCAGTTTAGTTCCTTGGTAATATAAGTAATATACACTGAAGAGCCAGAGAAACTAATATTGTCTAGGGCCCCCGCGAGCACGCAGAAGTGCCGCAGCCCGACGTGGCATGGGCTCGACTAACGTCTGAAGTAGTGCTGGAGGAAATTGACGCCATGAATCCTGTAGGGCTGTCCATAAATCCGAAAGAATACGAGGGGGTGAAGATCTCTTCTGAACAGCACGTTGCAAGGCATCCCAGATATGCTCAATAATGTTCATGTCTGGGGAGTTTGGGGACCAGCGGAAGTGTTTAAACACAGACTAGTGTTCCTGGAACCACTCTGTAGCAATTCTGGACGTGTGGAGTGTCGCATTGTCCTGGTGGAATTGCTCAAGTCCGTCGGAATGCACAATGGACATGAATGTGTGCAGGTGATTAGACAGGATGTTTTCTAAGTGTCACCTGTCAGAGTCGTATCTAGACGTATCAGTGGTCCCATATCACTCCAACTGCACACGCCCCACGCCATTACAGAACCTCCACCAGCTTGAAGAGTCCCCTGCTGAAATGCGGGGTCCATGGAATGTTCTCCATACCCTTACACGTCCATCCGTTTCATACAATTTGAAAGTAGAGTCGTCCGACCAGAAAACATGTTTCGAGTCATCAACAGTCTAATGTCGGTGTTGGCGGACCAGGCGAGGCGTAAAGCTTTGTGTCGTGCAGTCATCAATGGTTCACGAGTTGGCCTTCGGCTCCAAAAGCCCATATCGATGATTTTTCATTGAATTATTCGCACGCTGACACTTGTTGACGACTCAGCATTGAAATCTGCATCAATTTGGGTTGCACATCTGTCAAGCTGAACGATTCTCTCCAGTCGTCGTTGGTCCCGTTTTCGCAGGATCTTTTTCAGGCAGAAGCGGTGTCGGAGATTTGATGTTTCACCGGATTCCTGATATTCACGGCACACTCGTGAAATAATCGTACAGGAAAATCTCCATTTCATCGCTACCTCAGAGATGCTTTGTGCCATCGCTCGTGCGCCAACTGTAACACCACGTTCACACTCGTTTGGATCTTGAAACCTGCCATTGTAGCAGCAGTATCGATCTAACAACTGCACCAGACACTTGTTGTTTTATATAGACGTTGCCGACCGCAGCGCCGTATTCTGCGAGCTTACATATCTCCGTATCTGAATATTCATGTCTATACCAGTTTCCTTGGCGCTCCAGTGTAGATAAGCCCAATATTTTTAACGTTATCTGATACCTTCGTATTTCAAATGGTTTCTGCTGCGGTTTTATTTCTTTCCGAATTTTCTGTGCACGACATTACATGAGGATACATTCCCACTCCCCAGGCAGGTACTTTCAGAAACACCTGTTTCATCTATGCTACTACACGATCCTGTCACATTAGTCTGACCACATGTCAAAAGCCTGGATAACCACATGTTGCAACGCGGACGAGCAGGGAGAGAGTCATTGAGGTTCTGGAATGTACCGACAGCAATGTGGAGTCATGCCGATTGCACTGCCGGGGCTAGCTGCGCTAAGTTTCTCGGTTGAGGATCCATGGCGCGAACTGTGCGATCAAGGTGGTCTCACAGGTTCTCGATTGGGCTAAAATCCGGAGTGTTTGGTGACCAGGGGAGAACGGTAAACTCATGTAGTGTTCGAACAGGGCACACGCTGCGAGCTGTGTAACACGCTGCATTGTCCTGCTGGTAGACGCTATTGTACTGAGGAAAAAGACTGCATGTAGGGGGTTGACACGTTTCCCAAGGATAGATGAATACTTGTGTCGATCCATTGTGTCCTTCAGAATGACGAGATCACACAGGTAATGCCACAAAAGCGATCCACACACCGTAATGCCCCTACTCTGGCCTGGACCTTTCCAGTCAGTGCAATGTTTACAAATGCGGAGTTGGTAGATGCCCATTTGATGTATGGATTAGCACGGGGCAATAGCCGTGGCGCGGTACGTTTGTATCGAGACAGATTTCCAGAACGAAGGTGTCCCGACAGGAAGACTTTCGAAGCAATTGATCGGCGTCTTAGGCAGCACGGAACATTCCAGCCTATGACTCGCGACTGGGGAAGACCTAGAACGACGAGGACACCTGCAATGGACGAGGCAATTCTTCGTGCAGTTGACTATAACCCTAATGTCAGCGTCAGAGAAGTTGCTGCTGTACAAGGTAACGTTGACCACGTCACTGTATGGAGAGTGCTACGGGAGAACCAGTTGTTTCCGTACCATGTACAGCTTGTGCAGGCACTATCAGCAGCTGATTGGCCTCCACGGGTACACTTCTGCGAATGGTTCATCCAACAATGTGTCAATCCTGATTTCAGTGCAAATGTTCTCTTTACGGATGAGACTTCATTCCAACGTGATCAAATGGTAAATTTTCACAATCTACATGTGTGGGCTGACGAGAATCCGCACGCAATTGTGCAATCACGTCATCAACACATATTTTCTGTGAACGTTTGGGCAGGCATTGTTGGTGATGTCTTGATTGGGCCCCATGTTCTTCCACGTATGCTCAATGGAGCACGTTATCATGATTTCATACTGGATACTATACCTGTGATGCTAGAACATGTGCCTTTACAGGTACGACGACACAACATGTGGTTCATGCACGATGGAGCTCCTGCACATTTCAGTCGAAGTGTTCGTACGCTTCTCAACAACAGATTCGGTGATCGATGGATTGGTAGAGGCGGACCAATTCAGTGGCCTTCACACTCTCCTGACCTCAACCCTCTTGACTTTCATTTGTGGGGGCATTTGAAAGCTCTTGTCTATGCAACCCCGGTACCAAATGTAGAGACTCTCCGTGCTCGTATTGTGGACGGCTGTGATGCAATACGCCATTCTCCAGGGCAGCATCAGCGCATCAGGGATTCCATGCGACGGAGGGTGGATGCATGTATCCTCGCTAACGGAGGACATTTTGAACATTTCCTGTAACAAAGTGTTTGAAGTCACGCTGGTACTTTCTGTTGCTGTGTGTTTCCATTCCATGATTAATGTGATTTGAAGAGAAGTAACAAAATGAGCTCTAACATGGAAAGTAAGCGTTTCCGGACACATGTTCACATAACATATTGTCTTTCTTTGTGTGTGAGGAATGTTTCCTGAAAGTTTGGCGTACCTTTTTGTAACAACCTGTATAAAGACAAGACGTTGTTTCCAAAATTTCGAAAAGTTGTTGTCGGAATTATTTAAAATTTTTACACGATGCCCTAACGAACATTCGGTCGGACATGTGCTAAATATTGTTTTAATAAGTACAGCACCCTATTATAATTCATAATGGGAATACGTTGATAGCAAATCTCTTGTAATGATTTTACGTGAAAATATATATCACGCTCTAATAAACACTTGGGTGGACATAGACGATACCATCGTGTATACATTGTTAGCAAAAATTTCGAAAAGTTCTTAACCAATTTGCTTCAAACATTTGCACAATACTCCAATTAACATTAAGGGAAGTGTGATGCTTCATATTTCAGTGATTAGCAATGTCCTTATTTTCCGCTTGAGTGACACCAGGTAGGCTACAAAAGTACGTATACTATTTACTTATGCATTTTTTCGTGTAATGTGTATACTAAAATGTTGTTTCCACGGTTTGTTTCACGTCGCACAGGGAATATCTGCCCAAGTGATCCAGCGGTATTCCACTGAAGCAGCAGTTAGGCTGTGCTTGTCACTAATCAGAAGAACGTTGACGTTTCGCGATGGCGAGAACATCATGTCATCATTGACAGCATCTTCTCTGCTCGTATTGTTGGAAATGAATTTATGTAAATGCATCAGTACACAAAAAGTTTTGACGCTGTAGTGACCTCTGTATGTTACTTAAACATCATGTACATAAAAAGTGTGTTTCCGGAATGAGATTTTCACTCTGCAGCGGAGTGTGCGCTGATATGAAACTTCCTGGCAGATTAAAACTGTGTGCCCGACCGAGACTAGAACTCGGGACCTTTGCCTTTCGCGGGCAACTGCTCTACCATCTAAGCTACCGAAGCACGACTCACGCCCGGTCCTCACAGCTTTACTTCTGGCAGTATGTCGTCTCCTACCTTCCAAACTTTACAGAAGTTCTCCTGCGAACCTTGCAGAACTAGCACTCCTGAAAGAAAGGATACTGCGGAGACATGGCTTAGCCACAGCCTGGAGGATGTTTCCAGAATGAGATTTTCACTCTGCAGCGGAGTGTGCGCTGATATGAAACTTCCTGGCAGATTAAAACTGTGTGCCCGACCGAGACTAGAACTCGGGACCTTTGCCTTTCGCGGGCAACTGCTCTACCATCTAAGCTACCGAAGCACGACTCACGCCCGGTCCTCACAGCTTTACTTCTGCCAGTATCTCGTCTCCTACCTTCCAAACTTTACAGAAGTTCTCCTGCGAACCTTGCAGAACTAGCACTCCTGAAAGAAAGGATACTGCGGAGACATGGCTTAGCCACAGCCTGGGGGATGTTTCCAGAATGAGATTTTCACTCTGCAGCGGAGTGTGCGCTGATATGAAACTTCCTGGCAGATTAAAACTGTGTGCCCGACCGAGACGCGAACTCGGGACCTTTGTCTTTCGCGGGGCAACTGCTCTACCATCTAAGCTACCGAAGCACGACTCACGCCCGGTCCTCACGACTTTACTTCTGCCAGTAACTCGTCTCCTACCTTCCAAACTTTACAGATGTTCTCCTGCGAACCTTGCAGAACTAGCACTCCTGAAAGAAAGGATACTGCGGAGACAAGGCTTAGCCACAGCCTGGGGGATGTTTCCAGAATGCGATTTTCACTCTGCAGCGGAGTGTGCGCTGATATGAAACTTCCTGGCAGATTAAAACTGTGTGCCCGACCGAGACTCGAACTCGGGACCTTTGACTTTCGCGGGCAAAGTTTCATATCAGCGTACACTCCGCTGCAGAGTGAAAATCTCATTCTGGAAACATCCCTCAGGCTGTGGCTAAGCCATGTCTCCGCAGTATCCTTTCTTTCAGGAGTGCTAGTTCTGCAAGGTTCGCAGGACAACTTCTGTAAAGTTTGGAAGGTAGGAGACGACATACTGCCAGAAGTAAAGCTGTGGGGACTGGCGTGTGTCGTGCTTCGGTAGCTCAGATGGTAGAGCAGTTGCCCGCGAAAGGCAAAGGTCCCGAGTTCAAGTCTCAGTCGGGCACACAGTTTTAATCTGACAGGAAGTTTCAAAGGGTGTGTTATTTTAATATAAATGATAAATACGTCTACTGAAATAGCTTAGTAATTTTACCAACGAGCAAGATAGAACATATTCCGACTCTGAAAAGCATGTGACTGATTTATCACAGAAGGATGGGACTCTGAACTTAACCTTTGTTGACCAATTGATAATCCTGTGAAAGTTATTAGTGAACAAGTTATTTTGGGAATATGGTGCCCATCGGAAAACCTAGTGAAATTGTTATTAAATTTAGAGGAAGTTCTGAATCACGGTTTGGTAATTTAGAACACACAAATGTTTAATCTCCCTAAAGTGACTAACAATAAACAAATATTTAATTTCCCTAAGGTGACTAACTTTTGACACTGCAGCAAAATAGTTTCATTTTATTACTTGAGGTGTAATTTGATTTCGGCGGTAATTCTGGGGTTATCTCAGAACAATACGGTAACGCGAACTTTACTTGTAGTAATAGAATCTGTGAAGCTCATTACATTTTCAGCTTAGGGATGTTTTCCACAGTAAAGTGGCTATAGGCGTTTAAAGGAGTAACAAATTTGACGTTATCATCTAAGATATTAAATGAAGTTTTCATAAGAAAACTGTTTGAAGTGATTTTTTTTCGATGCCAGATGACAGCGCTTTTAAATAATATATGTGGCCGGTCGAATTTCACGACGCGATGTGTCATCGTTTTTCGTGAAATAAAAAAAAGCAATTTTGCACGACGGCGCTGATTTATTTGAAATTTTAAAGGGAGTCCATTCTCGGCTAGGCAGAGTAAACCACGCTGTTGTATATAATAAGAAATTGGAATCCATTTTTTATTAAGAAAGATAAATACTAATAACCATGTAATTTCGTATGAGGTGTGATCCCGCCGATTGACACGTTGATTGATAACAGCGAAAAAAGCCATTTGAAGAATACTAATTGCTTTATGATACATCAGCAGAAAGAATATCTTGTCTTAATATACCCAGAATACAACGGTGTGGATCTGTTAGTTATTTAAAGATAGAGACGCATTCAGTTATCCATGTTACGTCAAGCAAGTTGGTAATCATTCAGTGGAATACGTCGTGGGGACATATCACCACAAAGGACAGAGTCAATATATTTTTTGAATACATAAAGCTATACTTAATACACAATAGTGGAACGCTGTGAGTGAAGTTCCACAAAAGCCCTTCACGGATTGACTTCATAATTTTTCAGTAACTAACATTGTCATGTATGAACTACAAAACACGGGAACGTTGTGAGCCAGAAAACCATAACTGATGAACTTCGAAATTATCAGCTAATTAATACTCTCACGGACACATGGTTTGAAGTTTTCAAACATTAATATACAGGATTTGTTTCAAAACCGACTGCGAGAAACTAACTTATGTGCTGCGGTGTGAAACTGTACGGTTTCGTTTTCTTTCTCACAGTCAGTTTGCAGTATGGTGGCATGTCATTTAAACATTTTAAACTACTATTCAAATTTTTTCTCCTATATATATTATTTCTCCTTATACATAATTTAAGTCATTTTTTATGGCAAGGGGCATGTGATTAGATTACTGGTACTACTATTACTACTACAGAAGTTGAATCGTCGGTAACTTTATAATCCTACACATTATCAGATTAACACTATCCGAGATACAGTTGCTGAAGATACTAACTTCACATACCCAGGAACTGGAGCGGTGTCTCAGATACCCCGTATACCAATTATCGTAACCGATTTATCTGCTCATCTTAAGTCGCTTCAATTCATAATCCAAATTTTGTTTGCAATAAGAATAAACAAGGCACAAGGTCCAGAGAGAGGGGGAAAGGTAAAATGGATAGAGGGTGGGAGGAGTACATGGACAGAGAGAGGATGGCAGAAGGAGATTCACACATATATCCAGTTCCCATGTACATTTAGCATTTGCGAAGCATTGCCAGGTTCACTAGTAACGTATAAATGTATGATACCATCAAAGGTCTTTTATTTAAGACAATAGCATTTACCGGCGCGAACCTACTTCTGACATATTCCTTGTTTCATCGTCATTGGTATCTTACCTACAGGTGAATCGTTTTACTACTGGTTCTAATCAGTCATCCCCAGTTTCGAGTTCAATATTTCGCTATTCTCCTTTGTAGTGGTGCACAATGTTGTCTTCGTTTTAGAGTTGTTTATCATTAACTCTCATTCTGACGGAAGTACAGAGTACATTCCATTCAACTAGCATTCTAACTATTCCCTACTCTTCGCCACAATAACTCTGCCACCAGGGTCACTGCGGTTCACAGACATAAATTCGAAAGTAACATAGTTATTTTCTGAACTGAAACGAGGGCTTTCCAGCAAGAGTTGCTTTTGAGCTTTATTAGCAGTGAGTACTAAGTTTGCAGGTGATTGTAAGATTGAACGACGTGAAATTTATTGCGCTTATGAAGTCACAACGGCACTCACGAGACACCAAGTGCGGTGACAACAGAAGGTAAGAGTTATTGACTTGTTTGCTGCATCGGGCGACTCCCCATTACGTAATGAATATGTGATCTGCTAATTGATAGACTCAAAACTGCCTCGTGTTAGCAACACAAGGGCCCTCATCATGGCATTTAACACAGGCTACATGTCACTTAAACCAACGTTTCGCTATTGTTAACAAATAGCAGCACACCACGTTTATAGTCCGGAGAATAAAATTTCGTTTTACTAGTGAAGTCTTTGAGAGATTGAAGTAATTCGAAAGTTTGATCGGAACGTATGACAAATACCACAAAAAATGGTCATTTGTATACCCACAACACAAAAGCATATAGTTCGTCACGGAGTTTAGTGAGAAATATACGAACTATTTACATAAATATTTCTGTATCAGTTTGACCTAAGATGTTGTCATTACACTTCTACAGCGCTCACTGACGTCATTTGCATTCTCTTGCAAAGAAGGGAGACACAGTTTCACCTGTATCTTTTGTCTCTTGTCTTCTGTATCTCTTTCTTGCAGCAGCTTAACATTTAAGCATCCCTGTACCTACATCTAAGAAAATTAGGAATAATAACAGTAGACAGTGCTGTGGTCCATGTTTCATTTGTAGGTCACTGTTGTTACGTTTCACCCCCAATGATGTAAAATGTTTCTCTAATTTAGTTCAACTGAAGCTGAAATGGGTGCAATTTGGCCGTGTGTTGATTTGCGCGCCAACCACGCGCCATTACTTGCAGGCTTGCACACTACAGAAAAGACGAACCTTTGCAATCTGAATTTTTTATACGATGTCTGATTCATGTTATATAACGTAATGTATAATTATTTCTTGGGTGGTATTTAATACTAATACGGTACGCCACTACCGATTCCGAGGCTGATACCTGCTTTGAAGGTAAACAAATTAATCTAACAGACTATTCGAGGAGGAAGTTGTAAGACATCGATATTACTCGGTTCAGATATGAGTTTCTTATATAATTCAAGCAGTGGCCACTGTGAGTCATACTAACTTCCAAACAACTAAGTTTCAGACGTCTGCTACATCATCTAATTTCTGAAGAAAAAAAAGCTTTTTCTTCTCTCTTCCTGTTCATAAACAGATGCGTTACAACTTCTTGGACTTGACGTAGACTTCACCAAAATTACATCCGTTTCAAGATTCACTCAAAACCAACAAGACATACTGCAATACCTTCTAGGTAACAACACCCAATAACATGGAAACTTGTTGCCTTCTATTGAATGATGATTCCACTACTGTGTTGATCTGCTACTGTGTCAGCACATTCGCGAACGGTAGTACACCACAAAACAGTTATTTACCCATTCTACTCAAATCGTTAGACTGGAATTGCCTTGACAAATTAATTTATTTTAAGCCTCACTTACGCAACAATATCTTTCTCAGTGCTTTCATAAGGGGGCTCTATCAAGAGACTTCAAACAAGAGACTACTTAAGATATGCACCCAATCGCGATGGTCCCTTCTTCAGCTTTGTTCATTAGCGTTCAAGGAATCTTCGTCTGTTGTATTCGTGACGCTGCGGTTGGTAATGACGGTCGGCTTTCTGTACTAGCTCTGACGTCACAGCATTGGCTTCTGCGCCTCATCGCTGCCCCTAGCCCAACGGATACCTCAGACAGGAGGGGTGCAAAACCGAATCGAGACAAATGTCTGGAATACACATCCGAAATATGAGTTTGCAGAATCACATCACAGAACATGAACCAGTACAAGAAATAACACTGTAAGTCAGGGCCGCACAAACACAGAAAACCGCACGCGTGCAAAGCGAGGTGCAGCGAGTGCCTACACAGTGCTTCGGTTCAACTCTGCATACTTCGCCTCAACTCGGCTTGCTAGGTGAGGCCGAATGCGCTGCCAGACGGCTTAGTCTACTACAATGGAATACGTAAGCGCGACACAATTAGCAGAATAATGGAACCATTTGCTCCAAAAAAAGGGGAAATTGCCGAAAGTAAGTTTAAACCGGAATGGGAACTCTCTTACTTTTTGTGCGTTGTGACGATAAAGCCAAATGTCTAATCTGCGGTACACTAATTACGTGTGTCAGAAAATAGATTATTGAAATGCACTACAGAAAATCGCATTCAGAAAAGTATAGTGATATAACAGGAGATGCCAGAGAGGAAGAATTACGGAAGTTGCAAACTCTTGCAGAAGAGAATTCTGTATCTACAAACGAGGTTTGTTGCAAGTACTTTAGCATGTATATTTTGGTTAAAGGTCATGCAAAACGAAATAACATTTGTTTAGATTTGTTAGTTTTCGTTTTCGCATAAATTATTTCTAACATATCTTTTTTTCTCTACTTTAGGGTGAAGAAGATGAGGGGTGTCGCGAAAGGACTCTCAGAGCTAGTTACAAAATTGCTCTACGTTTAGCAAGAGCTGGGAGGCCGTTTATGGACGGGCCATTAATAAGAAACATTATGTTGGACGTAGTAGAGACAATGAATCCCACATTAGCTCCCGCGTACAGCAGAATACCACTTTCCAGAATGACAATACATCGGAGAATCAACGACATTGCTGAGAATTTGCATGAACAACTGGCAGCCAAAACTGAAAACTTCCTAGCGTACTCCATCGCACTTGATGAGTCCACGGATATTAACGACACGGCTCAGTTAGCAATATTTTTGCGTGGCGTGGACGACGACCTACATGTAACGGAGGAGCTCCTGGATATGATTTCGTTGAAGGACACTGTTACAGGGGCGGATATTTTAGCAGCTGTTGAAATGGCAGCTGAAGGAATAGGACTCCCTTGGGAAAAGCTGTTTTCCGTAACCACAGACGGGGCACGAGCAATGTGCGGTAAAGCAAAAGGGTTTATTGGCCTACTGCGGAAAAAACTTAACATGCCGAATTTACCTTCCGTTCATTGTTTTGCACACCAAGAGGCTCTTTGTGCGAAAGTTATCGGTCTTCAAGATGTGATGACGGTCGTGGTGCGTATCGTGAACTACATTTGTTCTCATGGACTCACTCATCGTCAATTCAAAGAATTTTTGATTTCCTTTGAAGAGGAGTATCCAGATATTCCGTACCACGCTGAGGTGCGCTGGCTGAGCAAAGGGAAGGTGATTTCCCGAATTTTTCGACTACGCCACACTGTGGCTCAGTTTTTGGAGAGCAAAGGACGTCCGGAGCCACTTTTTCATGACCCTGAATGGGTAGCTGATTTAGAATTTTTAGCAGACATTATGGCTCTCCTAAATGATTTAAGTCTGAAACTCCAAAAAGAAAACAATCTCATCAACGATATGATAAGCAAAATAAATGCTTTCCAGTATTGACTGAAGCTCCTCAAAAACAACGTTTCAGAGAAAAATACGCAACACTTTCCTGAACTAGGTAAGCGAGATATAAACTGTACCTTTATTAAAACAGCCTGATTCTTATAACAGCTCTAATCAAAACGGTACTATGTTTTTGTTTGACAGCATCTGTGCAGGAAGGAGCGCGCTACAAACCCTTGAAAATGCGTTTAACGACCGATTTCAGGTAATGTGTCGGTATATGACATACAGCTAAATAAAGGAGATTGCGTTACATATGCAAGTGTAATATTACATTAAAACCAAGAGTACACATTACATGTTTATTAAAATCTATCGCATTGTAGTACTTCGAAACAACGGCTTACATTACTTTCATTTATTAACATTGGCTTTGTTTTTGTTTCAGGAAATTACCTACCTGCAGCCAATTCTCGATGCTTTTGTGAAACCTTTATCGATGGATATCGAAAGTGCGCCTTCAGATTTACATTTCGAACTAATTGATTTGCAAAGCGATGTTCACCGAAAGGATGTGTTTTACAACACAAAAGGTTTACTCCAATTCTACCAGAATTTGCCGAAGGAAGAATTTCCCAAGTTACACAGAGAAGCAGCGAAGATTATTTCTAAGTTTGGTTCCACTTGTGTATGTGAAAGGTTTTTTTCTGTTTTGTCTTGTACAAAAACTAGATTGTGTGCGGGTATTTCTAATTGTAATTTTAAAAATTCTCTCAGAATTGCTGTCAGCCAATCTCTTGTTCCAGATCTTAGTAGCATAATTGCAAATAAAATAAAGAGCACATGGGAAGATACATTTGTGTTGAAACCAAATTTAAAATTGTTACCATTACAATTATTATATAAATCTCTTTTGTACCGGTACACCAAACTAAGCTCTCCACCTAGTGTACGTTAGTATTTGGCAATGACGAAGACAACAGGGTAAAAGCTTTGAAACAGGTCGAGACAGGCGGCGCAAAACCGAGGAGTGGGGGGGTCTGCACCGTCGTCAACACAGCGCAGCCGTCTTCTGCACTCTGCACTGTGCGGTGCACCGGTGCGTGCATCTTGTGCGGCCCTGCTATAAGTCTACACATTTACTCATTCGTATGGGTCATCAAGAAAGTGCAAATTTTAGCATAATATAGACTCACGTATTTCAGGTATTGAAGTTTCTAAATATCTCCTCCTTTAACTAGACACAATTTCATTTCTTGCATCTAGCAATACCTATACCATGGCTTAAATGAGAACATTCCATACAATAAATGAAGAAAGATTTTTTATCGATTTTTATGCCCCCTCTGCAGAAACAGTCATAATTAGATCAGCTGGTGTACTACCACATATTTAGGAAAATCATACGACAAATTAGTCAGAAGCCTCAAATCTAGCAACTTTAACAGATTTGTTACGTAATAGCGGTCAGCGATGTTTCTAGAATCCGTCACACTGACTGTCACAGATCATACATTGTTGAAAAGGCATGGCTATAAGCAGCTTTACTAAGTGAGAACAAACATAGCAGGAGATTACATAACCAGACTCCAGTTCTGCTCAACAAGAGTTGAACGAAGGTCACAGATAAAAATTTTAGACAGAAGTACTACATATGGCCTACAAAGTGAAGAAACTTTGCCAGTAGTATATCTATGGGTACTCTCGGACACCTTCGCCTTAAAACGTCAGCTGAAGGTCAAGCAGGTAATCACGTGCAAGTCACAAGTCCCCCACAAATGACGTCTCAAGCCCCACCCTACTTGTAACTGATGTCGTCACTGTTATCGGTGGTGTCATTATTCTTATCAGTGATGCCACCATCCTTATCAATGATGTCATCAAGGCGTGTCCTTTTCTCCCTCCTCTCTCCAAGATGATGGAACTATTCAAGTTGTACTGTTGGGCAATTAAAACAAATCATACATCGTTGAAATAACCCAGTTGCGGTTTGTAGCGCACCCTCTCCCCTCTCCACCAATCGCATCGCCGTAGCTTCCTGTCCATTAAAATCAAACAACCAACCACGATGTAGCCGTCTCGGTTGTCTTCAAAAATATCACAACGATTTGAATTATTAGTCAAAAAATTATGTTTTCACTACTTCCTCATTTAAAACAATGCGGCACAACATGCACATACACAAACATAATTAAAATATACATAATGTCCAACTGAATTGAGTAAAATGGCGTCGCATTACAAAAAAGTATTGTCAACTAACTTTTCATTCCTTTTCTCAAGAAATTGTCTTCGGGCTCTCTCGGCTGTCATATGTAAATTGTGTTGGAAACTATATAGCATTTGATATGGAATATGGAAACGACTGTAGGACATACTCTCAATAAATAATTGAAAAGCTAATTTTACTTGAGCAATGGAATTAAAAAATTAGAAATACATAGTTATTGAGGATGAATTTTACCTTCAATGCTATTGCATAAAACTTCTAAATATGAAGTAAAATTTAATGATGCTTTATGCTTCTCTTGCTTGGTGTCACCAACAGATGGCAGGATTCATACTTCGATTATAGTATCATACATTCTGATTTGCAGTTCAACTAGGCGTAGTAGAGGTTAAGGACAAAATCAACTGCTGCAACATTTACCAGTCGGAACAGTTGTTTCAATAAAGTGATTTCTAAAATATTTTTGTGAATTCTAAAGCATTTGTCGCTATGTTACTTCCAAACTTAAACAGTTACAAATAACATCCTAAACGGATAGCTAAACACCCTACAGAATTTGAGATTGAGTATAAAACATACTCTCCATAAACAGTTACTAACCAGCTGTCACTTATGCAGAGTAATTAAGAAATTAGAAACATGTAGCTGCTGAATATGAGTTTTGCTTCAATTGCTACTCCATAAAATTTCAAAATTACGAAATAAAATCAACTGTCGCTTTTTTCTGCTTTTACTTCTTGTCACAAACAGATGACAGCGTTCATACTTCAGTCTGCATACCACTCTTGGTATAAAGCACAGAGAAGCCTAAAACTAGGTACTTGTCCTTTCTATAAACCTTGTCATGTGTTAACAATGGTATCTAAAAACGTAAAGGGTGTTGAAACAGTGGCATGTAATTAGTCTGATGCTATGTCACAGAATTTACTGTCAGTCCATATCGTATTTACAAGTTTTTCGGTAATGATTCATGCACAGATAATATAATACAGGGAGAATGGGAAAGGACGCACGAAAAATGCTCCAGATATAAAGTTTATCATCAAACATTTACAGCATATAACGTTTTTACATACGATACATATACATATAATGTATTTACATTTCATCAGTTCTAAAAATATTTAATATACGATGTTTCTACACGTCTGAATAGCATATTTCACACACTCCTACTATACTAAGGGATACTCAGAATTTAAATTGTTTAAAGTATTTCACTAACTGACCAATACCAATGGATCACTAAATTCTTGTCAAAAAGCATACATCAGGGAATGAGAAGAAGTAAGTTAATTCATATCAGTTACAAAGGTGGTAGTTACATCAGGTTGCAATCAAAAATTTACATTTTTCTCACGCTTTTTCTCTCGTGTTCTTCTCAACTAGATGTGCACCTAGTTTGTCATTGGAATGGAAATAGCGCAGACAACGTTCACATACTTTTGTGAATCTACAATGACCATTAATACTACTTTGTACGAATCCCTTCAGGTTTCTTATTATGTCCCTGAATTGTCAACCTGCAGCATCAACGAATTTTTATGTTCCTCACGGCACTATTTTGTGATATGTAGCAGTACAACTCGAAATTCTCCTTCATATCTCTTTTCATTTATAACCTTCCACTTATAATGAGAGTAGTAGATGCTGTAGACATTTATGGAGACGTTTTACTCGTAGTTTTGTTTTAAAGAAATGTGAACATGTTTTAGCTCTGAGAGAAACAGTATGTTGGGTAAGTCTAGTCTGTTTTCGTATGAAAAATATTTAGACTGCAGTCAACATGCCTGCAAGAAGAATATAAACCAGCCAGAGCTGAATGGAGTTGAAACAGGCAATTTCATGTGACTGAACATTTACTACTGAATGTTTATTTACTACAGCTTTGTGAAATTTTGTTTATACTCTTCCATAAAACCCGATATTTTCATTTAGTTTAACTCACAGCTGAACTATTTCCTTCATGGCTCAGCTAGAATCTCTCTTAGAAAGTCTCAAGTTTCATTAACGGCTTATCACTTACTTTAGTCAGGTACCAGTCATCACTGATTTTGAAAAACTCGCATTCTTTATATTGAGACACATTTGTGTTTTCTTTGCTGACTCGCGAAAAGAAAATTTACAGTCTGGCGAAAAACTAATTTTAAGAGGTTATTCAAGTAGACTAAACTCTAATCGCGAAAAATAAAAACAAGCGTCGGAGAATTGCCTAGGCCTCATAAACCCAAACCTATTTTCTATCAAACGTGTACATATTTGACCTCTAAATGAAGATTTCAGAGTAACCTATTCAAGATCACCTGATTTTATTCTTTTTGGTGGCAGATTATCTTTTACAACAATGTTACTAGGTTAGGTGAGGAAGTTCAGGGTATCAAGAGACTGTCTTCGACCACTACGTATACTTTACTGCTTGCAAATTTTTCACTTCTCCTTCAGTGGGTACTACAAGGCCACTGCTTAGATATTTTGTAATAATGAAAAACATTTCTCTATGCGTTGTTTTGGTACACATATTGGTGCTTCATCTAATTATAATGGCATTTTATTTTTTGCTTATTGTATAGTTTTTCTTACTTTATGTTCTGCGGTTGGTAATGACATTATTATACTTAGTGCATAATTACTGACAGGTGCTGAATTTGTTTCTGGGAACATTTTTGCAATTTGTCTGCAACATCTGAAAATACTCGTTCCCATAGATTGCTGTGTGGTGTGAATCATTTATTATTTTAGCTCTTACCTTATCAATTCGTTATGATGCCTTTGTTCAATGTCTCTGTTTCCTCTTTTATGACATCTCAGGCTGTTTTCCTTTTATTCTCGACACTGTATATTATTTCGTCTTTAACTTACTTTTCTCCATTAATGAGCACCTTCTTTTTGCACCTATGATAGAAATTTAAGACCTCCAGCTCATTGTGACTTTTTCCCAGAAATTATGTACTTAAGGGTTTGGGAGGACTTCTTGATTGCTGCTGTTACCCATTTGATTTTTAAGACACTGGTACTGATGTGCGTGCATTTGGAAATACCTTTCCAAAGTTCATTGTTGAGAATTTCACATTTACATGGGTTTCTCTATGTACTTCACCCCAGCTTTGGTTTCCTAGTGCATCTGGAAAATCATGTATTTTGATTTCTGATAATGTCTTTTGCTAAACTACAATTTAAGGAATTTTCCCACACCCTATTCTACTGTTACGGGGGTCACTCCAAAAGAAATGGACACAATTTTTTTAATCCATCCTTTATTCTACATGTTTGAAAGTTAGATACATTATTTATGAACAATATTTTCATTTCTCCACATAATTTCCATCCCTCTCAATTGCCTTACACCATCTTGGAACCATTTCCTGTATACACGCGTGGTAAAATTCTGGAACAACCTGTTGGAGCCATTGTTTGGCAGCGTGCAGAAGAGAGTCATCATCTTCAAACCTTGTTCCACGAAGAGAGTCTTTCAGTTTCCCAAAGAGATGATAGTCACACGGAGCCAGGTCAGGACTGTAAGGCGGGTGTTTCAGTGTTGTCCATCCGACTTTTTTGATCGCTTCCATGGTTTTTTGACTGACATGGTGCCGTACATTGTCGTGCAACAGCAAAACATCCTGCTTTTACCGATGTGGTCGAACACGACTCAGTCGAGCTTGAAGTTTCTTCAGTGTCGTCACAGATGCATCAGAATTTATGGTGGTTCCACCTGGCATGATGTCCACAAGCAAGAGTCCTTCAGAATCGAAAAACACCGTAGCTTTCCAGCATAAGATGTGATTTTGAACTTTTTTTTCTTGGGTGAATTTGCATGATCCCACTCCATTGATTGCCTCTTCGTCTCTGGTGATAAATGATGGAGCCATGTTTCATCACTAGTCACAATTCTTCCAAGAAATTCATCTCCACCATCCTCATACTGTTTCAAAAGTTCGCAGCATGCCGTTTTTCTTCTTTCATTGTGAGCCACTGACAACATCCTGGGAACCCACCTGGCACAATCCTTTTTTAACGCCAACACATGCAGTATTCTGCGAACACTTCCTTCCCCCATCCCAACGTAGCATGACAATTCGTTAACTGTGATGCGTCTGTCAGCAGTCACCAGTTCGGTAACTCTCTGCACGTTGTCTGTAGTGTGTGCAGTACGAGGCCTGCCACTGCGAGTACAATCCTCAATATTGCCGTGCCCGCTTTCATCACGTAACCTGCTTTCCCACCGACTAACTGTACTGCTATCGACAGCAGCATCTCCATACACCTTTTTCAACTTCTAGTGGATGTTTCCCACTATCTCGTTTTCACAGCACAGGAATTCTATGACAGCACGTTGCTTCTGACGAACGTCAAGTGTAGCAGCCATCTTGAAGACATGCTGTGACGGCGTCACTCACGGGAACAGGTTAAACTAAGTTTGAAAACAAGAGGGAAGGATGTATCTATACACTGTAAAACTTTCACACATGCAGAATTAAAACTGTATTTTTACAAAATCAGTGTGCATTTCTTTTGGAGTGCCCCTCATATTACTTAGCAGAAACGGTCACGTAATCCAAGATCTTTTACAGCTATGTCACACTTCTCCCTGACGATATGTGAAGCCACATGGTCAATTACTGATACAGTTATTGTAATAATCCTTGTTACAATGCTGACCAACAGGGACATGTCAAAACTCTGAAGGATGTTTACTAGGGTGCAACTAGTTTCATTTATGACATTTGTCGTTATGTTTATGTCTCCATACAAAATTATGTTGACCTTTGATTTGAAACTTCATCTAGAACTTCTGTTAATTTTCTGAAGAGTATCCACATTACCATTTTGAGATCGATATATGCACAAAATTTCTTGGTGACATGAAGTCCTGTTAATTCATTAACTGGTATTTCAAGACGTTTCTTTTCACTTACAATACTAAAGTGATGTCTTGATTTGAAATCTGTTCCTTTTTTGATATAAATGCGTGATACTCCTCAGTTTGGAGATTGTCCTACGGTAAGAGTGTGCTTGTAGACAACGATAACACCACATGTTGGATTTCTGTGTCTCTACACCAGTGTGTATTAATGTCTTAAGAAAGAACATACCAAGATATTTCCTGTAATAATGGATAACGTTCAGTGACAGTAGTAGTGATGCTTCAATAATAATTAGCCTCTAATAACTGGAGTACTTAGACAAGGATAATTTATTTAAGTTGCTGAGAGTTTATGGTTAAATGACCAAACAGTGCATTTGTGGTTTCTCGAAAAAACTAGAAATTAATTATGACTTTGTAGAGGTGTATATTTTAATATCACACACATTCTTTGACGTCTACACTTCCGGGAATGTGTGTAAAGAGCCACAGCATACTTATAACAACTGACATTAAACAGATTAACAATGAGCATAAATTGTGAGTGAATTCAATTTCAATTTGTTTCTTAAGTAATTAATCACAAAAATATTGTCTTACCTTCATTCTTTAATATTGCGTCTCTGAACGGGTACTTTGTTATACAATACATGCTTTTACATTAGTGCCTGTGCTCCTGGTCTAATAGCACAGCAGCTAGTATACCGAATAATAATTGTAGAGGAATGGAGGATTCGGTCCTGTTCGCTCTGAAACCAGTCCAAGAAAGGGAAGATGTAGACAAAAATGTACATATAATAAAAAAATAGGAACGAAATTCGTAGTGTTGTTTCATATAAATTGCTTACTGACCCCTTGACCCCTCTGTCTTTCAACATCAGTCTCTGTGGTTAGGAAAGGTTAATTTTAAGATTTTGACGTTACAATGTCTCAAAAGGCTACATGAATGACATTTGTTATTCATGTCTAACTTCATTTTAAAGTCAACGGAGAAAGTTCACCAGGTAATGCTAATTGCTACCGGGTAGTGGGTAAAAATGTAAATGTCACTTAAGACTAATCACAGTCACACTGTGTTTCAGTGTTCACATACGGTGTGTTTGTTTTAGCTGGAGGCAATTAAATGTCTCGAAAACGGCGCATCACATGAAAAAAAATATTCTAGGTGAAAATTTAACAGTAATGAAGGAGGCATCCAACTGTGCTAAAACTGATCACCTCCTAACAACCACTCCATCGTGGATGGGGTCAACTTTATATTTTCATATGGGAACCCCAGTTATATATATATATATATATATATATATATATATATATATATTTCATATATATATATTGTTGTGTCGGTAGCTGGGCCGACACCGTGAAGTTTAGATGGCTGAAAATACAAGCTACACTAACGCTGTAGCCGATAGGGCACGCACGGCTAAAGCAGACGGGCGTGAAGTCTGGAACATGAGAACTTATAAATGAATAAGAAGAAAAGTATGTAGATGCTTATTACTTATCTTTTTATTAGTCCTTGGAATACATCTCTCTTGAATACTCGTAAGCTATAGGCACTGATACAAATGGCGCCTTGCTAGTTCGTAGCCATTAACTTAGCTGATGGCTATTCTGTCTCTCGGCTAATGAGAGAGAAAGGCTTCGTACAACTGGGCGGTAGCTAGGTTCTCGTACAACTGGGCGGTAGCTAGGTTCTCGTACAACTGGGGCGAGTGCACTCTCGTATCACGAGACCTGCCTTGGTGGTGGCGCTAGGTCTGCGATCACAGTGGCGACACGCGGGTCCGACATGTACTACATGGACCGCGGCCGATTTAAGCTACCACCTAGCAACTGTGGTGTCTGGCGGTGACACCACATATATATGTATAATTTTCATATATATATATATATAATTTTCATATATATAATTTTCACCTAGAATATTTTTTTTCATGTGATGCGCCGTTTTCGAGACATTTAATTGCCTCCAGCTAAAACAAACACACTGTATGTGAACACTGAAACACAGTCTGACTGTGATTAGTCTTAAGTGACATTTACATTTTTACCCACTACCCGGTAGCAATTAGCATATATATATATATATATATATATATATATATATATATATATATATATATATATATATATATAAGGCAACTGCGAATCTTTTTTGGTGGTAGGCACTTCCGAATCTTTGGCGGATTCAATATTATGCCTTAAAAACTGGGGTTCCCATATGAAAATATAAAGTTGACCCCATCCACGATGGAGTGGTTGTTAGGAGGTGATCAGTTTTAGCACAGTTGGATGCCTCCTTCATTACTGTTAAATTTTCACCTAGAATATTTTTTTTCATGTGATGCGTCGTTTTCGAGACACTTAATTGCCTCCAGCTAAAACAAACACACTGTATGTGAACACTGAAACACAGTGTGACTGTGATTAGTCTTAAGTGACATTTACATTTTTACCCACTACCCGGTAGCAATTAGCATTACCTGGTGAACTTTCTCCGTTGACTTTAAAATGAAGTTCGACATGAATAACAAATATATATATATATATATATATATATATATATATATATATATATATATATATATATATGTGTGGTTTTTGGATACAAATCCTAATTTCGTTCTCCTGCTCTCTCTATCCCTCCTCCTGCCCCCTATCTGTATCCATCACCTTCCTCTGGTTTCCTGTACATCTCTTATCTCACACTGCCACTGTTCATCTCCTCGTCTCTCTGCCCATATTCTCCTTCCCTTTATTTATATCCATTTCCTTCTCTGACACTCTCCTCTCCCCCTCTGACCTTATTTACTGTTACTGCAAACGGAACCTACGTTGGGAATAGAAGTCAAAATAATGGGTAAATCGGTCGGACTGTTTAGGACCTGAGGTATGAGAGAGATCTTTCCAGCTGTTGGATCTGTGAGGGTAGTGGCTTTAATGACAGTATTTTGCCTGGTTTTAATCTGCGAACAGTTCTTTTAAAATGACTTCGCGAAGGAAGACAAAATGGCGCGCTTCACAGCACAATGTAGCATGTTCTTTCTCGCAGTAAGTTTAACAGAAATCTTTTGTTGTTCGATTTTTATTCGATGTGCCCCCAAACACTGTCTACGCTCTTTGTTAGTCTCATTTACACGACGATCATGTAGTTGGCTAGCGTTGAGCGTAACCCGACCAATATTTCGAGGCTCACTGTTGGAATTTTTTCCAAAGTAGTAAACCACGAACTAAAATCAACTGAATTTTTGTAAAATATCAAATTACTAGGCATTGACATCAATTCAATCTTTGCAACGCACCAAAGATTTGATCACCGCCGATAACACACTGAAATCTCACTTTCAATTGTAATATTTTTTGCAGAATTTCGGCGTTCAAAGCAGAATTTGTTGTTACGATGACATGTGGCAGCAAACTTGTAAAGCTGAACGTCCCTTTTTTTAATGAAAACATGTGACAGCAGAAATGTCAAACCGACCGTTACATTTCTCTCATTGACATTTTCATACAAAAATACCATCCAAATTTTGCAAAAAATTTATTTCACGTACAAACACTGCCCTGACAGTTATTAACTAAAAAAAAGAAAAAAGGAAACGTCAGCTAAATCGGCCTATTTGTTCTCATGTGATGATCTTTCATACCTGCGGCAACTGATATTGATTTATATACATTCGCATTCTACTCCAAAAAGTACGTATGCTGTACTCAAACCATTGTTACCCATCAGTGGTAGATGGTGCTATAATGTAAAAATATCAAGTGTGTCTGTTTTTGCAACCAAGAACAGACGCATTTAATTTTACATTCCATTTACGATGAAAATGTAAGCCATTGTGTTCTAAAGGTTTATATTTGCATTCGAAATTTACTTTAGTGTTACAAATTGGACTGTGCAGTAGAATATTGTTTGCCGCTACAATATCTGGTTAGAATTACGTGTAACTTGATGAAGGAACAACTGCGTGGATTTAATAGTTTTCTATTCCCATTGGAGTGCTTATTTTTCGTGAGTCCCCTTGCCCCCAGCACTGCGGCGCTTGGTTTCGGTGAGTAATAATGTTCTACAAAAAGTTTCTAACTATAGACTCATAAGATACTGACAATAAATCCAGTAACGACATACTACTAACGGTAGCAGAGTTTAGCTCCACAGCAGGAATTTGGTAACTCGATTGTACTAAAAAGAGACATTCTGAGACAAATATGCAGTAACACGTATCATGTTTGCCATTGTGATGGGACCATGAAATATGCTTTTTAGTCATGACTGCAGAGGTACGGTATATTAAAATCTATGTATCACAAGACAGTTCCAAACACTGCTTCCTATGAAGAAGAAAACACGAGTTATGAAGAACCTACGTGTTTTATAAAGTTTCTAACCACACTTCGTCGCTGTGAATGTTATGTTACCTTTGAGTATGCTGTAACACACCCCTTACTAAGAAGAAGAAGACCTCTTCGAAAACCAAGAATATAATGTGGGACTTGTTACCGGTGGGTTCAATCAACGCACTCTTTCCGTGAAAACACTATTAAAACGAGACACTCACAGCCAGCCTAAGATAGGAGATATTAGGATCTGTGCAGACACCTCTGTGTTGTTTGTGTGTGGTGCATGGTATAATATGGAAAACTTCTGTATGTATTCTAAGAAAAATTACTAAGGGACGTCATGCCCCCGTGATCTTATTTTAAGCGATCTACATTTCAGACTTGCAGTTATAACAGCGAGTGCTTAATAAAGCACATTTCACATTCATGGTCCTGTAGGAAGTACATCTACATCTACATCTACATTTATACTCCGCAAGCCACCCAACGGTGTGTGGATTTAATAGTTTTCTATTCCCATTGGGGTGCTTATTTTTCGTGAGTCCCCTTGCCCCCACCACTGCGGCGCTTGGTTTCGGTGAGTTCACTTGCCTCTCGCCATTCAGATGCTTGATTTCGATGAATATCCACGGCAGGTGTGCCTGTTACTATAACCTCACGAACCTTTTACGTTATTACAGTGGTTGTGATGTGTATTCCGCTGGTAGCCGCCAGCGCGAGAATTACTGTCTTCCGACGGAAACACACACCGAAGTCAGTCACTCTGATGGCGGGGTTCCAATCGGATGATTTTGGACTCTTCACAATCAACTCTATAGGAAATAGAAAGCAAAGTTACCATATAAGTAGCTTATTTTCCAGAATGTCAATGTCTAACCATATTATTTGTACTGTAGAATCGTGTTTACAACAACCAGGTTGAATGTTCCCTTATAAAAAACATTTTCTTTTGATTTGAAGCTCATACTAGCTTAGTTGGTTGGTTGTAACTTCGCTGTTGTTCAGCTTTGGGTGACTTTGTGCATTGTGAACAGCGAGAGAAATCAAATGTATCTGCCTGCGAGAATGCAGCATAAATTTGGCCCTGTTTTATAATCTTTCCACAAATGTGCAAACTGATGAAATCCTGGACTTTACTATTAATCTGTTTAATTAAACAAAGTGGTCCCTGTGGGTTAATGATTTGCCTAATAATGCTTTGGTAATATTAGTAGCAAACTGATCTTGAAATGAAAATCCCTTAGCTCGTAATTCTCGCTGCACAACAGCTGCAAATTTCTAACTACAGTTGCTGAGAGCTTAGTGCAATGCCCCAGACAACAAGTAAACTATTTTATATACATCACTGAAGGAGACACTCTAAATAAAATAAAAAAACTTGGATCGAGGATGTGGACAATGCTCTTCGGGGAAACGTTTCTTTAACAAACTCTTTTCAATTATCTGATATATTATTACTTGAAGGAAATTCATGTTACAACACTCATTAACATTAACAAAGGGCAAAATTGATATAAAACTCTTACCCTCATAAACGTTAGAAAAATTATAATAAACGTGAAAAAGGCCTTACAGTGAATGTTACTCAATTTTTAACGAAAAATCTGAAGCTCTCTGATACGGATTGCTCATGAAACAATGCTTCCAAACTACGGGCAACACCAACGCAACTAAATAATAAATATTACCTTCATTACTCTTCAACATTCTTTTCTAATCTCATTACTTCTCATTTCATTCTAAATCACTAATGGAATATTTCTCCTCTGTTTCACAACATCAAAACACAAATCATTTGACTTAAACACAGATGCACATAACCTTACGTCTACATTGCCACGAATCCTCCGCTCGGCTTCTGTCTCACTACTCTCCTAACGATAGAACTCCCGCACTCTGTCGCTGCCATGCATCGACGACAAAACGAGCTCATCTTCGAGCGACACTTCTATCCTAATCAAAGACTGCGCGCGAAAAATAAGCGATTCAAAATTGCCACTTAGCGTTAGAGACCTCCAAAGTACGTACAAATTACACAATTACGAATAACAAACTACTAACAGATCTGTTTCGAAGTAACGTTTGAACATAAGTATCAACCGCCAGCTCACGAAGTTCTACACGAACATCGCAAATTAAATGTATAATCAAACGCATCGGTTCTTAACAACAAAAAAAGGTACACTTGATATTTGTCCATTACAGCGCCATGTACCACAAATGGAAAACAATGGTTCGTGTAAACCAAGAGTATTTTCGGAGTAGAATCCGAACGTACAGTATATATTGGTGGTACCCATTTGAAGAAACTGCAAAAAGGTGGGAATATAAGGAAATGGGACCTGGATAAACTGTAAGAACCAGAGGTTGTAGAGAGTTTCAGGAAGAGCGTAAGGGAACAATTGACAGGAATGGGGGAAAGAAATACAGTAGAAGAAGAATGGAAAGCTTTGAGGGATGAAATAGTGAAGGCAGCAGAGGATCAAGTAGGTAAAAAGACGAGGGCTAGTAGAAATCCTTGGGTAACAGAAGAGATACTGAATTTAATTGATGAAAGGAGAAAATACGAGCAAAAATGCGGGAAATGAAGCAGACAAAAAGGAGTACAAACGTCTCAAAAATGAGATCGACAGGAAGTGCAAAATGGCTAAGCAGGGATGGCTAGAGGACAAATGTAAGGAGATAGAGGCTCATCTCACGAGGGGTTAGATAGATACTGCCTACAGGAAAATTAAAGAGACCTTTGGAGATAAGAGAACCACTTGTATGAACATCAAGAGTTCAGATGGAAACCCAGTTCTAAGCAAAGAAGGGAAAGCAGAAAGGTGGAAGGAGTATATAGAGCGTCTATACAAGGGCGATGTACTTGAGGACAATATTATGGAAATGGAAGTGGATGTAGATGAAGATGAAATGGAAGATACGATACTGCATGAAGAGTTTGACAGAGCACTGAAAGACCTAAGTCGAAACAAGGCCCCGGGAAGAGATAACATTCCATCAGAACTACTGATGGCCTTGGGAGAGCCATTCCTGACAAAACTCTACCATCTGGTGAGCAAGATGTATAAAACAGGCGAATACCCTCAGACTTCAAGAAGAATATAATAATGCCAATCCCAAAGAAAGCAGGTGTTGTCAGATGAGAAAATTACCGAACTATGAGTTTAATAAGTCACAGCTGCAAAATACTAACGTGAATTCTTTACAGACGAATGGAAAAATTGGTAGAAGCCGACCTCGGGGAAGATCAGTTTGGATTCCGCAGAAATGTTGGATCACGTGAAGCAATACTGAGCTTACGACTTATCTAAGAAGAAAGATTAAGGAAAGGAAAACCTACGTTTCTAGCATTTGTAGACATAGAGAAAGCGTTTGACAATGTTGACGGGAATAGTCTCTTTCAAATTCTGAAGGTGGCAGGGGTAAAATACAGGGAGCGAAAGGCTATTTACAATTTGTATAGAAAGCGGGTGGCAGTTATAAGAGTTGAAGGACATGAAAGGGAAGCAGTGGTTGGGAAGGGAGTGAGACAGGGTTCTAGCCTCTCCCCGATGTTGTTCAATCTGGAGATTGAGCAAGCAGTAAAGGAAACAAAAGAAAAGTTCGAAGTAGGCATTAAAATCCAAGGAGAAGAAATAAAAACTTTGAGGTTCGCCGACGACATTGTAATTCTGTCAGAGACAGCAAAGGACTTGGAAGAGCAGTTGAACGGAATGGACAGTGTTTTGAAAGGAGGGTATAAGATGAACATCAACAAAAGCAAAACGATGATATTGGAATGTAGTCGAATTAAGTCGGATGATGCTGAGGGAATTAGATTAGGAAACGAGACACTTAAAGTAGTGAAGGATTTTTGCTATTTGGGGAGCAAAATAACTGATGATGGTCGAAGTAGAGAGGATATAAAATGTAGACTGGCAATGGCAAGGAAAGCGTTTCTGAAGAAGATAGCTTTGTTAACATCGAGTATTGATTTAAGTGTCAGGAAGTCGTTTCTCAAAGTATTTGTATGGAGTGTAGCCATGTGTGGAAGTGAAACATGGACGATAAATAGTTTAGTCAAGAAGAGAATAGAAGCTTTCGAAATGTGATGCTACAGAAGAATGCTGAAGATTAGATGTGTAGATCACATAACTAATGAGAAGGTATTGAATAGAATTGGGGGGAAGAGGAGTTTGTGGCACAACTTGACTAGAAGAAGGGATCGGTTGGTAGGACATGTTCTGAGGCATCAAGGGATCACCAATTTAGTACTGGAGGGCAGCGTGGAGGGTAAAAATCGTAGAGGGAGACCAAGAGATGAATACGCTAAGCAGATTCAGAAGGATGTAGGCTGCAGTAGGTACTGGGAGATGAAGAAGCTTACACAGGATAGAGTATCATGGACAGCTGCGTCAAACCAGTCTCAGGACTGAAGACAACAACAACAACAACATTTGAAAGTAACGTTGTTCCCCCCACCCCCCACCCCCCACCCCCACCCTACACGCAGGAGGGGTGGCTAGGAAGTGGCTATGCAGCACAGACAGATTTCTAACATTAACTGTTCAAGTGGAACTTTTTTTTCGCACAATCCATCGTTTTTATAATATTTAATTGTCTCTAGTTAAAGTAAACACACAGTATACAGGGTGAGTCAGGAGGAAAGGTGTATGTATAGTTTGACGGACTATGGTATTAATGATTCTGAACAAACAACTTCATATGAACACAGGCCCTATGATGATTTCCTAATAGAAGGCATTTAATGTACATTGTTTATTATTTTCTATATTGTTAAACACTGTCGTTGTCTACAACGCACCATAGTAGTGAAGAGGAAACTGAGACGAATTGTTTGATAGACGACACGTGTGAGCTATCAAGACAGGAAACTACCTCAAATTGTTCACAATACCTCAAATTGGCCTACACTAACTACCTAAGCTACGGTACATCCGCATGACACGAGATTTTCAATATTCTCGCGCTCTCTTCCGTCAACTATTACTCCTCGGCAAAAAGTGATTGGGGACTTTCCTGTAGAAAATTTAATATAATTTAATTTTATAATTTGATACGTTTCCGCTAGAAAGTACGATTTTCGAGTTATTCTAGAGATACGTACAAGAATGATATTAAATTTGTTATAGCCCGGAAACCATTCGGAATACGGCTTATGTCCATATGGAGCTCTAACCTTTCTTTCTGATTCACCCTGTATTTCTTTGGTTGCACCATGGGATGTCCTGTGTAAGTTGCTTTCTGAAACCTCTCGCAGTACATCTAAGTACATCGTTCATCCCGTTATTCTTTCATAGAATTGCAAAACAAACAATTTTATTTCCGTGAAACAAAGATATATTTTGTATTTAGTACACTGCACAAATGAGAAACCATTAAATGCACACAACCCACATCTGGGACGACTAGCTGCAAGGCATGGTACTCCTATATGGTTGGAAATGGCACATGATTTGGTGTTCTGGGGCGTTTCCTCATTGAAAATGCATCAGCTTTGTCATCTTATTCCTCCTCTTCTTCATTCTCTTTCTCATCTTGTATTTTCTCTTGTGTATATGAATGTCTACGTCGTTACTGAACGCAGACCCAATGGTACATCGAAAAACATCTGTGGCTGTATAGTTGTGAGAAACAAAATCGTTTATTCGAAAGAGTAAGTTGCATTGGCATTGTACAGTTCCTTCTGAAGACACTGTATTTGAAAAATTCTGAAAAGAAGAAGAAATCAGATTCATTTCTGGAAGTCATGCTGACATTAGGATAAAGAACTTTCTTAGTCAGATCCTTAAAGGTACTGAGAGTTTAGAGAAACCAAAACAAGTGATGCACAGTAAGAGCATGGTGTAAAGTACGCGCTATTTTCACCCACAGTTGGAAGACGATGCTTCCGCACGTAAACTGACGGAGGTTAGAGCCAGTCATTTCATACGTGCAAAAGGGATTCATAAAATGTGTTACCTCTCGTAGGGTAAAACAATAAACTGTGACAACTATAGAATTAATCTGCACAAGCTGAAAGAAACAAATATGTGTGGAGGCACCTGGGTTATTCATGGGAGCGCATCGCCCGTAACTGGCAGAAACGCGTCAGGCACACGCGGCCTCTTTCTCTCTCTCCCTCTCTCTCTCTCTCTCACACACACACACACGCGCGCGCACACACAGGCAAGTACAACTATACGCAACGTTCAGACCCAAAGGTCGTGAGCGAAATCCTCGTTCCGTTCATATGCACATGGACAAGACTAGTTGATGTAAGTGGTGGTAACTAGCACGTCAGCAGCTAATATTTCGTAGTAACGTACCGTGAATTTGACCATAAGTATTTCAGAAAACCTTAAAGAAGTATTAACTCAAATAAATCTTCTGGAAAGAACAGGTTATCTTAGAATTTCAGCTAAAAATTAAAATTTGCAGCAAACGAAAAAAACTCCACCGATATATCTAGAAAAACAAGTAGGTAAAATAGAGTGAACTGGTAAATTTAAATATCATGAAGAAACACACAACAGAATGGAGTATCGCAGGTTCGAATCCTGCCTCGGGCATGGATGTGTGTGATGTCCTTAGGTTAGTTAGGTTTAAGTAGTTCTAAGTTCTAGGGGACTGATGACCGCAGATGTTGAATCCCATAGTGCTCAGAGCCATTTGAACAGAATGCAGTAGAAGAATTGTTTGGATAACAAAGCAATGCCCAGTTACGTTTCTCACGTAGAATACGACGAGATTCTTAAATTTTCCTCCCATTATCAAGTGCAAATATTTACACTGGTATTTTACGTTATGCTTGCATGGGTGTTGTTCTGCCTCTGTTGACCTGAAGTCGTATTCTTATTGCTTTAAGGTACTGTCCCTTCCTAAGTGCGCAGAAAGATTGTGTGAGCGATGGTTTGAGTGTGCCTGGATGTCTGCACAATGAAGAACGCGAGATACCTTAAAACCATAACAATAATACTTGAGGGCACGAGAGGAAGCACAGTAGTCACTCAAGCGTCACCGCCCGCCCAACTGGCATATTACTTGCAGTGGATCCTGATGCAGTTTAGAATTCCTGTGTGATGGTCTGGATAGGTGTCTGCCTATTACACATTACGACCCTCTTCAACTGTCGGCGGTCTCTGTCAGTCGACACAAGCGGTCGGGTTGTACGTTTATGTGCCGTACGTGTCCCTTCACGTATCCACTTCAATATCACATCGGAAACAGTGTACCTAGGGATGTTTAGGAGTGTGAAAACCTCGCGTACAGACGTATGACCCAAGTGACACCCAATCACCTGACCATGTACGAAGTCTATGACTCCCTCGGAGCACCTCATTCTGCTCTCTCACGATGTATAATGACTACTGAAGTAGCTGATGTGGAGTATCTGGCAGTAGGTGGCAACACAATGCACCTAATATGAAAAACGTATGTTTTTGGTGGTGTCCGGATACTTTTGATCACATAATGTAGATTCATATTACCTTAGTAGACATACTATAGGATGTTGTTGAAAGAGACGCAGCAACTGTTCTGTAATGTACTTGTCAGCTAACGTCACGTGGTTGTGACTGGTAGAGAGTACTGTTTGTTAGAGTTTAAAATGCTTAAACAATTTTGCACAGAGTCAAACACGCGTTCCGTTCAGTAGTTGTACGTTGCAGACGCCATGCTGGAAATACAATGCTCTTTAGCTAAGGAGGACATAGATTTTATCATAGGCACATGTGCGGACACTTTATACAAATCTGTAATGTGATTGCTGATAGCTCTGGGGTCACACTTGGGCTTGTGATAACACATACAAGAATTTATTAAGCTACATTTGTCAGTCATCCATGTTAAACAATCTATTCCAGCTGTATTATCGCTGTCCGCGATCACTTACTGTTTCCCTGGTTCCCCATGCTTCCATATCGACTTTTTGTCATATTCCTCTTGCTGTTACACACTCATTCACATGTGCAACAATTTTTCTGCACCGAGTAGACATGTCAGCACTCTCTTATTTACCCTCAGTTTTCCTATATATTGTTGTAATTTCCCTCAATTTATACGTACTTTGATATGGTCTCACCCATTTCGCCAGTTTGCAGCTGACGGTTTTGTGGAACATTTTGTGCAACAAGCGTTAAGTAGTGCTCCCTTGAAGCCTTCTTGCTGGTTCGGCTATGTGGACGATACATTTGTTATATGGGCACACGGCGAAGAAGAACATTACGCGTTCCACAATTTCTTAAATGGAATTCTCCCCAAAATCAAATTCACCTTGGAGGTTGAGAGTGAGGTCGGTTTCCCGTTTCTAGATATGTTGGTAAACAGAAGATCTCATAACACTCTAGGTCACAGAGTGTACAGAAAGCCGACAAACACAAACAGGTATTTAGATGCTACTTCGCACCACCACCCAGCCCAGAAGCAAGCAGTACTCAACACTCTCTCTTCACGTGCCTTCCGTATCAGCGATGACGACAACTTGGAATCGGAGTTGAATTTTTTAAGAAGGACATTGAAGACAAATGGGTATGATAGTTATTCAAGCGACAGGGCTTTTAGGCGGAATATTTATACCGCTAATAGGAATGACGAGGAACCGCCTTCCAACTCCGTCAGGTTACCGTTCGTGCCTGGGATCACTGACCGCATAAGCAGAATTTTAAAGAAAACTGATATTCAGACATCTTTCTTTAGTAAAAACAAAATAAAAGACTTTTCCGACGGAAAACGGATGCACCTGATTACCTCCACAATGCAGGCGTCTATCAAGTGTCATATGGTTGCGGCAAAGTGTATATAGGCGAAACGGAAACAACTGTTAAAAAAAGCATTAAGGAACACGAACGGCACATGCTGCTAAAACAAATGGTTCAAATGGCTCTGAGCACTATGGGACTTAACATCCTTGGTCATCAGTCCCCTAGAACTTAGAACTACTTAAACCTAACTAACCTAAGGACAGCACACAACACCCAGTCATCACGAGGCAGAGAAAATCCCTGACCCCGCCGGGAATCGAACCCGGGAACCCGGGCGTGGGAAGCGAGCGGCTAAAACAAAGTGCAATATTGGCAGTAGCGGAACATCACGAGAACTGTGGCTCTGACATCGATTTTAATAACGTATGTGTACTGGCTAAAGAAACAAACATTTTTAGAAGAAAGGTCCGAGAAACGGTTGAAATTTCTAAGAATGCATCTAATTTCAATAGAGAGGACAGTTAAAGGCTTCCGGCATCGTGGCTCCCCGCCATTAAGGAAGTAAATACGCGGCCGCGGTGTGTGAGCGGCATAAACAACGCGCTGCAAGTCACCTCGGCGGACAATAATATTTTGGGTAAACATTCCCCCCCTCTTGCTCTGTCCGTTTCGAATCTAGCCACTGATGACGACCAACCAATAGCGGTAGCAGGCATTTCAATCAATAACCCTTTTCCAGCATAAGTGTGGAATAGTGCCTTTCTGTCCAATGACGATGGCCCGCCAATGGTATCAGGAGTTGAGCTACGAACGCCCCTTCTTCTGCATCAGAGCGGGAATATTAGCCTATGACTATGGCCCACCAATGGTAGCCATATGAACTTTAACCAATACTCTCACTTCTCCAGCACGAAAGCCAGAAAACTCCCCCTTCATAAGTGGGCGCGACACTCGTCTCTGACAGTGTTCTGGCAGTAGTGGACACCAAAAGATCCTGAGGAAGATCCCAGCAGAGGGGTCGAAACGTCGAACTTTTTAGAAGAAACATGACGAGGACTAATAACCGATTTTAACTTCAATGAACGAAAGTTTGTACCGAGGCAAGGAGGGAGACGTCCTTGTGTAATCCATGGAGGTGTATTGACTGCCGAGCTAGGGTAGCGTAGTGGTTAGCGCATATGCCTAGTAAGCAGGAGACCTGGATTCGAATGCCAGCTTTGGTAAAAATTTCAGTTCATTGCTTCGTAATATGTTCAGTATCGTAGTAATATGAACTTTATCCTTGGTAACCCTCAGTTCTTACAGTATCAATCTGAGATCCAGTCAGCAGCTTTGCCTCATAATGTGTGACGTTCATTAGCCAGAAGAAAGGAAGAATATGGTTTAACACCCCGTCGACGACGAGATCATTAGAGGTGATGCACAAGCTGGAATAGGGGTAGGAAGGGGTGCGGTGGGTGAAGAAATCGACCGATGCTATTTCAAAGTGAGAATACTAACACTTGCGTTTAAGCCATTTAGGAATGCATAGATAATATAAATCTGGATGGCCATATAATGATTTGAGCTGTCTGCACCCCAATGGGCGAGCAGTATCTTAACCATTGCTCCACCTCATTCGATACATTGTCGGTCGCACAGCTTGTTAACAGCAGACTAGAACACGGCAAATCGTAAACAGTTTTCTTTCTGTCTGGTAAGCATTCCAGCAAGTCCTAAACACATTTTTGTTCCACATACTTCCATAATTATCAGATGTGTATTTGTTGACTTTCCGCATTTTATAAAAAAATCGTGATGTTCATGTATTGCTGCATTGCACTGTAACTCGAATCTTCTTACCGAACAGTATGGCGCAGTGCTTAGCACACAAGACTGCATTCAAGAGGACAACAGTTCAGATTCCCGTCTGGGCATCTAAGTTTAGGTTTCCCTTGATTCCACTAAATAGTTCATGGGAAAAGCTGGACTGGCACTTTACAAAAGGGCACGGCCGGTTATATTTTATGTTCCTCTATCCTTCCCTACCACAAGTGCTCCGTCTCTAATGATCTCATTGTCGATGGGACTTCAATCTTACTTTCTTTTGAATCTTAATATTCACTACAGTAAATCGGTGAATAAATTTGCTTCAGCTTAATGATTCGACCCTTTACTTACTTACTACACACATTGCTATCTAGGGTCGCCGAAAGTTTTAAGATAAACTTATCCAAATAGTTGTGGTTTACATGACAACGTCGTATCCGTGATTGAACTTAGACGCTAATCAGGGGTCATAAAATAAGTATTTTACAGGTAGTTAACGTAACCTATAAGTAATTTACAGTTTCAGTAATTCACAAGTACAGCATTCACAGAAGATTCAAAAAGTTCCAGATAAAATTAAACAACGTGTAACAATAATTAACTGCAGTATCAGTTTCCACCATATATTCTTTGACGTAACACACACTCGCAGCACATATCAAAGTGGCTATGGAACACCCTGAATAACCTTCGACTGGTATGTTGTTCAGGAGCGGGGTCACATTTCCTAGATCAATTAAAATCCTGATGGAACTTCCTCCTTAGGACAGGCTTGTGTTAGGGAAAAGTATTGACACTGGAGTAGCGAGCAAGCCCAGGCGAATATGGGGTGGGGGAGAGGCTGTATGCGAGAATTTTTTCCCCCCTTTTAATCAAAGCCCGACCTACAAGAGCCGTTCTGTGGGTTGGTGCATTGTCGTGTAGAAGACGCCATTTACCATACGTGGGGTCGGCGTGAAGAATTCTTGCAAGCTGGGATTTAAAAATTTCTACGTGGAATGGCCTTGTTTCAATCTGGGAAGGGGTGGGGAGAGGTGGAAGGGAGGGGGACTTCATATTCTTGATGAATAAATCCTGAAGAATCGAAAAATCTGTGTGTACTATTCACATTTGATTTTGAAGAGCGCCTTTTGTCGGGCAAACATTTTCAAGTGACTGCTGCACTGCCGATTGTATCTTAGTCTATGGATCTATATCGAAACCGCTGTTTTGTCCCTTGTGAAATATTCAGTAAGAAATCCACGCTCAAATCGGGCGCCTCAACAAAATTTCGGGACGCCTGACCACGCCGCTGCTTTTTCACAGGCATTGAAACGAGAGTGGGACTAACTCCGCAGATACTGTCCGCATTCCTAATGACAGTAGTCGTACGCGATATTTGTGAATGATCCCTACAACCGTATCAAACCCACCTGCCATACTTTATAGACTAGTTCGTCGGTTATTGTAACGTAACGCCGGAACACGGTTCACCTATTCCTCTCACGACTAGGGGCCATTCTTAAATTGCGAATCGATTTGTAGGAAACGCGGACTGTTGTTGAAATGCGAATCATCTTCTAGGGACTAGGAAACATCTTTAAAACGCGAATAACTTTCAAGAACCAGGGACTATTGTTAAACTGCAAATAGTCTTCTAGGAACTAGGGACTTAAAAATTGAATCATCGTCTAGGGACGAGAGACCATTCATAAATGCGAATCATATTCTATGGACTAGAGACCGTTCTCAAAATGCGAATAGTGTTATAGAGACTAGGGACCATTCATTAAACGTGAAACATGTACTAGGCACTAGGACCCATCCTTAAAACGTTCATCATCTTCTAATGCCTAGCGACCACTCCTAAAATGTGTATTATCTTCCAGGGAGTAGAAACCATTTTTAAAATGTGAAACGTCTTCTAGGGACTAGGACCATACTTAATACGCAGAAAACTTTCCGACATCTTGCTTGAACTGAATCATTCTTTACTCCTGTGGAATGATTTCTTAAGTTTCACTTGCTGTTTTACCTCACTGAAAACAAAACGTAACTGCAAAATGCAGCTCCGTTTTGAAAACAATGACAAGAAATGAACATGCACCATTACATATATCCTGTATTCGAAATTCGTTGTTGCCATCCGACACTAAAAATGAAACAAAAAATACTGTTAGCACAAGTAAATATTCCAGCAAATTATTCCTTGTGGACCATCAATTTTGCAGCTCCAATATGCGCATTTGTTTATCATGACAATGACTTACAGAATTTATAGCGATACTCCAACCATAGCGAACAGGATATATGTTACACGCCAAGAACAACTGATACTATTTCTTCAGCCTCCTCTTGTGTCACCGCGTGTGCGTGAAAGGACAATAATTTCTCCATTAATACAGCAACTCTTGATGGTGTACATATAATATATTCTCGGATCTACAGAGAAAGGCAGTGTATGTAAATCAAAATTCATTTTTTTCGATATAAAGCCTATCCATTTCCTTAAATGAAACTGTGAAATATCTGAAAAATACTCAACCACGGTTTCCATTAGTTTTTACAATTAACTCAAATCCTTTTCCAACCACAAATTTCTTGATATATGTGGTTAAGTAAATGTGAAATCGAACACAAAATGTAATTCTTGCAGTTAATTGCATTTCAAATCTTTCGGTTCTCCCAACCCCAATAAACTTTCATGGGCAAGTGCAATGTCATAACAAACATGATTTAATTCCTTACGAAAATTTTCATTCACGCAATGCAGAACATTTTGTAATATTCGGAAGTTACTGCTTTGCCCTCTGTTAATCGATCAATAGGAATAAACTTTTGCAATCCTAGAGTACACAGGATCCAATCATTTCCTGTCGATGTAACCGAATTCACCTTATCCGTTGCAGCTGCAGGTGCTTTCATTCACCGCTTGATTGCTACCTCATTCCTGGCGTGAATTTCTAGGCCTCACAGAGTATTAAATCTGCGAACAAAGTTAGCTGGATTTTGTTTCTAACAGTTCAAATGTTGCTGAAAAATTAACATATTGAACTATTTCAGCGTATGTAATGAAACGTTTTGTAGGTAATTAATAAAATCAGAACGTAGCTAATTTCTTGTTCTATGCGCTCATTTCATAACCTGTTTTGTACATATTTAATCTCCTATCTTTATACCACACAGTATACATTCTCACTTCATCCATCTATGCCAGAATGAATTTTCACTTTGCAGCGGATTGTGCATAGATTTGAAACTTTCTCGCAGATTAAGACTGTTTGCCGGATCAGGCTTCTATCTGGGAATCCTTGCCTTTCGTAGGAAAATGCTGCACCGACTGAACTATCCAGGTGCGAGCTGCAGCCCACCTTCATAGGTTTACTTTTGCCAGTATCTAAGAGTGAGCCGGATGTCGTGCCTGGGTAACACAGTCGGTAGGGAACTTTCATGTATGGTTGCTGTTTCGAGACGCTCTCCAGATGGATCATAAGCAACCCCAAGTTCGGGTTTCCATTTCATAACAGTTATAAATGGTAGAGCGGTAGTTTCATAAGGCTCCACTAGTCTTGGATGGGCTTACTTTAACCTTGCAAACTCTCGTCACGTATTTGGACCTCAGCCCAAGTTTCTCAGTTCAACAGCCATTCTGTAGACAGAAAGTGGTATAGATGACGTACGGTATACTGATCAAAGCCTTCCAACTAGAGACTGTGCTAGTTAAGATGATTCTTTCTCAGATTACCTTAGTTAATTAGAGTGTAGGATTTCTTCCTAAATGTATTTTGCGAGGCTCTCGTGGATAATCTCCCCAGGAGCGCATGCAGTACCGCATTGGATTTTTTAGGAGCTGCAAGCAGGAGATTTTTGATTCCAGTTAGTGATGCAGTAGGTATTTTCTATGAAATAATACCTGGGATGCAATTACAATGCGTTTATTTGCAAACACCATGAATTAATAACAATTTTGCATTATAAAAGGAGTCCTTTCACAAAGTTAAGAAGTTCTGAGAGCTTGGTAAAGCCGAATGCAGTCTATCAACGACTATCACGTATAAGCAATCGTAGCACTTCGTAGCCCTTTGTTCATCTTCGGCAAGTATTCATTTGTTTATTGAATTTACTAACTTTTTGCTTAGTATTAAAATTTTGATGTAACGCTGATGACTCTTAGGTCCTACTAGTATCAGTTATGCCAAAAGATGACTTTAATCATTAATGCTTAATAAAGTACACCCGGTACTTTGCGCTTGAACCTTAGTGGTTCCTCTACATCTTTACTGTTGAATGAGCGTCGATCTCAAGGCGGCGTTCCGCTCTCAACTCCTGTGATTCGTCATGACGTCATATGGTCCGGTTACTACCTCTGCCTCCGTGAGAACCGGCTTCCTGCTCACTTTCGGCATATTCTGCAGCACTGTGAATTGACTTCGGCTATCTGCCGAGTTTCAATAAATGTAAAATGTGGAAAATTAACGCCCCTCAAAACAACATTACTACGCAGAATTTTATGACACCATGCTGTACCAGTTTATTCACTTTATCAAGACACGTGACAGGTGCTGGAAACCCAGCAGAAATATCTATGAGTCTTCTCTTCCTACTAAACCAACACTTGCCACCCATTTTCATAATTAGAAAATTGGTTCAAATGGCTCTAAGCACTATGGGACTTAACATCTGAGGTCATCATTCCCCTAGACTTAGAACTACTTAAACCTAACTAACCTAAGGACATCACACGCATCCATGCCCGAGGCAGGATTCGAACCTGCGACCGTAGCAGCGGACTGAAGCTCCTAGAACCGCTCGGCCACAGCGGCCGGCATTTTCATAACCGGCCACTTAATATGAGCACTGTGAATTACTTGAATCGGCGCTCGCAACATTTTTATCTCACAAAGGCCACGACGTTCGGATCATGGATTTTCTTCAAACTCTGTACCTTTTTTAATAGTCCATTAGGACAAAGTAATGTGCAAGTGGTACCGCGTACTACTTAGGAGACATCGAGAAAATAGCTAGAGAAGTTTTACGCGTCGATGATACACCGGTGCGTTAAAACCCTGAGCACTAGCTGGTCGCGGTCTTATCATTAGCTTTCAAGCTACGTAGTCGATGGATCGTTGGATCGTGTCCCGGTCATATTTTCTTCTCTAATTTGTACTTTTTTCAAAATTAGTCTATTTTTTATGTATATATTACATCTAGAAGGTAATATGATGAAAAGTTACGTGTATTTGGGTGCAAAAAAAAACATTCAATCGTACATTGCCAATTACCGGTATAAATATTTGCGAAACTGCTATGTTAACCATAGGTTGCAGCCAATTTGTCGGAAGAAGGAAATTTTTAAAAATGTCAACGAGCTTTACTCTTCCTTAGAAACTCTGAAGATTTCTTGTGCGTGTCAGAAAATTATGTTCATTCGACGTAGTAGCAGAGGTTTTAATTTATGTTTGCGAGTCTGTATGAAAAATATCATTCTGCAACTCGCAATGTCGAAAGGACAATCTACCATTAATCGTGCGTTACCGTCACATTCTGGCATACCGTAGATCACTGTATTATTGAATACAGTTATTTACACCTCTATTTATCGATCACTAATTTGCGCTTTCCAAGCGTGTCCCACGCCCTTGAAACCTCTGTAGATCGAAATTTTCAGTTGTGAATCTGTTCTCGATTGGTTATCCGATTGCTTGTCTAAGTGATTTCAGAAATTACGACAGGCATACATTTTCAGAAGAACTTCGTGTGTTTTGTCGTTTACTTGTCGATGATTATAAATATCGTATTTGTTGTGACAGTAAAAATTTAGCAAAGAGTCAAATAACACTGGAAATTCAATAAAAGATGATATAAATACTCGTGTCTTTTCAACATATTACATTTCAAATGTAATATGTATGAAATAACATGGCTAATGCCGAAAAAGTTTTGAATTAAAAAAAATGAAACGTGAACGAGACTCGAGGCAGCCATCGACAGACTACGGATCTTGAGCGCTAACCACACGACCGCAGCCAACTAGTCGTCACGGCTGCAATGCAACGGTATATCGTTAACGCGTAAAACTGCTCTTGCTACTTTCCCGAAATCGCCTGCGCAGTTCGCCTTATTACTTACACGTTATGCTATCCTAATGGACTGCTAAACGTGTAAAAAGTCTGAACTAAATCCGTGATGCGAACGTTGTGGCCTCCGCTTGTCAGACACAAAACTTCTACCTAAAACTGGCGCTGTTGAGCCGACTGTGATGCATTAGCATTTTACTCCATAGCACATCTTCGAATCAGGTAGTTTTAGGATTTCAGCGTATTAATACGAACGCTCGGATATGCAAGTCAGTCACCAAATCGCCATGAAGGTGACTGGACGGTACAGCCGAAATCTCAGTAGATGCAGGGCCAAAGGATGATGCAGTATTCTATTCATCGCCGAAACTCAGAGAATCACAAAATTTTGTCTTGCTGCCCATCAGTCTGAGGATGAAAGATGACAGGGTGTTTAAAGCTGAAGGTCCAGTCAATAGTCAGATCACTACGCACGAAACATTAGTTCAGCAGTCGGTCTGTACAGCGCCAGTACGCTTGTATGAATGCCATGTAGAAGACCCACGTCCGCTTCTAGGCAATACCTTTCAGTCTAAATTACCTTTACTTCATGTTGATGGTCACAAATTTTTATGGCTCAAACTACCAGTTTCGGTCTAATAAAAACAGATCTTTTTGTGTTGTCGTTGACGCTGTTCAGTCTTGTACCAGGGGAAGTAAGGCGAAGAGTTGTTTGCTGGCTGGTGTCCTCTTTCTACAATAGAACTGCACACATGTGTTAACAAGGTTCTTTATTCATAAGAAAAATAAGCTACTTATCTTTCAGTAAGTTGTTGTGTTGCTCTGCCATACTAGTCCATGTGAGCCTCACTGCTGGTGAAGTTCAAGTCCCACTAAGTACGCTACTCTAGTCGCTAGGTACTGATAGACTCTGAGTTAGAGATGGTGACTCTGACTGACTGTGACTGCAACTCCAACTGCGAGTTACTGAGTGACTGTCTGTGACTGACTGGAACTGCGACTGACTCTGACTGGGCCCTCCGGTCTGCAGCGGCGATCTAAATACTGGCGATTGAGAAGGCGTTGGTGCCACATTGCCTGCGAGTCTGTCTTTGGCCTCTCTCCTGATAGGCGCACTTGATTAGCGCCTATTATCGAGTTTCTTATCACCTCTTTGCCAGCAAGTGTGTTGGCAACAGCTTACGCCAGCACACTCCTCCCTCCAGAAATACCTCACCGTTGTTGTGTAGGGAGGCTGCAAACGACTACAGGGAAGGAGGCAGGATGCTGGACGTAGATATGAGGTGGGAGCCGTGACTATGGAGGACAGTGTACTCCCAACCGTACCCCGCTGTCTGGCTTGCGAGGCAACAGGAACGTCCTCCAGAAAACTGCTGCCAGGGCACACGTGCAGGTCTGTGAGCGTGTCCTGGGGCAATGATGGTGACGGCAATTTCGATGGAGGATCCAGGTCCATCGAGACGGCGAGAGGGGACGGCGGGGCTGAGGGCGTATCGTACATCTACTTCTCCTGGGATGCCCTGGTGGCACCAGTGGGCGGCTGCAAAGGCTGCGCGGTATCGCGAGGCCGTGAATCTGGGGGAAGAAAAGCAGCAGAATCATGGGATAAATGACATGCGCGAATTTGGTTCTGTGGCGGCGCTGCAAATCATCGGGACCTGCAATCAAATACACAGAAGAGCCAATGCATTATTGGATTACGCCTCTTTCTCAGCGCCCGCGGTTGCCATAAACACTGACAAGAACAAGATAGCGCGGCCCAATGCGATACTTGCGGACCATTGGCGGCGCCAGATGCTGCGCTGGGCGTAGCATCTGTAGCAGTGTTCTATGGTGGCGGCCATGCAGAAGTGTCGCCAATGATAACCCGTCTTGTGGGTGGGACCAATAGGAGGTGAGAACGAGTTGCAGCACCTGTTCCCATGTCTAGGTGTTGAGAAGCTTGGAAATCTGTTGCTTAAAAGTGCGTAAAAAGCGCTGTGCTTATACATTGGACTGTGAGTGAAACGCAGCCGATTCGTTCGCAAAACTATTCAAAATCACATGAAGTAAATTATGGTCCATTGTCCAACACAAGTGCTTCGGGCAAACCTTCTATGCGAAATATGGAGGTCAGCGCTTGAGTGGTGCTACGTTATGTGGTAGAGTTCATAGGATTTGCAAATGGGAAGATGCTAAAAGAGTCTGCCACTATGAGCCAACAAGTGTTCCAAAATTGTCCTGAAAAGTTTGTGTACTCTCGTTGCCATGGCGACTGAGTCTTATGCCAATACTGAGAATTTCTGCGACGGAGCGGATTGGTTCTCCGCGCTTGCGCAACACCATCACGTCCCCTGTTCAATATGGGGGTCCATGCCCTGCCAAGTATAGTGCCATCACACTAACTCTTTAGTAGGAACATTTTCTCAATATCCTTGGTCGAGCAATCACAGCAGCTCTTTGGAAATAAGCAAACGCGATTGTTCACTGTAAATTTGAACTATGATCACACCCTGTTATGTATACTTATCGAACACCGTTAGGTCGTTCGCATAAATTTCGGCTTAGCTTATCTCCGTCTTCAGCCAGCTTTCAGTGCCTATAACGATTTGAGCATCAGTGTTTTCTGTTATCGTGTGGATCCCTGGTACTTCTCCAGCACAGTTACGACAGTTTACAGCTGTTATACCGATGGTTTTTAGATCTACGTTCTTCCTGTATTCGACCTGCACCATTTCCGTGTTTGCCTGAGGTACCCTAACGTACAAAACCGCCCAGTCCATGCTAGACAGCCCCCGCTATCCGTGTAGCTGCCTCTTGCATGTAATGGATTCCTGACCTATTTAGTGGAAGCCAAAAATCTCCACCACCCTATGGCGCAGGTCGAGGAATGTGCAGCGTACACGTTCACAGAACTATCTGAGCCTTTGATTCAGACCCTCTACTCCGCTCTGTTCCAGAGGTCCTCAATCAGTACTGTCAACTATGCTCCACATGGTGAGCTCTGCTTTTATCTGGAACAAAACAAAACTGTTAACGTGTACCACTCCTGTTGCCACTCGAAACCAAAGAGAAACACCTCCGAGCCACAATGACGCACATCACTGGTACCACTTGAGGCACCACCTGCAGTTTGCTGCACCCTGCGCACTTTATGGCATTTGGAAGGGTCCTCCCACGACTGGAATGACTCCACCCACTATGCACCCTAAGTGCATATTGGCTTTCTTCCCCTCATTGGCTGCCATGTCCCTAAGGGACCCCGTAAGCCTTCGTCTAGGGGTAGCGTCTTAAGTAATAATTAAACCATCTTCGGTCCCGGGTTCGAAACCCGACACCGCTCAAATTATGATTAATATTCAGCATTGGCGGCCGAAGACTTCCAGCATAAGAAGTCAATTTCATTTGCCACGGCCTTGTCACAGAGGGCGGAAGAGTGGACACAAGTTGAGGGCACCCTCTTGTCCTCGGGATGGGAAACTGCTCCTAAAGGCGGAAGAATCAGTAATGATCAAAGGTGTGAGGATTCAGAATAGAATGCAGACCACTGCATTAAAGACACATAACGTGTATCCACAGGACATGTGACCTGTCATTATGATCTCTTAATTGGCAAAACATTCCGGAATAGTCCTCCAAGGAAACTGCCAAGGGGGAGGTGATCACGACAAAAACATGGAACAGCCAACAAAAGGGTAACGTTCTACAAATCGGGTCGTGGGATCTCAGAAGCTTGAACATGGTAGGGAAACTAAAAAATCTGAAATCGGAGATGATTAGCCTCATTCTAGTTATAGAAGGGATCAGTGAACTGAAACAGAAAGAACACAAGGATTTCTGGTCAGATGAGTATAGGGTAATATCTACAGCAGCAGAAAATCGTAAAGAGAGTAGAGTTCGTTATGAATAGGAAGGTAGGGCAGGGAGTGTGTTGGTGTGAACAGTTAAGTGCTGGGGTTGTTCTTAACAGAATCGACAACCGACAACGAAAGTGCAGATGCGACAACGAATGTTCAGATGTACATGCCGACGTCGCAAGCTGAAGATGAAGAGAGAGAGAAAGTATCTGAGGATACTGAAAGGGTATTTCAGTATGTAAAGGGAGATATAAATCTTATAGTCATGGTGGACTGGAATGAGTTGTGTGGTTAGGAGCAGAAGAAAAGGTTACGCCCGCATCTCGTGGTCGTGCGGTAGCGTTCTCGCTTCCCACGCCCGAGTTCCCGAGTTCGATTCCCGGCGGAGTCAGGGATTTTCTCTGCCTCGTGATGGCTGGGTGTTGTGTGATGTCCTTAGGTTAGTTAGGTTTAAGTAGTTCTAAGTTCTAGGGGACTGATGACCATAGATGTTAAGTCCCATAGTGCTGAGAGCCATTTGAACCATGTGAAAAGGTTACAGGGGAATGAGGACTTGGGACAAGAAATGAGAGATGAGAAAGACTAACTGAGTTCTGTAATAATTTCAGACAGTAATAGCGAATACTCTGTTCAAGAATATTTGGAAAAAGCCATGTGAAGATTTCTGTTAATCACATCATGGTCAGACAGAGGTTCCGAAATCAGACGCTACATTGTAAGGCGTACCTACGTGCCGATACAGACTCAGCTCACAATATAGTAGTGATGAAGCGTAGGCTGAAGCTTAAGAGATTAGGTTGGAAGAATCAATACGCAGAGAAATGGGATACAGAAGTATTGTACTAAGGAATGACGAGTTACGCTTGAAGATTTCTAAGGTTATAGATACAGCAATAAGGAACAGCTTAGGGGGCAGTACTGAAGAGGAATACATAGGTATAAAGAAAGTAACTGCAAAGAAACCATGTGTAACAGAAGAAATACTTCAGTTGATCGATGAAAGAGAGAATACAAAAATGTTGAGGGAAATTCAGGAATACAGAAATACAAGTCATTGATGAATGAAATAATGAGGAAGTGCAGAGAAATTAAGGCAAAATTGGTGCATAAAAATGTAAAAATAAATCGAAAAAGAAATGATTGTTGGAAGGAATGACACAGCATATAGGAAAGCCAAAACAACCTTTGGTGAAATTAAAAGCAGGGCTCGGAAATCAACTGTTAAATGCAGAGGAGAGAGCAGACAAATGGAAAGAGTACACTGACGGACCCCTATGAGGGAGACGATTTGTGTGAAGTGATAGAAAAAGAAACACGAGTCGATTTAGAAGAGATAGCGGATCCAGTATTAGAATCAGTATTTAAAAGAGCTTTGGAAGGTTTAAGAACAAATAAGGCAGAAGGCATAGATAACATTCCATCAGAATTTCTGAACTCATTGAGGGAAGTGGCAACATATTGACTATTCACGTTGGTATGTAGAATGTGTGTGTTTGGCGAATACCAAATGACTTTCAGAAGAAGATCATCCACACGATTCCGAAGAATGGGAAAGAAAATTGAGGATGTGTTAGATGACGATCAGTTTGGCTTTAAGAAGGGTAACGGCAACAGAAAAGCAATTCTGACGCAGTTGGTAATGGAAGAAGGCTAAAGAAAAATCAAGACATGTTCGTAGGGTTTAAGCTTTCAACAACTTAATCAGGAGCAAGATGTTCGAAATTCTAAGAAAAAAAGGGAGGGAGCTATAGAGAGATACACGTAATATACTATAGGTACAAGAGACAACAGGGAATAATAAACAACGAAGTCCTTGGATTAAAAATGGTGTGAAATAGAAATGAAGTCTTTCACCCATACTTTTCAATTTGTACATCGAATAAGCAGTGATGGAAATAAAAGATAGGAATTTGAGTGGAATTAAAATTCAAGGTTAACGGTTATCAATGATACGTTTCGCTGATGGCATTACTTTCCTGAGTGAAAGTGAAGAAGAATTGCACGATCTGTAAATGGAATGAGCAGTCTAATGAGTACCAGGAAAGGATTAAGAGTAAATCGTAGTAAGACGAAAGTAATGAGAAGTAGCAGAAATGAGAAAAGCGAGAAACTAAACATCAGGATTGATGGTCACGAAGTAGATGATGTTAAGGAATTCTGCTACCTAGGCAGCAAAATAACCAAATACAGAAAGACCAAGAAGGACATCAAAAGCAGGCTAGCAGGCAAAAAGGGCATTCCTGGCCAAGGTAAGTCTACTAGTATCAAACACAGGCCTTAAGTTGAGGAAGAAAATTTTGAGAATGTACGTCTCGAGCACAGCATAGACTGTTGGAAAACCGGAACAGAAGAGAATCGGAGCATTTGATACATGGTGCTACAGACGAATGCTGAAAATTAGGTGGACTGATAAGGAAAGGACTGCACAGAATCCGAGAGAAAAGAATATATGGAAACCAATGAAATGGAGTAGGAACAGGATGATAGAATATATGTTAAGACCTCCGGGAATGACTTCAAAAGCTCTAGAAGGAGCTGTAGAGGTAAAAAGCTGTAGAGGAAGACAGAGATTGGAGTACATCCAGCAAATAATTCAAGACATAGCTTGCAAGTGCCACTCTGAGGTGAAGTAAGACATTTGTGGCATGGCACATCAAACCAGTCAGAAGACTGATGACTCAAAAAAAAAAAAAAATGTCCTTAACATTGGAGATCCTAACTACCAATGATTCCATTCTCTGTTAATGCCCGGATCTTGCATGCTGAGAGGTTTCCTTTGAAACGGGACAAGCGTCTGCATCTGGCTGAGGGGCACTGTCAGCCACAGACAGCACCTGGAACCTGTCTGTCAGGCTAAACCAGGAGGCGTTATGTTCGGTCCCATGGGAACTCTTTAGCCACCTGCAATGTCCCAAGGCGACCTCCCACTAGATCGCTGCCGGTCGAGGTGGCCGAGCGGTTCTAGGCGCTACAGTCTGGAACCGCACGACTGCTATGGTCGCAGGTTCGAATCCTGGCTTGGACATGGCCATGTGTGATGTCCTTAGGTTAGTTAGGTTTAAGTAGTTCTAAGTTCTAGGTGACTGATGACCTCAGAAGTAAAATCCCATAGTGCTCAGAGCTATTTGAACCATTTGAACCACTAGATTGCTGGTGAGAGATCAACCTCAGTGCGTGCAGTAACTGGTCTGGCCACTGTTGGAGACCGATTGGAGGACTCGTGGGTGGTGCTGGACGCCTGCTGAATCGCCACAGCTGGAAAACAAGTGATGGCCATCCACTTGCAGCCTCAAGCTCTGTAACCGAAGCCAACACAGCCTGGAGCTGAGAATGAATGTCACCAACTCAGCTCGCATTCGGCACACAGCAATGACAGTCGCTGTCCATACTAAAGATGGTGGAAAACTACATTACACAGACACACTACGAAACTCTACTATAGACACCAACGAAAACGCAAGAACTGTGTCTAATAAAGTCAATTAACAGGCAGAGATGCAAAAAAAACTGAACTGCTAAAGCGTGTGACTAAATAATTCAATCATAATTAGAAACCTGTAAAATGTCAGAAAATCAATTACTTTCTTACACAAATGAAAACGCGAGAACTGCGTTTATTAAAAATTAAATTAAGAAACAGAAATTCAAAAACTACCTTCCCAAAGCACACAGATGATACTACATAATTCACTCCTGGTTAGGACCTCGTAAAATGCCACAGAATCGACTACTTCCATATTGCTGCTCTGTCTTGGCCGGCAGCTGCTGCCTGATTGATTTTTAATTTTTATTGATAAGCCAATGCTATTCTTCTATTAATAAAATATTTCTTGTGAATAATTTGTTGAATACCCTAGGATTAATCACAAAAATCCTATCATTCAAGATAGTGAAATGAAAAGGAAGCTCTATTTTTCATACTACTTATTTATTGATATAACTTTTACTTAGCTTTGATATGCTTACCATTTTGGTATCAAAGTACTCTACCTTAAAACATGAGTAGATATCTATTAATCGTTTAAGATAGAATAAGTTTTATGTAATTCCTCTAAAATGTAGTTCTTTGGCAATAAATGCATCAGTTATATGAGAAGGAGCTGCTTTAGAATATTGCCTCCTCTTGCAAAAATTTCTGCAGGCCCCTGTGAGTGTATTGTTAATATTTGAATTTGATGACATGTATTACTAAATATAATAAATGAAGCTAAATCAAACTGTATCAGTTACATGAAAAGTAGCTGTTTTAAAATAGTCTTCCCTTGGAAAAATTTCTGCGTAAGCCAGTGGATGTATTTGTAATATTTTAATGTGATAACATTTGTTATTTAATATAATGAACAAAACTAAATAATATGAGAAAGAAAAATAAAGCGGTGACCTCTCACTTTAATAATACAGACGACAACCTATTCTCTCCTTTCAGTCACGATGGTTAGAGGACCACTCCACATATCTGGTACTGCTTGCGTGGCTCCCACGTCACCGATACCGATCCAATTGAGTACATCTGGAATGCCATTGAGGAAAAATCGGGAATTTTGAACACATAACGGGTAAGTATCCGTTAGTGTTGGCAGACGTTTGAGCGTCCTTTGGTTAGGATGTGTCTCCCTTTCAGTATCCAGGGTGTTGCGGGTTGATATTTGTAATTATAGACACTCTGGAAATATTGATTATCCTTGAATTAATGTTTTATATTCCATGTTCTACGTTCCTTGGAGAGAAATAAAATTAATGTTGTATTGGAATCACGGTGTTGTGTGTCCGTAATATTTTGGTGCCGAAACCCGGGAAGAAATTGCGATCTCCTGCGTGATTTCAAACATTAACGGCTTACTTCACGCTATAGGAAACAAGAGACGACGTCGTACCGCATCACAAGCTAAGTCCATTCCAATATAATATGATCGCATGAACTGGTTGCTTCAAAACAATTTTTGCGGCTTTGTATTGCAAGCCTGAAACTTGCACTCAGAGTAGCTAGTTTTGTTAAAAGGTTTTCGTACACTTAAGTTTGCGCATACGTTGCTTGTTAAACGTTTAAGCTATTCACAAGCGCACTCGTAAACAATCTTACAACAGACGTCTTTAGTAAGACATAATGCAGGACGAATCAGGGATACAGTTAGAAAACTTTAAAAGAAAGCGAACTAGGGAGAGGACTAATGCTACGCGGTTTTGTGCGGCTGTTGATGCTCTTACCACAGAAAGCCAGTTTGATGATTTTGAACATTACAGGGAACGTCTTCAAGAAACTCTGACGATGAATACAATGCAGACGTGCTGGGCTGTGAGGAATATATAGACAAAGTCAAACGCGCTATATAGAAGGCTACAAAAGCAATTGATTACAAGCTTTCAGCCACAACGTCGCAGATGAGTATCACGTCAACACCAGTGCTCACACAACCAACTGTATTCCACTCTGTCAAGCTACCAGCAATTAAGCTCGAGTGATTTTGTGGAGATTTCGAAATGTGGTCCCGCTTCTGGGAACAATTTGAATCGACCATTGATAAAGACCCATCCCTTTCTACAGTAAACAAACATGTTTTCCTACGAGGGTATCTGTCAGGCGAACCGAAGTTGCTAGTAGATGGAATACCTATAATGGCTAACACGTATGAAGAAACAAAGAAAATTTTATTGAATACATACGGAGATAGCAATTGCATTATACAGACGCACCTCGATTATTTGGATGCGCTAAAGCCTGTACAGTCAGCGACACCTGAAACGCTGAACAGTACATTCCTGGAATGTAACCGTCGTATTCAAGCACTGCATGCCTTAGGAGAAGACGTCGTGGCATACGGTAAAATTCTCACTCTGAAAATTCTGCGTGGATTTCCCGCTGAAATGTGCCAGAAATGGGTCATTCATGCTAGAAGAACCAAAGTAGCGGAAGGAGAAGTACTGAAACTACTTAACTTTTTGGAAGAAGAAATTCGTGGTGCTCTCACTGCACAAAAGATTCGTACAGAATATCAGTCATCTCCTAGCTTCACGCCCACTGCACCAGCGCTTCAAAGCAAGCGAAAAATCCACGTAAGCCTAAACGAGAAGTACCGGTACAACCATATTGCGTATTTTGCGAAGCTCGCTCTCATTGGGCCCAAGACTGCAACATAGTAACTGACAGCCAACAACGTATCGATAAACTAAAGCAAGATAATCGCTGTTTTATATGTCTAAACCGAGGTCATAATGCTAGAAGAATGCAGTAAGAAGGGCAAGCTCTCGTGTTCTAAGTGCAAGAAAAGTCATCACAAAGCTATCTGTACTGACATTGCTGCCTCTTCTTCATTTTCTCAGCAAATTAGCTCTACATCTGTAGGGAGAATCGACATAAGTTTAGCAGGTTTTACTTATCTTCAGACAGCTCGAGTTTGGGTCAGTGGACCAGCAGGATTAACCAAACTTTTCCGCTGCGTTCTGGATAGCGGTAGTCAATCAAGCTTCAGTTCCAAGTACCTGATTGATGAGCTTGGTTTAAGAACTATAGAACATCGTGATCTATCTGTCAACGCCTTTGAAATACCATCCGCAACTTCAGCGTATCGTAGAGTGGTATAATTCACACTACAGGATACATGGACTAATTCCAAGACGTCTGCGACTGCGTTTGAAAGCACATACTCATTTTCCGCCCACCCAGCTGTGCCTTCCGATTTAAGAAAACTTGCACGCACCCAGGGACTTTAGTTTGCGGACCTAAGGGATGGTACAGAAGATCTTCCCATCGAGATTCTTATCGGAGCAGATTACTATTGGAAAATCGTTAAAGATTCCCCTCAGATTCGACTAACGTCATCAGTTGTTCTGATACCTTCCATTCTAGGTTGGATTCTTAGTGGAAGCAAATCAAGCACCACGGCTAACCTTGTGACGGCAAACTACATCAGTTAAGAGACAGCGACAACAACAGACGATATTTTACGACGTTTCTGGAATTTAGAAACAATGGGAATCACAGAAGATGAAACAACAACTCTGAATCAGAAGGAATTGGCGTTATTGCAAAATTTCTCAAAATCCTACTGCATCGAAGGCAAAAGAAGAGTGGTGTCTTTCCCCAGAAAACCCAACGTTATGTTACCTAATAATCTTCAGCAAGCAGAGAAGAGATTTACTTCACTGGAGAAAAAATTTACGAAGGACAAGAAACTGAAACAAATTTACTAGGCGCAAATGATAGAACACATCAAGAAGAAACATGTGGAAGTCACCCCTTCTGGACAGAAATTGAGTGACACATTTTATCTGCCACATCATGCAGTAAAGAAAGAAAAGTTAGGTGTCATCAAATGGAGGATTGTATTTGATGGTTCGTCGCACGACCAGAATGCACGTTCATTGAATGACTCTTTAGAAATAGGTCCTAATTTACTTCCTGACATTCTTTCAATATTACTGATACATCGTCTACATCAAGTAGCCTTAATTGCCGATATCAAACAAGCATTTCTACAGTTAATTCTTCACAGGAAAGATAGAGATCTCACGAGGTTGCTTTGGTACTAAGTAATCGTAGATCAACAAGGAAACTATATTACAACTGGCGAAAGGAGTACGTACCGCTTCACCGGCTACCTTTCGGACTTACCTGCAGTCCGTTTCTTCTTGCAGCCACGCTGAAAGAACTTGCTGTAATGCACAAAACGAATTTTCCGCAAGCTGCTTTACTTGTTGAAGACAATATGTACATGGATGATTTTGTAGCAGGTGCTAAAGATAACAATGCCGTAATTAACTTATATTATGAGCTTACATCACTCATGGGACAGATCAGTCTACCAATGGAAAAGTGGGCCACAAATTCAAGCCAACTGATAGGAATATGGCAATCGGATGGTGTCATAAACACTACAGATACGGAGATACTGGGAGTCCACTGGAACACACAGACTAATATGCTCAGTGTTGTTCACAACAATGTTACCGGCAATGTTATAAATCGTCCTACCACTAAGCGAGAATATTACGAAACACTGCTAGATTCTATGACCCACTGGGTTTGTTGTCGCCTGTGTCCCTCACTGCAAAAATACTTTTTCAATAAATTTGGTCAAGAGGAATTGAATGGGTGAGCTTTTACCCCTTGATCTTAGCAAACGTTGGCGAATGTGGGTATCAACATTGCCATCATGTTCACACATAAGAATGCTCCGATGGGTTGGTGTATCTCAAACACTGAGCCAGAAATCCATGTCCTTTGCGACGCATCAGAAAAGGCCTACGGAGCAGTCCTTTATGTACGGTGCACCACAACAAATATGGTATCAGTCCATTTAGTTTGCAGTAAAAACCGACTAACTCTCATAAAAAAAATAACTCTTCCATGGCTGGAACTTCTAGCGACACTTCTTGGATCAAGACTAATTCATTATATCTGTAAGGGCACGAGCTATAATGTAAGTCGTGCAACATTTTGGACTGACTCAACTGTAGCCTTAGGATAGATACAACATGACCCTAATCGATGGAAAGCCTTTGTGTCAAACCGTGTTACGGAAATACAACGACTAACGAATCCGTCACGGTGGAGGCACCTCCCTGGTGACGAAAATCCAGCTGATCTAACCTCCAGAGGTATCACAGCAGATAAACTTCACCATGCTTCTGTATGGTTCCATGGACCTGCTTGGTTAACAATGAACAGAACACAGTGGCCTCGAATTTTACAGACGGAAGAGCACTCCTTGGCAGAAAAGAAGAAATTAACAGACCAAGTCTTCATGATACAAACAACGATTCCTATTTTAACAGCTGCACGGTACAGTAGCTACTTCAAGCTGTTAAGAGTTACAGGATGGGTATTTTGCTTTAAACGGCACTTACTGAAAGAAAACAGAACATCTGGAGAACTAACAGCACCAGATTTGGGCGAAGCACGGACTTACTGGTTTCAAGTTGTTCAACAGCAACATTTTGCGCTCGAACTGCATGCACTATACAACAACATGCCTTTACGACGTAATTCTCAGATAGCTCGCTACAACCCATTCTTGGATAATGATCTTATTCGTCTCGGTGGACGGCTGCAGTTTGCAGAATTACCCAGAAATCAACGCCACCCGATTCTTCTCGAAGGACATCATCATTTCACACGTTTACTGATGCAGCAGACTCACATTCGTGTGCATCACCTTGGAGTAAACATAGTGTTATCTGAACTGAGAACTGAATTCTGGATCCTTAGAGCTCGACAGGCTATTAAACATGCTCTACACCGTTGCCTACCTTGTAAGATGGCGAAAACTCACGTTTTTCAACAAACTGAGGCTCCATTACCAGCTGAACGAGTCTCACCACTGAAACCATTTACAGTAACAGGTATTGACTTTGCTGGTCCATTATATGTCAGACAAGGACATATTACGAAGAAAGCGTATATTGCTCTATTAACATGCGCAACAGCACGAGCCATACACCAGGAAATATGCTCAGATATGTCAACTGACAAATTTCTTGAAGCCCTACAAAGGTGTGTCAGAAGACGAGGAGTGCCCAGCACAATTTACACTGATAATGCTACTACCTTCCATGCCAAGCACTTAGAGCTGAAGGAGCTCTGGCAGGCTCTCATGGCAAGCAAGACGCACAAGTTCCTCGCCCAGCAAGCCGTCACTTGGAAATTCATCGCCCCACACGCGCCTTGGTGGGGAGGATTCTGGGAACGGAATTGGGATCTGTCAAACGCTGCCTGAGAAAAGTTTTAGGACAGTCACAGTTGGACGAAGAAGGTCTCAACACAATCCTGGTCAGCATAGAAGCAGCACTAAACTCTAGACCAATGGCGCAAGGGGGGGAGAGGAATCTGAGCCACTGACGCCCGCACATTTCCTTGTAGGTGATTGACTCGCAACACTACCTACTGGTCTAGAATCACGAGTTAGAAAGGATTTGTCCAAGGAATTTCAACGGCTGCAGAAGATGGTAGAACACTTCTGGAACAGGCGGAACAAAGAATATCTGATCCTGCTCAAAAACTTCCATGAAACTCATCAACCAAGGCCAGGTTCAGGAAGACTCCAGCTGGGTGATGTCGTTCTTCTACAGGAGGATGTTCGTCCACGACACATGTGAAGGAAGGCGCGGATAGAAGATCTTTATGAAGGAAGAGATGGGAAAATACGAACTGTAATCTTACGAACTTATGAAGGATCCATAATCTCACGTCCCGTTCAACTGGTCATTCCTCTAGAAGTTGACCAGGGTGGGGAGAGTGTTGCGGGTTGATATTTGTAATTATGGACACTCTGGAAATATTGATTATCCTTGAATTAATGTTTTATATTCCATTATGTACGTTCCTTGGAGAGAAATAAAATTAATGTTGTATTGGAATCACGGTGTTGTGTCGCCGTAATACGGGGAAATTCATATCAAGAGGTTACCGAACACCATCAGGATGATAGGTGGTGTGTAATTATTCAGTTGTTCATACGTTTAGACAACCAAAATCGATGGTGACCTTTTCAAAGGAGGCATGCTGCTATTCGACTCAGCTGATTTAAGGAAATCATGAATGTCTTGAATTACTGTGGCTCCTGGCTAAGTGATAGCACACACCTTCTAAGGCGAGAACTGTACTATAGCTACTGCGTAGCTTTGCTCGCTACAGTCACTTAGTTTACTGTTAGTTTTCCACCACTTAGAGCACATCCATAGCGGAAGATAAATTTTTGCATACTCTGCGACTAAGATTATTTTCTAACAAATTACTTTTTCAAAGCTTCATTACTTCTTGGTGTTGCATTTTTCATATGCAGCAGAACCCATGGAATAATAGGGCGGTTTTAACCGAAAGGATTATCTCAGCCCATCATTCAAAGGGATCGGTGGGTAATCCTATAAAAGTATAAACGGATATCCCTTTTGAAGAGCGACGGCATTTTTCGACGGTAGAATTTCCGATAACGGGCTTAAAATGCTGACGGGTGGCTTGGTGAGATGCGAGTTACGTGATAACAGACTTAGTCACCCATCTGACAACATGGCTTTTGTGTAGGAACGAATAATGAAAGAGTGCCGAAAATATCTTGATGAAATATTTTCACGCCACAGAGACGCCGTTTAGACAGTGAGCTCAGTAAACGTCGCCAAGCTGGCATGAAACTGCATCGAATTCTGCACTTTGGGATGTTATTAAAGTCTATCAGTTGAACAAGGTCTACGCATCTTGCTCTGTATTTAATCACTTGTACTGAGTCACTATGAGATCATATCTTTCTACCAATAAACTCCACAAACTTCTCTGCATTAGTCCACCATTAACTTTTCGATTATGTGATGACCTGTCAGAATCTACACGTGGTGTGGATTGCACTTCAAATTGTAGGCCCCCATTCCCCGGATGGGTTACTGGGATAGGTTAGGGACACGCAGGTGGACGATGTGGCTTCCAGCTCCAAGACAACACAAAGCCAGTAACACGCACTGAATTATTATTATCAGATCAGATAGCTCAGAAAGCACTACCGTTGTAAGTACAAACTATGACTGTAAACTATCCTTTTCAGGAACATCGTAAAATTACTATTGAAAATCCTTTCCATTTACAATAACCACTACAGGGTATTTTTACTATTCTGTTTACTTCTTTTCCTAACCATCGAATCATTGCAATCAAAAGACCAAATTGTAAAAACTCATCCGTTTGTTCTATGACTTCAGGGTTGACTTCTGCTGTTTTCTATTCAGTACTATCTGTCCTTTAGCCAAACAGCACTGTCTCATCAGTAAAATGAAAGTAGTTCAAGTATTTCCGATTAGTTGGTTGGTTGGTTGGTTTGGGGAAGGAGACCAGACAGCGTGGTCATCGGTCTCATCGGATTAGGGAGGGACTGGGAAGGAAGTCGGCCGTGCCCTTTCAGAGGAACCATCCCGGCATTTGCCTGGAGTGATTTAGGGAAATCACGGAAAACCCAAATCAGGACGGCCGGACGCGGGAGTGAACCGTCGTCCTCCCGAATGCGAGTCCAGTGTCTAACCACTGCGCCACCCCGCTCGGTCCGATTAGTAATATGAATTCTCTGTTTATTTTCACACATTAAGGATGTGACAATTGTTTTTCGTGCTAGTGATAGTAGTTTGTGGTATGTCCCTCCCTGCCTGATTCGCGTTCAGTACTGAATTCTTATCATTCACGCGAGTTCAAATTGAAGCGTAATATTGACGTAAATATTCTTCAGTCGAGTAACACAGTGCTGCGCTGAGGTGAAAAGGTTGGCACAGGAGAGGGATTCGTGGCGGAAGGCATCAAACCAGTCAGAAGATTGAATCAATGCCTTTTCGCTATAGACCGAGAGATTTTCTTGAATCAACAAAAAGCTTTCCCAATCCTTGTGCATCTCGAGGTGTATAGAATAGGAGGCAAGCAAAAAATTCCCAGACGCTCTTGCCAGCCACGACATTATACAGAGAACAGTGTTAGCTGTGCATTCAGTGTACCACGGAAGTCCTGGTGTGTATCAAAGGGAGAGATGTCGTTTCGTGTCAATATGAGCAAGAGTAACAAAAATTGAGCCAAGCGACAATGCATTAATATTGTTCAAAAATGTCAAACATTATTTATCATAATTCTCCTAAAGATAAGTATTTGCAACAGGAATGTGTGGTTCAATGTAACCACACACACGATTTCATATGATACTCTAGAAACTTAAAAATAGTACAATTAATTCAAGATACGTTTTAGTGCAGTGGTTAAGACACCTTCTAGACATGCTGAAGGTTGTGAGTTTGAATTTCATTAATATTGTTTACTCTTTGTATTTAAAATCTCAGGAAGAAAATTTTAATCATTATTTTTATTCTGTTAATTGTTATAAATGTATTTTTTAATTTTGTCACCGTTTTCTGTGTCATTTTAATCATTGTGTTATCTATTTTATTTACTCTCACTTTTTATGCTTCTTTCTCTTTTTATCTGGAGCCTTCGGTCCTTGATTATAATTATTTTTGTTGGTCTACAGTACTATTTAAATGTTTGAAAATGCTGTTAAATCACTTACATATCAAAAGAGGACATACTCAATATTGGACGTGCATTGGTATGAAAAATGTGTTTTCCGTTACACTGATGCGCCGAAACATTACATATTACCACCCGCCTTACAGCTTGGAACGAAATACATCACTGATTCTGCGTATCAGGGATCCGACAGTTTGCTGGTACGTTTATGGAGGTACACTACTGGCCATTAATATTGCTGCACCACGAAGATGACGTGCTACAGACGTGAAATTTAACCGACAGGAAGAAGATGCTGTGATATGCAAATGATTAGCTTTTTAGAGCATTCAAATAAGGTTGGCGCCGGTGGCGACACCTACAACGTGCTGACACGAGGAAAGTTTCCAACCGAATTCTCATACACAAACAGCAGTTGACCGTCGTTGCCTGGTGAAACGTTGTTGTGATGCCTCGTGTAAGGAGGAGAAATGCGTACCATCACGTTTCCGACTTCGATAAAGATCGGATTGCAGCCTATCACAACTTCGGTTTATCGTATCGCGACATTGCTGCTCGCGTTGGTCGAGATCCAACGACTGTTAGCGGAATATGGAATCGGTGGGTTCAGGAGGGTAATACAGAATGCCGTGTTGGATCCCAACGGCCTCGTATCACTAGCAGTCGAGATGACAGGCATCTTATACCCGTGGCTTTAACGGATCGTGCAGCCACCTCTCGATCCCTGAGTCAACAGATGGGGACGCTTGCAAGACAACAACCATCTGCACGAACAGTTCGACGACGTTTGCAGCAGCATGGACTATCAGCTCGGAGACCATGGCTGCGGTTACCCTTGACGCAGCATCACAGACAGGACCGCCTGCGATGGTGTACTCAACGACGAATCTGGATGCACCAGTGGCAAAACGTCATTTTTTCGGATGTATCCAGGTTCTGTTTACAGCATCATGATGGTCGCATCCGTGTTTGGCGACATCGCGGTGAACGCACATTGGAAGCGTGTATTCGTCATCGCCATACTGGCGTATCACCTGGCGTGATGGTATGGGGTGCCATTGGTTACACGTCTCGTTCACCTCTTGTTCGCATTGACAGCACTTTGAACAGTGGGCGTTACATTTCAGATGTGTTACGACCCGTCACTCTACCCTTCATTCGATCCCAGCGGAATCCTACATTTCAACAGGATAATGCGCGACCGCATGTTGAAGGTCCTGTACGGGCCTTTCTGGATACAGAAAATATTCGACTGCTGCCCTGGCCAGCACATTCTCCAGATCTCTTACCAATTGCAAACGTCTGGTCAATGGTGGCCGAGCAACTGGCTCGTCACAATACGCCAGTCACCACTCTTGATGAACTGTGGTATCGTGTTGAAGCTGCATGGGCAGCTGTACCTTGTAACGCCGGAAATGCATATCCTCGTATTTCCATCTATTGTACTATAATTTGTTTTCCTTATTTTTGCTACCTGAATATATGATATTTCTGTGTCTTTACATATTGTAATTGTTTTACTATTTGTATATATATATTTATGCATTTATGTCGATGTATAATTGGTATGTTGTGTAAAGATTATTTGTATTTTTACGCTGGGTCTTGCCTAGGGAAAACTGCTATCGAACGATTACATCGATAGGTCGTGTGAAGAATCAAAGTGTGTAGGATCTTTGGTAGGGAACTCTGCCGCGTGGAGCGCGGGCAGAGCAAGAGAGAGTCTGGCTGGAGTAGCGAGTGGAGCAGGTGTGTTGTGTGACGCTCCCGCGAGTTGCCGCGCTTTCGGGGCTTGGCAGCATGTAATTGCGCTCGACTTGCGATAATAGTTTCTGACATGGTGTCGCGGACGGGAAGCATTCGCTGTCGCACATCAAGAGCCCGTTTCGTCTGGTGACGGTGTTGAGAAGAAGGCGCGCCAACATCCAGCTTCTGCAACAGCGACGGCCGACAATGAGTGACTGTCGCCACCTCCTCGATCGACGGCTTCAAACCTTCAATCAACCAACAAGGAAGACTGGAAGCACGTAAAGTTTTAGAACTGTATGGCAGACCTCAGCTTTTCAAATTGTTCCATTTGCCTCGTAAAATTACAGCAACTTAGCATGAACCTTTGTTGCTCATTGTCCCAATTGCATTACCAAGCAGGGTCCCTTCCTTTTCCGAAATGAACCCGAGTGTCGTTGAAATTCAGACGCCAGCATTAAAGTACAATCATTGCATTTCACTGCTTTAATTTCAAAGTTCAGTTAAAGTATTCATAGCTGGCTACAATATTTAGATTACACAAGCACAAATTAAGAGTGCGAGTTTTGTTACCGTATTTTAGCTTACCTGTGACTGCAGCTCAGCTTGGTACGTACTAAATTTTACTATTGTTAATTGTTCAGAATCATTTAATTCAAGTTCAAAGTTAAATCTCTTATTTCTAAATTGCGTAGATTCAAGTAGCTTTTGAAATGATTGTTGAGGTAGTCCAAGACTAACCGTATTTTATTGAATTTCGATGTGCTTCAGAAAGAAAGCTCACTATTAACTTCAGTCACTAAATTAACTTTCGATTTTCCGGTTTTATTAATTCTTTTGCTAAATTAAGTCAGAGTGTAGCGAAATTTATTACTTCTGACAAACTTTCAATTTTTACACTACACGTATCAACCTTCAGTTGCCACGCTTCTAGTGCTAATTATATGTGTAATAACCTTTCTTTTTCAGTTACTATAGTAATTGTCCTTAGGACTGGCGACCGTAATTTCCCCCAAATCTCAAATATCTAATTACCGCTAGTTAATTGTTAACGTAACAGCCGCACATTTACTTTCTTTATTAACTTTACCCCTTTTCAAAATTAATTTCCACCAGTTTCATTTGCATTTTTCCTTTCATTTAGATGTAACCCTTTCCTCCCTCTTTACCGACAGATTAACTTCGGTGACGATTGCTTTTTCCAAATTTCCATTAGGTACATGCGGTTTAATTTTTCACTGCCATTAAGGTCGATAAGCGAGGGGGAGGTTACAACCTGTACACTCCATCCATGCTCTGTTTGACTCAATGCCCAGACTTATCAAGGCCGTTATTACGGAGTTTGTTCTGGGTACTGATTTCTCAGGATCTATGCACCCAAATTGCGTGAAAATGTAATCACATGTCAGTTCTAGTATAATATATTTGTCCAATGAATACCCGTTTATCATCTGCATTTTTTCTTGGTGTAGCAATTTTAATGGCTAGTAGTGTATATGGCGTTAGATATCTACGTATAGGTTATGTAATTCGCGTAAGTAACGAACTGATGATTTGCGTACGCGGTGATGGCGCCGGTAGAAGTGGATGGATTTACATCAGGAGAATCTGATTGCCGAGACATCAACGTGCGTTTACCACAATGTCCATAAATCACTGTTGCACCGTTCTGGCTGCGAGAAACGGACGATCATACTGCTGAAAGATGACTTCGCGGTCGGGGAAGGCATTAAGCATGAAGGGCGGCGGATGGTTGGCAGCTGTCACGTCAGGACACTGTCTCACGCAGCGTAATACCGCTCCTGCCAGCCTGTGTCCGAGGCGCGCTACATGTTTCGTTCAATGACGACGTTTGTGGTGGCGACCGTCGACCTAGTGTAGCATAAATGTGATTTACCCCCAGAGCCGACACGTTTCGATCGACGGCCCAGTCTCGATTGTCTGCAATCGTAATTGATGCTGTCGTTGGGTCAACATTTGAACACATAGGGGTGCTCTGCTACAGAGCTCCATGTTCAACAACGTACGACGAACGGTGTGTTCAGAAACACTTGCGCGTGCACCAGAATTGTGCTCTTTCGGCAGGGATGCCACAGATCACCATCTATCCTACTTTACAGAAAAGTCAAGTCTCCAAACCCCACCATCTGTGAAGAGTCGTGGGCATCCAACCATTTACCACCTAGCGGTAGTGTCACTGTCCTACCTCTTTGCGTAGATGGTCACGACAGTAACACGTCAACATTCGACCAACTTCGTCGTTTTCGGGAGATACTCGTTGACAGGCTCTACGTAATAATAATTTGCTGTCTGTCATAGACGCTTATCTCAATGGATTTCCCCATTTACAGCCCGCATCTTTGCTAGGGTGATCCCCCATCCGTGTAAGCTCCGATTACAAACTTTTGTTATTGCGTCACGTACCCGCAACGTCATCAGGCGGCATCCAACGTTGCGTTGGGCAGTGGTCAGAATGTTTTTGGCTGATCAGTGTATACTTTTTTTTGGATGGTAACAGTCATACAAACATTTAAAACATAAAACATTGTACCACTACGGACAAACTAACACGAATGAAGGTTTAGTAATGAAAGGACTACAAATAAAACGAAATTCAAGCAACATGAGGAATACGAATAATGAATACAATGACACGTACGAAAATGTAAAATGATAAGCGCATGAAATTAAAGCAAAGTTAGTACATAAAAGCTATTAAAATCGCATGTGCAAAGATTCAGAATGAAAAATGTCAAATAAGAAAGTCTTGTGATGATTAAAATGATGTGACAAAGTGTGAGAAGTAAAAAGAATTCCATTTAAACTAATCAACTAAATAAAAATAATGGTTAACGTTATTAAGATTAATATATATAATTAATAATTTGAAATCGCCTTACAAGATTCGAATCACAACCTTGAGCACGTCAGTAATGTATCTTAATCACATTACGCCACGAATTAGAAGAAATTGTGTTGATGGATTGTAAGTATTACAAATGCCATAAATTGTGAGAGTCGGAGGAAATTTGTCAACAAACGAGGTAACAGTATCTAATGACATCGTAATCTCCGTTGTACTTTGAAACATAATGTGCTACCTTTCATAGAAAGGGAGTGTGCAAATAAACAAAAAACGCAAATACCATTTTTTCTATTTTAAAACAAAAGCTTCTGGTTCATGGTACAGTTATTGCTTGTTAAGTAAGAACAAGAACATTCATAAAGATTCGGTATTTGAATCAAAAAGCTGTGTTGATATCCTTGAAGATGTGTGCCACAAGGAGGAAGCAGTTATGGACTGCATCTTCACCTGCTGACTGGCAACGGAAGTCTGTTCCAGACTTTATTAACAATTGCTTCTTCATCCTAACTACTGTTTATTTGGTCCTAATGTGTAATGGATCAGTCATGCCTCTTGATTTGATTTGTTCAACTTTATAGCGAAACTAACCAAAAGGAAAGTGGATGGGTAATATGTTACGGTGTCTATGGTGCAGTACATTTGCCGTGTAACCACACTGCTGCACTGCGATAGCATCCTAGCTGTGATGTCTGGAATCCAACTAATACAAAACTTTTTCGAGAGAATAATACACCCGTACCCCTCTCTCCCCACGCATCCCATGTAATACGGTATTTCATAATAATTCATATGGTTTGTAATTTCGTTTTGGATTTGCAAATGTTCCATTGTGCTCCTTCCTCTTCCAATGTAATTTCTTTTTTGTATGATTAAAATCTAATATCTTTCCTATATGTCTGCTGACAACTTATGTTATGTACACATGCAAACTGAACCGACGAATGAAAATCCTACATTTCAGCAGGATTTTCATTCGTCGGTTCAGTTTGCATGTGTACATAACAAAAGTTGTCAGCAGACATGTAGCAGGTGGGCATGCGGCGTGTTTTTCCTACAAGTAAAATAATAAATTCGGGGGTTCAGGGAAAAAATGGGTTTTGTTCTCCAGAACTACCACAAAGAGATCCAGTGTTCATGAAAACTGGCTACGGCCGCGGAGTGAACCGCATGTGGTACGGAAAGAGCATTGCGCACTCAATAAGAAGGACTGGTGGACACGTCCAGAGAGTAAGGAAGCTGGCAGGCAAGAGAGCGACACGCTGTTGTGGCCGATACCTCTCCGACTCTCTTACGTACCTCACGTGACGGCACCCGGTCCTCCCATTGGCGGGTTTGTGGCAGAAAGTTGGCGTCTCTCAATCAGCAATACCGTGGGGGCGTCCCTAGCTCAGCGTAATAGCGCGGGAGACAGCCACAAGTACTGCGGAGTAGTTTACGTAACAGCTCACGCCACTGCCTGAGGCTAAATCAAAAAGTTGGCGTCTCTCAATCAGCAATACCGTGGGGGCGTCCCTAGCTCAGCGTAATAGCGCGGGAGACAGCCACAAGTACTGCGGAGTAGTTTACGTAACAGCTCACGCCACTGCCTGAGGCTAAATCAAAAAGTTGGCGTCTCTCAATCAGCAATACCGTGGGGGCGTCCCTAGCTCAGCGTAATAGCGCGGGAGACAGCCACAAGTACTGCGGAGTAGTTTACGTAACAGCTCACGCCACTGCCTGAGGCTAAATAAAAAGTTGGCGTCTCTCAATCAGCAATACCGTGGGGGCGTCCCTAGCTCAGCGTAATAGCGCGGGAGACAGCCACAAGTACTGCGGAGTAGTTTACGTAACAGCTCACGCCACTGCCTGAGGCTAAATCAAAAAGTTGGCGTCTCTCAATCAGCAATACCGTGGGGGCGTCCCTAGCTCAGCGTAATAGCGCGGGAGACAGCCACAAGTACTGCGGAGTAGTTTACGTAACAGCTCACGCCACTGCCTGAGGCTAAATCAAAAAGTTGGCGTCTCTCAATCAGCAATACCGTGGGGGCGTCCCTAGCTCAGCGTAATAGCGCGGGAGACAGCCACAAGTACTGCGGAGTAGTTTACGTAACAGCTCACGCCACTGCCTGAGGCTAAATCAAAAAGTTGGCGTCTCTCAATCAGCAATACCGTGGGGGCGTCCCTAGCTCAGCGTAATAGCGCGGGAGACAGCCACAAGTACTGCGGAGTAGTTTACGTAACAGCTCACGCCACTGCCTGAGGCTAAATCAAAAAGTTGGCGTCTCTCAATCAGCAATACCGTGGGGGCGTCCCTAGCTCAGCGTAATAGCGCGGGAGACAGCCACAAGTACTGCGGAGTAGTTTACGTAACAGCTCACGCCACTGCCTGAGGCTAAATCAAAAAGTTGGCGTCTCTCAATCAGCAATACCGTGGGGGCGTCCCTAGCTCAGCGTAATAGCGCGGGAGACAGCCACAAGTACTGCGGAGTAGTTTACGTAACAGCTCACGCCACTGCCTGAGGCTAAATCAAAAAGTTGGCGTCTCTCAATCAGCAATACCGTGGGGGCGTCCCTAGCTCAGCGTAATAGCGCGGGAGACAGCCACAAGTACTGCGGAGTAGTTTACGTAACAGCTCACGCCACTGCCTGAGGCTAAATCAAAAAGTTGGCGTCTCTCAATCAGCAATACCGTGGGGGCGTCCCTAGCTCAGCGTAATAGCGCGGGAGACAGCCACAAGTACTGCGGAGTAGTTTACGTAACAGCTCACGCCACTGCCTGAGGCTAAATCAAAAAGATGAGAGCAGAATACAATAAAAATTTTTACCATTTGTACCCGTTGCCATGTACAATTCCTTCCCCCTTCCGTGATAGCCGGTTACGGGTCGGTGATTGTTATAACGTTTGACACCAATCACTCTTAAAGACCAATTCTAAACAGAAAAAGTTTTTCTTCTGACGTACATGGAAGGCTACAGACATTTAGTGTTTTTTTTTTTTTGTTTTTTATTCGAAAGAGGGGTCTTAAAACTAATGGAGGGATGAATTCTGATTTTAAAAAATTGATCATGAAATCTGAAATTTTGGCAAGAGGTACAAAATTCGTGTTTTTACTTTACTATATCATTATCCACGGTGCCACTTGAGTCGTTCATAATTGGAAGTATCTGTTAATAAGTCTTTTTTACACACTCTGCGAGGTAGTTGGAATCGGTGCAGCAACCGGTAGTCGACCGCTTGCTTGGAGCCAAGGCTTTGGTGGGCGCAGAGGCCGTGCCCAGTCGTGCTGCACCTGATCCGGAGTGCATTATGACCCGCGGGCGCCATGATACAGACCCGGAGTCGAGATGGTTAGAGGGCCGGCTGGCCGAAAGAGAGCAAGTCGAGTACCAGTAACTGCAGCACTCGCAGACGGGAATCGCGTCAATGGGGGCTCAGGTGACTCGCAGTAATCAGGGAGTAAACTAACAATAAGTGATAGATACGAGTACAGAATGAACCAGTAAGAGGCATAATTGGCAATTGCTCAAACCAGGTATCAAACATTTTCGTTACAAATAATTTGTTTTTACTCCTGGCAAATTACTTTCCCAAAAGCCTGTTTTCAACAAATGTGCATAAAACTTGAGTAGTTATACAAAACTCTATAGCTCAACCTATTGGGAGGGCCATACCTGCGAAACAGTTTGACTCATCAGACATTACCCACGGTATTCACAGTAAGGCTGGGGATGTGGTACAACCTATAGTGATGGCTCACGGGATTTGCAGTAGCCCTATTTATATCAAATTCATGCAAAGAAACCAATGACGACTAGAACTACAGGCACAGACGTAACGTTTGAAATGACCACTCGATTCGAATAATTCTTTCAGCAATTTGTGTGGTAGCAAGCGGGGTGACAAAGGAACACAGTTCCGCGATAAACGACAAGCAACAAAGTTGTGTTTCTATCCCTTAAGGTTAGGCATGCGTCACCGAAGTCCGTAAGGTTTTAGTTCGTGGCATGTAAGTGACATACTTGGTCAGTTAATTAGGAAACTACTGACGCCTTATGGAAATACCGGAGAAACCGATAGCTCGGTATAATGTGGCTGCAAGAGAATGCGGTAGTCATGGTACTTTCGGAGGGCTTAGTCCCGATTAGTCCGGCTAGTAGCTCATCGACAAAAGAAAGAAATACAGAATAGGGCTGACAACACGGCAATACGGTAATACGGTAAGAAAAAGCGGGAGGGTCGAAAAATTAACTGCGGCAGCATGCGGTCATGGGCGCTCATTGGCAATTGCAAGAACGGACGCACATGCACTGTGTCCGGTCAGTAGCGTAAATAACTACGTCGTCAGAATCGATCCAAGCTTACTCGGTCTGCCACAGGAATTAGTAGGTGTCTAGTCTCGTGTCGATAGACAGATTACGCGTTTCGGCGTTATCGTTTGCCTATGGTCGTAGTGGCGTGCCCACTAAGCGGTTTCTTGCCTTACTTTGGTCTTCGCGATAGCGCTTGTGGCGTCACCGTTAGTGACAATGATCCTGCAAGTATGTCAGTGCAGCTAACTGCCACCAATTTCATGAGTTATTCTTTTTCTGTCTCCCGTTCCATGGGAACTGTTACTGTACTTAAATTATAGAAATAACATGCGTCTTGGCGCGCACATTTTGCTTGGATTCAGCGCGAAATGTATTCGTTGCGTAAAGTGCACTGTGTATCTTAGTGAGAGCAAATAATCATTTACAGTGTTTAGATAAGGAGATATGTCCTCGTATTTGGGATACTTCCTTCAATTACTATCTTCAAATGAATGAAGTTACAGCAATAGTTCCGTTTGAGCACCCTCTGATTGCAACGATAATTTTTATACGTGATGTAATAAAATAAAAATACACTTCAAAGTTGGGAGGCAAGCTGAGAGAAAGACTGTCAGTTAAAATACGTAAATACATAATAAAATACAAAGCATGCAGGCGGAGCTCCAAAATCTTACACTAAAAACAATAAACATTCACATATATATTTTTAGTAGGTGGAGCATGGGCTGTTCCAATAACTTTTCCCTCGCTATCTCTGCTCACATTTGCTTCCGCCTCTAGACTGATATATTTCACGTGAAATTATCGAGCAATGTGGGCCTAACAGTTCTTCCAGGACCTAAAGCTGCGTCGTGAATTCCAATATTACTTCTACTTGTTGCTACGACACTATCTTCTTAACAATTTTTGGCTCTGTCAAATGCATTAATACTGGGGTGATATATTCATTGAGGATATTGTATCTTTACGAGCTTTGCTTCTTTGTGCCTGCACTCTTTATTACCGTCAGTCATCATTGATGCCCTTTGCAGTGATTTATTCAACCTACCTGCAATATCCTATTAATTGTTGCGCTGCATCGGATATTCTCGCAGACGGCGACAGTTGATTTTCCAGCGATGAACTTACCTTGAAGTCTGAAAGCCGCAAGTCGACTTGGTAAATCATAGAAAGTAGCTCGAAGTGTGTTTCTTTTGTTTATTCGTATTTTGTGATGACACGTATAACTGTGTTTGGTTAAAGCAATACGCTATTTTCATGTGCAAAGAGGAGGTTGTAGCTGTATTCCAAAGTTCTCTAACTGTGTTATATAAAGGTGTTGGATGTTGTAGCTAAGCGAGGCTCGGCGCAGTCGCTGGGTCGTGATACCCCGGTGGTATTTGATGTAGTCAGCAGGCTCCAGCGTTGCATCGGTAGCGAGCTACCTCTGGAGGATGAAAAAATGGAGAGTGACTATGACAGCAATGAGACGGTACTATAGTGTGTAAAAGGAGATGAAAACCTAATAATCATGGCAGATTGGAAGGCCTAAGTGGTCGGGGAAACTGAAGAAAATATTACCGGTGAGTATAGGCTCGGTAGTAGGAATCAGAGAGTAGTTAGACTGGGTTATGCAATAAATTTCACTTCGTAACGGCGAATAAAATATGCAGAAATCGTAAGGGGGGAGGTATGCTTGGATACGTCCTGGAGACACCAGCTGCATTACATTATGGCAGAGAGGGATTCCGATATCAGATACGGTATTGTAAGGCGCACCCAATAGATATATATTTAGATCACATTTTACTTTTGATGAAGAGTAAACCGAAGCTGATGACAATCTTACGGAGGAATTAATGCACAAATAAGTGGGATACTACAGCACTGAAGAATGATAGGTTGAAGTTCTCTAAGGTTGTAAGTACTGCTGTAATCAATGCCGCAGCAGGATGTTCAGTTGAAGGTGAATGGAGATGTTTAAAAAGAGCAGTCATGGAAGATGAAGAGACAAATGTAGGTACAAGGATGGTAACTGCGAAGGAATCTTGGGTAGTAAATGAGGAAGTAGAAAATGCTCAGTAGAGACAGGAATGCCACAATATAAGTCACTTAGGAGTAAAATAAATAGGAAGAGGAGGGATGATATGTCGAAATAGTTGAAGGGAAAATGTGAAGATATCGAGAAAAAAAAGGTTGATGGAAAAACAGAAAACAGAAAACTAAAAACATCCTTTTATTAAATTAAAAGCAATGGTATCAACATTAAAAGTGGTATTCCACTGTTAAGCTCAGAAGAAAGAGCGGTTTGGTTGTATATAATGAAGACCCATAGGAATTGGACCTTATGACGTTATAGAAGAAATGAGTGTCGATATAAAAGATATTTGGAATCCATTATTAGAACCACAGTTTAACAAAGCTTTGGAAGACTTGAGATGAAATGATGCTAAAGGAATAGCAAACGCTGCATCAGAATTTCTGAAATCTTTAAGAGAAGTGAAAATCGGATGACTACTGAAGTAGGTTTGTAGACAGTTTGGATACAGGCCATCTGACGTTCGAAACAGATTACCTATACCTCCTAATATCGCGTTGGACCTTCTTTTGCCCGGCGTAGTGCAGCAGCTCGACATGGGAAGGACACAACGACACGAGTCGTTGGAAGTCTCGTGCAGAAATATTCAGCCATGCTGCCTCTATAGCCGTTCGTAATTGCAGAAGTGTTGCCGGTGCAGGAATTTGGCGGGACCGACTTCTCGACTATGCTCCCATAAATATTCTATTGACTTCATGTCGGGCGACGTTGGAGACCAAATAATTCGCTCGAACTGTCCAGAATATTCTTCAAACCAATAGTGGATAATTCTGGCCCGGTGATATGGCGCATTGTTACCCACAAAAATTCCATCGTCAATAGGGAACATGAAGTCCATGAATGGCTGCAGATGGTCTCCAAGTAGCCGAACATAACCATTTCTAGTCAACGATCCCTGTAAACACTGTCCACACAATTGTGGAGCCACCACCAGCTTGGAAAGTGCCTTGTTGACAATTCGAATCCTTGGCTTCGTCGGGTCCGCGTTACACTCGCACCCTAGAATCAGCTCTTTTTTTTTTTGTTTTTTTTTTTTTTTAGTCATCAGTCTTCTGACTGGTTTGATGTGGCCCGCCACCTAATTCCTCTCCTGTGCAAACCCCTTCATCTCAGAGTAGCACTTACAACCTACGTGTTCAGTTATTTGCTGGATATATCCCACTCTCTGTCTTTAGTTTTTGCCCACCACAACTCCCTCTAGTACCATGGAAGTCATTCCCTGATGTCTTAATAAATGTCCTGTCGTCCTGTCCCTTCTCCTAGCCAGCGTTTTCTCATATCCCTTTCCTCTCCGAGTCTGTGCAGAACATCCTCATTTCTTACCCTTTGGCTTACCTAATTTTCAACATTCGTCTTAAATTGTCTTCCGGTTTTCCCATATCTCTATACCATAAATTGCTGTGCTCCAGACGTATGTTCTCATAAATTTCTTCCTCAAATTAACGCCAGGAATGTCCTTTTTCTAGTGCTAGTATGCTTTTGATGTCCTTGCTCCGTCCCGTCTGGTTATTTTGCTGTCTAGGTAGCAGAATTCCTTAACTTCATCTACTTCGTGGCTATCAATCCTGATTTTAAGTTTCTCGCTATTCTCATTTCTGCTACTTCCGTCTTTCTCCGATTTACTCTCAGTCAATATTCTGTAGGCATTAGGCTTCATTCCATTCAGTAGATCATGTAATTCTTCTTCACTTTCATTCAGTATAGCAATGTGATCAGCGAATATACTTTCACCTTGAATTTTAATCTCACTTCTGAACCTTTCTTTTATTTTCATCATTGCTTCTTCGATATACAGATTGAATAATAGGGGTGGAACATTACATCCCTGTCTTACACCCTTTTTAATCCGAGCTCTTTGTTCTGGGTCGTCCACTCTTATTATCTGCTCTTGGATTTTGTACATATTGTCTATTAGCCGTGTCTCCCAACTGAAATTGGGAGTCGTCAGACCATGTCACGGTTTTCCAGTCGTCTACGTTCCAACCGACATGGTCAAGAGCCCACGAGAGGCGCTGCAGGCGATGTCCTGCTGTTGGCAGAGGCACTCGCGTCGGTCGTCTGCTGCCACAGCCCATCAACGCCAAATTACGGAGGACTGTCCTAAGGGATACGTTCATCGTACACCCCACATTGATTTCTGCGGCTATTTCACGCAATGTTGCTTGTCTGTTAGCTCTGACAATCCCACTCAAAGCCACTGCTCTTGGTCCTTAAGTGAAGGGCGCCGGCTTCTGCGTTGTCCGTAGTTAGAAGTAATGCTAGAAATTTGGTATTCTCGACACACTCTTGACTCTGGGAATCTCGGAATACTGAATTCCCTAACGATTTCGGAAATGGAATATCGCCTGCGTACATGAATCACCTGAGTACAAAGGACAGCTCCGCAGATACAGTGCTCTTTTATACCTTGTGTACGCGATATTCCCGCTATCTGCATATGTGATTATCGCTATCCTATCACTGTTGTCACCTCAGTGTATGTCCAACTTACTGTAACAGCAGGGAGCACAAGCACAGGGTAGAGCCGTAACCAGGGCGCAGCCAGCACCAGCAGTCAAGGTCAATGACCCCCCTGCTCAGCAACCCTAGCAACAGCCATACGTCACCGCGCTGAAATTCTACTAGTCAAGAGCCGGGTTGGAACTCTGATCAACATTCAGGAACATTCCGCGTTTAGAGCCACTACTGTGTAAAACCAGCGCCCGGCAACCACTGGTCCCAGTTTGTGACGCTTCCACGTGACACTGAACCGAGGCGTCTTCCGCGTTCTCACTGTCCGACAGGCGTATTTAAAACTCGGCCCAACCGAGTACTTCATCGGCACGGCAGGCCTGCAGCGTGACAGTCTCCGCCGAGAGATCGAAAACGTTCTAATGATCCAGTCATAAACGGTAGAGCTGGAGCACGCGGGACTTACGACACAACCGCCACTACCAAGGCCAGGCACCGCCAGCCACCCACACCCACCGCTGCTCGCCTGCCGGTGGTTTAGTGTTTGGCTTCGAGTCACGGCATCGTCAGCTGAAACGCTAAAAGTTGCCGCTAGCTGCCTCGTGCCAGCAGCAGGGCTGTCTCTACTGCACTGTCCGCCGCTTCGGCATCCACCAAATCGCCCTTTTCCACGTAGGCAGCCGGTCCTCCTGTTGCGTGCGATCATTGCAGGCTGCACACTGTTGCGAGTGGAAATGTTATTAGACAGTGCCAAGCCGTGTCCTGGACGAGGGTGCACCTAGATAACTGTCCATACCAGATAGTATAATAAAGAGCTGCTATCCTCACACCGACTGTCTTTGTTCAGTTACCGACCATTCTCCTCTGCCGTAATACAAACCCAGGAAGACCCTGTTGGGTGTCGAGTGGCACCTGACATGCACGGAAATGGCTCCCACCACGTAGCAGCCTTTTCACACGCGATCCACTACGCTACTATACACAAAAGAATGAAAAATGAATTAGGCGTCTCTTAGATGACAAGCAGTTTGGCTTTAGCATAGGTAAAGGCACCAGGGAGACAGTTCTGACCTTACGTTGATAATGGAACAAAGATTTAAGACAGATTAATGCAAGTTCAATGCAGCTATCGATCTAGAAAAAGTTTCCGAGAGTATATGATGGTGCGAAATGGTCTAAATTCTGACAGATAAAGGTATAAGTCACAGGGGAATAAGGGTAAATATTTAATACGTGCAAAAAGCAAGAGGGAACAATAAGAATACAAAATCAAGAGTGAAAATACGCTATTAAAAAGTGCAAAAGGGTGATGTTGTCTTTCGGCACTTCTCTTCCATCATAAATCGCAGTAGCAGCGACGGAAATAAAAGAAAGGTTAGTGGGATTAAAATTCAGAGTGAAAAGATATCAGTAATAGGACCCATTGATTTCACTATTCTCAAAGTGAAGAAGAATTACAGGACGAGCTTCCTTTAATGAACAGTTTAATGAAAACAGAATATGCATTAAGCGTCAACTGAAAAACGACGAAAGTAATGAGGATTAGCAACCGTTGGGACCAGGAAGCAGGTGACGTACAGGAATTCTGCTATCTTGGAAGCAAAATGACAAATGTCGCTCAAAACGAAGACATAAAAGTCAGATTAGCGCAAGAGAAGAGGTCATTTCTAGCTCAAAATATCTATTAGTATCAATCGTCGGTCTTAATTTGGGGAAGAAACATCTGAGAGTCTGCTTTTGGAAACAGCACTGTATAGCAGTGAGACATGAACTATGGGAAAACCAGAACGGAAGGGAATCGAAGCGTCTGAGATGTGATTTACAGAAGGAAGCTGAAAATTAGGTGGCCAGATAAGAAATAAGGAGGTTCTCCACAGAATAGGTGAGGAGAGGAATATATGGAGAACGCTAGTAAGAAGGCAAGAAAATGGGACAGGGCGATAAGTGATGTCTCAAGACATCAAGGAATAACTTCCATGGTAGTTGAGAGAGACGCAGAGGGTATAAACTATAGAGGAAGACAACAAATAGTTGTGATGATGAGGTTAACGCGGGAGAGGAAGTCGTGACGGGCTGCATCAAAGCAGTTAAAAGAAGACTGATGACAACAAATAAATGAATAAATTTAAAAAATCAAAAAAAGCATACAGGAAGGTATGCAATATTACGTCACCCTTTTAGCGTTAAATGAAGCGTGTGTGGTAAGGTGCAGTGTTACAATGTTGATATTTCTTAGGTCGGTTGGCTCTATCTGTTAACGTTGCCAGACACAAGTTTCTTTACGGAACGGTTTTTTCTTTTACAGCTTTTTAAAGTCACCAACATTCCAATAAATTCAGATTATTTCGAAACGGTGTTCCTAATGGGCTATCATCGTAAGCCTTTTGCCAATTAAAACACTCGTTATCCTTTAATCGTCTGTGTATTGGAGAGAGAGCCTCACGTGCGCCTTTTGCAACGATGCGATATCAGGTAGGGGTTTCAGAGCTTGGCCCTCTAATCAGCGGAGAGATATGCATTACTACGATAAATGCGTTAAGGAGGGGCTATCAATTGCTGATTATCTGAAAGCCAGTACTCGGCCATTGTCAAACACCTCCCATAATCAGCAGCACATCACGACAGCAAGTGAATGAAATCTCTTATCCCATCAGGTATAAAGTTTCGAGACAGAATTAATAATAAAAAAACGTTATGATGCTTTAATGCTTCTGGTGTACTGAATAGTCTTCCATTACTCGAATACAACGTTTAAAACTTTCATCCTACAGTTATAAAATGTCATGAAAGACCTTGTTTCGAATGTTGTTAAGCATGATCCTCGAAATGGCTTGAATGTCAGTTATGTCGACAAAGCGTTGACCTATCATTCAAATTTCTGTGCATTGTCATTTTGTGGTATGTTCGTTTTGGTAGAACCAGGTCCCGTCGGTGATTTTGTCGAGGAATAAGTAGTCTGCAGGCGTCTATGCTTCATTGTTTTTGTTCACGATTTAAGGTGTGCGGGAGAAATTTATAAAGGGCGACGAAAGAGTTTCCGTTTAAGCGTACACGTCTTAAGCTGTTACCAGAGTTTCGTAGTTTTAAGTACTTTCAATATTATCCGTTACTTTCTCTAAACCCTGTTATAGTACACCTTGATTTACACTACATCTGTAAGTAGGCTGTTTATGTTTTCTCTATGTAAGTAGGCTGTTTATGTTTTCTTATTGGCAACGTTACGTAGCGCTCAATATGAAAATCACTGGCTGTGCTGTGTGCAGTCTGTGGCTAGTTTGCATTGTTGTCTGCCATTGTAGTGTTGGGCAGCGGCAGCTGGATGTGAACAGCGCGTAGCGTTGCGCAGTTGGAGGTGAGCCGCCAGCAGTGGTGGATGTGGGGAGAGAGATGGCGGAGATTTGTAATTTGTCATGAACTGCTATATTTATACATGATGATATCAAGGTAAATACATTGTTTGTTCTCTATTAATATCTTTCATTTGCTAACTATCCCTATCAGTAGTTAGTGCCTTCCATAGTTTGAATCTTTTATTTAGCTGGCAGTAGTGGCGCTCGCTGTATTGCAGTAGCTTGAGCAGCGAAGATTTTTGTGAGGTAAGTGATTTGTGAAAGGTATAGTTTAATGTTAGTCAGGGCCATTCTTTTGTAGGGAATTTTGAAAGTCAGATTGCGTTGCGCTAACAAAATATTGTGTGTCAGTTTAAGCACAGTCTTGTATAAATTGTTCAAAGGGGACGTTTCATATGTCGACCCTTAGCCTAGGATACCTCACTGGAATCTTCTGATTTTTTCTTGTAGTTTGTGTATTTAGTGTAGCTTTTGTTTATTGCTAGCGCGTAATTGTAGAGAGAACCTCCTTTGCAGTTGTAGCCTTTCATTGTTGTACAGTAAAACAGTTGTGGCATGCATGTAGATTTGCACCAAGTATTTCGCAGCTACGCTTGCAATTAACTACATATTATTTTCAGTGCTATGTTAATGTGTTCTCCTAATTTTGCACTTCAAATTGTGCTTTTCTGTGTTATCGTGTGAAATATTGTGACAATTATGGCGTGTGAACAACGTAACACTAGGCTCCAAACTAAACTGAGAAATAATAGTGACGACGAGCGTAGCTTATCAGCGCCGCCGAGTAATGAATTTACTAATGTTCAAAGTAGTAATTTGGTAACTGTGCACAGGGAAATGGAGCGGGCGTCAAACAATGGCGTGGACAGTGAAACAATTAGTGAAGAGGGAAGCATTATCGATCGATCGGTCGGCAATAGCTCGCCTCAGGAAGCCGAAATGACACGACACGATCTCGCAAATACTGTAGATTCAGGTTTTGGATCCTCACCGTTTTCTCAAATAAGTCAAGACACATTTTCTGCTTGTCAAAATGTGAATGTTTCCGGTGCAAATTCACTGCCGAAAAGCACTGAGGAACATGTTTCAGACACCAGTGCATTGTTATTACAATTAATGCAACAAATGGGACAAAAGCTTGAAAAGTTAGACACAATGGAACAACATCAGAGACAAACACAGCAACAGTTAGACGCAATGGAACAAAATCTTCACACCACGCTTGAACAAACACGTGAAGATTTAACTACTGAGTTACATAACATTGAATCGAAATGTCAAAAAGTCTGTAATGACGTAAAAACACAAATTTGTGAGCATTTCCAACCTATTTTTTCGCGTCATGAAAATGCATTACAGAATCATGAAGCAGCCATAAAAGTACTGCAAACTATTGTTCATGAAAATCACAACACCTTGCAAGCTAAATTTGACTCAGTTGCATCTACCGATTCGGTTACACAACTTGCAAAAACTCAGGAAAACTTTAAGGACACAGTAGATACTCTGAAACTTGGTTCAGAAAAACACACTGAAGAAATAAGTACACTATCGGAGAAAGTAGCCGAACTTTCGGATCAGGTCACTAACTTATCTACAAAGGTAGATGATGATCTGAATGACACAAGACCCGTAGCCTTCACTGACACAGAAGAGTATGAACAAATAAGAAAATTCAAACAAAATCAGAATCAAATTAATACACAACACCAAAGAGAAATCCGGGAAGTACAAGATCAGCTGACACGGGTAATACAAGAATTACGTATTTCAGAGGACACTCGCGCTCCAACACGGGAAGAGGGACTTAGAAATACGGAACAGCCACAAAATAATAACACAGGGCATTTCGGAAATTATGTAAGAAATTGGCAAGGTGCACCGAATTTGTAATGGAACCGCCGAAACGACGTAACAATGACCGATATGCGACTCGCCGACATGATGACTTTGACTATAAGCTGTTCATTACTACACGTAAATTCAAAACATTTAAGAATTCTGGCAACGACATTCATCCACAAGCATGGCTCCATCAATTCTCGCATTGTTTTCCTCCCAACTGGTCGTTAGAACACAGATTAGAATTTATGTGTGGCTACTTGGAGAATGAACCAGCTGTAAGAATGCGATCGGTCATTCACGATTGCCACAGTGAAGGAGAATTTTACCATGCCTTCCTCTCAGCATATTGGTCTCAAGCCACACAAGACCGAGTAAAACATGGTATCATAATGATGAAACATTTCGAACAATCTGAATTTTCCAGTCTTGTGAAATATTTTGAAGACATGTTGCATAAGAATCAATATCTTTCAAACCCATACAGCCCCTCAGAACTCATCCGCATTTGCTTAATCAAATTACCTGAACATTTACGACATATTATTTTAGCAGGACGTTGCAAAGAAGACATTGAGGCTTTTCAGGCACTCCTACAAGAATTAGAAATTGACACAGACAGTCGCCAGATGCGAAAACAGGAAAACAATCACTACAGGTCACATACGTCACAATTCCGTGATGACAGAAACAATAACTGGACACGAAAAGGCTATTCTTACAACGCAAATCGTGACCAAAACAGACACCACCCATATGACAACCGCTGGCAGAGTAATAATAGTTACAGAGAAAGATCGCATTTCCGTAGTAATGACTATCACAGAGACAATCAGAGAAACAGACAATATGGGATCCAAAACAATTATTATCAAGGGAGGCAGAATAACTTCAGGCGCAACAGTTCGGCGCACAGTTACGATTCAGGGAGAAACTCTCCACCACGTGACGGACAAGGAAGAAACCACGGAATCTACCGACATGACGACAGACGATATATTCGTAACGACAGACCTGAATTGCATCAGAACTGGCGGGATTCTAACACGGCTGGGCCCTCTCGGCAAGGCGAATTTGTAGAAGTTAGGTCTCCTAATCCCAATAACAACGCGCGCCAACAAAGAGACAGACAATGACTCGCGCCGCAGGCACCCACGTGCGCCCGCTGGCTCCGAGAAAAATAACGTAGACGCTAACCTGGAGAAAAAATTCCAGTATTCTTTACCGACGTATACCGCATGACAATTGCTTTGAAGTTGAAACTCTGTGCACTAGGAACAGTAAAGGTTTACACCACATTTCACATGTAAAACCGTTTATTGAAAAATAATCTGCTTTTTAACTTTGTTTTTGCCATAAAACTTTTCACTTTACATTACTAGTATGCTTTGTCAGACTTAAGAAACTGTTAACATGCAACAATGTTTGAAGTTAAATATCCAGTCTAGAACCTAGGGAACATTTTTAAACAGAAATTACGAATGCATTGTTATAGTGAACAGACGACACAGTGTTGTATTTGTACATTCTTGCTTGTTAGTTGCACGATTACGTAACGACTATCAGGCTTACATACTTAGGACACATACTGGTACTGCTAATGAGATTTTAATGCAACATTTTGGTTTACTTGAAAATACATTCTGGGTTTAAAGTACTTTCTGTGAGATACCAGACGACAGAGTGATTAGTTTATGTGACAGATACACGATTTTATCACGACGCTACTAATGAGTGACAATTTACAATGTTGCTTTTGCGCTATATCTGTTTTATACCTGCACAGTTTTTCTGAATTATTCTGGAAAGTAAAACAGGTTTTAGTAGTAACTTTTGTGGTATAGCTACAATGAGACTGCCTTTTCCATAGCACAACAATACGTTACAGCACAGTACTTTCCTCATCAAGGCAATAAGCGTAATAACTAAGACATTTATACGCAAAGCATTTCACTTTTGTGTATTATGAGGTAAGTACATTGACTTCTGCAGAACTTAGCTTTCGGAGGACGATAACTACGACACTTCCACAGAGATTATGTTGCAACAAGACGCACATTTAGCGCTACAGGACACGTATTTGAGTGATTAATTTTGTATTTAAAACATTTATTTTTAAAGATATTTGAAGTACAATGATACAAAGGTTTTCAGTGATACATTTCATTTCATTGCTGTAATCTGTAACACCTGAGGGTATAATTACATTAATCCTCAGGGGGGTACACGCTTACTTTTTGTACCATGTGTGTGGCAACCACAAGGAACCCTAGCTAATATGGTATTTGCTTATACAACTTTACACATTGGTACCATATTTCTCTAACACACAAATTACACAGCTATCTGATCATTTAACTGAGAGATAAACATTTTTTTTACTACATCAGTGACACATGTTTACGCAATTACACAGTTGGGTAACTTCCCACTTATGAAATGGTATTTTGTCTGTACTTTGTGAACTGTTCATATTTTTTCAGAACCATTGTGATATTATGAGAGCTTTGAATGATATATGTAGTATGAGATCACGATTTTTAAAGTACGTTTGAGGTAGATGACACTATTGAAATGAGCAGAGAATTTTTTTTAGGTTTTGAAATTATTGGAGGAAGCTACGACGATTTTGAGATTTGACTGAGGTGTTATGATGTTATTATTACGACGACAATGTGTATTATGCTGTTGAGATATGTTTATGATCAATAAGATGATGCTACCGTATATGAGGAATAAGAAGTATGTTGGAAACCAAGAATCGTACTTTAAGAGTTATTAAATGTGTGTAAATGTGTGACTGTATCACAATGCTGACGAATTTTTTTTTTGGACGCTGTTATATTTACAAGATTTTGTTTCTACACATTTGTTACGCAAATTTTCGACCTGTGAAATGTTTATATGAGACTGTCACTGTAGCGGAAACTGCTGTCGTAAATATGTCGGTAAGAAAGGTAAGTGACCGTGACGTAATGCGTTGCGAGCGGCCAGGTGTGCCAGTTGCCTGGAGGAAAAGCCATTATTGCGAGCCCTTTTCAGCGGCACAGGTAGAAAAAAAAAGGGGACGCCATTAACCTCGCTTCTGACATTCCTTTGTAGAAAGCATCGCAAAAACGACACGGTCGAACTTGAAAACATATGATTACACTAGCTCTTAATTTACGATATTAACTGAAATGCCTAATGAAATGACGAGAAATATTTTTACATCTGCACACCTGATTATGACAAGCGTCTTTCTATGAGAGTTGAGAGCTACTGACTTATGAAATGTCACATGACTATTGAATTATATTTTTATGCTTTGCTTTTCGTAGTTGCTTATTTCACTTGATATCTGGTTTCCAGCTGTGTTGCAGCATTGCTTTTATAAAATGAAATGCATTTGCTAATGTGAACACTTTCTGTCAACAGATCTATTCAATAATTATTTTATAATCCACATTCTTTAAAAAAGGAGCACTTGGAAAGGAAAGAACAATAAGAAGGAACTAGTAACAGTAACACATAATTTTCTTTTCAAGTACATGGTAATATTTTTTTTTTTACAATAAGTTGCTGTGGTGCACCACTTTAATTAGTTAGACATTAAGATGTGATTATACATTTCCCTTATCTGCATTGTTATCTTTAGTGTACTATTTTTTCTGCTTGAGCTATGTCATGTTTAGGTATAAGTTACTGCTGTTTGCCAGGCATAGTGTTACTGAATTTGACTTTGTGTTACTCTGCTAAGCCAGTTTTACTACTCATTTATTTTTATTGTTGCTGCACATTGGCTCATATTAGTTGTAATGTTGAATTGCTTGGTAATTTAGATTTACTGTAGCTTGCTTTGCGATTTACCATTTTTTATTGCTGTTTATATTAATTGTTTTATGTGCTGCTGCATTGCCTCGTTCCTTAGTTTAGCATCTGAGCTCAGTAGATTTAAGTTAGCTTAAGAGGAGGTAGACCATATAAGAAACTGACTATGGACAATATGAAAAAGATTTGGGCCAAAATGAGTATTGTACACTGAGAAATAATTATATTGAAAGAAATATGAATAGAATACAGAAAGCAGGTATAGATAGGACTTTTTGGGAATAATGATGAATGAAGGGAGATCTCCAAGAAGTAAAGAAAGTTTTGTTTGCAAAATACTGCAGTACAACAAACCCTGTCCTTTCCTTTTGTGTTATCCCACTATATGTTTGTGTACCCTTGTGTATTTGTTTTCTTCCTGTCTCTGTGTAGTTTCATAGAATTTTTTCTTCTTTTAATATTAAGCTACATTCACTATGATGAGGAATACTGTTATCCTCGAATATAATTGGCATTAATAATATGTTATTTACTTTGTAAAGATGTTAGACATTATTAATTCTGTTCTGTTCAATGCTCATGTGTGAAGTTGATGTTTCAAAAGTTATTGTGATCCTTTATGTATGTACTCATGTCATAATTCCACTGATGTATATGTTTATTTCTATTCTTTTGTAAAGCCTGTGTTACTACAAATGTTATCTGTATTATTATGTTCTTTAATGATGTATCTTGTACCTTTGTAATTGTATTTTCATGTTGTAAATTTATAAAATTGTAATTGACATCAGTTCATCTTATTATTAACTTGTAAGTTACATTTCACTGCACACGTTTCTGTTGGTCATAGTATATGGACAATATGTGAGAAGTAGGGACTGTTAGTGTTTGCACATGTGTTGATAATTCAGCAAGGGACTGGATAACAGCATTGCTGGTTCTAAGGACAATTCCAAAAACTTTGTGAGTGCACAAGTGGTGGTTATGGACTTGCTATATTGTCTGCAAGACTCTTCGATGGTGATTGTGCACCTGCACAGTCGCAACAGATCGCAACAGATGGCTGCTGGCCATCTCTACAAGGACTACAGTGGGTCTGCATATTTGATGACCCACCATGCCATTATTTCTACAAGGACTACAGTGGGTCTGCATCTTTGATGACCCACCAATACCATCATTTCTACAAGGACTGCAGTGGGTCTGCACCTCTGGTGGCCCACCAATACCACAATCTCTACCAGGACTCCAGTGGGTCTGCTCTGTGATGACCTACCTACCAATATTCTTCAAAACTTCGAATGACTCTGCTGTGGGTTTGCTCCATTGTGGCCCATTACCTGTCTGCATGTCGAGTCAGCACTGTCTTTCCGTTGAAAGGACAACGCTACTTCTTCAAGACTGCATGGAAATCCACTACTTCCGTGTGCATTTTCTTTTACTGCTCAGACTTTGAGAAAAACACTGCTATTCTACTGTTATGTACGATTAGGACTGTCTTTATGGACTGTGAGAAAATTTGAGCTTTTGACCAACGTTGTATCAATAAGTGTGTGCATTTGATATCTTTGTTATTGTAATTATGAAAAATTTTATCAAATCATTATTGGCCACTGCCCAAAAAAATTTTGTAAAATTTTTTGTGGGGAGCATGGGGGCTATGTAAGTAGGCTGTTTATGTTTTCTCTATGTAAGTAGGCTGTTTATGTTTTCTTATTGGCAACGTTACGTAGCGCTCAATATGAAAATCACTGGCTGTGCTGTGTGCAGTCTGTGGGTAGTTTGCATTGTTGTCTGCCATTGTAGTGTTGGGCAGCGGCAGCTGGATGTGAACAGCGCGTAGCGTTGCGCAGTTGGAGGTGAGCCGCCAGCAGTGGTGGATGTGGGGAGAGAGATGGCGGAGATTTGTAATTTGTCATGAACTGCTATATTTATACATGATGATATCAAGGTAAATACATTGTTTGTTCTCTATTAATATCTTTCATTTGCTAACTATCCCTATCAGTAGTTAGTGCCTTCCATAGTTTGAATCTTTTATTTAGCTGGCAGTAGTGGCGCTCGCTGTATTGCAGTAGCTTGAGCAGCGAAGATTTTTGTGAGGTATGTGATTTGTGAAAGGTATAGTTTAATGTTAGTCAGGGCCATTCTTTTGTAGGGAATTTTGAAAGTCAGATTGCGTTGCGCTAACAAAATATTGTGTGTCAGTTTAAGCACAGTCTTGTATAAATTGTTCAAAGGGGACGTTTCACATCTATACTCTTTCTAATATGCATGGGCCTGAAGACGGCGTAGTGAATTGACGAGAATGGAAGCGAAAATAAAATAAAATAACTTTTCAATTGCGCGGCTGTTTGGCGAATTTCGATGTTAAATAAAAATTCTATTTTATTTGTGGTACTTTCTTGAGACTGGCTCATTTCCCTAATTGTAATTCTTACGTGATCACGCCGACATATTGTGAAGGATCTTCTGAGATAGTCCACTTCTACAGCTTTCAATTTGTTTTTATTTTATTTTCAGTAAGCTCCCACAACTCTCATCCATAAGATGTTAAAGGCTTCCATGATTACAATTTCACAAAGCCCACGACTGTGATATCGATCCACTACAGTTACCAGTTGAACCTTTAGTGGAAACAAACAGACACGCAAAATCGTTACATGCAACATTATGTAAAAGTGATCGTAGTTGGTTGACAAAGGTGTCAAGTAAACGAGGTAAAATTTGTCTCGGGAAGAAGCTATCAAATGAGCGTTGTCGGGAACCAATAGTAAATGTCTACCGGTAAGTATCTTAAAATTTGTGGTTACAACGCAAAACAATTACGGTTGCTTAAAATCCTACAACAAAAAAGACATAAAATAACAACAGCAGGATATTTTAAACAGCGAAGATTTTTGCAGCTTGAAACAAAAAAATGATCAGTTGACCTCCCCCGGGAGGAGTGCTAATTTATTTGTGTAGCGGTTTCAGAACGATACACTGGTGCAGTCTTTAACATAAGCCACAGAACAGTAGCGAGATTAGCAGCAGCACTCTCGGTAAAGAATGACAACATAACAGCGACCCAGGTCAACAGTAGCAGAGAACATTTCACAACTGATTTTACCGTAATTACATTGGCCACCCTCAGTTTTCTCTGACTCATGTCTCCCTCGCCTGCCAACCAAACCCACGAAGCGCACGCCGGAGAGCGGCTACGATGTCCTGACAGACTAAAGCAATGGATACCGCTTAGGTACGTCTATAATGTTTTCTTTATCACCATGATGCTTAAAAGTATAGGCAAATCTGACTGAAAATCCTTTTTTATGGATTCAGAGGTTTTCTGTTAAACAGCTCGTATTACGTCTACTGGACGTTACTGTATATCATTGGCTATAATTTCCTCCACATCAGTCGATTGGAAACATAGAGATTCGGTACTACTTGTTTAGAAGCATTCATTTTAATTTTCCACTAATACCAGGGAAGACAGGAAGGTAATTTTACTACCAAAAATTTTAATATGGAACGAAAAACACAAATTAACTTACATTTTTTACCTACTTCTCTACATAGTCAGCAACGTTCTCAACACAATTCTCCCATCGTGGTACAAGTTTCAGTATGCCCTATTCGTAGAAGTCCACTTGGTATAAAGCCATCTGAGGACTGCTGATTTGACTTCCGCATCCATCGCAAAGCTTTGGCCGGGCAGGAATTTACTCCTGGGACCAAACAGATGTAAGTCCGACGGTGCAAAATCTGGACTCTATGGTGAATTCTTGAGCACATCAAACCCAAATTTGGCCATTCTCTCACGAAAAGGAGCAGTAAAAAGGGGCCTACATTGTCATGAAGCAGTCTGACGCAGTCAGCATTACTGTTGCGGTGTTTGTCACGAAGGGCACGATGCAACTTAACCAAAGTTTTAATATAGGCTGCAGCATTCACAGTGGTCCCGTGTTTAGAAATATCGACCAATAAACACACCAGGCATATCCCGCAACTCCGTCACAAGCACTTTCGTAGCAGGATGAATCACTCTGAATTTTGTCGTGCAGGGGAACCAGCATGTTTCCACTCCATAGAGGCTAGCTTGTTTTCATGCGTGTAGTGGTACGCCCACGACTCATCACCAGTGACGATCCCTTTCAGAAACTCATGTCCTTCTGCGGCGTAACGCGTTACGCAATCCAACTTGTCATCATTCGCTGGTCCTTGTGGTTGTCTATCAAATTCTTAGGCACCCGGCGAGCACTAACTTTACTAAATTTCAGCGTATCATGAACAATATCGTCCAGCACACCGTAGGAAATGTGGAACTGCTGCGACAAGGTTCGCAATTCCACACAAGGCGGTCGTTCAAAATTGTTGCCTCAATGGCTCCGACATTTTGCGATGTGCGTCTGTTACCGGCCGCCAGGAGAGTGTCGTATCACTAAGGTTCACGTGACCCTCTTAGAAAAATGCACACCACCTGGAGACATTGCTAAGGTCCATGCGGTCGTCCCCACGGACGCCACACATCTCCCTACCAATTTAACTCGGTTTATGCCTTGGCCCGCAAATATCTAACTACACTTCGCTGCTCTTCACAAGTTAACGACGGTAACATGGGTGACACGTTTGTATCGTAGTTCAGGTTTCTCTCGCTAGAGCTGCAAATGAGAATAAAATAGCCTCTGTAGGGCGAACTTCAAGCTACACTGTCATGTAATTTCAACATTTCAGCTGTAATTATAATTAGTTTCAAAGTTGAAGAATGTGCTTTAATAGAAACATTTTGTAATATAACAGATCTATCCGCCTGGCTGCAGGACCGCATCTACAGTAACTTATTCACTCTGCGGGTGTATTTTGATAATGATATTTGTAATGGCTGGCTCTGAGCACTATGGGACTTAACTTCTGAGGTCATGAGTCCCCTAGAACTTAGAACTACTTAAACATAACTAACCTAAGGACATCACACACATCCATGCCCGAGGCAGGATTCGAACCTGCGAGCGTAGCGGTCACGCGGTTCCAAACTGAAGCGCTTAGAACCGCACGGCCACACCGGCCGGCCAATGATATTTGTAAATAGTATTAATATTCTCAGCACATTTTACAAATTGTAATGTGCTATATTTGGAATTACAAATGGAGAGTGAGTTTTGTTGTTATGTACAAGGTTACTTTGTGTTTAGACTGAGTAATTACCGCAGCAGCCCAAGTAACGTTCAGGAATGCGCGTTGGCATATGACCGGGTTCCACTTGTCGTAAGCACAGCGGACAATACTTCTGATCAACGGTGGGGATTGGGGGAGGAGGGTGACGTTCGGAGGGCTAGTGAGGCATCTGTGATCTGAACGTGGAGCCGTAAAGTCTGTCGGTAATTTCACACAAATCGCTCTGAATTGGATTTGACTAAAAGTTCTATCACGGCGCTACTTGTGAAGACATCGAAGCGACATTCAAAGAGAAACTGCTTTGAAGCAGAAATTGATTTTGGGTGTCAATGTAACAGCAGCAAGCTCCTGGAAGCGTTACAAGGTTGTCAATAATTTGACTAAGGGACTTATTTATTGTAAATGTTGCTTCGAGGCAAATCAGTGTAATTTAAATTCTTTAAAAATACTTATCTGGTTTTAAGCCGATGTGTTTTTGTTAAAATAAGCGCTTTTACTTCTCAAGCCAGATTCCCTAACACGAAATTGTGTGCGTTCGACAGTGTAGGATCAGATAAGGTAAGTTTAGTTTTCCCTCATAACTGTCTTGTTTTGAGTGCATAACTTGGATAGTTCTAGGAAATTGTTTTGACAGCTATAATTCATCTTTGTTGAATAACTGTAACATCGATTTAGAAGAAGTTGTTAGTCAAGTGTAATGACCTGGAACACAATAATACATATTTCATTAAAGGTGTTTGTACGTAGTAATTACATTTTGAGATTTATGTCACCTTCCTATTTTGAGTTTAATGTTATTACTATTAAAATTCGGTAGTAGGCAATATGGACGATCCCTTGAAACAAGGGTTTTGCTTGAGAGTAATAATCACTTCCACACTGCAATACAGAAATAGTTGTAAAAAGAGAAATAAAAAGTCTTCCAGTTTCATATTCTCAGGGAAGAATTTATGAAGCACAGTATATATGCTAAAATAAGCTGAAATTATTCACCGCAACACATTTATCAGAGATAATTATCTGCCCACCATTTGCAGCTTCCGGGGAAGATTAACAGACCAAATACAATTAGCTGAGTTTCCTAAGGAATGTCCCCAACGTCGCCGAATTGAGTGTACCAGTCACCATGATTATGAAGCAGAATACAAACGATGTCTGTGATCACAAGAGAGTAGCATTTTCTACCTTTTTATTTCTAGGTATGTTAATGAACATATCATTCTGCCATTGATACAAAAATATTTTTAAGAATAAAAATACCAAATATGACTGCATAGCATCAGAAAAATCAAAACATTACACGTTCATTGTGAACTTTCGGAGAGATTTGAAGACGTGTCGCGTAGGGGAAGAAACGCATTTGAATTTTGGAGTTATAGCTGTCGTTTACGGTCTTTGCTTCCATTTTCAAAGTGCATTGTAAATTTAAGACACTTACCGCTATGTCTAACGGAATAACTGCATTCAAATATTGTCACTGTTACACAATTTTCCGTTTTCACGCGCTACGGTCGCAGGTTCGAATCCTGCCTCGGGCATTGATGTGTGTGATGTCCTTAGGTTAGTTAGGTTTAAGTAGTTCTAAGTTCTATGGGACTGATGACCACAGCAGTTAAGTCACATAGTGCTCAGAGCCATTTGAGCCATTTTTGAACCGTTTTCACGATGTTGTACACAATTGTTTCGTTTACCTTCTTAAAGAGAACACAAAACCAATTATTAGATTAAGATTTGTTGTTCTCATCTTCCGAAGACTTCATCATCCTATCACAATCAGTCTTTCTTCACTCTAGCGTGCACGCGTGTTTGAGTTTCAAACTTTCTGGAGTCAGTTATTGGGACTTAAATTAATGAGAGTCGATCTTATGTCTGCACATCGTCCGCGTATCTCCCAGAGTGTCAACATTTGAGATCCTCGCGGGTATTAGGTAAATAATTTCGTTTTTTGAGTCCCCTGTATGGTGTAAGCAATTCTCTAGCACTGCATTTTATCCATCACATTGACAATGACGGTTAATAATGGCATCACAACAGCGTAGACTGCTTCTAGAAGAACGACTGCTTGGCAGTTTTCAGGAAAGGTATTTCTTGTTATAAGTATTCCAAATCACTCCGTAGGCTTTACGCGATCTTTGTTCGCTTGCTTTATTACTGACTTTGTCATAGATAGTGTTCCCTGTAATTAAACTTAAGTACGTGATGTGTTGGACGTGAGTGACGTTACCATTTGTTGCCACGAAAGATCCAAGATTTATCTGTTTGGCGGTCATGTAGTGCGTGTCTTTTCACACGATATTTGGAGGCTGATGTTGACAGAGATGTCGTGAGGGATTTCTGGTCGTACAAGTATGGGGTAATATCAACAGCAGCAGAAAATGGTATAATGGGAGCACGATTCGTTATGAACAGGAAGGTAGAGCAGAGAGCGAGTTACTGTGAACAGCTCAGTAACAGGCTTGTTGTTATGATCAGAGTCGACAGCAAGTCAAGATCGACACGATAGTTCAGGTATTCATGGCGTCATCGCATGCCGAAGGTGAAGAGGTAGACAGTATATAAGGATACTGAACGGGTAGTTCAGAACGTAAAGGAAGATGAAAATCTAATAGTCATGGAGGACTGGAAAACTGTTGTAGGGTAAGGAGTAGAAGAAAATCTTATGGGAGATTCTGGTTTTGGTACTAGGAATGAGGGAGAAGAAAGACTAATTGGGTTTTATAGTGAATATCAGCTAGTAATAACAAATACTCTGTTCACGAATGATCACAAGAGGAGGAGGTATACTCGGAAAACACCTGGCGATACGGGAATATTTCAGTTAGATTGCAAAATGGTCAGGCAGTGATTCCGAAATCAGATACTGGATTGTAAGGCACACCCAGGAGTAGATAGAGACTCAGACCACAATGTATTAGTGATGAAGAGTAGGCTGAAGGGACTTGTAAAGAAGAATGAGTGCTCAAAGAAGTGGTATACGGAAGTACTAAGATATGAACAGATACGTTTTAAATTCTTTGAGGGTACAGGTACTGAGATAAGGAATAGCTCAGTAAGCAGTACAGCTGAAGAGGAATGGACATCTCTAAAAAGAGCGGTCACAGAAGATGGAAAGAAAAACGTAAGCACAAAGAAGGAAAATGAGAAGAAACCATGGGCGACAAGAGAGATACTTCAGATGATCGACGAAAGAAGGAAGTACAAAAATGTTCAGGGAAATTTAGAAGTACGGAAATAAATAGGAAGCACAGAGAAGCTAAGGCGTAATGGCTGCATGAAAAATGTGAAGAAATCAAAAAAGAAATGATTGTCGGAATGACTGACTCAGAATCGGGAAAATTCAAAACAATTAAAAGCAAAGATAGTAGCGTTAAGAGCTCAATAGTAATTCCACTGTTAAACGCAGAGGAGAGAGCAGATAGGTGCAAAGAATATATTCAAGGCCTCTGTGAGAGGGACGACTTGTCCGATGACGTGATTGAAGAAGAAAGAGGAGTCGATGAAGACTAGATAGGAGATGCAGTATCAGGCATTAAACTCAGTCCGAACAGGCCTTCGAAGGCACAGCGGTACCGACCGGCCCTCGTGTCATCCTCAGCCCACAGGCATCACTGGATAGGGATATGGAGGGGCATGTGGTCATGCACCGCTCTCCCGGCCGTATTTCAGTTTACGAGACCGGAGCCTTTACTTCTCAGTCAAGTAGCTCCTTAGTTTGCCTCACAAGGGCTGAGTGCAACCCGCTTGCCAACAACGCTCGGCAGACCGGATGGTCACCCATCCAAGTGCTAGCCCAGCCCGACAGTGCTTAACTTCAGTGAACTACGGCAACCGGTGTTACCACTGCAGCAAGGCCGTTGGCTGTACAGTATCAGAAGCAGAATTTCAAAGAGCTTTCGAAGACTTAAGGTCGAATAAGACAGAAAGAATAGCCAACATTCCATTAAAATTTCTAAAATCATTAAGGGACGTGGCAACAAAAGACCATTCCCGTTGGTCTGTAGAATCTATGAGCCTGGAGATATGGCGTCTGACTTTCCGAAATGCATCATCCACATATTCGCGAGGAAGAGCCGACAAGAGCGCGAATTATCGCACTATCAGCTTAACAGCTCACGCATCCATGTTGCTGACAAGACCAATATACAGAAGAATGGAATAGAAAACTTAGGATCTGTTAGATGACGATCAGTTTGGCTTTAGGAAAGGTAAAGGCATGAGAGAGGCAGCGGCAAGACATTTTCATAAGATTTTTTAACATAGAAAAGGCTTACACCAATGTCAAATAGTGCAACATTTCAGTGATTCCGGTGTACTTGGTCAGAAATGGGTTGTCTTCTACGATCGGAAAATATCATCTATGGGTCTCATTAAATTGAAAATGGAATCCCATGTAACAAAGTGAATTTTATCGAAATAAGAGCACTTGGCACACACAGCGTATGGTGGATTGCGTATAATAAATATAAATCACAATAGGTGTGTTAAAATTCACTAGATTAGTGTAAGTGAGCATTTACTGCAATATCTCACGATTTAGGTTTTTGCAGCTGTATTCGTATGAATCTACCGCTGCGTGTATTAGTTCCTGTTTTCTTCTGCTGAATACAGCGCTGCTACCATTTTATACTCTATAAAGATTCAGACACATGAGAAATTTGCAAGTATCACTAACGATTGTTTGTATTTACTTTGTATATATGTTTCTTTCTTCCGTGAACGATTGGTAGTTATTCGATGCATCCTTAACGTTCTGGTGTAGTCGTGCTTAGATGTGACTGACTGGTCACTCTCGCCTAGCACCGACCGAGGTGGCTTAGTTACATGAAACTTGACTAGGGTTTAGGAGGATGATTTCGGCTTTCGGAGAAGTAATGGCAAAAGGGAGACAGTTTTGACGTTGCTATTGCTAATTGAAGCAAAGACTTAAAACAAATCGAAACACTATCATAGGATTTGGCGATCTGGAGGAAACAATGTGGAATGATGCAAGATACCCTAAATTCTGAAAAAAACTGGAGTGAGCCTTAGACATAATATAAAATAGGTAGAAAAAGGATGGAGAACCATGAACGAAGTCCTAGTAGTAAAAAGGAGATAACACTATGATGTGTTTTTCCTCCGGAGTTGTTCAATCTATACGCCGAAGAAGCATTGACGGAAATAAAAGAGATATTCAAGAGTGGGATTAAATTTCAGGATGAAAGAAATTCTTCTACAAGATTCGCTGATAACGTTGCTGATGTCAGTAAAAGTGTAGAAGAATGGCAGGACGTGTTGAATGGAGTAAGCAGTCTAATAAGAAGAGAATATGGATTCAGAATAAACGAAAGTAATGAGGAGTGCCAAAAATGAGTTTACCAATAAGCTTAACATCAAAACTGGAGACCACGAAGAAGCCGAATTTACGAAATTCTGGTACCTTAGAAGTATACTGATACATGACGGACGAAGCGAGGAGGACATGAAAAGCACATCACCAGAGTCAAAGACAACATTCACGGACAAAATAACTCTGATAGTATGAGCCACTGGCCTTGAACTTACGAAGAAATTTTTGAGGAAGTAGGTTTGGAGAACAGCGTTGTATCGTAGTGAATCATGGAACATGGGATGAATTTCTCACATTTTAGGCGCTTATGGTTCAATTGATCTAAATAATTTTGAAAAATATTTTTGGAGAATTTTTGTTTTCACGATAATTTATTGTCTCACATTTCACTATACAGGGTGTAAATTTTAAGTTGGCAAACCAGAATACCTCGAAAAATAAGCTTCACACGAAAAAATGTGTAGAATCCAAAGTTGATTATTTTCGAGGGGAACATCTGCTGGTGCTAAGATTAGCCCCCCACCCCAGCCCCCTGGGGTTGGGGCGGGAGGCAGTTTTAAAATTACAAATGGGAACCCACATTTTTATTGTAGATTTACATTCTACATGAAAATCTACTTACATTTTGTCTTAAACATTTGTTTTGATTCTTTGTAGTTGACGCCGTAATTAAAGAAAATTCATGTTCTCATTTTTGCGTGGAAAATGGTTACGGGTAAATAAAAAATACTCATTTACTTCGTAAATTTTGATTCGCTAAAACTAAAACTCTCCCTCTCTCCGCATGGGGTGGGGTTTGAAGCAGAAGAATTAGAGTTTCACAAATGTTAACTCACATATTTATTTTTTCCGCAGAGTCGGTCAACATTTGTAAACCTCTAATTCCTCTCTCTCAAACCCCACCCTAAGCGGAGAGAGGGAGAGTTTTAGTTTTAGCGAATCAAAATTTACGTACTAAATAAGTATTTTTTATTTATCCATAACCATTTTCCACGCAAAAATGAGAACATGGATTTTCTTGAATTGCAGTGCCAACTACTAAGAATCAAAACAAATGTTTAAGACAAAATGTACGTCGCTTTTTAAGTAGAATCTGATTCTGCAACAGAACATGGGGGTTCTCATTTGAAATTTTGAAGTTGCCTCCCGCCCCACCCCGAGGGTGGATTCTACACATTTTTTCGTCTGAAGCTTATTTTTCGAGTTATTCTGGTTTGTCAACTTAAAATTTACACCCTGTATAACATTGTCTTTTGAAGTTTCACATTAACAAAGACGAAACTAAATTGTTCGTCCAAAATACATAAATACGTTCGATCACAGCAGAGCCATGCTTACTACTTATTCACTCTGCAGTAATAACAATATTCCAAAGGATTTGCAGTTTTCCTTAGCAAATGAATTTCCTTTAGTTTAGATTATTACTTTATAAATGAATCCAGAAATTAACATAATAAACAGTACCAGATTGCCTATTTAATAACAGAAATATTACATGTGCAAAATATTTTGTAATTTCAAATGTTTCTAAAAAAATCAATTTTTGCTGTACATTCAGAACTAGTACATATCGATTGTAACAACAAAAATAAAGTAATTCCTTTTCACAAATTTTAGCTCGAAATATAACATATTGCGTATAAAATTATATGAAATTTTTCAGAAAAACAGCTGAGAAAATATTGACCTGTCCAAAATTCTAAAAATATTTCTGATATCGACTACTACTGTTGAGGAAAATTAAAGGAAGAGGAAAATTTCCCTTTACAAAGTACTACTCTGAGATGAAGAATGGAACAGGAGACGAATTCGTGGCGGGACACATCGAACTGGTCAGAAGGTTGACTTGGATACTGCAATACTTCGATCGATAAACCATCCCCGATTTCCTTCCCCACCCTCCCCCAATACGAGTCTGTGCACAGTCACTAATGATCTCGCCGTTGGCGAAACGTTAATCGCTAGTCTTCTTGTAATCCACACATTTCGATATGGCATATAGCTGGGTTGAACTTATTGAATGCAGGAACCAAATGATATGCTGCAGATACAATATGCGTTAAACTCCATCCCTAACGTTGAACTTAATTATTCTATTGAACTCCCAAGTTACTTTTATTTGCCCTCTCCTTTCGTGGTTGGACGTTAACCTTTACAATTTTAGTATATGTTATTTCCTTCTGCACTTACTCGTGTAATCCGGCGAGCAGCCGTACGTTGCTCTTGAAAACAATGCGGAGTCCGACGGTGAGAGGAAGCGTTGGCGAGGCAGGGCAGGTTGTGTGGCGTGCGGTATACCAACGGCGAGCTGTTCCGCCATCCCAGTCTTGGAACGCCCGGCGTCTCAGCTATGCGGCCCTCGAATCGATTGCGGGGCGTGTTGAAGAGCCCCGCACTGTGATCGCGATCCTAGCCATCTCGAGGACCGATCAGCGTCACAGGGGCTGACTCAGCGACGTCTTTCGAGTATCTCTCCTCCACACGTTATCTGAGGCTGTTGGAGCAAAGAAAGACTATTTCCCTTTCAAGTTTACTATAAGCAGGAATCTCAGCAGCCTCCGCTCTCTAAGAAATTTATGAATTGCGACATGATTGTCGTTTCGGATAATTCCCTGATTGTTATAGCAATTCTTCATCGTTTTATTTAGCCAGACGACAATCACTATTTTTACTCATACAATCACAGGGTTCATGTCTATAAACAAGAAAAAAAGTATAGATGAGTGCTAGTACTACAAAAGGATTAAGAACTTCTTAACACGGAGGCACATATATTGTGGCACTGCCTGTGATAAGAAGTTATACACACACAGTCCACCCCGATAGCTGAGTGGTCAGCGTGACGGATTGCAGTTCTACGGGCCCGGGTTCATTCCCGGCTGGGTCGGGGATCTTCTCCGCTCAGGGAATGGGTGTTGTGTTGTCTTCATTTCATCCCCATCCGGCGCGCAGGTCGCCCAGTGTGGCGTCGAATGTAATAAGACCTGCACCAAGGCGGCCGGACCTGCCCCGCAACGGGCCTCCCAGCCACTGACGCCAAACGCTGATTTCATTTCCATACACACACATACTGGAGAACATCTAGCGATAAAATCGGCTGTTGTATATACATAAACTGTCTGAAATGATTGTATAGGTGTTGCAGGGTATTTTGCGCTGAGAAATAATTCTCAAAAATTGGATACGTTGCGCCGTTTGCGAGTTATTTAGCATTGAAATTAGCCAACCAGGCCATTGCGCGTGCAAATTCAAGCGGTCCTCCAGAGACGGTGCAGTGAAACGTGTCCTTCGTTTGGATTCCTAAAACCGAACAAGAGAGCGACACAGAAATTGGACATGGGGCGGTAGTAACGATCGATCCCGAGTCAAACGCTGAGCAGTCTCATACGATACTATCTTCTCCTGAATTTACGCGCGGAACTTCAACCTGGAAACGGCGCAACCTACCTGTAACATCCTTATAAGCTTTTCAGGCTTTTACTGATAGTGCTTTGTATACATAATTTAATATAAACATAAAATAAGGTTAAAAATAAACCTTAAAAATACATTTTTTCCGTTAAAGTGAAATAAACGAAAAGATTACTAAAATATATAGCGTGATTTGCTGTTAGTGTGCAATTATTTAGGAAATAAGTTGGTATGACGCAAACATGTACATTTAGAAAAGGGGAGCAGCAGGAAGAAACCCATCGACGTAAGGTATTTCGCAAAAATGGTTAAATGCGTCACAAGATATAAAACATTGATAAATTATATTGCTTGCACCATTGCATGATTTTGTAGCGATATGCAAAGTGAAACAGAACCACACGGACCAGCTTTCAGAGATTATTAAGGGATACTTTCGAAGATTTTTTTACAAGACCCCACGATCTCTGACAGGTCGTCACTAAGTACTAATTCAATTATGGTTTACTCGGTTTCTTACCACAGTCACACTTGTTTCTGCAAAAATGCCTTCATAGCAGTGAAGAAGCCTGTTAACTTGCAACAACCAAAACATACAACACACAACACGCTGTAATGCCACAGCCCTCCGTGGACAAACTTTGTATTTTTGTCATATTGTGTTCAGTTTGTTCTGTCAGTGTACAGAACAGCAAGTAACAAATGCAGAACTGTTCTCTTACAGGTACTGCTCAGAATGTGGACAACCATGACCGCGACAGAGTGTACAGTGACGCACCATCGAATGCCTTACTCGCTCAAGTATTCCAGGAGTTCCAGATCCTACTTCATGACTGCTATAATCTTAGCAATCAGGTGCGCTTGAGTATTAATCGGATCCTCATAAAATAGGATCTTCACATTCCCCGCCCACGAAGATGTAATCCATTGGAGTCATGTCGGCTGACCGGGCTGGGCTTGAAACTGGATCACTGTGGCCAATTCACTTTTGTCTCAACAGTGCTTCAACGTGGTTCATAACTTCGAGTGCAAAGTCTGCCGGCGCCCCGTTATGTTGAAACCACATAATCTGACAAATTCATACCGGCAAATCTTCTAGGAATTGTCAACGGACATATTGAGGAGACGTCTTGTACATGACTCCGTTCAGTGCACCGGGAAGTAGATAATGTCCAATAACAAACTCCTTGACAATACAAGTTCAAATGGTTCAAATGGCTCTAAGCACTATGGGACTTAACATCTGCGGTCATCAGTCCCCTAGACAGAACTACTTAAACCTAACAAACCTAAGGACATCACACACATCCATGCCCGAGGCAGGATTCGAACCTGCGACCGTAGTAGCCGCGTGGTTCCGGACTGAAGCGCTTAGAACCGCTCGGCCACAGCGGCCGGCGACAATACAAGTGCGTATGGGCATGGCAAACTTCTGTTGACACCATTGCGCTTGTATTTTCGTCGTCCCGTGCATGACTATTTGTACCTCCCAACATACCCTGTCTTATAAACATGGCTTCGGCTGTAAACACGAAAGCAAGCGAATTTTGGTTTTCAGTATACTGCTGTAGGAATTAACTCTCAAAGGTCACTCGAAATGGGAAGTCCGCTGACTGCAATGATTACTCTTTATGTGGATGAGATGGGTGCAGTTGTCGTTCATGTAAGACTCTCAAAACAGTTGATGACTTGTGATCAGAGATCCTGCAACGCGCCGACTGCTACAGGATGGACTGTCAGTAATCCTGGACAACCACTTCGGCTGCTCTAGCATACCTCTGGAGCACAGTGTCTTCTACTGTAGCCGGAAGGTTCCAATTTTCGTAAGTGCCTTTTATAGATGCAAAGGTATTGTGATGCAGTTGTCGTCGTTGCGGGATGAAACCAGCATTGCGTCACTGTGCCACTATCCTATAGCATTCAGTGAATCCATACACGAGGTGTTTATCGTCCAACACTAACTCAGTAAACCTATCCATAGTACAGCTATATATGGCTATTACCGCACGACTATGGTTGCCAGAAAACGAAACCATACAAAGAACAGATCAACACTAGATGAAGACTTGAAGGCAACGACATAAGAAGGGCATTACTGTTGTGGCGTGAGCGAATAGACAGACACAGAGCGCATAACGTTGACATATGCACTGTTCGGCACTATTTTCAGTGCAGTACAGATATAAAGCTAGTTCGGACACGAGACCAAACGAAATGGAGTAACACTACAACGAGTCATTGGAGACCGTGGGTACGTTGTACCAAAACACTCAGTAGATATCGCTGAAAAACTTATGAAAGTTTGTCGGTGAAGTTCTGGTTTACCCTGTATAATACAAAATTCTAACCAGCTTCCAGTTGCGTCAGTAAAGACGGCGTTCTGCATAAGTACAGCTTATGATCCAGTCGTCGGAAGGCTGAAGGGAACTCGGTTGTCTTGCATCCAAAACGTTACAGGACGATGGATTGCGCACCAGTAACGTGGCTTTACAGGGTGTCAACGGTAACTGTTTACAACGTACCCCAGTGGTTTAGGGGAAGTCGTGACGAACAATGTGATATAAGACACTTGTCATATATCAAGCCAGGAAATTACCTAAAATCCCCCTACGAAAACCACTTAAGCAAAGCGCACGTGTGCCGTCCGAGATTTTTTAATATCTTCTCGCCCTCTTATGCTACGGATTTCTTTAGCTTTAGTGAGTCAACCTTCCCTGTGAGGGTAATGAAAGGAAAAGACTATTAAACAATTTATGCAAAACCTAATTACGATTCCAGTTCGAACTAAATTTACAAGCATAGTTTTACCGTCGTATAAAGGCCATAGAAATAAGGCGATTCAATTGTTAATTTCACTGTGTTAAAATTCACAAAATTATGACACGTAATTTACAAAAACATAGATTTTAAAATTTGTTAATGCGCGACAAAGTCGATGGCGTAAGAGGGCGAGAGGATGTTAAAAATCTCTCGACGTACGAATGTTCTGCGGCCAATTCGAGATTCCTTCCCGGCTTGATGGACCACAGGTGTTTCTTTATAATTTTTTCGTCTCGACTGCCCCTCCACCAGTATGGTACTTCGTAAACAGGTATTATTAGATCGTAATACCCAAACAAGTACGCCAGCTGCGAACACACGATAGTCAGATCTTGAGAACGTCCAAGGAATACTCGGCCGAAAGCTTGTTCCTTTAACAATTTGCCACCAAAGGAAACTCGAGATAATTTTGTCAATACATTATATTAAAATAACTGTTGTAAATAAATTACACTTCTCAAGCAAAATGTAATTAGAGAGATTTCTGACACCTGTCGCACTAAATTATACAAGTCATAAGAACAGAACATATTTGGACGTGTTTACAATAGGCGATGTAACAGTGCAGAGAACGTGTATAAAAGTCTAAACCAAACATCAGATCAGTTATAATTGGTAATATAACTGGACATGTACGGGCTGGATTCTGTGACGAGACTATCCCGTGCCAGACGTGTGCTGTCGTCATCCGGTTTGAACATTTGTGACGCGAATCAGCAGCCTATGTTTTTAAAGAAGTGCTATTGTGATTATTATTATCACGCAAAGCTAACTTTTGCCTTAACTATTAATAATAACAAGATTTCGTCATTCCACGTTCGCCGGTTACGAACTACGACTGCTTAGTCTCAAGCTAATTCTTGCAAGAGAATGAAAGTAAATTCCTGCCGGTAACAATCATTTTATGCCGTAAGAAAAGACTAAGAAGACCAATATTTTCTTGCCAATTTTATGATTCCATCTTTTGTTATCGGTAATGTAATGTTTCCTCTCTTTGGCTCTCATGACATATTTAAAATAACAAGACCCATATTGAGCAATGAGCATTGTTCGTAAATTGCTTCAGAATTATCCATAGGATTTCAGAAATGCCTTACTGAATCCTATTGAACTTTTGTGTGATGTGTGGCTTACATGTCCTCCAGAAATAAATGTTCAGAAACACCGTATTGAAACTCAACGACAGACCGATTCGTGTTCGCAGATCTCGTATAGGACATACGAGGGAGACAGGAAAGTAATGCACAATAATTATTTTCTCCCCTGGTATTGTACCTGAAATACTGAAATTTCACTACGATAGCCTGATACGGTATTGCAGTGTCTGTGTTATTCCGAATTACGATGAAAAGTTCCTTTTAACATTCATGCGGCTTTGAATTATAATGTCTCCCTGAAGTTAACTTTTCGGCTAATTGATTAACTTCTAAGATAATTTTAAGTAACGACAACGGACTCTTTAACTTCCATTAACTTCCTTTCAGTTATCTGTTAAAAAGGTACCTACTATTTATGACAAAATGGAAGCCACATCGCCAGCGGAAATTACTTTCTGACAAGTTCGCGTCATGTAGTTACGTGTAAGCGAGAACAACTGGCTGTTGTCTGTTTATTGTTGTCTGTTTACTGAGTTCACCTTAAGTGCTGCTAATTTTTAGTGGATTGACTGCAGCAACTAGATCATCGCTGTAAATGTATGACAATTGAGTGGAAGCAATAGAAACGAATTGAAAAAGTTGTAGAAGAGGCTCTAAGCACAAAGCCTCTAAGAGTTCAAAGGATGGAGATATTTAAGCGGCAGCGGCGGAAGCGGCAAAGAGGAAGCTTCTTCACGCTTGTTACTCAATCTACAGAGACACCTAGCAGCAACACATCTGTAAAAAGTAAAGGCCAGAATCTAGTCAAAATGTGACTGGATATGAAATCAAAAGACTCATTCAATGATGCGGTGCTTCTTGGGGAGCAAATTTTAGCAAATTTACTTATTATATATGATACCCCTATACTCTCGAGTGCTGCAGTCGAACTACTTTTTTTTGTGGCCAGACACATTTTGTCTCCTAAACGAGGCTCGCTTTCGGATTAGTACTTTAACATGTTGATGTTCGTAAGGGCAAATGTGTACCTTTTGTCAGATATTATCTGATTCTCCTGCATTTTATTGTCGCACGATTTAATAATGATGATTAAATATTCATAAAACTAAATGGTTATACGATTACCAGGTGCAGAAGTATGAAACCGGAATTTGATTGCAATAATTACACGTCTCTTGTTTGAAAGTGATAAATAATATTATATTCAAAATAATTTCTGTTGCTATTTATACATTTCTCCCACCTCTCCGGCAGGCTATGAATGACACTCCAAAGAAAACAGTTCTTCTTTTGAAGCGAACCAGGCAGTGAGCCATTTTCTTATATTTTCATACGAATTTAAGCGTTGTTCAGCAAGAGCGTATCCCAGCGATGCAAATAGAAGGAGCCGAGTCAGGAGAATAAGCCGCATGTCCTAGTATTTCCCAACTGGACACCTCGATCGTTTGTGTGATGGGGCGTTGTCATGAAGCGAGTATGACTGTGTTGCCTTTTCCCATATTCCGGTCGTTTTTCACGTAATGTTCGGGAAGTATCTGCGATAGAAGAATAGAAATGTGTAAGATACAAGAGCAAAAACAGTTTATTGGACTTACAAAAACGAAACAATAATACAATCTACAAAAGAACAAAAAACTCGATCCCGACTGCGGAACGTTACAAATATAAAATAACAAATGATAATGGGAAAGATCCGTCTCTTCACGGGGAGAGATAACAAATAAACAGTTCTACAATGTCGAGAGGTCTGTCAAATATACCAAGTCCATCCGAAGAGATCGGCCAGCTGGAAGACGCGTCTGGCCGTGGCTGCCGGGGTGGCATCTCTGTAGACTTCCAAGTGGTGCGTCGAACTGCCCTTTGCCGGCAGTGCGCCGCCCTATAAAGCCCGTTGGCGGGGGTATCTGACGGAACTATTTGCGATCACGTGCCTGGCGTTATCAAAGTAGTTCCTGGGCTAACGGCGACCTTTGGTTGAGCTGTTCTGCAGGCTCCGCGATCGGGTAGCAGTCCCTGGCGGCCGTTGGTGGATACCTGGTGTTGTGTTGTGTTACGGCCGCCAGTAAGTATTTGTTTTGACAGTACAGACGACGTAGGTTTCCCTGGTGAATATACGCCCTGTGATCAGGCATCCCGTGTTGGTTGGACGTGAAGTGGGATGCCGAAGCAGTAGGCGCCACGATGTATGAAGTGGGCGGTCGTAGTTTGATTTAAACCGATCATTTGTTATTGGCAGCGATCAGCATTAACGGTTTCGCAAGGTTTTAGTAGCTCACAATAGATGGCACCCTTCGGATCCCACCAAACACACAGCATTCTCTTCTTTCCAAAGTGATTTGGTCTGGTAGTAGATGTCGACGGTTTGCCTGAATTCACCCATGTTTACAATGCTTAGCATGCTCAAAATATATCCATTTTTCATCAACTGACACTATTCGATGGAGATTCCTTCTGTAGCTGGCGAGCAGTTTTTCACAAGTGTTCTTTCGATTTGCTTGCTGTCTTTAATGCAGTTCATGCGGAACCCATTTTCCCACTTTCTGCATTTTTCCTATAGCTTTCAACCGAAGAGAAACGGCTCTCTGCATCACATTCAATTGATCCGCGAGTACCTGTTGAGTTTGAGTGTATCGTCTTCGTCCAATAAGGCCTGCAATTCGTTGTCTTCGGACTCCTTTTTGGTTTCCCGCCCTGGTCGTTTCTCACGTCAAAATCACCACTTTTAAACATTTTGAACCACTCGAAACACCGCTTTCGCAAGAGCATGTTCGCCGAAAGGTTCGACAAACATTCTATGCGATTCTGCAGCAGTTTTCTTCAAATGATAACAGAAAACCAATGCTGCCCGGAAATCGTAGTTCGTAGGCACAAAACTCGACATATTTCTCGGTTTAAAACAGCTACCGATGTATGGAACTTGGGTTGCTGTGTGTTGATATTCCTCGTCAGCCGTTACAGGAAGCAGATGGCGCTACAGGCGCGGTCTCACGGGCCCTACGCTGACCGCTAGCAGCATCAATAGGGACATTCCGGTTTCATACTTCTACACCTGGTAAACTGTTTTTTATTTATTTTCAGTGTCCTACATAAACTTCCCAAACCAAAATATTCTTATTTAGGCAAGGATAATACGCTTGAGTCACTTTCTTATTTCACTAAACCCATAGCACAAAGTTTACTATTACGAGTTAACGATTAAGGATTAATTTTAACTACCAGTGAATGTCCTATAAAGTAGCTCTTTAACGGTTAACGAAGTTAACTTTTTTAGTAACGGATTAACAATTAGCGAAGTAAAATTTTTCAGTAAATTTTCAGCTTCGACCGACCGTCTCGCAAACGGCGAAGCGGATCTGCAGTTCGCATGCCATTGGCGTGAGCATTTATGGAAAGTGGATGAAGCACGGTGACACCACGCGTGGTGGAAGCCCACGTCTCATTACAGACGTGAAGATCGGAGGCTAGCCCGCACTGTCAAGCAGGATATGTGGCTACCTGCGACAGATCTCACGACAGATTACAGTACTGGTGCAGGCGCAAACGTTTCGGATGCCAGCGTTTAGAGTACGTTGTTGAACGTGAGGCTCCACAGTGGAACACCCCGACATGTCTCCATATCGAGCGAACGACAAAGTCAATTAGAGCCAGAGCGAGCACTGGATCATCGAAGCGGAACGGTGGATCGATGGAAAGGTGTCACCTTGTTCGACGAATCAGGTTTCTTGTTAAACCAGGTCACTGGTCACGTCCGGAACGAAGCAGTTAAACACGTCTCAATTTACGTATTCAGTCAGTAGCTAACACTTATTAAATACGTAATACAGAATACAGAGCAAAATAAATAACGCAAAGAATACACTTCAGAGAAAGAAAACCGCATGTATCAGAAAAATTGACAGATAAGAATAAGTGGCCCTCTTTTATATATTTATTTGTTATCTTTTTTCTGACAGGTTTGATGCTGCGCGCCACGACGTTTTCTTCTGAGTTAACCTCCTTATCTCTGAGTAGCACTAGCGTCCTACGTCCCCGATTATATGTCGGATATGTTTCCGTCTCTGTCTTCCGCTACAGATTTGGCCTTCTGTGGCTATCTATAGTATCACGGAAGCTATGTTTTGACGTCTTAAAACATGGGCTGCCATCCTGTCCCATCTTCTGTTCAATGTTTTCCACATATTGCTTTGCTCCCCTACTCTGTCTAATCAGTACTTATCAATACAGCTAGCAACGTACAGCTATAAATACTGAAAATTGTCTCTTATTCTGAATTGTATCTTATTCTGTACAGTCACATACGTTACAACTTAATGACTCTCGTGGTTGGATTACGTAGCTGCAGCAGCCGCTATCCAATTAAGTGTTCAATACTGCAGTTTACTGGCTACAAGTCATTCGTCACGATCCACTGATGTTGCCCGATTATCTACTCTCCCATCTGATGCTTCTGGGTAAGTGAAGGAAGGCAGAATAAATCTTAAAATTACATTGGCGGCAATTTATTTAGGGACAGAGAACCAGCTTCTATGTGATAAGGACTTGATGCTGACATTTCCCTAACTCAATCTAGGGAAACCACGGATAACCTAAACCTGAACTGTAGGTTGGGCGTGTGGTAATTGCTGAGAGGTGAGTACTCTTCCTAAAGCATTGTGTCGTCTCTTTCCGTTTACTTGTAGGGCACCTGTAACGTCTGACTCGTGTCTAGCTGAAGCAAGTTTCACTATCGTGCTTTGCTATTCACTATCTTTGACACTTTTACCTATTGGTAAGGAAATATTGTGTACAAGTTGAAACTTCTTTATTCAAATATTTTACTTAAACTGCTGAGTGAAATTGAATGCAAGTGAACCTACTTTCTCTTTACTTATTCTTATCATATGAACACTGACCCACAATATTCTAGCGCAACGCAATCTGACTGCTCAAAAAAATTACAACCTGACTTCATATAATTAATTCAAAAGAATGGCCCTGCCTAAAAAGAAATCTTAGCAATAACCTAAACATTTCATTAAGCACTTACCTCACAAAAATCTTCATTACGCGAACTACTACAATACAGCGAGCGTCAATACTGCCAGCTAAATAAAAGATTCTAACTACTATAGCCACTAACTACTAATACGCATGTGGTTAGCAAAGGAAAGATTTTGTTGCAAACCAAATAATATATTTCTTACCTTAATAATGTGACATGCAGTTCAAAAACGAATATAAATCGTCATTGACATCCAATACAAAGATATATAATCATGAATAATTTTCAATCTCCAAGTCGGATACTTCCAAGTCGTTAGCCTACTCTAACACTTCAGACTTCTACCCTCCATCAGTGCTAACATCTCACATTTAACATCTATCACTGCTGGCTGTTCACCTCCAACTGCCCAACAGTACTCCATCACTGCTGGCAACTAACTTTCAACTGCCCAACACTACTGGCGATTAACTTCCAACAACGAGACCGTCCAGCCACAGAGTCTCTTATAAAGTGCAGTCAGATATTTAATAAGAGCGCTGCACAGCGCTGCCAACACAGAAACAGCCCACTTACAAAGTGTTATCAGTTAATAATTCATAGCAATTATCAACTGCCAGTCTACTGACGTCAGAATACAGACTTCAAATAATGTATCGGTTCCTAGATGCGGCTCAGAAACATATTCTCTTTTACAGCCGCAATATAATAGAATGGATGGAACGTGCAAATGACAGGGCCGGCACTGGCTGTACGCCGCAGTGCGGCTCACTTTTTGAGAGCTAAAACCCAATTGCTCTGACTTCTCCTGAGAACAAAGCCTCCATTGTTCTCCGCTCCACCCACAAGTAATGGAAATGACCTACCGCATAAACAATACGTCAGAAACTCAGGTAGATGCTGCACAGGAATCTGGAATTTCATACACCCTGCAACGTTACTGAAGTTCGCATCCGATCTCATTTACTGCAGAACGAACTTGTTGCTTCATCTGAGAACATACTAACAAATTCCTTAAATGAGTCTCCCAACATATTTGATTTTTGGGATTAAAGCTGTCAAGATGGCTGATTATATTTTCATCTATCATGACTTTTTGACTATTACCTTCATTATATCATAAATTAGAACTCGTAGTATGTCTGCTGATTTCTTTCACATAAAGTAATTGAAAGGTATTCATTTCAGTAAGTACATTAGAAATTCACAAGAGAATAACTGTATCAAATTAGTAAAAATTCAGTAAAAACGTATGTTTTACCAGAGAAGTTTCGCTTTGATATTAAATGCACATGATGATTTTTTACCTATTTTTGGTTGATAATCAAACATTATATTTTCACGTTCTTAGAATCGCTTTCCTGAAATGAAATATACTACTGGCCATTAAAATTGCTACACCACGAAGGTGACGTGCTACAGACGCAAAATTTAACCGACAGCAAGAAGATGCCGTGATATGCAAATGATTAGCTTTTCAGAACATTTACACAAGGTTGGCGCCGGTGGCGACACCTACAACTGAGGAAAATTTCCAACCGATTTCTCATACATAAAGAGCAGTTGACCGATGTTGCCTGGTGAAACGTTGTTGTGATGCCTCGTGTAAGGATGAGAAATGCGTTCCATCACGTTTCCGACATTGATGAAGGTCGGACTGTAGCCTATCGCGATTGCGGTTTATCGTATCGCGACATTGCTGCTCGCGTTGGTTTGACGTGCCATTGGTTACACCTCTTGTTGGCATTGACCACTCTTTGAACAGTGGGCGTTACATTTCAGATGTGTTACGACCCGTGGCTCTACCCTTCATTATATCGCTGCCAAACCCTATATTTCTGGAGCATAATGCACGACCGCATGTTGCAGGTCCTGTATGGGCCTTTCTGGATACAGAAAATGTTCGACTTCTACCCTGGCCAGCACATTCTCCAGATCTCTCACCAACTGAAAACGTCTGGTCAATGGTGGCCGACCAACCTGCTCATCACAATACGCCAATCACTACTCTTGATGAACTGTGGTATCGTGTTGAAGCTGCATGGGCAGCTGTAGCTGTACACGCCATCCAAGCTCTGTTTGACTCAACGCCCAGGCGTATCAAGGCCGTTATTACGGCCAGAGCTGGTTGTTCTGGGTACTGATTTCTCAGGATCTAATCACCCAAATTGCGTGAAATTGTAATCACATGTCAGTTCTAGTATAATATATTTGTCCAATGAATACCCGTTAATCATTTGCATTTCTTCTTGGTGTAGCAATTTTAATGGCCAGTACTGTATTTATGACGGCAGTCTTCTACGCTGGTATGTTTATTCGATTTCACTTGTTGATTTAACATCGATCCTCGCGCTTGTATGGTTTTACTTCTCCCATCAGAAATATATCATCCATCCATTAAGAAAATCTTATTGAAGAACGTTCAAACTGTTTCAGTCTTAATCTGTAAGGTTCGTATCTGTGACTATTGTTTGCAATCAAGTGTTTTAAAAACTGAGTTTGGTCAACTCGGCTATAATTAACGATGTCTGAGGGAGTCATATCACAAAAATTAGTGCATATCAATGACAGCGCCCGGAACTATGCACATGCAGATGTGCACGATAATGAGCAACTTATGCAGTAATGACAGAATTTAGTAGATTAACAATGCAGCTATGAGTTCATTTAATCCCAGCCATCCGCTAGTTTGCACTACACGTCAAGAGTAACAACAAGAATAATAATTTTTTCCAAAGATGTGTAGACAAGATATAACTGTGTTAATTTATTTTAATGTTTTTTGTGGTATTGTACACCGAGGAGACAAAAGTGATGGGATACCTCCTAATATCGTGTCCGACCATCTTCTGCCTGGAGTAGTCCAGCAGCTCGACTTGGCATAGCCTCAACAAGTCGGTTGACGTCCCCTGCAAAAATATTCATCCATTCTGCCTGTATAGCCATTCATAACTACGGATGAGTTGCCGATGCAGAATTTTGTGCACGAACTGACGTCTCAATTATGTCCCATAAATGTTCGATGGGATGAATGTCGGACAGTGTGGTGGGGTGGTTCACTGATTAGAATTGTACAGAATGTTCTTCAAATCAATCGCGAACAACTGTGGCCCGGTAACATGGTGGATCGTCATCCACAAACATACCATCGTTGTCTGGGATCATGAAGGCCACGAATGGCTGCAAATGGTGTACAAGTAGCTATTACCTAGTCAATGATCGGTTCAATTGGACCAGAGGACCCAGTCCATTCCCTGTAAACACATCCCACACCATTATGGAGCTATCACTAACATGCACAATGCAGGAATTCGCGGAATTTAGGTGACTTGTGTGTGCAGATGTGGTGCCAACTTCCTACAGCGACCTGCTAAGGCCTCACTGGTTCCGTACCATGACGCGTCGCCTCTATTATCCATGCCAAAGGAGGACAGACCATCAAAATTTTCTGGCTGGTCAGTGTACAGTGTGAATTACCTTTTATTCTTCATAGATTGCACCTATTTTCCTAAGAGTTTCGAACATTTGCACTGTTTTACATTGTCGAACACTTCTTGTAGGTTTAATGGGCTTATTAATGTGTTTGCGGCTGGTCCCGGCAGAGGTTCGAGTCCTCCCTCGGGCATGGGTGTATGTGTTTGTCCTTAGGACAATTTAGGTTAAGTAGTGTGTAAGCTTAGGGACTGATGACCTTAGCAGTTAAGTCCCATAAGATTTCACACATATTTGAACATTTTTTTATTAATGCGTTTCTATTTACTTTAAGGCCCGCTTCCATTGTCTTCCGCAACCTTTGAACTACCTCTTTGGTACCTTTACCTTCCCTAATGCCAAACTCAGTGCCATATAACAGATGGTCAGTTTTACTTACTGTTATTATGTATATTATTCTTACCAGAAACTCCGATGCATGAGACGTTAAGCTGATTGTGTGATAGTTTTCACACTTACGTACCTTTATTATTTTCTGGATTGTGTGATTACGCTTCAGAAAGCGTGATGGTACATTTCCAGTCTCATAGAGTATTCATACCAACTTGAATAGTCGTTTCGTTGCCGCTTCCCCCAGACATATCGATGTTAAGTGTGCCTTCCAACTAATTTGATCTCAGAGCTCCCAAAGTGCTATCGAACTTTGACACTAACACTGTATTCCCAATATCTTCCAGTTCGATTCTAATTTCTTCTTCTGTGACACTAATATTGGATTCCCTATATTTTCCATATCAAGTTTCTTCTCCTGTCACATCATCAGGCTGTTCGTCTTCCAATGAGAGGCTCTTTTCACCTATCCGCTCTCTTCTCCGTGTTCAACTGTGGAATTCTCGAAGTACTCATAATGTTGACGCCTTTGCTTTTAATTTGTCCGAAGGCTGTTTTGACGTTTCTATATGATTAATGAATCCTCCTGACGAGCACTTCTTTTCCGATTTCTTCATATTTTCCCTTCAATCATTTCCCGTTGGCTTCTCTGCAATTTCTGTTGTTTATTTCATTTTTGACTTATGTTGCTGTATTCTTGTCTTTTCCTAAATAATTTTTGTACTTCTTTCGTCGATCATTTGAAGTATTTCTTTTCTTCGGCATTTATTCCTCATTTACCTTGCTTTTATTTACATTTGCCTGTCCAACTTCTGTGATTGCCCTTTATAGAGACGTCCACTCGCCTTCGACGGAACTGCCTTTTTTTGGTATTCAGTATCGCAGCATCCACAACCTTAGAGAACTTAAAACGCATCTCATCATTCCTTAGTACCTCAGCAACCGACGTTTTTCTGTACTGATTCTTCTGAATCGTTCTCTTAAATTTCAGTCTACTATTCGTCATTATTGTAATGGAAGACTATGTCTCCTCCAGGGTTCGCCCTGGAATCCAAACTCCGATTTAGGAATCTCTGTGTCATCTTGATATAGTCCATCTGATATCTTTTCTCGTCTCCATGCGATTTCGGGGTATATCTACTCCTCATGTGATTCTTGGACAGTGTATTCGCTACTACTAATGAGTCTTCTCTCATTCCAACTCCGGAGCCCGTATTCTTCCGTAACTCGGTTTTCTATTCCTTCCCCTCCTACATCGTTTCAGTCACCTACTTTCTCCATCCCTTACATTATAAAATGGTCACCGTTCCAATTTTGCACAAAAGAAGTGCAATATTGTCTAAATTTTTTAATGTGACGTCGCTCTTTCATTTAACGAGAAGAGAAACGCTCTAATCCCATTAAAGAAAAGGAAGGTCTGATGAGCAGTTTTTACCAGAAATAAGTCCATATACATTTACATAGTAACGTGTCCAACTGTGTTTCATTAATATTTTGGTAACATAATTTCCAAACTAAATGTGTCTGTAAAACTGTAACAGAACGACAACAACGCTGATGAAACGCTTGTAAAATCACACACAAACGACATATGACATCAGGTTACACATACGTAATGAAATTCAGTTTTGGGATCACCAGTTAAACAGTTCATAATATTATTTAAAATTACTAGATACTCAGGGATAAAGAACTTGTCCTTGTGACTTGAAAGTAATAAAGTTGCGAAGAATCTATATATAGCCCTGTAATTTGTTTAACTTCTTGTAGACTCTCTCAGATATGTCTAACTATTAAATTATGATAGAATCATGACAATAATTTTTAGTAGTTTCATTTACTATTTTTTCAGAAGCTTGACATTGTGAGTAAGAAACCTATTCCAAACAGTGTGAAATTTAGGTTAAGCACAGCCCACGTACATCTTTGAAAGTACACAAATTATTCCAGTATTAGACATAATTACTGATACATGCTTTCAGAAAACTAATTAGTTCTCCATCTGAAACAGGTGAGACGTTGCTTAGAGTCTGATATCGCCGTTTACATAGTCCATGCAGCCCTCATTCGGTACATGGCTCACACAGTTCACCTATCAGGACCGGATATCAACACTTCATATCCACTCTCATAATTTGCAATGAAGCCCATTGTGTCTTCTTCCTGTGGCACTAACATAAAAATATTGCTCACGTCATGTTTTTTTCATCTTTTTACAAGCGTTAAGTGATTCACATTACGAAGCTGTGTCAACTGATGTATAACCGCCGTCTGATTGCACTAGCTGGGTGCGGTCTCCCACCTCGCCTTCCCCTTTCATTCTTTTGCACTTCCCTAACACCCACCTTCCCCTCTACTTTTCTCTACCTTTCATTAGAACACCTTTTCTATGAATCATTTCTATACATGGAGCAGCGATTCATTTCTAGTAGAATATTAATGCAATATATGCACATAACTTTCATTATTCACATAAATTAATTTGCATAATCTTTTTACACATTTCAGAAGCAAAAGTATGAAAAAAATACTAATATGGAAAAAGTCGCAACACAAAGAAGGAGCTGTGCGAGGTAAACGAAAGTTGGTAGGCGTGTTTCTACATCTGAAATACTATGTCTATTCAGACTTCGTGCCAGGTGCATATGAGTGGCACTAGTTGAGCCACTATGGTGATGGATTAGAATGGATTAGAATGAGGCCAGCTGAGGGCCAGCAACCGAACTGTCTGTGCGCTAGGCACACTAGACCTGCACCTGGAGTTATGGTCTGCGGTGTGAGTCCGTATGGCAACAAGGACACAGTTGTGATTATCCCGTACTCTCTGACTGAGAATTCGGACGCCAGTCTGCTGACTCAATTTGTTCTGCTAACATTCATGAGCAGCATTCCAGGATAACGCCATCCTGCACACCGCTGTTGTAATCCAACATACTTTACAGATTGTCGGTATGTTGGAAATTGGAAATTCATGGTAAGGTCCTATGGGACCAAACCGCAGAGGTCATCGTTCCCTAAGCCTACACTCTACTTAATCTAACTTAAACTAACTTACACTATGGATAACACACACACCCATGCCCGACGGAGGACTCGAACCTCCGACGGGAGGAGGGGCACGGACCGTGGCAAGGCCCCAGTGACGGTGCGGCTACCCTCGCATGGCTCGGTATGTTGCCTTGGCCTGTTCGGTCACCAGACATGTCTCTAATCGAGCAGATCATCAGACGAAAACAATAGCATCATGCACAACTAGCACTAACCGTCCAGACCAAGTGCAACAGGCATGGAACTCCACCCCATGAACTGATACCCGTTTCCTGCACCACACAATGCATGCACGTTTGCGTGTTTGCATTCAAGATTCTAGTGGTTATATCGGTTATTAAAGTACCAGCACTTCACATTTGCAATGGCTTATCTCGCACTTACATTTACCTGCAATCTCCCAATGTTAATCACTTAAATATGTTACCTCGACAAATGTATTCACAAAATTTCACTACTCTACGTTAATATTACTTTTTGGTACAGCGATTTTTTTTCTGTCGGTGTGTGTGTAAGTCTAGTACACATCTGATGTACTGTATGAGGTGTTAGAGTACTGCTACTACTACTACTACTACTACTACTATTACTATTGCCACCAAATGCCACTAATTGTTAGCACTGATGGTTACAGAGCTGCGCGAAGTGGCCACGCGGTTAGAGGCGCCATGTCACTGATTGCGCAGCCCCTACCGCCAGAGGTTCGAGTCCTCCCTCGAGCATGGGTGTCTGTGTTGTTCTTAGCCTAAGTTGGTTTAAGTAATGTGTTAGACTAGGGGCCCACGACCTCAGCAGTTTGGTCCCTTAGGAATTCACAAACATTTGAACATGTTGTGATGGTTACAGACAGGGATGTCAGCGTTCTGTGTCTGGTGGACATTGCAATGCCCCTCACCCTCTCCTTTTCCACTTCACTACTATCTCACTAATTTGGTTTAGATGCTTTTAGGGAATATCAAAATGCGAAAAATACTTTGTTATCTTATCTGTAATACTACTTGCCAATGAAAGGTGACCTGTGTAAGGTTTAAGGTAATCGGATATAAAAAGAGAAGTCATCAAAATGCCACACACTACAATTGTAATACTTAGAAATTATTAACAATGTAAATGTGAAAGTAAGCGGTCACTAACAGAGTGTAGCTTTAACTGGGTCTCACAAACATTCAAATATAATGAATACTATAATGAATAACGAATAATAGAATGACTAATATAATTGCGTAGGCTTCCGCGGCCAGTGTCATTAGACCCAGAAGAAGGCGGCTGCAACCGTGGCCGAAACGTTGCTTTTTCTCCAGCAGCAGCAGTAGTTTTTCCATTATGACGCGGTACCATACCCAGAAAACTTTTATGTCATAATGACTAATATTCAAGTATGCCTGGTTCGAAAACCTCCTTAAAAATCAAAGATTCCGAAATGCGTGTAAACACCGCGCAGGAAATAATTATCACCTCTATGACAAAAAAATATATACAATGAATAATATTACCAGTATGACCTGAGAAACTTGTGAATTTGGTAATCAACACCATAAAATGTTATTGTTTGAACCATGTGAACATTTGAATAAATGTTTTTATTTCTTATATTTATACATATTATCAATGCATCAACAAACAGCACCATGTGTTATCTTCTGTATATAAACGGCAATGTTCCGACTGACTGGCTCACTCGCAGAATCATCATCGCCCAGGCCAAACCACTAAAGATACAACGTGAAATTTTCATAGCGTTTTAAACTTCTACAGTAGGCATAGTCTAAGATATTCCTTCCCTAAGGCGGGGCGGGTTAATACAGGGGATGAACGGCTTTTTAAAAATGTGTCGCTTTTAAGACCATTTTGTAGAGCAACCAAAATTGGTATTTGCTTTGCGGGTCAGAAATAAAGAAACTATCATTTCAAACAATGGAAAAAGTAGCACCTTTCCTTCTATGGTATTGAAACATGCGTTACAACATTTTTGGAAGTTTTACCCTATTGGGATGAAATATTGGGCGGATTTTTAAAAAAAGAATCGTTATTAAAGAACTGCTAAAGTATTTTTCAGCGGGACCTATGAAAACGGGTATTTGACCTCTCGGTTACCAACAAAAATACTTTTTTCAATGTTTTTGGGAGTTTAACACTTACGGAGATAAGATAGTGAATGAAATGTTTTATGAAAACATTTCTTTTTCAAAGCATTTTTAAAGCTAAATCCATGAACATTTTAGTTTGACTTCTTTGTTACAAATAAAAAATGAAAATGTGCTTCGCTGTTTCTAGAAATTCAAGCCCTATGGGATGTCAGATTTTATGGTATTATTTCATTAAGTAAGTATTTTTGAAGTTAAATCTATGAAAGTCGTATGCTGCTCCCCTGTTACGAAATAAAATATTACGCGTTTCTTTGTTTTCGGAAAGAGAAGGTGGAAATAGAAGGTGAAATGTTTCATGAAAATATTCCATTGTGAAAGCACTGTTAAAGCTAAATCCATGATAATTAGTGTTTGGTTTTTCGGCTGAAAATGAAAAAACACATGTTCCACTGGTTTTGAAAATTCAACCTCTAAGGGGTGAAATAGGGTCACACTGATTCACTAACTCAGAATATCCCAGCCCAAACAGCTAAGGACAGAAACTCGGAATTTGGATAGTGTGTGGAACTTACACTGCGGGCGTCCTTTAAGAAGGGAGTGTCCGAAATTCAGTTCGTAAAGGGCTGAAATAATGGAGGAAAGGCTTTTTGAAAATATGTCTCTATTAAGGCAATTTTGCAGCAAAAGCTACGAAAACTAGATAATATTTGGTTTCTAAGACATAAATAAAAAAAAACTTGTTTCAGCATTTCTGGAAATTTAACCGCTAAGGAATTAAATAATGGGCGAAGTTTTTTCGAAAGTAAATCTTTATTACAGAACTTCTAAAGCATTTTCAAAGTAGCATTTATGAAAATTGGTATTTGACTTCCCAGGTAGAATTACAAAAATATATATTTCGGTGTTCTTTCGAAATTCTATCCCTGAAGGGAGTGAAATTGGGGATGAAACATTTTATGAAAAGTATTTAATGATGAAAGCATTTTCGAAGCTAAATGTATGGCAATTTGTACTTGGCTTTTCTGTTAGAAATAAAAATATACGTGTTCAAATAATTACGGGTTTTCAGCCGTCATTTGAGCATTCAATTCGACGGGAAAAGTTAAGATCTCACAAAACTATACATCTTTCACTGTTTTTGGTAATTCGACCCCTAAGGGGTTAAATAGAGGATGAAAATATTTAAGAAAATGTTTAGTTATATTTAAAAAATTTTAAAGCTTAAGATATGGAAAAAAGTATTAGACGCCTCTTGAGATATAAAGAAGTATGTGTTAGAGTATGAAAGTTTCTCTGGAAGTATCTAGACACTAACGCAAAAGGCATGATTAAAAAGAACCTTGGGATCCAGCTTGTAAGTCACATGTTGGCCAGAAGCACATTTGGAAAATATTATGTTTCTATGGTCTTAATAAGCGTAAAAACATTAAAAAGTGTTGCAATTCGATGCAAAAAAGGAAAAACAAGAAAATCTGTGTAGACTATATAGGCTACTCGAACGAAGCAGCGGAAGCTAAGGTAGTATCAGGTAAAGAGACTGTCAATTGTGTTATTGAAACAAAAATCACTAACTTAAGTTTTAATTACTCTTGAAACTTAAACTTGTGCAAACCATCTGAAAGATGCAACTTGCGTAACAAGTTGAAAGTGAGCGTAAATTGCGTCTGTGTCAAGGAAGTGTTGGTTTCAAATCAAATCACTACAGTATCCATTCGCTGCATCCCTTCTTAGCTGTATTTCATGCTGACAATGACTTGCCTACGCAACTTTTAGTTTCATGTAGTTATTGCCTCGCTACACATCAAATTAACTGTTAGCACTCAGGGAAAACTGAAATAAGTCCGCATTAGTGCAAGGTTACTACAGTACCTAAATCCGCTTCGCATGGCAAACATTTACTACACCATTATTGGCTTTAATTTGGGGAGAGGAGAGTTATTTATTTTTAACTACTCCAACCATTCTTTAAAAACATTTGAGAATGCCCTACTGTAAACTGGCAAATTGTTGACTTACGTCGCTAGGCTCCTTACACAATTGGCTAAATGCTTCAGATACGGTTTAACAACTCTTCACAGCTCCAGTCGACATTATTCCAACCAAAAACCATACTCAGCAGCCTATATAATAATAAGTCACGTTTTTTATACCATGTTCAGATATACTTTATACTCTTGTAGCCCGCCATACAGCCCTTAAACATTGCTGTTCCGCACTGTTGTTTTTAAACGACAGTAACTCCGCATACACGTCACTCTCATTCTGCTCACACTCATTCTGCCAGCGACCTTGTCAAAGAGGGCAGAGGAGCGGACAGAGGTTCAGGGCACCCTCTCGTTTTTAGGGAGGGAAACTACCTCTAAAAGTGAAAGAATCAACAATGGTAAATAGCATGAGGATGCAGAAGGCAATGGAAACCACTGCATTAAAGACGAATAATGTGACGTAATGTGACTTTTTTAATTTTTTCATTTCGTTTCGGCCTACTAGGGACCACGGGGATTGTCTTAACTCTTTCTGTGAGCCTGCTTCCTGTCGTACATCCACTTACCTCTGGTGGTTTCCTGCTCTTTCACTGCTTATATTCTTGTCCTACATTTATGTCACCTCTTTCTCACGCATTTATTTCTAGCGTCATTTTTTATTTCTTCGTACACTGTCTGACAAAAATACCGAAGCACTTCGAAGACATGGTTGGATGTCGAACTAAAATACAGTGAACATACACAAAATTGAGAGGGATGTAAATGATTATAGTTATAGTTCTCTGTGAAAGGTACAACAGCCACCAGAATGCATTAGGTTGCTCGTCTTTATTGCCGTTACCATGACTGGCACGGAATAAAAGGGGCGTGAACAGCGTCAGAAGTTGAGTGATTACTATGAAGAACAAGGAGATGCTGTGTACCCGTGTGAGACAGCGTTATCAGCACCTGACAGAGTTTGAAAGGGACTTCGATGTGTCTCCATTTGCCCGGTTGATCGTTCGTGCAATATGCACATGTTTAGGGGATTCTAATGTGGCAGTTACTCGATGTTAAACAAGCATACGTCGCAAAGTTTACGGTGGAAAACGTCTGACCCAGAAAGTGAGATCTCCATATAGTCCTCCAAGAACACCATAACCCCTTCACATCTGCGCCTTCCTTCCGAGAACGACTCCCAGCATCATTAGGTGTCATCCCGCACCATAGGTCGGAGAATAGTAGCTGCCAGATTATGGAATTACCCTCCAGTACGTAGGCTGGCATTATCACCACAATATAAACGGTTGCGTTTGGAACAGTACTTTGACCTGGAAGCTTGTAATTCTCATGAACGGCGTCTCATTGTGTTCAACGATGACTTGCATTATCCACGATTACCATTGTTGGCGACCAGAGGATGGCCTGTGGGTGGTTCAAATTCTTTCAGTGTTTTGGAAAGGCACAGCAGTGTGGAGAACTATCGGGTATGATTGCAAGTCAGTAACGACTGAGAGAACTCTGGCGGCACAGTGGTATATCAAGGACATCCTCCGTCCTCACGTGTTGTATCTCATGCGATAGCGCCAAAGTGCCACTTTTCAATAGGATAATGCTCGTCGACAATCGGCACATGTCTCTACGACGTGTTTTTGTGATGTTGAGGTACTCCAGTGGCCATAAAGATTCTCACACCTACCTGCAATAGAGCATGATGGGTTCGGCTAGAACGTCAACAACGTCCGAGTGCCGCGCATAGTAGCCGCGTGGTCTTGGGCGCCTTGCCACGGTTCACGCGGCTGCCCCCGTCGGAGGTTCGAGTCCTCCCTCGGGCATGGGTGTGTGTATTATCCTTAGCGTAAGTTAATTTAAGTTGGCTTAAGTAGAGCGGTTCTAGGCGCTTCAGTCTGGAACCGCGCGACCGCTACGGTCCAGGTTCGAATCCTGCCTCGGGCATGGATGTGTGTGATGTCCTTAGGTTAATTAGGTTTAAGTAGTTCTAAGTTCTAGGGAACTGATGACCTCAGCTATTAAGTCCCATAGTGCTCAGAACCATTTGAACCATTTGGATTAAGTAGTGTGTAAGTCTAGGGACCGACGACCTCAGCAGTTTGGTCCCACAGCATCTTACTCCAAATTTCCAAAAATATCCAAATGCCAATATTCAGGATATCAAGGACTACTTACGACAGTTGTGGGCAAGCTTGACTTACGAGAGGATATGATATTCAACCCGACCGAATAAGATCATACTTTAAGGCCTGAAGGGGTGCAACGTCATACTAAAAAGTGGGCTCTTACTGTCCAATTCTTCGCAAAATTGACTAGATTTTGCAATCACATAGGCCTTAGCCACACGACATTTCCATTTATACCCATTAAAAACGTGATATTTTATATCGTTCCTTCCTTCTCTTCTGCTTGCTTCATATTATTCTCAGGCAGTGCACATCTTACCCTGATAAAGAGAATTCGTTGTTTCTTCAGTTAGTTTATAATTTACAATTTCATTTCATTAGTATTAGTTTGAGGACAAAACCATTCTAAATTAAGGTAGCTCCTGAAGTCCTTAACTTAATTCCTAAATTCTTATTTCAGAGAAATACACACATCAAAAAACATCTTGCATTAGCCCAGTTTCGAGAACTCCTGTAAACAGACGTTGAGTGTGGATATTTTATCACAGACACAGTACCTTTGAGTGCTCAGAGATGTCACTAAACCCGTCCAAAGATGTAAATAACCATGCATGAGGAGCGTCTATTAGATGGAGGGGGTCCGACAGCCGATCAGTTCCAGTCATTCCACCAGGAAGGAGGTACACAGCTCGTCTTGTCTATAGTTCAACCATGCCTAAACGATCAGTAACGCGGTTCAATCGAGTCCGCATTGTTACTTTGTGCCAGGAAGAGCTCTTAACAAGGGAAGTGAACCAAAGCGATGTTGTACGGACACGGAGGAGACACAGAGAGACAGGAACTGTCGATGACATGCCTCGCTCAGGCCTCCCACGGATTACTGCTGCCGTGGGTTATCGCTACCTACGCATTATGGCTCGGGAGAACCCTGACAGCAGCGCCACCATGTGGAATAATGCTTTTCGTGCAGCCACAGCACGTCGTGTTACGACTCAAATGTTCGCAATAGGCTGTATCACGCGGAATTTCATTCCCGACGTCCATGGCGAGGTCCATCTTTGTAACCACTATGCAGCGCGGTACAGATGGGCCCAACAACATGCCGAATGGACCGCTCAGGATTTTCATCACGTTCTCTTCACCGATGAGTGTCGCATATGCCTTCAACCAGACAATAGTCAGAGATGTGTTTGGAGACAACGTTGTCAGGCTGAACACTTTCCAGCGAGCGCAGCAAGGTGGAGGTTCATTGCTGTTTTGGGGTGGCATTTCGTGGGGCCGACGTACGCCGCTGGTGGTCATGGAAAGCGCCATAAAGGCTGTACGATACATGAATGCATCCTCCGACCGACAGCGCAACCATATCGGCAGCATATTTGCGAGGCATTCATCTTCATGGACGACAATTCGCACCCCCGTCGTGCACATCCTGTGAAATACTTCCTTCAGGATAACGACATGGCTAGACTAGAGTGGCCAGTATGTTCTCCAGACATGAACCCTATCTAACATGCCTGTGATGGATTGAAAAGGACTGTTTATGGACGACGTAACCCACGAACCACTCTGAGGGATATACACCGAATCGCCGTTGAAGAGTGGGACAATATGGGCCAACAGTGGATAGTATGCCACGACGAATACAGGCATGCATCAATACCAGGGGAAGCACTACTGGGTATTAGAGGTCCCCGGTGTGTACAGCAATCTGGACCACCACCTACCAAGGTCTCGCTGTATGGTAGTACAAAATACAATCTGTGGTTTTCATGAGCAATACAAAGGTCGGAAATGATGTTTATGTTGATCTTTATTTCAGTTTTCTGTACAGGTTCCGGAACTCTCGGAACCGAGGTCATGCAAAACTTTTTTTGATGTGTGTATATTCTACCTGATATAAACATTGATCCTCTGTCACCTTCCATTTATACGTCATTCCCGGTGAGTTCTCGGAAAGAGTGTTCAAAATGATTAATTAGTACCAGTAAATAATTCTATTAGTCTAATTTCGTTAGCCGAGACCAAACTGTACTCGGTTTCTGCGGCTTTCACCAAATACTTTCGTTAAATATGGAATTCCTTACCTCTAGCATATGTTTTATGAGTTTATTAATACACAGAGGTGACAAAAGTCATGCGGTAGCGATGTACACATGTATAAATGGTGGTAGTAGGGCGTAGACAAGGTATAAAAGGGCAGTAAATCGGCGAAGCTGCCACTTGTACTCAGGTGATAAGATTTCTGACTCACAACGGCATTTAGCAGGCTTTGAATGCGGAGTGGTGGTTCGAGCTAGACACATGGGACACTCCATTTCCTAAACGGTTATAGAATCCAATATTCCAATATCCACAGTATCAAGAGTGTGCCGAGAATACAAAATTTTAGACAGTGTCTCTCATCACGGACAACGCAGTGGCTGACGGCCTTCACTTAATAATCTAGAGCAGCAGCGTTTCCCTAGAGTTTCAGAGCTAACAGACAACCAACACTTCTTGACGTAACGTTAAAAATGAATGTGGGACGTACGAAGAACATATCCATTAGGATAGTGCCTCGACATTTGGTGATAATAGGCCATGTCAGTATGTGCCTTTGCTCGCAGCACAGCGTCGCCAGTACCGGCTCTCCTAGACTCGTAACTGTATCGGATGAACCCTAGACGATTGGAAAATCAAGGCCTGACGAGATGACTCCCGATTTCAGTTGGTAAGAGCTGATGGCATGGTTCGAGCGTGGCGCAGACCCCACGAAGCCACTGACCCAAGTTGCCAACAAGGACTGTGACCGCTGATGATGGCTTCGTAATAGTGTTGGCTGTATTTACGTGGAATTGACTGGATTCTCTGGTCCAAGTGAACCGACCGTTGACTAGAAATGGATATGTTCGGCTACATGCAGACCATTTGCAGCCACTCATGGGCTTCATATTCCCAAACAAAGACATCATGTGACGGGGCCACAGTTGTTCACTATTGGTTTGAAGAATATTCTGAAGAGTTCCAGCGAAAGATTTGACCACCCACATCGTCCACCATGAATCCCATCGAACATTTATGGGATGTAATCTGGGGTCATTTCGTGTACATCTTTCATCGCCAACATTTTCTCAATTATGGACGGCTATAAATGCAGCATGGCTCAGAATTTCTTCATGGGACTTCCAACGACTTGTTGAGTCGATGCCAAGTCGAGTTTCTGCATTACGCAGGGCAAAAAGAGCTCCGACGCGATATTAGTAGGTATCCCATGACTTTCGTCACCTCAGTATAACGTCATTAGATTCTTTTATTTCATTGTCATCTACGTATGTGGATGGCACATGTACTAGTACGATTAAAACTTCTATTGCTTATCTATTCTCTTATACCCTCAACGTCCTTTTTTTAATTTTCTGCGCTTTTCCTATTACTTCTACTACGCTAGTATGAATAATCCTATCGTATCCACTCCAAATGCTCCCCCTCTTTTTGCCACTACACTTCGCTGATTCTTAAAGTATCAACCTACATTCCTTTCCTTTACAACGTTGATATTTAGTGTCCAAGTACCCAGTCAGATCATCATTATCTTCTTCAATGATACTTCCCACTGAGTAGGCACCAGGAGATTATAATGGAAGACCAATAAACTTCCGAAATGTTTAGCCAGGGGGAAGCCATCGTAATATCTCAGTAGAGAACAGCAACTGCTAAAAAGAGTTGCTGTGCTGACATCCCGTCGTCATCCAAACGCACAATGCAATCGTTAAAATAGTCACAGCAAAGCATGTGGGTAGCATCACTGTTGTCTTACTAACTTCATCGATTTCACCTTCTATGACTATTGAGTGAACTACCGCCCTGTAGGATGAAGCTTCAGTATACACCAAACCCAACACTGAGGGTTTCTGCTTCCGCTTTGTGAGATTTATCAGTAACCTGATCCTATTCTCATCACAGACCGTTCCAGTCTTCACTGTGAATCTCACAATAAGACCTTATGTGGTGCTACCAGCTGGGACTGTTGGAATAGTGTTCCATCACGCTCTCATCATTCTGGCTTGTGACACCAAAAACCCGGCCTCGCAGCAGCGAGATAAGATTAGTGTGTGACACTAGGAAACAAGCAGAGGTAACGCTGGCTACGAGGATTTCCCAAAACAGAAGAAAATACAGGAACAGAAAAGGAAACCATACGACGCGTCCTTATTTTCGATTTTTGATGACAGTAGCCTTCCTTTGATGACCTAAGTACGAGCTTCTCATAGATTGATTGAAATTTTTTACTTGCGCATGATACCACTAGAGGAATCGTATTACTAGAACTAAGATGCTGTGATCTTTAGGTGACAGACGGGGGTCCTGGTACGACGCATCGGTACATCTTACCAGCTTCAGCTCCAGAGAAGATTTTTGATGCATTTTATGTCTGTAGTTTACGCTACACGTTAACTGCCTGTAAATCTACTTTCGTAGTCTGCAGATCACTGTGAAGAACGTGACAGAGCGTTCTTCATATTGCACTACGTATCAGCACTTACTTCTCCATTCGTTTGCAGAGGACGGGAAGAATAATTCCTTAAATGTCGCTGTTATTAGACTAATCTTGTCTTTTCTGTCCACAAGAGAGCGATAGTTAGGGGATTGCAGTGTATTAGTAGACTGTTCTCTTAACATTGGTTCTTGAAGCCTAGTAAGCTTTTGGACGATAGTCAAATGACTGTCAGTCCAGACTTTTATTTTTCAGCCCGTCCATAACCCTCTCCCATGGGTGTACAACATTCATGCTGCACACGTTGAACATCTCCTCCTAATCTTATCTGATGTAGGTCCCACGCACTATTCTACAAAGGTTCCGTCGCGTGCGCTGTAAGCAATTTCTTAGCAGACTGCATTTTCCCATTATCCTACATATATCGCAATGAATACAGACGCTCTGTGCTTTAGGTTCGCCCTTCCTGCAATAATTGCTGCAGATTAAGACAAATGATGGGGATGAGGAACTGCTACTGACGAGCAATGTAACTACGGTAACACGTGCAGAAAAAAATCAGAGCAGGACTACATATAACGGAGATCAGTATGTGGGCAGCAGAAAATTAATTAGAATGAGAGTCTGTCAACTTCGTTCCACGATATTCCGTGAGCGACTATCATACATGCTTCCGCTGTCGTATTAATAAAAAAGCTCTTGTAACCTCCAACGTCGTTTAAAAATACTTTTCTGATACTGGACATCAGACCACACGTGTCGAGATCGTTTCCACACGTGTAGCTCTACAACAGTAGGCACTACCTCACCATATGTGAGCGGGCTTCATCAGTTTCCTGATTTGCAAAAGCCAGAAAATTTCCTATCTCGTATTTATGGCGAGCGAGTAAAACATTCTGGCATGAAATAAATGACGCTCATGCGGTGGAAGGGAGAAGATGAGGGTTTTAAAGCCCGCTTCCTGCAAGCATGTAACTGAAGTTACGGCAAGAAAGAATCTTTCATTTAACAGCTGTTAAACATCGATTTCAGACTTTTTCCCTTATGTAGTCTGACTTATGACTGATTTGAATGCACCCTCCTCTCCGACTGCCATTTTACACTCCATAATTCGTCTTTCTCTTTAACTCAGTATTAAAGAGTGATTGTATTGTATTTGATTAGTTGCAAGAAGAGAAAACGAAATTAGCTTAATGATGGGAGCTGAGGCGGAAATCGGCGTAATCAGTGATTGTTGGCTCGTTGCTAACAGGATGATGCGTGACCCTGAGAATAAAAATCGACAATTCAATGGCCGGATTTGCTTTGCATTGCGTTACTCCTTTAAAAAATATCGGACTTTGTTACAGGAATTTAGATTGAATGCCGATTCCTTTATTGCTGCAGCAGTGGTGGCCGATCAGTAGCATCACCGTGTTAGTAATGTCCAACTTAGCCCAACGCTCATCCAAAAAAAAGGCCTACAAAAACATTTAAAAATCAAAGTTAGGGCAAGGAAAAACCATAACACTAGTCAGAAACACTGTATCTTTCAAATAACTTTTATTAGTCTAATTAATACAAAGAAAATACGAAAGCATCTTACGCTAGTAGCTTCAACAAAGAAGGCCAGCGAGAAAAAGATTAAATAGAAGCTGACCAAGATCAGTATTTGTCTTTGAAACAAAAACGGAACAAAATTCGGATCACAGATCCTATACATTCTACAAATATCTTTAATGTTTCAGAGGACTTGTTAAGTTTACATGTTCTTTTTGCATATTTTTCTATTATAACTCCTTAGTTATTTCTCTATATGTCACCTAATAGCAGTTTAATATCAGCTACAAAGCTCATTTCTCATGCTTGACTTGTGTTACAAACTTAAATACTTGAAGTTGATGTAAGCTACTGAAAGCAATAAGTATCTTAAAGGCTGTAAAAGTTCGAATACAAAATCTCCAATACCGATGCATTATATGACACAATTCCTCGTTCCTCAAGATTTCCTTTGTTTTAATGCCATCTCATTTATCCCTCACAATAGTTTCAATGGTTATTTCGTAACATTCGCCAACTGTCTTATATTCAGTACTTGCTGCAGAAACTTTTATACCCCGTCGCAGTTTCTTAAATTTCTCACCGTGACATTTTAGAGGGTGGTATGTTTTGAAGGTGGCTTCCATGTGACTTGGTGCCAAATCATTATTAAATATTTAACTAAGATTTTTACCACTATAAGCATCTGATTACCTACAACGCTTCTAAGTCACTTACTGAAATTAATAATAGGGCAAGTTGACAACCATAATAGTGTCTCCACACTTGAGTTTCAGAAGAAACTTACGCAACCATATAAATTTGTAGGTAGACTTCACAATGAAGTTAGCAGATGTTTCCGATTATAGGTCTTAGTCGTAAACAAAGCCCCATATGCTCATCGAGCTCAGAAGCGCCATCTGCTTTGTTCTACAGTCCTAAGTTATCAATCACTCTGTATTATGAATGCAGAGGTACCCAGTAAAATGTGGACACTCTTCGATAGCCAATATTAATGGAACAAATGACATACCGTTACAATTCTTGCATGGGAGGGAAGGTTATTTTATAAGTTCAAAGAGACTCCTACTCGTAGACAAACAACGTCGATGCCATTAAGCTGTTGACCGAACTACGTCTGCCTGTGTTGCCGGCATGGTAGCCGCACGGGACACCTCGGTAGTTTGTCGTAGCTCGTAAAGAGTAGCTGAATTTCGTTGATAAACTTCATTTTTAAAGTCCCCCATAGGTAGGAGTCAAGAGATGTAAGATCTGGAGACAGTAGTGGGTATTCAACAACTCCTTCTCGACCGATCCATGACCCAGGCAGATTTTCATCCAAATAGTCCCTGACATTTCTGTGGTAGTGAGGCGGAAGGACATCTTCTAGGTAAAATCTTTCATTTTCAGAAATCTTTCGGATGACAGGAAAAATCGATGTTTGCGAAATACGGAGATACACCTCACCAGTGTGTACCTTAAAAAAAAAAAAAAGAAAGGGCCAGTCAGACAGAGCGATGACAAGCCACATAACACATTAACACCCGATAGATTAACGTGTTCGTCCACGTGAACATGGTGATTTTCAGGAGCCCAGCACACGCAGTTGCGACGGTTTACAGTACCGTTCATTTTGAACTACAATGGACTAAGCTACCGCGCAAAATTGAAACGATATGTCATTTCCTTCCAAAGATATTAACTGTCAAAGAATGTGAACATTTTTGTAGACCCTTCTGTAGTTACCGATCTTTTTCTTCTCAGCTGATGAATTCTTCCACGTTTTGCGTAAATAGTCACAGCATTTTACTGAAGCCGTCTTACTTTTTATATGTGCAACAATGGCATCCTCTTTTCGACTTTTCATTATCTTATGTTAAGTATACACTAATACGGAACACATTACACAATGCGAAAAAAGATGGACAGACACTAGGTGACCGTCCAGCAGTACACCGCTAGTGCAAAATGGAAAGTCAGTACCTCATAAGGCGAAACATAGGAAGACCATATTTGCATTCGACATTCGCATTATGTAGTTAAGGCACTAGTTGAAAATTTCTTAGTGTGGAGTGAGTATTAGCCACGCACTCAGCAGGAAACTACTGATCCAATAACGGTATTTGACTTGCTGAAAATTTGGTTTGTTGTTTGGAGCGGTAAACTGAGAGGCCCAATGATATTAAACCAGTACAACATACTAAATTTGTATATTTCAAATTTTCAGTGCTGGCAGTTCATTTCAGGCGATCCAAGTAGTTTACGCAAGCCAGGCCAGAGAATAACGTTTCGAGAATCATAAAAATGAGTTCACACAACTTTCAAAAATGGCTAGTGATTATTCAAGTACGTACAGGATAGCATACAGAAAGATGAAACACTAAATTCCAGTTCCATATTTTAGAAGATACAGACATAACTACGTATGGACAACATGGGACATAGCACTGTTTTTTCGTAATAAACAATATTCGTACGACATTTGTGGATGAGAAACCGATGCTTAATCTTTCCGTGTATATGGAATGCAGATGGTGTTACTCCTACCAACGCTGTGCGCTTGCCCTGAAACTATTGTTTGCAAATCAATGCGAATAGAAGCCTTCACGCCAGTTTGACGTTTGTTGCCAGTCGCCGTCATTGTATTGCCGTTTTAATGTCCAGCAGATTAATAACTCGATCCACTGTCTTCTCCCATGAGATCTAGCATCTGACGACGCCAATGCCTCCCAATGGCAGCCCGCCTCGTCCACGTTAGTAATAAGTCTCTAGAATACAAACTAAAGTCTAATTCTGATCATACAGTGTAGGCTTTCACGACCGATACTGACTTCACAATAAACTTCCGGACTGATAGAATGAAACTTCCTCCTAACGTTTTATCTCCGACTGCGGGAGAGAGGCAAAGCGGCGAGCTGGAACCAGAACCCGAGTGAGCACCGAATATACAGGGAGATTCACGAAGATATGCAAATATTTTAATATGCTATTCTGCAAGTAAAACTAAAGAAAAAAGTTCATAGAGACGTAGGTCCGTAAATGTTTAGTTACGGAGTTACGGCTAGTAAAAGGTTTTGCTTGAAATTTAGCAACTTCGCTAATATGAAGCCATCGCAAAACTGCACGATATTAAATAAAGTAAAGCAGGATTTCCATTCATTTTGTTGTTATTGACCTGGTGAATCTGATAAAACATGTTCCAGACGTGTATCAGAGCAGTTTTCCAGAATATCCATATAATCAAAGAACTAATTTCGTAAAAAATTTAATTTACTAACTACTTGCCCAATTTGCTTTTTTAAATTCCAGACAATTGCACAAAGTTTTCAACAAAAGTTGTACAGAATTTAATTTTGGATAAATGATGGTAATAACGTTAAATGAAAGTGTATGAATGTGTCAGGTAATATGCTTTTATTAATACCATAGCACTAGTGAATTCATGTTAAACTGGCAAAAAACTAAGCTCAGTGTTAATGAAGTTGTATAGTGTACATACACTTTCACAATACATTCACAATAAATGTTCAAAAATATCTCCACCGAGTTGGAGTTGAAGGTGTATAAACAGATTTTGTAGCTGTTTTCAGTTTCACAGGATTGTTTTCAATTTCGTCTATTGTACTCATAATGCAAGTAATGCAAGTAATGCCTCACGTGTATTGACTTTGTCCTCATACGCTATGTCTTTCATCCAACCCCATACATAAAAATCCGTTGGAGTTAAATCGGGCAATCTGAATGGCCAGAGACATGTATCACCACGACCAATCCATTTCTGGGGAAAATGTTCATTTAAATCTGTAGTAACGGCGTCGGTGAAATGTGGAGGCTCGTCGCCATGTTGAAAATACATTTGCAATCGCGTAGCAAGTGAACCATCATCGAGCAAGCGGAGCATTTCTTCTTGAACGAACTGTAAGTATGTCTCACCAGTTAGGCGTCCTGGGGAAATGAATGGTCCAATAAAGAGTATGTTGATTATACCACACCACACATTTATAATAAATCCCTGCTGGAAATTGCGTTGCACTGTTGCATGTGGGTTTGCTTCAGACCATACGTGCTCGATATGTAAATTGTTTATACCATCTCGAGTGAACTGTGTCTCATTAGGCAAAGAGCAGGATCTCCCGGATGTAAACGATGCACTTCTTGTTTATGGTAAGTGTTGTGGCGTAACAAGCCAGCTACGCCACATTGAGAAGGGAGCCGAAAGGCACGCGTACACACACGCCGACTGGCGTCAAGTCTGGAATAGGATACGTTATGACTGGTAGCAAGAAAAGTACGTAGCTTTGGAATATACTTAACTTTATTCTTTGTTGGTTTACACGTTCTTCTTGAGACATTTATAAGATAACTCTCAAAGTAGGTAAGGCTAATGGCGCCTTGCTAGGTCGTAGCCATGGACTTAGCAGAAGGCTATTCTAACTGTCTCTCGGCAAATGAGAGCAAAGGCTTTGTCCGTATAGTCGCTAGCAATGTCGTCGTACAACTGGGGCGAGTGCTATATCGTATCTCGAGACCTGCCTTGTGGTGGCGCTAGGTCTGCGATCACACAGTGGCGACACGCGGGTCCGACATGTACTAAATGGACCGCGGCCGATTTAGGCTACCACCTAGCAAGTGTGGTGACACCACAGTAAGGGTACAAATTATTATACTTCAGTGTACGCCATACCTTACATTGTGAAACGCCTAATCGTTGAGAGATACGCCGTGTACTGGTACCCGGGCTACGTTGAAGAGCATCCATAATATCCTCATCATCGTTTTCACGTATCGAGCGCTCGTACTGATTATGAACGCTAGGTTGGGAACCTATCTCCCGTAACATTCGAAGTACTCCACTAATGGTTCGTGCATTCGGAATCCTCCGAGTTGGATAACGTACACGATATTCGTTAGCTGCAGCCGTAGCATTACCATCACATTTGCCATAAATAAACACCATATCGGCGTATTCCTCTGTCGTAAATTCGAAAGGCATCCCTATTTCACAAATAATTTACAAACTACAACAGTTACCATGTGGTTTCACTTAAATACGTTGTTATTATGTTCTTTCACTGAACAATACGAAAACTAACTCTTTTCAAGGACTAACGGTAGCCAACAATGACATAAACGTTTCTACATTCTTAATGGAAAGTAAACAAATATGCCTGTATAATAATCTTTGCTTCTCCGGGTGTCTACAGAACTACTGCAGATACACGTCTGGGACATGTTTTATTAGATTCACCAGACCAATAAGAACAAAATAAATGGAAACCGTGCTTTACTTTAACTTCGTACGGTTTTTCGGTGGCTTCATATTAGTGAAGTTGCTAAATTTCAGAAAAAATCTTATTAGCCGTAACTCCGCAACTAAAAATTTGCAGACATATGTTTATATGATTTTTTTCTTTAGTTTTACTTGTAGAATAACATATTAAAATATTTGCATATCTTCGTAAATCACCCTGTATAGGCAGTGTAGAGCGCACCGCAGCCCATCACATGGCGTCGGCTACGAGGGTATATCTAGTAATGTCAACATTCTCGATAGAAACTAATCGATCGTCATCCTTACGGTGCAACACTTACATCTGAATTGTTATTTTTTGAGACCTTTGAACAACAGGCACTGCAGACTGCCATCGAAAGACCAGCCAGGTGGTACCGCTACTTCGATGATACTTTCGCAATACGGACACACGGTGTAGAGGAGTTGGATGCTTTACTGATACATCCCAACAGTATCAATCCGAAAATCCGATGTCGTATGGAGACTGAGAATGATGGTCAACTAAATTTTCTGGATGTGTCTTATCAAGCGATGGGACGGGAAGTTGGGTTATAGGGTTTATAGAAAATCCATGCACATTAACATTCTTGTGATGTGGAACAGTCTGTAAATTTCAAGAAAATATTAAATGGCGGGCAAGATGCCGCAGAAAGGTGGGACAGATGGCCAGTTGGAAATTAAACGCTGAAAATAAATTTCACTTTGATTTTTGTTCTTCCATGTTATTATTCCACACCAACAACATTCGTTCTCATAGAGCAGGGGTCTCCAAACTACGGCTTTACAAAGCGAAAGGTCATGGTTAAACTTGTGGCTATCCACAATAAACAGACAGACCGTTCTCCGTGCGACAGTGAAAAAAAAAAGAACGGTTAGCTGACTAGTTTGGCGAAAACATTTTAAGCAAAAAAATTCTTTGCATTTTATTCTACTCACGAGTACAAGTCCTTCAAATGGACGCCACTTCGGCGACTAGCCTTGGTAATCAGTCATTATGGAAGATGCTTCTTAAGCGAGGTTTCACTTTCTTTTGATTACGTTGTAAAATACACACAGCAACTAAACCGTATAAAATATTTTTATTTAAAGGCAATTTAAAGAAAATACAATACCTGGTGTACATAATGATATTGGATATTTTAGTTGTAAGTGACGTATAAAAATAACTGTAATTAATTTATATCTTGAAAACCCACAGTGTTAGAGTATTAACGTAAAGAACTTTAACATCTTAGTGATAATTAATGACTTTTATGTAGCTGTAACTTTCCTTTCATAATTACCAACAGTTGTGGATCAAGTTTACTGGTAGAGATAATCATCAGCGACTTCAAATGTTCATCACTAAAGTTTGATCTGTAAATACTTTTTGCATGTTTCACTCTGGAGAAAGTTTTTTACACAAATAAGTAGTGCCAAAAGCGGAAAAACAGCCATCGGCCAATTTATGTAAATTTGGAAACTGTGTGGATGGAAGACACTTATAAAATTCCAGTAATGTTTATTTTGAATGTATTTCTTTAAAAAAAGTCGCTACATTGCAAGTCAATAATTTCAAACTGAAGTTCTGCGGGTAACGCTTCTATATCGACGTCAAAGTGATTTTGAAATATCTTGATATCGTTTGAATTTGCATCGATATCTGAAAAACGTGATTCAAAATTAACTTTTTAAGCGCCCAAAGCTTCAATTGCGAAAGTTGCAGGAAACGGAATCTCAGTTTGCTGACTGAATGTTTGGCATGTATTAAAATGCGTGAAGCATACTCTGTTCAACTGAGATTGAAACAAAACAGTCTTTTGTCGAAAGGACATAACATGCGTGTATAAATCAGGCAGAAGCTGGTTTTCACCTGAAAATTTTAAATTAAAGTCATTCACATGTTTAGTTAAGTCTGTATAAAATGCTAGCTTCCATAACCACTCGCCGTTCCGTAACTCAGCACGGAGTGATTCCTTTCACTCAAAAGAATTTCAGTTACCGTTCGGAGTTCAAAAAAACGGGTCAGAACATTACCGCAGCTAAGCCAGCGTACTGCAGTATAATATGGCAAGTCGCTTTCCTCAATAAATTTAAGAAACTCGCGGAACTGGCGATGACTGAGTGAATGGGATCTGATATAATTAAAAACTGAAATAACTGGCTTTAAAACTTCTGACATATCTAAATGTTTTCCACACAAAGACTGTTGGTGAATAATACAATGCACTACTAATGGTTTTGAGCCACCGTCATTTTCTACGGCCTTAGAAAGGAGAGCAACACCTTTATTTTTCCCACACATGTTTTTGCCACCATCAGTTGTAATAGATTTTAACTTCTTCCACTGAAGATTGTTTTTCTGAACGGCCCTTTCAACTCCTTTAAGAATATCTTCGCCAGTGGTCGTCCCGTGAACATCAAGGAGCTCTTCATACACTTCATAATTTTTGTCAATCCTTCGAATAAAAAGTAGTACTTGAGCAGTATCTGATACATCTGTTGACTCATCCACGGCCAAAGAGAACCAGTCTAAGTCTTGATTTTTGTCACGCAGTTGTGCAATGCCATCTATTCCTCGAACCACAGTGTTTGCTGACAAACTTATGTTTTTAAATAATTTCTTCTGCTGTTGCAATAATGCAGTTTTTAATTAATTCACCGTCGGTAAATGAGTTACACTATTTCGCTACTAAATGAGCCTCACGAAAACTAGCACGAGTTGCTGCATGTTGTTCAGCACTTACTTTCTTAAACAGCGACTGCTGGATTTTTAGCTGGCGTTTCAGAGACTCATACATTTCTAATCGTTCGCATCTTGTAAACTTGGAATAATTCTGAGAGTGCTTGGTTTCATAATGACTTTTTATATTGTATTCTTTGAAGACTGATATTGCTTCATTGTAAATAATACACATTGGTTTGTTGCTTGACTCCACCACGAAATATTGACATCCCCACTGCTCTTTAAAAATTCTACATTCACTGTCAACTTTTCGTTTCTTTTCCATATTTGTACAGAACTTCACAAAAGATTGTAACCTGAAAATAAAATTGTGCTATATAATACTAATAAAACTAGGGAGTAGTCTGCCTAAACAAAATGTAATGAATTTATTTCGAAGGTACTTTAATTACTAAATCAAATACAATTAAACTGTAGTTCCACTAAAAATACAGTGAAAAAAATACTCAAGTCGTGCTATACGTAATTCGATTTTCAAATTTTCCTTGTCTCTTCGAATTCAAACTTTGAATTGTACCACACTTCATCGTCTCACCTACTAGTACAGTTCGTAAAACACTAAAAAACTCGTGAGACACTCGCAACATAGACACAATCACGCAACAGAACTATCAAATATGCTCTGGTTCTGCTACTCTCTACAAGACGTTGACATACTCTACCTCTGTTACGTCTTGCAGTCATAGTGTTGTTAACAATGATTTCGAGATTTCGTTAACTTTGCAGGACGCTTTCGTGAAAAATGTGCAGTGACATACTTTTTTGTCGGTGGAATTCGCCAGAATAAAATACGCCAGAATTTCGGTCAGGTACGTCCACCAATCAAAATTATGTAATTAAATAAAAATCGTAGTTCGTTTCAGTGCTAGTTATTACCACAACCTTAGATTCTTGCGATTTCATCTTTCCTTTAGCCTTACGTTACGGTGATCATGGAGTGCTAGAGTGCTTTAATCCCACTAGGTAGATCTTGGTCCTTATGACTTCGTGGAGGAGTCAATGTGGCCCGCGGACGAAAAAGTTTGGAGACCCCTGTCATAGAGAATTCATGAAGCCATCTAGAACATCCTACACATTGAATCTAATCAGAAGTAGACGACATATCTTGACAAAGTTCAAGGATGTCTACACATTCGGTTTCTTCAAAATTTGGTTCATCGGACGAACTATTGCTTATTGAAATATCGTCATCATCTTCTTCTGAAATTTTCTTCACACAGATGCTTCATGGAGGTTTTTTCCTCTGCTTTTTAGGGATTTGATTTCTTTCAAGAACTACATTTTTTCTGCTTAGGCTTTTCCTTTCTTTCTTCCTTCAGTGATTTTCTTGTAGTTGAAATAAACTCGCGCAATTTAGATACTTTACTGACTGTTATTCTTTTGGATTTACTCCTATGAGGTACTGCAGGAACAGGTGAAATCTATTCCAGCAATTTTGATGGAGTTTCTTAGTGAGGAATGACTGAGCTGTCATTTACAGTGCAATTACCTTATGCGGTTGGTCGAACAGCAGCCAAATTCGTGCCGTATTTGCAGGTAGATGTGTGTCCTGTTAACAAATTTGTTTTAGACGTGGATGTTGATCGCTGATCTGGAGTCAAAGCATTGGAGACATCTTCAATAGTTGGGAGTTCAGTCTCAGAATTATTAATGTCTCAAACAAAGGCATGGTTAGAAACTACTGCTCCATCAAGCGGGATAATTCCAGTAGCTCTAAATCCGGATAAACCAATCTGGGCAGTTCCAGTACGAGTGCTTGCTTTGAAGAGCAACTCTCCAAACTGCTGCTTTCTAATTCTTCTGTGTTTGCTTGCATTAGTTACGATGAATGACAATCACCTTTACAGAAATATTTTAGCGGTTTGGAAAATCATCGGGCTGGTGGCTGTAAAAAGTGTGTCGCGTGACTAGGCAAACAAACTATCGAAACTTCGTTTTCAACAACTAGATACAAAAAGGGTGACAAATCATATGAGAGGCATGACCATCTAGCAGGAGCAAAGCAGGGCAGGTGTCTTTATAGGAACGAAATGGTTTTTGAACCAATCCAGTATAATGAATTCTACTCTGCTTTTGTAAATGATGAAAGTCTATGTGAATGCAGCTTGCCGCTAACTTGGTGTAATGTTTTGTCTGTACAGAAGTGTATCTGTCGCCTTTATCGCTCTTTCCCTCTCACACATAAATCGGTACAATAAAGTCAGGGCTTCGTGTTTTCTAGTTAGGCTGATCCGTGAAAAGACAGAGAAACAATTATGCTAATGGAGGATTCTCTCACTCTCTCTCTCTCTCTCTCTCTCTCTCTCTCTCTCTCTCTGTCCTTTATCTGTGTACAGTTTAAATATATTATTTACGTGAAATCAGCCTAGTAGAATCTCTGGTGGAGCCCTTCGTCTTAATATTCAGCGGCTGGCTTGCTAGAAAAGATCTTTACATTTGTTATTATTATTCAGCGCTGCATTCAGTTGGGAAAATCGATCGTTTGAACAATTCCTTCAGTTTACGACAGATCTAAAATTTCAGATGTGGACGAAGCCTTTTTGGACGATTTCAAAAAAACTCAGAGATTGCAGGCTCTCTTCGTCACAGCTGAAACTTCCCAATTAATTACAGGGCCCAGACAATCATCAATGGTTCAGACAGAGAACTCATTCGTCATTCACTCTAGAATAAAATGGTCACAAACCTTATTTCTGAGGAAAATTGTATATTGAATCCATTTCCGTACATGTTCCGTTTTCTGTTGGTTCCAAGTCTCATGTAATTTTCTTTTACAGGTTTTTCTTTCTCTTTATCTATCACGCTAGCGGCACAAACTTTCCTAGCTCGCTTTAGCGCGAAGAAGAGTAAATAAATCTCCTTTAGCAATCCGACAATCTTCCAACCGATACTTCCGAAGCTGTTCCTCTCTCTCTCTATAATAACCATGGAGCATACATTTCTGTACCTCTGTTGTTCCAAAGAATAAACGTACTAGAAAAATACCTTGGCGTCGACGAGCTGTCGGCGCATATATTACTAGAAAATCTGATCAGATACTTTTCAAACGTAAATACATGTGGATGATTTGGTTGACCATTATTAATTATTGCGTGGTAGAGGGTAATTTTCTGTGGGGAGATTACAATGCCCCTCGCAGCGAGCGAAGTTTGTGAGCTCAATTTTGATTCACCGAACACACTTCGCGAGCTATCTATTAGCGTGGATAACCCGGAAGTGATGATTGTCAGTCCTCCGACTGAAAAAGAATATTATATTTGAGACAGACGAAGAAAAGAAATGTTGAAGACAGAAGAAATGAAGAGACCGGTACCGCGGCTGTATTGCTTTTACGTGCATCTAGGTGTTATATTTGCTGTGCACAACCAAGGAAGATGATCTTTCATGAACTGATGTCAGGGTCTACCCATTCGGGAACTTTCTTAAGCAGGGAAACCTTGGAAAACCTCTTAAGCCTAGACCCCCAGCCTACGGTACATTGTTGTTGTTGTTGTGGTCTTCAGTCCTGAGACTGGTTTGATGCAGCTCTCCATGCTACTCTATCCTGTGCAAGCTTTTTCATCTCCCAGTACCTACTGCAACCTACATCCTTCTGAATCTGCTTAGTGTATTCATCTCCTGGTCTCCCTCTACGATTTTTACCCTCCACGCTGCCCTCCAATACTAAATTGGTGATGCCTTGATGCCTCAGAACATGTCCTACCAACCGATCCCTTCTTCTGGTCAAGTTGTGCCACAAACTTCTCTTCTCCCCAATCCTATTCAATACTTCCTCATTAGTTATGTGATCTACCCATCTAATCTTCAGCATTCTTCTGTAGCACCACATTTCGAAAGCTTCTATTCTCTTCTTGTCCAAACTATTTATCGTCCATGTTTCACTTCCATACATGGCTACACTCCATACGAATACTTTCAGAAATGACTTTCTGACACTTAAATCAATACTGGATGTTAACAAATTTCTCTTCTTCAGAAACGCTTTCCTTGCCATTGCCAGCCTACATTTTATATCCTCTCTACTTCGACCATCATCAGTTATTTTGCTCCCCAAATAGCAAAACTCCTTTACTACTTTAAGTGTCTCATTTCCTAATCTAATTCCCTCAGCATCACCTGACTTAATTAGACTACATTCCATTATCTTTGTTTTGCTTTTGTTGATGTTCATCTTATATCCTCCTTTCAAGACACTGTCCATTCCATTCAACTGCTCTTCCAAGTCCTTTGCTGTCTCTGACAGAATTACAATGTCATCGGCGAACCTCAAAGTTTTTATTTCTACGGTACATAGAAGATAGGAAAGCCTATAGAAGAAAAAAATATATAATTTTGAAATAGATCTCTAAAGGAAAGACAGGGATCAATTTGTATCACGATTTGGAGAAGAGTGGTTTGTGCCTCTAGCAAAAAAACGTTTTACAATAAATAACGTGAATTCTCGTTTTACAATCTTGCTCCTGGTACAATATCTTGCGGTGCTAAGCTCCCCCGGGTCTTGCATGTCCCCGACGTCCACATTTGTAGTCGGTCTTCTACGCGGCCCCCTCTGTAGTTGATCTTCTACGCGGCCCACAATGGGGAGAGTAGAAGGAACAGGGATACTCGAATTCACATGCAACATTCATTCCAAAAGAATTAGCAATGACCAAAAGGAAAACTCTTCCTGTAAGAGAACTGATTAGGTTGCACCGTCCAAGATTCTCCTTTTTGAAAGCAAAATCCTTATGGCTTCATGGATCCTTTTTGTTACGACGTACTTCAAGGAATTCAACCATTAACTAATGATGTTGCCAAAAGCATCATCCGATTTACTCACTTTTGAATACTCCTTTTGACTTTGCCTCCCCACTTGTGCTTATAAGTCCAAAAGTTCTAACACATTTTCTATCACTGATTTGTTCTTCGTAATTTAAAGGATTCATGTAACTTACTATAGATTTTGGATTCAAATCATCGAATAATGGAAAGTGTAGTTCATTTTATACCAAGACATCATCCATATTTCCTTGATAAGTCATATAATTTAGCTATACTCAAAACTTTTTATTCTAAATACATATATTTCTTTGCTTGAGTGCTGAAATGTAAAAGTTATTAGCATTGAGGAATGCGGATTCGCTTCTTTCAATTACTCTCTGATTCATACGGTGTTCATCCATGCTCATATATGGAAATGGATTTTTCACACAAAATTCCCAAACGAACACGAACCATTAAATTACTACTGAATCTATGAATATTACTTTCTTTAATCATTCATTAATAAATTAAAAACTCTTAACTTCTAATTATAACACCTATTCCTTTTAGAGTTCAACATGAATCAGTTTATCCTCGCGTTTGGTGCGAGTCTCTTACAAAGCATATCTGTATCGTCTATATCGATTTTAATTCTCGCGCCGACGTCAACTGTTTTGCGCGGGAAATTATCTTTGCGGCGTTAACCGTCACTCACAATTCACTACCACAACACATCCCTTCACACGTTTACACATGTAAGCGTTCACATGAGATTATATATGAATATTCACTCGGAACCTCTTTTGATTATTCCGCGTCATTTGCGGGAAACATTTCATTCTTCTTGAAGGTCAGTTAGATCCTTAATCATTCTTGATGACATTAGCAATGCTAAAGTTCTATGTTCACCCAAACCACAGGTGAAGCCTATCTCCACTATCTTCTTTACAACACTCGATAATAATAGTTAGTCACTATTTCTATACTCTATGTCACTGATTAACTATTTCAACTTAAAGGTTTTTATCACTACACACACAGTTTATTGTTATGTTTTTACGAGGGTTCATTTCTGTCACTCGGAACACCATTCCTCCCTATCTTCTAATCTTCATTATACTTTTTTAAGTCGTTATGAGAAAATAACCCTTTTATTTTGTTCGATCCCGGGTATGCTAACAGATAAGCCCCCGGATTCGGAATTTGTAGGATAATGTATGGTCCAGTATATAGTAACTCCAATTTCTTTATACTTTTCTTTATTACGGATGATTTGGTATGTCGTTTAACTAGTACCTTCTCTCCGACATGGTATGTCTGTACCCTTTTGATTAATTTGTCATATCGTTGTTTTCTTTGATCAGCCTTTTTCGTCATATTTATGATAGCTTGTCTTGTTTTTTCTTCCCAAGGCATCTCAGTTTCCTGAGTTTTGGGGATATGGTCAGTCCAGAAGTTTTCCTCTTTTGCTCCGAACATCAATTCACAAGGTGTATATCCAGTTGAGGAGTGGGGCATGTTATTGTATATCTGCTCAAACTCTTCCACATAATTTGCCCACGCAGTTTGCTTATTATGGCAATACGTCCTCATAAATCGATTGAATTCTCTAAAAATCCTCTCAACCAAATTGCCTTGTGGGTGGTAAAATGATGTTAATATATGTTTCACACCGACTTGAGACAAAGTCTGCTTCCATCGGAGTCCCGTGAATATTTTAGCATTGTCTGTTATGATCGCCTTAGGTGTACCAACATGTGGAAGATAATCCCTTATCAGTCTTAATACAATTACTTTGGCTGTAGCCGCCTTTATCGGGTATAGCTTTACGTATTTCGTACACACATCGAGAAATGCCAACACATATTTAACACCACCTCTTGAAGTAGGTAACGGTCCACACAGATTGCATGAAATTAATTCTTTTGGTTCTTGTACTAATATTGAGCATAATGGGTGCTTAGTCCCTTTTGAATCCGGCTTTGTTTTTTGACATATTATGCATCTCTTTAAGACCTCATGCACTCTGCGCTTTATGTTGGGAAAATAACAGTACCCACTTATTTTGTCTGCACATTTTGTCGCACCGAAATGTCCCCAGGTTAAATGAGTGAACCATACAAGTTTCTCTATTTGTGCCTCAGGTATACAAACACACCAACGGACTTTGTTTGGCCTTCCACAGCGGAAAAATAATACGCCATTTACCAGCTTGTAATAGTTTGCCATCTGATCCGAAGGTTGCTGTTGTAACCTTTGAATGACACTTCCCCATTGAGCATCCTTTTTCTGTAACTGGGCCATATGCACACACAAATTGACGTAGTACGTCTTAAATGGATTTCCCTGCAGCAGCAATACAGGGAATTCTGAGGAATTATTTACTTCAATCTCTTTTGTTAAACCCTGCGGTGACCTTGATAGAGCGTCAGCAATAATGTTTTGCTGCCCTGAGACATGTACGATCTTAAACTGGTATTGTTGCAGAGCGAGCGTCCATCTAGCCAGCCTGGGGTGTAACAGTTTACACGTTTGTAAAAACGTTAATGATTGGTGATCGCAATATACGATAGTCTTCGACCCATATAAATAATAATGAAATTTTTTAAATCCCCAGACGACCGCAAGAGCCTCTAATTCTGTCGTCGTGTACGTTCGTTCACAGTTGGACAAAACACGACTAGCAAACGCAATAGGACAAAAGGTAAGCTGTCCATTTATCTTGCGTACTTGGAAAAGGCACACTCCAAGACCCACATTTGACGAATCTGTTGACAAGTAGAATTCTTCTTGCATGTCCGGATGGTACAAAAGCGGTGCATTTACTAATTGCTTCTTTATCTCTTCAAATGCTTCTTGACACTCTAATGTCCAGAGCCAGGGCACATCCTTCTTCAGCAAACTATTTAGAGCTGCTGCATTCATGGCCTGATTCGTTATAAATCTTCTAAAAAATGAGGCAAGACCCATAAACCCTTTTAATTGCCTCCTATTTCTCGGTGTTGGAAACTTACTAATCGCGATTAGCTTCTCCTTGGTCGGTAAAATTCCCTTTGCGTCAACTATATGCCCCAGGAACTTGATTCTGTTTAGTGCAAAATGGGATTTCTGTAGGTTAGCAGTTATTCCCATGGTTTTGAAGACGTCCAACACCCGACTCAGTAAGGTAATATGCTCCTCCCAGGTCTTCGATGCAATAAGCATATCATCAACAAATACTGTTATCCCGCTTCTTAGTTCTGGGCCTAGAGCATAATCTAGAGCTGCTATAAAGATTCCAGCACTAATGTTGAGTCCGAAAGGAACTACAGTAAATTGGTAACTTCTTCCGGCATAAATGAAAGCTGTATATTTCCTTGATAACTCATCCAGCTTGACCTGCCAATACGAACTCCGCAAATCGATGCTCGTCAAATATTGGACATCCTGGAACCGTTGTATCAGTTCGTCTATGTTTTCCGGATGTGTTCTCACTGGAATTATGATTTTATTTATTTCCCTGGCGTCGAGTACCAGTCTCACAGTTCCATTTGCTTTTGGCACGACCAACAATGGGGAGCAGTATGGGCTTGTAGAGGGTTCGATCAAACCCCATTTCAACATGCGATCTATTTCTTTTTGAACTTGAGCCTTTAACCTCCAGGGAACAGGATAGAAAGTTCTACAATACGTTTCGTGTGGCTCAACGTAGAGATGGCATATGTATCCCTTAATAACTCCTGGCCTTTCGTCAAACACGTTTTCATACACTAATAATAATTCTTTGAGCTGCTTCTTCTGCTCTTCAATAATGCAGTCGGATTCATTTAACTTCTCATACACTAATTGACCGAAGTCTCCTTTGACTTGGAACTCATTATTTACGTGCTGTTTAGAATTTTGTGCAGTCCTGATTACTTGCACACTGAGCCCACTATTATATTTTCTGGTAAGGCTTTCCTTTTTCAACCAGTCCAACTCAATTTCTTGTTTATTTACATTTAACCAAATTTTTCCTGTTTTAAAATCTATTCTGCATCCGTATTGACGTAGGCCGTCGACTCCTATAATGCAGTCTACCACCAATTTTTTTACAACAAGGAATGTGCTTAATATTGCTACATTTCCGACTTCTACACTAAGTAGTGACTGCACTTTTACATTAGCCGATCTAGCCCCAACGGCGCCTATTATTCTGCAATTTTGAACTGGAAAAATTGGTACTCGTCTTATATTTCTGATCTTGTTGAATAGAGCCTCCGAAATAACATTCGTGGTTGCAGCTGTGTCCAAAACCGCCACTATAGGTACAGTCTCCAAAATGACTTGCACTTCGGCTACTGCCACCTGTTCCTTATCCTCATCTTGGAGTTCTAAGTCCTCGGTCAATTCATCTGCCAGTAATCGTCCATCATTATACGTTAGCATGGGTACACATATCCTGTTGCCCCTCAACCAATTGTTGACCGCTCCTCCGGGGCACGAGTGGGTTCTTACAAGTTTGTTGGATTTTGATTCGCCTGGTGGTTGACATCGTCCGTCACTTCGGTAATTACCGGTTGATTCGTAGATGTCCGTCCCCACTGATGTTGGTTATTTGAATCTATTCCCCCCGGTTGATTCCACTTTCTATTACTGTTATTGTTCCAGGCTTGCGGTCTGAAATTCCATTCGTTCCCCCATACGGGATTGTATCGTTTCCCATTCCTGTTGTTCCTTGGATAGCCCCTCGCAAGACTATTGCCGGTATTATTATTGAGATTTTGAGGGGTTTCTCCACTATTTATCGACCTCTGTGCGTTCCCTTGCCTACCATTTGGCGGAGGTTCTATCTCCCTATATTGGAATCTGTTGTTACGGGCTTTCTGGTTGCTCTCTTCTATAATGTCTATATGATCTATATCTTTATCGTTCCCGTAAATTAATTGATTCCGGATGTTAGTTGGTAATCTTGCCTTAAGTATGTTTATTATGTCTGGCAAAGGCATAGGTCTGTCCCAATATCTAGTTTTGTTTATATATTTTTCAAAATACTTCCTAAGGCTTCCTTTTGAAAAAGAGAAAGGCTCTGGGTAGAGAACCTCCTGCCTTAGGCGTTCCTGTACCCCTTCTGACCAGAATTTTGCTAAAAACGCTTTCTCAAAATCGTCATATGTCGAGCAAACAGAAGTCATGTCCGAGGCCCAGATCGCCCCCGAACCTTGTATATACCCAGTCACGAAACTGATTTTCTGCCACTCCGACCAATTTCTGGGTAGCACTCCTCTAAAACTTCGGATAAAAACAATCGGATGGACCCCCCTTTTGTCAGTGTTAAAAATCTGGAATTGCCGATGCTTTATCATTTTTTCTTCGGCATGGCAAAGGCTTTCGTAATCTCCGTCAGATAAAACCTCACGCGAACAACTAGCTCGTGGCAATTTAATATTCGAGTTACTCACACAAGTCGGTATCGTGTGCGAATGTGCAGTAACTGACTCTACAGACGCTGCCAACTTCTGCTGCTGGCCGATATTCATTTGTTCTGAGCCTTGTTGTGAAACGCGTATCGACTCTTCTATCGTTTGTTTCCAATGCTCGAAATCAGCACCTAACTGCTGTCGCACTTCCTCAAGTCCTTTCGCAAACAAATTCTCTTCCTGTTTGCCGCATAGACTCTGGAATGCTGCTTTAACATTTTGCTCAACGTTTTCACACATTAGCCTTTTGTTTTCTAATGTGATTTCGGATAATTTACCCGTTAATACATTAATTTGGTGGTCTATAACGTTTTGACGTACGGTCAGATGTTCAACACTTTCCTTTAGGTTCGTCTGCGTACGTGCCAATTCAGGAAGTCGCGCAATTGCACATGACATGGCATCTTGCTTTTGTACTAATTGCGGAACCATTTCCACCTGTTCCCGTACGGTATCTATCTTAATAGCCACATACTCCTTCATTTCTACACGTACGCGTTGAGTAGATTCCTCACATTGAGCTTTAACCAATTCTATTTGTGCAGTTAATTTTCGTTCCGTCTCTTCGGCCTGATCTTTAAGTTCCTTTGTCTTCGCCTCTATCCGCTGCTCTAATTCGGAAAAACTGTCATGTAACTGCTGCTTAATCTCAGCTTTCAGATTTTCCTTCGCCTCTATCCGCTGCTCTAATTCGGAAAAACTGTCATGTAACTGCTGCTTAATCTCAGCTTTCAGATTTTCCTGCCCCTCAGTAACTGAGGCTAACTTCGCATTAATGTCGGTTTTCATATTATTCATGCTCTCGGTTATCATCTGCATCTGTCTCATGATAATTACTAATGGATCTAATCCATGTTGCATACTTGCTGTTACATCTCCAGCCGTGTCTACCGGGCGTTCTATTGCACTATCTGTAGCGATCGGTTCTACAACACTTCTTACTAGATCACTATTATCCGTGCTCACAGCTGAAGGCTGTTGCGTGTTGCTCTGCTCTGCTTGACTCATCTTAAACATTGCCCTAGTTAAAACCATATAAATGCTCTACAGTCAATATGTATATATCTCCCTTCACACAAGAATACTTCTGTGGCTACTTCCTTATAGTACTTATACAGGTAAAGGCAACTAGGGTAGGTCAATCAAGCTACGTCTGGCATGAACACAATTAGTAGATGATCAAATCTACGTCTACTTCCTCAATACTAGCAAGCTTTAATAAAAAATTATAGATTTTGCCATTTTTCCGCGCCCAGCGTGCTGGTTTTATTTGTAGATCCACTTAATTTGCCTGCGAGTATTTCTTCTCTTTTCCAAGTTAAGTTGTCTCGTCGTAGTTCACATGAAACAGAGAACAAAATTATTTTAACAACGTCCAAAAACGTGTCCTGTCACGGATTGGCCATTATAATGAATTCTACTCTGCTTTTGTAAATGATGAAGGTCTATGTGAATGCAGCTTGCCGCTAACTTGGTGTAATGTTTTGTCTGTACAGAAGTGTATCTGTCGCCTTTATCGCTCTTTCCCTCTCACACATAAATCGGTACAATAAAGTCAGGGCTTCGTGTTTTCTAGTTAGGCTGATCCGTGAAAAGACGGAGAAACAATTATGCTAATGGAGGATTCTCTCACTCTCTCTCTCTCTCTCTGTCCTTTATCTGTGTACAGTTTAAATATATTATTTACGTGAAATCAGCCTAGTAGAATCTCTGGTGGAGCCCTTCGTCTTAATATTCAGCGGCTGGCTTGCTAGAAAAGATCTTTACATTTGTTATTATTATTAAGCGCTGCATTCAGTTGGGAAAATCGATCGTTTGAACAATTCCTTCAGTTTACGACAGATCTAAAATTTCAGATGTGGACGAAGCCTTTTTGGACGATTTCAAAAAAAACTCAGAGATTGCAGGCTCTCTTCGTCACAGCTGAAACTTCCCAATTAATTACAGGGCCCAGACAATCATCAATGGTTCAGACAGAGAACTCATTCGTCATTCACTCTAGAATAAAGTGGTCACAAACCTTATTTCTGAGGAAAATTGTATATTGAATCCATTTCCGTACATGTTCCGTTTTCTGTTGGTTCCAAGTCTCATGTAATTTTCTTTTACAGGTTTTTCTTTCTCTTTATCTATCACGCTAGCGGCACAAACTTTCCTAGCTCGCTTTAGCGCGAAGAAGAGTAAATAAATCTCCTTTAGCAATCCGACAATCTTCCAACCGATACTTCCGAAGCTGTTCCTCTCTCTCTCTATAATAACCATGGAGCATACATTTCTGTACCTCTGTTGTTCCAAAGAATAAACGTACTAGAAAAATACCTTGGCGTCGACGAGCTGTCGGCGCATATATTACTAGAAAATCTGATCAGATACTTTTCAAACGTAAATACATGTGGATGATTTGGTTGACCATTATTAATTATTGCGTGGTAGAGGGTAATTTTCCGTGGGGAGATTACACCAGGAAAATATCAGTGTTGAAATAATCGGATTCTCTTCTCATTACAACAGCTGATCCACTAGGAATGTTGTCTTCAGCGTCTTATTTCTTATTTATCCATTTGTAAATACAGGACGGTGGTAAGAAATCTCCCTCGTCATTAGAGCAGGCAATAGCTGTTATTGTCTCTCTTTTTTCAGGAGAAGCAATAAGGTGGACATCTCTGCTTCCTTTGGCCGCCACAAACCTTCCCATGCTCATTGTTTAACTACAGACCAATTTTGTCTATGTTGTAGATACTACCTGGTATATCCGAGAAAGACCGTTTTCTGTCAACGTGCTGGTCAACAGATCAGAGTAAGAATTGACCTCCTCTCCGTTCATTAAAATCGCCTTTGATCTTTTCTAGTGCTTATCTGCATTGTGTTCTAAAAATGAGGGAAGGCAATCTTTTTTCCTTGCACGTTTCTTTTCTTGATTGAATTTATTTTTCAATTCGACCAGATCAGCTAAATTGAAAGCTATTTGCAGGAGGCTGACGCTCTGAGAGCAAAGCCACATGCTTGCAATTTCTTTACACGGGCAATCATCACCCAAGTATGATAATGACCTATATCCTGTTTTCTTGCCGGCCGGGGTGGCCGAGCGGTTCTAGGCGCTACAGTCTGGAACCGCGCGACCGCTACGGTCACAGGTTCGAATCCTGCCTCGGGCATGGATGTGTGTGATGTCCTTAGGTTAGTTAGGTTTAAGTAGTTCTAAGTTCTAGGAGACTGATGACCTTAGAAGTTAAGTCCCATAGTGCTCAGAGCCATTTGAACCATTCTGAACCTGTTTTTTTAAAACTGCGTGTAGCAAGTCTTTTCCTTGATGTTCATTACGGTACATTTTTCATTCGAGCTGACCTCTTTTAAGCATTATGTTACTCTTCACCTAGTCTCACGACTTCTATTAGATATTCTGAAATCCATTTCCCTGTCTGTTGTCCTAATGCTTTTCCATCTGCCTCGGCGAGTGCGGGCTGGCTCCCCTTATTCCGCCTCAGTTACTCTACTTTGATGATTGCTGCGCTAACGCTGTCTCCATGTACTCGTACGCCATAATTACACTACCACGCAAACATTTTGGGTTACACTCGCCGAACCTCACAATAACCCTGGGTTCCGTGTAGGGCGGCGGTGGGCTGGGTGGACTGCTATGGTCTCTTGTCGGGTTGTGAACCACTGAGGGCTACGGCTGGACGAAGTCTCTCCGTGGTTTCTAAGTCCCCGGTTCAATAAACACACACACACACACACAGAGAGAGAGAGAGAGAGAGAGAGAGAGAGAGAAAGAAAGACGAGTGTCATATAGAAAATTCGCATTTTCGTGTTCCCTTCTACGGACAGGCTGTTGAGATTTATAAACATCTAAAACATAATTTTAACAGAGGAGAGGAAGGTGTTAAATTAGATAAAATTTGGATGCCGACGTTGCACCGTAGGAATGACGATCAATTACATTCTGTCGAGACCGTTGGCATTGCCATAGATAAAGCCATAGCCGACGTCATATGATGGACTCTGATCCCCTCTACACTGTCGATATATTCGGCGCTCCCTCGAATTCTCGTTGCTGGTCACCGCTTTACCTCTGAACATGTCTCCAGCAGTCGAAGATGAGGCATTAGGAGAAAGTTTATACATCGACACGGCCTATCATTTCGGAAGTTTCAAATGAAGTGAAAACTGATTTTAATTAAATCAAAATAAAACACCCGCCAAATTGTTACGGAATGGTTATAACCTAGTGTCGTGAAAAAACTGTTTCCTGGAAGCTTGCTCCAGGCAAAGCTGCCTGTAACACCTCATCACTGTGCTCGCTTCCTGTGTAGATTAGTGTCACCAAGTTGTGTTTTGTGATGACAGGAGATTATCGCCTGACGCCAGTGACAGTCGCTCGCGAGTTCCGGATCCATAATGAGCGCTTGTATTGGCTGCTATTAGGGAAAGGCTTGCATAGCGACGGTTCCGGGCATCACGGTCTGGGGAATGCGACGTACTTGTGGGTCTCCTCACTAGGAACCTAAATACTAATTATGGCAATCATTGAGCGTGTATGTTTGTTTCCTAATTTGCTCTCGCAGCAGACAGAAACACACTAAAAATCATTTCATAATAAAGGAAATAACTGTCCTACATTAGTCTCTGTCAATGTGGATTTTTGTGAGTAAAACCATCTACGCCGCCAGCTTACATCCTTATTTATAAATATTTTATATAGATTGGGAACAGTAGAGGACATATAAAACTTCCTTGGGGAGCGCTATAGACTATATATATATTTCTCTCTATGACTTACCCTCAGTTACTATAACCTGTGGCCTTTCTGATAGGAAATCTCGAAGCCACACAACCGAGATGATACTTCATAGGCATCAATTTGATTAGAAGCTGCTTGTTAGGAACGGCGTCAAAAACCTTCTGGAAAGTTAGAAATAAGGCATCAATTTCAGATCCTCTGCCAATAGCACTCATTACTTCTCGTGAATTGTTCGTGGAAAGAAGGATTGTCGGTATGCCTCTGTGTGGGCTCTAATCTCTCTGATTTTATCCTCACGGTCTCTTCGCGAGATATACGTAGGAGGGAGCAATATACTGCTTGACTCTTCGGTGAAGGTATGTTCTCGAAACTTTGACAAAAGCCCGTACCGAGCTACTGAGCGTCTCTCCTGCAGAGTCTTACACTGGAGTTTATCTATCATCTCCGTAACGCTTTCGCGATTACTAAATGATCCTGTAACGAAGCGCGCTGCTCTCCGTTGGATCTTCTCTATATCTTCTATCAACCCTATCTGGTACGGATTCGACACTGCTGAGCAGTATTCAAGCAGTGGGCGAACAAGCGTACTGTAACCTACCTCCTTTGTTTTCGGATTGCATTTCCTTAGGATTCTTCCAATTAATCTCAGTCTGGCATCTGCTTTACCGACGATCAACATTATATGATCATTCCATTTTAAATCACTCCTAATGCTTACTCCCAGATAATTCAATGCAATCGCCGTTGCTCTCGCACGTAAAGTGGTGGCCATCGGCCATTGCGTTGTCAGTGGTGAGAGGTAATGCCTGAAATGTGGTTTCCTCGGCACACTCGTGACGCTGTGGATCTCGTACTATTGTATTCCCCAACGAAGCTTGAAATGGAATGACCCATGCGTCTAGTCCAGCTACCACTCCGTGCGGCACTAATCACGTCGGAAGCCTTTCCATATGTATCACCTGAGTACAAATGTCAGCTGTGCCAATGCACTGCCATCTTATACGTTGTGTACGTGATACTGCCGCTATCTGTATACATGCATATTGCTATCCCGCGACTTTTGTCACCTCTGTGTATATTGGTTTCCACTTCTTTCACAATAATACTTGTTCCATCCACAAAAAGAAATTTTTTGAATCATCTGTCATGTTTAATGATAGATCTTCGATGTGTAACATGAAAACCAATTGACTCAAAACAGAAAACTGTGATGCTCCCCTCCCCAAACTCACTTTACACGACACTTGTCAGGCTCAAATGTCTTCCCTTTTGTTGACAGTATAGAAAATTTTTCTGCTTCCTAAACCATCGTTTTATTGCATTTTGCTCTTCTTTAATGACCTTTCCCCACTGTCAAAGCTCCTATGGTTCTTACTTGCAGTTACAGTAGCGGGTCATATTCTGATCATCCGCATCAGGAGAAGACGTAATGTCTTTTAAAGATACCTAATTTAAGTGTGCCAACTACGTTTTGGACATTTAGACAGAGACGCTAAGTTGCAGCAGGGTTCATCTGCTCAATGCCAAGTAGGTGAATTCCTAACTATGGTCAAATGCATCTCAGGTCATTCGATGTCCTGAAACAACATTCTCAACATTTCCGTATCCTAACAACTATTACACCTGATTCTAGATGCTCTAATTTGAAAGGATCATTAATTCAATTACAAATCATGAGCTACTATGCATCCAGAAGGGATTAATGTGTATGAATCTAAAAAAAAATTCAACTGCCCATAACATTATCTGAAACTGCTTTTAGGACTCTGAGCTCATCATGAAATGAAACTGAGATAGCTGCTTCATTCGATAAATAGAATTCCTGCATCCACGGCGAACGGAATAGTTGCGCAAGCCGTGTGATTGATTGAGATCACATTATGCCTTGTACTGACCGTTGGCGTCAATAGTGTGAAGGACAAGCGAAACGCTTGTTATAATCCGATTTCATAGATGGTAGTTTATGTGTTTTGGCTAAACAGGGTGTTTAAAAATATTGCCTCATATTTCTACACGAGGCAGTACTTATAGGCCGATCCGTCCTCTTGTTCCCATCTGTGTGTTACGAAGAAGTAGACACTTCTACGAAGAGGTAGTGCTGCATGTGGCTCTAAAATCCGGAGGAGGTATCCTTCAGCATTTCTTCGCAGTGTATCACGCACTCTTTTATATACTCTTGGCTCCATTTGGAATGCGTCACATGCATTGGTCCGTGGTTATTGAGATGTACGGGCCCTGAGTTGTGCGCCGTATCACGAGACACTACAGGTCCTACAAGTTGCGTCAACCATCACTGACAGGGGTCAGTTACTATTTGAGACATGTTCATACTACACAGCTGCACATTTAAATACAGTCACAATGCCGATAACATATTACAACATTAACAACTTTACCAAGTATCTTTTTACTGATGTACTGGTTTTTCACTTGGCCCCATATGTTGTCAATTCCTCACGATTTATGTCGGGCAAGGCAGCTAGTGTGACGTTACACGTTTGTTGCGGTGCCTTTATTTACTGGGAGCCCCGCGATGGTCACACATTCCTGTAAAGTCTGCACATTATCGAATGTTTGGACCTATGTCAATACTTTTAAACTTCTCCATATCTGTAAATCCAACGAATTCATGTCCCGTCGATGGGGAGGCCATGCTAACAGATCTTTTCAACCAATCCATCGCCCATGACAGGTTGCAGTGAGCTACTGCCACACGTCTGTATGAAATGGGGTGGTGTCCCGTCATGTATAAACCACAGTCGTCGTCTTTCCACAAGGGTAACATTCTCCAATTGCACTGGCAATTCACTTCCTTCTTTAAAATGTTAGGAATTCTTGCAACAGCCTCACAGTACATTTACTCAGTAATGAAACAACAGTGACATACATTGTTATAATACCAGAAGAAAGAAAGACTTACACTATCATCTACTTCACCTATCTTTGCCGCAGAAAGGTGTAAAGTATGATGCTGCCAACTTCTTCGATAAATTACCAAATCAAATAAAATGTCTGACATACAGCAGTAACAGTTTTAAAAATAAATTGAAATCATACTTCCTTGACAACTGCTTCTACACCAAAGACGAATTTTTGAACAGGAATAAATAAATCTATAGGTATAATATATGTATTTTGTGCCGTTTAAGGGCATGGGCTATGTAATAAAAATTTTAAGCTTTTTTTGAAAAAAAAGTTCTTTCATGTGTGTATTTTTTATGCACTTAACACATTCCACACCATAATGGCTACCGTGAGATTAATCAATGGAACACGTAAATAACTAATTGCTCAGAAATCTGTGATGCACAACACTTGTTTGACCCTATGAACCTGTCACTAACATTTCCTCCCCATAAGTCGATTCTGAAGCTATCCTAATGCGTCAGTTATATGATTGTTCAGTCGCTTGCATCTGCTCACACAAAAACATTGTTGTAATTTAGTATGCCTTCTCTTGCAAGTACTGCCAACATTACCGAATACTACACGTTAAGCATCACAACTAGAACGCTCCATATCCCAACAGGTATTGGTTTCCAGGCATATAACTACCTGACTTTTTGATCATTATTATCTCACGTGACACTTAAATCTTCGCAATACAAATGTGGGGGGGGGGGTGAAGAGGGGGAAGAGGGACGGGGTACTTTATGTCCACCTTTCCAATATCTCGCAGTCTAATCATGTAAATTGCGTTTTAAAATTTTGAAATAAATAATTTTTGCTTTAATGATTTCTTATACCTGATTACGTAATTACTTAAATTTTTCAGTAGAAAACCTTAGTAGTATTAGTAGTTCATGTGACTTTTCGTAACAAACGTCATTTTCATATTTTCATTTCTATATTTCTATATTTTCATATATACATATATGTAGGATGTTTTAAAAGAATACACGTATTTCAAATGCAAATGTTTATTAAACTTTAAGATATACGAATATGAAACTTTACACATATATTTACGAACCTCTCAAGTTCAGATTACAGATATTCAATATGTCCTCCATCAGCGACACGAACAATATCACATCGATACTCGAATTCCTTCCATGATAGGGCAAGCTTGTCCTTCGTCACTGATGTTATGGCAGTACGGATCCGGTTCTTCAACTCTTCCAGGTTTTGTGGGAGTGGTGGTACGTAAACGTTGTCTTTAACGAAAGCCCACAGGAAGAAGTCAGAGTTTCTCAAATCCGGTGACCGTGGAGCCCAGCGGAGACACGCTAAGTCGCCACCTCCTTGACGACCAATCCATCGGTTCGGTAGAGTTTCATTCAGATATTCATGCGCTTGTCGACTCCAGTGAGGGGTGTCCGTCTTGTTATTGTAGGCATTTGTAACTACCGACTGGCAGTACGAGTTGATTTTGGAGGACTAAGTGGAAAGCAGTTTGAATTCGTACAACATTTTCTTCAGGAACACGAGGGCGGCCGGGACTCTTTCCTTTACATAAACATCCTGTATCTAGAAACTGTCGATACCATCTGCGAATGTTCCACACATTCGGTGGATCAATTTGGTGCCTCAATCTGAAACGTCGTTGCACTGTAATCACGGAAAGGCACTTCGCAAACTCGAGAACACAAAATGATTTCTGCTGCGGAGTAGCCATTTTAAGTATATGACGGTTGCCAAGCAAAACAGAAGACAACTGACATCTAGCAGCTATTAATATAAACTGTACAGTAGCCGAGACGAGGCGCAGCGATCGATAATTTGGACAAAATAATACTTTGTAATACGTATATTCTTTTTGAAACACCCTGTATCTTTAAAAAGTATGTTGTGAATGATAGTCGACAATAATTAACGAAAAAAATTTTTAAAAATGTTATGTTGGTAATAAGGTACCCCTCCCTTTGGCGTACACATTACGGAAAATGCGTTGGTATTACATCAGAAAATGTTATACCAATATCCAGAGTTAGAGCAGGGCACTAATGAGCAACAAGAAAGAGAGAGAAAATCGCTCTTCTCACATCATCTTCCTACAACAATGAGCTGCAAGTAGCGTCAAAAATTCCCTGGAAACTAAAGGGAATAGATCAAAGATCATGATGCTAACACAGAAAGGGAAGAAGGAAGTGAAAGAAAAAGGCCAAGGAAGAGGGAGACAAAAAGAAAATGAAACTGGGTCTACAGAAAACGAAATATTCGAAAACGACGAAGATGCAGTGTGTGTATATTGCAAGAAATTATATTCCACGTTAGCTGAGGATTAGATTCCGTGTCAGAAGCGCCTGTGTGCTCATATCTCGCGTGCTTGTGTGTTAGTGAGTATGATGAAGCCCAGAGTATTTGTAAGATGTGTCATCAAAGAAATTAAAAAAACCGTCTTAAAGACGCTTTCTTATTCTATTGATATAACAAACAGAATATATTATTTTATATTATCTTCATTTGCAAATTATATTACAAAAATATTTGATCAAAAAACGGTTCGTAATTTTTCTAAATCCTTTTTTTTTTTTTTTCGTCATTGATACTGTGCTGGTGTAAGCTGTTGCCAGCACATCAGTCGGAAAAGATGAAGGGCGAAGATCGATTAGTAGGCGCCGGATCAAGCGCACCTGTCACAGGAGAGGCCAGAGACACACCCACAAGCAACACGCCACCAACACCCTCTCGACAGCAAACATTGAGGCAGCCGTCGCTGACTGGAGGGCCTCACTCAGTCTTCCAGTTTAGCGTCTGTCAGCTTACTCGCAGCAGTAGCAGTGAGTAACTGAAGTTTGTAATAGCAAGATTACCAATATTGACATTACAGCAGTCTGCAAGAGGACTATTACTGATGAGCTTGTACTCTATTCAAGTTAAGTAAATGTTACCAGTTCTAGTAAATAAAGAACCATATCAATGCACGTGTGCTTTTGTGTTGTAGAAGGAGGATACCGACCACCCATAACCACATCCTCTCCCTTGCTGCCTTGCGCTACAAGACTCTACAGATACCCCAAAAATATGCTCCTAACGTTAGGAGGGGCCGTTCCGTCCCGCTCTCCCCTATACAAGGTGTCCCATTGATCTTGACCACCCTAAATAACTGTTTGTCTAGCTGCAAATTACAAAATGTTTCAAGCCAATGTTCTTTAGTCGTCATGGGGACATCAATCAGCATGATTTCCTTCGTTGTAGCTTTGTCTTTTATAAAGATATGAAAAGAGGTCAACGACAGCTTGATCACGAGATTGGCATTCCTAAAACCAGTGTACATCGTATTCTTACACGTCACCGGTTCCATCCTTACCATGTACACCTACATCAAGAATTGCAAGGCAATGATTTCCAGAATCGTGTACAGTTCTGTCAGTGGGCACAGCAGTAAATCCTCACCATCCCGAACTTCTATTCCAATGTTCTATTTACCGACGAATTTTCCTTCTCAAACAAAGGACAGGTAAATACAAGAACATGCATTATTGGTCCAGCGACAGCCCACGATGGCTTAAACAGGTGGAACATCAGCGTCAATGGAGAGTTAGCGTTCGGTGTGGGATGCTTGGTACTACAATTATTGGCCCTTATTTCATCAATGGTACTCTAAACTGCACAGCGTATGCCAACTTCCTCAGAGAAATTCTTCCTCCTCTTCTGGATGAAGTGCCACTAAGAACCAGAATGCGTATGTGGTATCGATACAATGGATGTCCAGCACACAATGCCTTGCGTGCACGTCGTGTTCTGAACGGAGGGTATCCTCCTAGATGGATTGGTCAAGGGGGAACAGTTCCTTGACCTGCTAGGTCCTGATTTAAATCTTCTCGACTTTTTTCTTTGGGGTGCATTAAAGACGTTGTCTATCCCGATATTCCAACAAATCCAGAGGACAAGCAAGAACGTATCGTGCTTGCTTGTAATTCTCTTCAGCAGCCAACACTGGAAGCAGTAAATAATTCTTTCATTTAACGGGTGGAACAGTGTATCGTCGTCCAGGGTCACCACTTTGAGCACCTCTGAATGTTCTACTCCTGGGCAGCGGTACAGGAGAGTCAAAGTCAATTTTGTGTTATGTTTTTACTTGTTTTTTATTTGTTTTATGACAACTCCAGTAAGTGGATTAGTTTGTGATCCCGGGCTTAAAGTCAATGTGGTCTTATGTAATTAATAACGCTGCGTTTCAGTGACTGGTACTTTGTGATACATTTTTGAATAGGTCTTTAGGAGAGGAAATTAATTACCGAAAAAAATACAGGGTACCATTTAAAGAAGTCATACCACTGGTCACATCTTTGTAAAAAACAAAGCTACAACGAAGGTAGTAGTACTGATTGATGTCCCCCTGACGGATAAAGAACTTTTGCTTGAAACATTTTGTAATTTGTATTTGGACAAACAGTTATTTAGGGTGTTCAAGATGAATGGGACACCCTGTAATTGACGGCGCCTGGCACATGTTTTTCTGCTGACCTCTCTTGATATATTGACAGAAGGTAATACTTTTCTTTATGTAAAGATAATAACGTATAGCATCACTTGGACATATATTAATGATTAAAGCAAGCGACGACCTTCAATACCATAGAGCTGACGAGCGGCATATGGCGCGACTTCTTGTCACTGCTGTCTTGAAATCGCCTTCAAACCGTGACAGAACCGTTCACTGATATAGGGATGCTTCTGTGGGCTTCAAGAGCACCTGACCTTTATCCTATTCATCAAGTGTGGGAGGACATAGGCGGTTTGTGTGGACCTGTTACTCAATTCCGACCAATGTTTTCCATGTCGTGTGGCTACATTATTGTGAATGGGAGTGCTACAGATTACCAATTATCCGTATGTATATACGTCGAGAGTCTACTGACAAAAATTCAATCAGCACAGTTGAAAAGGATGACAACGAGATTATACAACAGGATTCGGTCAAAAATAAAGTTTGTCACTACAAATGCAGGAATGTGCATTTGATAGTCCGGAATCTGTATCTCAGAGTGAAACTAGTTAGTGCCGTGGAAATGCTACAATTTGTACAGAACATAAATGCCCATCAAGACAGCTGCTTATCAGTATATTTGTCGGGGACGTTCGCTAACTCCTGCAAATATTATGAAAATAAACGTGCCAACACGCACACACACACACGCGCACACACACGCGCACACACACACGCACACACACACACACACACACACACACACACACACACACACACACAAACACACACACACACACACACTCAAAAAACAGGTACTGTGGTGTCACCGCCAGACACCACACTTGCTAGGTGGTAGCTTAAATCGACCGCGGTCCATTTAGTACATGTCGGACCCGCGTGTCGCCACTGTGTGATCGCAGACCGAGCGCCACCACAAGGCAGGTCGCGAGATACGGAATAGCACTCGCCCCTGTTGTACGACGACTTTGCTAGCGACTATACTGACGAAGCCTTTCTCTCATTTGCCGAGAGACAGTTAGAATAGCCTTCAGCTAAGTCCATGGCTACGACCTAGCAAGGCGCCATTAGCCTTACATAGTTTCATAGTTATCGTATGAAATGTCTCATCAAGAATGCTGTATTCACAACCAGGATAAATAAAAGTTAAGTATTCGAGGAGCTGCATACTTTTCTTATTAGAATTCACTACTTATCCTGTTCCAGAATTCACGCCCGTCTGCGTTAGATAGCGTGCATTTCGGCCTCCTCTATCTACAAGGTATTGGCACATTTGCCAACACATCAGGTACCTTCATTTACATCCACATGGATACTCTGCAAATCACGCAAGTGCCTGGCAGAGGGTTCGTCGAACCACCTTCATAATAATTCTCTGATATTCCAATCTCGAACACCGCGCGGAAAGAACGAACATCTATATCTTTCCCTGCTAGCTCTGATTTCCCTTATTTAGTTATGATGATCGTTTCTCCCTATGTAGGTCACCATCAACAAAATATTTTCGCTTTCGGAGGAGAAAGTAAGTGACTGAAAATTCGTGACAAAATTCCGCCGCTACGAAAAACGCCTGTGTTTTGATGTTGTCCATCCCAAACGCTGTATCACATCCGTGACACTCTCTCCTCTATTTCGGGATAACAGAAGATGTGCTGCTCTTCTTCGAACATTCTCGATGTAGGAATTCCAGAATGCGCAGCAGTACTCCAAAAGAGGACGGACAAGCGTACTGTAAGCAGTCTCTTTAGTAGATCTCCTATATTTTCTTCCTACCATTAAAACGCAGTCTTTGGTTTGCCTTCCCCACAACATTTTGTACGTGTGCTTCACAATTTAATTTGTTCGTAATTGTGATTCCCAGATACTTAATTGAACTTAGGGCCTTTAGATTTGACTGATTTATCGTGTAATCGAAGTTGACGCATTCTTTTTAGCACTCATATGGGTGATCTCACACTTTTCATTGACTAGTATCAGTTGCCAATTTACGAACCATGCAGATATCTTTAGCAGACTAGCACTTCCAAATTGTTTGTTTGTTCTGTAGCTAAGATGTTAAGTCCCTGAATTTTTATTATTCATATTTCATTACCTCCCATGGTATCACTTGTACTCTGAAGCGAAGAATGAGGACTGATACATTTCAAAATAACAGAAAGGCACATTCTTTGCAGCAAGCCTAGTTTCTAAATCCGGCTAGTGCAAAAATAACTAAGAATAAGCATGCTCTCAGTAACTGTTAAACTTCCCTGTTTAAGGGAGTAAGTAAGTGAAGAATATTATACTGTTTAACTTAATAGCAATTTCAATTACTTTCTTTAAAACTAAAAGTAAAGATGATGTAAACAGAAAATGAAGTGTGCTAAAACGTATTCTGCTGCGGCGTAATAATTAGTAATATTATAAATGAAACCGGCACACTAGTAAAGATTAAAGACGTCAAGATTGGTAAGCTATGAAGAAGATATCGTTGTGAGACCTAGTGCATACCAGCAGCTCCTATCGGAAGTGATCGGCTCGCATCTTCTCTCCGGGATTACGGTAGCTCGATGCCATCAAGGACCAAGCCACATCGACCAGTATATGCCTTTTTTACGACTCCCATTTGGACACCAGCTGACGTATCTGACGGTAAAAATCCGATGATGGAGCACAGGCTATGACGTAACACAAAGAAAGAACAGCAACCACGCGAATGAATGAAACTAACAGCCTACCACATTCTATGGATGACCAACTGATAATAACCCGCTTCTCTGGGGTTTTAGTTTTATATGTGTAATAATGGACAAAAAGACTACTGTGGAAGAGTTTTCGGTTACTTTTTTTCTTTTTTTCTGTACGGCTATGAAGTCTTTATATTAAATTGAAGTCTTATATGCTGTATTTGATGTTTGGTTGTGTGGCTCACATCCACACATATTTTCTGCCTCTCCGACACGTGAAAACGAAACGTAACAAGGTTCCTTTAAATTAACTACGCAATAGTGAAATGTTTGACCCTGAGCCTTATTCATTGTCATACTATAAGTTCATTTCTCAGGAAGCTGTAACATTTAAAAGAAAATGGCATATGAGTTGAGATCAATGGGATTCTTGGAATGAAAACAGATTTTCCTTTATGCTCCCCAGTTCAAATTATTGCTCCAGTCATATAACGAAATAGTTTTTGACACACATTCTTGTGCATTACATAATTTGGGTGAGTTAATATTTCGTAATAGTGTTACTGGCGAGCCAGTTTTCAGTTTCAATGCATGCAGGGGCATACCAGAGGGATTTAATAAGTTTAAAAATTCGTTTGGAAAATTGAAACTTTCTTTTTGATCCTCTATTGTATCTATATACATGTTGTTTCTGCTCCTGTAATCATCTTCTGTATTTGGTCATTTATTAATTACACTATCTCATTCCTTTGTGTTAAAATTGTTCGTTCACACAACCAGTCTTCAGAATTTCCTGCAAATATGTGAGTTTGTGTGTCTCCTGTCATTATTGCACGCATATTTTCTTTCTAAGTAAACTTTTCGACATTATCGCAAAATATTAATCTCTTTGAAATCTTGGTTTTGGAATTACCGTAATGTTTGCCGAAAGTCCCATGATAGTAGCAATAAAACTCCTCCGATTAATATGTTGTTTCACCGAAGACCTTGTTGCGTTGAGTGCTTCAAGACCTTTTTTATGGGGCAGTGCGCATTCGTTCCATATAATCGTTTTTCACTGTTTTAAAAGTTTACCACGCGCCGTAGATCTCGTTATATCACTGGAAACTCTATGCAAAGATAACACACGAAATTTTTGTTGGCAGCGCCGATTCTTAATTACGTTAGCATTACAATTTTTGTCAACAATAACCGCCCACTTCCACCCACCGCGACGAAAACACCATAGTGCAGAATGCGAGATTTAAGGCTACTCCCATGCATTAACGCCATTGGTCTGCAGTGAATAGTTTTGGCTACAAAGTGAAATATACGGGTTCGTTGGTTCCGCACATCGGTATGTACGTGATAGTTAAAGGCAACTGTGCCGATACTGTACACAAGTTTTCGCGAGCAGTTTCTCCTTTGTTTCTTCTTCCTGTAATTATTGAAAATGATATTGAGACGCGCTATGGAGAGATTACAGCAAGCAATTTATGTTGGCAGCGCCGAGTCTTAATTACATCAGAATTACAATTTTTGCCACTCTCTTCCACCCTCCGCGATCAAAACACTATAGTGTACAGTGGAAGACAGAAGGCTACTCCCATGCATAAACGCCATTGGTCTGCAGTGAGTAGTTTTGGCTACAAAGTGAACACGTCTCATAATATATATATATATATATATATATATATATATATATATATATATATATATACTTTTTTCTGTCAATATGTCAATATTAAAGTAGGTATATATACACGAACTTTAATATTGACAGAAAAAAGTTAAATCAATACACAAGCCTACATACTGTACTCCCTCGTGAAATCTTTTGGAATATGTGAGCGTATTTTGAGATTAAATAGCCATGAAGAGTTTATACAAATGTACATATGATGGAAATTCGCTTGTGCATCTACACTATAAGGGTTCTGTCTAGTTCGCAACTGACATTACCTTAATGGCACCGTGATTACGTTAAAATGCAGATAACTTCATTCTGAAATAAAGAGAAACAGTAAGTACCATTTAATCCACTTACTTTAACGGAAATAAAGTGAAAATCCAAGAAAGATTTTCTCATGGCAATACAAGATTAAGACAATACCTCAAATACTTCGCTGTTACCAGTGGACACCGCCTCCTCCTTATCGATTTGTTTTTCATTACTGAATATTTTGTGCACAGTATACCATATGGTAATACTTGCAACACTACCTACAGTAAAAATCTTAATATCGTTAAATAAAAACTTTAATATTATTTCTTTTCGCACACAATTCACCTAGTACAGACGAAATTAGCCTTTTTCTCTACGTTTCCTTGAAATTCCACTGAAGAACATTATTAGCAAAACCTCCTGAAACGACTTTCGCTTACTCACTATTATGTACTGAAACAAATGCGAACACTAGATTAATCCTAAAATTCATTTTGCTGTTCTTGGTTTAACATCGACATATTTATGATATCACCAAAATTTCTCCGAATCTAGTGAAACTGAGAACCATAACGGCTGGGAACTATGTTCATACGTTACTATTGTATAATATATATGAAAGCAGTTATCGAACAATAGTCTGAACACCATTGTTAGGAAGTTACATTTCCGTCATCTGATGTCTCAATGTAAAGTTTTACATTTTGTGATAAAACAGAAACGGAAACCACTTATTTCACCACAATTTTAAATACAGATAATGCATACAGTATACAGACTTTGAAGGTTCAGCAAAAGCATATGTGTCCACTTTACTTCATTATCCCTTTGATTTATATAAGATATCACAACGGCTGACGACAATGTCTCAGCAACGTCATATAATTTTCCAGGAGACCACGAGTTCACAGCTCTTTGTGTCTGGAGGCAAGAAAACGTCAATAACAAATCACCACTTTAGTGGAGGACAAAAAGTGGGATGTCTTTTAGTTTATACATCTTGCAGTTCGACCTAGTAACAGTCCTGTTCTCGTGAAATAAACAGCAAAAATAATAATAACTGGCGGCTTCTTAAACTCAGTAATTCATCGTCAGTTGTAAAAGGCCACTGGAGTGCAAATAAGTTGCAACAGCAGATAAACGCTTAGCCTGAAATATATACTGTGAAAATTCAGTTCCCTGGCTATAAAGCGACTGCTATACATATAATTGCACAAAAGATTAAAGAAATGGAAGTACTTCATTGGATATAACACAAAAAAAGTAAAGGTAATTTTGAAAATGTGGTTGGGATTACTTTTTTGTCGCGTTTCGAGCTCCTGATATATGATCCCTGTTCTGAATGAGAGTATTCCGTATCTAAAACGCTCACACACTAACAACCTGCATTCTTCCTCATCGAGATTTCCTTTCTGCAAGAAACTACTTCTCTCTGCGCTGTTGCCTCTGTCAATTTTGTTTCGCTATCTATGTCATGTCCTCAATTTACCACAACCTGATTTCCCTCATTTCATCTGTGAGAGCTTAATTCAGAACTGCAACGTGAATGAGGAAACCATTTTAAATTTACCACAGCTGGGATCCACAAGTCTCTGTTAACTGCTCTTTTATCAACCATGTTCACAGATTTTTATATTCAGTGCGAAATTGAGCAGACACCGAGGAGAGACACAGTAATCATTTGCAATTCATATTAGCGTGAATTCTAAAACTCAGTGGACGCAGTTCAGACGACCTCACCGGAAAAGCGTTAAATTTTCCGAGAATTAGGGCACGTTGTGTCAGTTTAACTATTGCGAAAGTTCATTTCAAGAAACGGATTCGCTTAAAATTCCGTATTTCCCTCCTTAAAAGGGAGACGCTAATTCGTTACCTCATTTGGGACCACACAATACTGTTAAGTATTTCGGAGAGCATGTAAAGATTAATTTATGAGAAGTCCTTTTTGAAACAATCGATGGTTTGGTGCCTGCGATGCACGAGTCAGAATGTTAAAACAGCATCACCGTCTTTAAGATCAGTGTACATTGGTTCACACGGAATACAAATACATACAGCCTACTGTTGTAACAACGACTGTGGCTTCACAGAATGGCTCATCTTTCTCTCATAAAGTACCATGTATTGGTTTATAACAGAGACTATGTTCTTTTTGGACTATGTTTATCCTCGCTATACAGGAGCCAAAATAGCAGCGATTACTCAAGAGCTTAGAGTCACCAAACACATGCAGTTGAAGGCTTTTTTTTCGAGTACCACCCCGTGAAGTGTAGGATCATGAATTTATTGTTTGTATGTTTTCGAATATACGGCATTATGTCTGAGAAAACAGCATTGGAAAATGAGTAATTAAAACTATCGACAGGAACACGCATAACAAGATATGATTACTATACTAGAATTATAGAATTTTTGCAACCGTGCACAAACTCTAGGAACTGATCGATGAGAGGACATAGAAGGTATAATGAACTTACGTTAGGAAATGCATGGTTTCCATGCTAGAGACCATTTATTCAATGACACATTGTTACAAATACTGTGGTCTAATATGCGCTGTGCAGCCACAGTTATAGTATGTGCTGAAAATGGTTTCCATGTGCCTCAATGCGCGCCGCAGCATGTTCTGTCTCACACGTTCACATCGACCAGGCTGCATCCGAACTGTGTCAAAGGCAGCATGAATACGCTGCTCAAGTGTCTCCACATCTGGAGTGGGCTCTGCATACACGACACTTGTGAGATGGTCCCATAACCAGAAATCGCACGGATTGAGATCCGATGAACGAGCAGCCCATGCAACTGGATCCCCTCGTACGATCCATCGACCAAGGAATACACGGTTAAGATGCATCCGGACGTTAACGGCGAAGTGGGCTGGAGCACCCTCATGTAGCAGCTACATAACACTGCCAATCATCAATGGCATTTCTTCCAGCAGGGGAGGCAAACTCGCCTGCAAGAAACGCCGGTAGTTCCGGCTTGTTAGGCGACGTGGAAGGAAGAGTGGTCCCAAAATACGGTCGCCAATTATTCCGGCCCACACATTCCGGCTGCACCGATGCTGATGATACGCTGTCACCATACCATCTGTTCTCCATAATATCCTATAGATCACTGTTATGAAAGTTGAAGATACCACTCCACGTAAAGGTGGTCTCATCTCTGAATAGGATGAATGACACAAATCTCGGGATCGTGGTCTCCTGTTGAAGAAACTAGTGACAAAACTGTTCCCGATGTGGAAAGTCTGACTCTAGTAAGCCGTGCATACGCTGTAAGTGATAAATGTGATAACAATTGTCATGGAAAACGTTCCATACGGTTGTCTGCCTTATCCTGTAGTGGAAGGCCAACTGCCTGGTACTGACACGGCGGTCCAAGTCTGCTCTGGTATGTCCTTCATGAATTCCTGCTGGCTGAAGCGACCCTATCTCAGACAAACGGTCAAACACTGTTGTAAACATTGGATGCTGTGGTTGTTGTCGGCGGGGATAGGTCTCCTCGCCGTCCGTTGCCATTTGCCTTTCCGTAAGTAAACACCAGTCGGCACGCTCTCGATTCGAATACGGAACCATTGTGTACAACGCTGCGTTACATCCACTATCAAGTGAATAAGAAAGAGAACAACATTACCAGTCACTATGGCAGAAAAGGTTGCCAGGGCGTGACGTATGAGTAACAGTACTACCCCCTAGGAGGAAACCATGCATACTGCAAGTGTGACTGCATAGTACAGCGCATATTAGCCCGCAGCCTCTGTAACGAAGTATGATTGAATAAATTATCTCTGGCACGAAAACCATGCATTTCTGGACATAAATTCATTAGACCTTTCTTGTTCGGTATCTTCTCATCGATCAGTCCCTACAGTTTCTACACGGTGGAAAAAATCGCCCTATATATAATTCTCATTAATGCAGTTACAAAAATTGCTCATACGACGCATATCATTTACTCTTGATAATAGGTTTGTCCATACGTTCACATAAAATTTTGTGCTGATTTCATACAGTCATATACATTTCGTCGAATTGCATTTTATGACAACATATTGGGATGCCATAGCTCCTTGGAGTTTGTGTTTCGTGACAACACTGTGTGATTAAATATACCCTGACACCACCAAAAACATACGTTTTTCATATTAGATGCATTGCGCTGCCGCCTACTGCCAGGTACTCCATATCAGTGACCTCAGTAGCCATTAGACATCGTGAGAGAGCGGAATGGGGCGCTCCGCCGAACTCACGGGCTTCGAACGCCGTCAGGTGATTGGGTGCAACTTGTGTCATACGTCTGTACGTGAGATTTCCACATTCCTAAACATCCCTAGGTCCACTGTTTCCGATGTGATAGTGAAGTGGAAACGTGAAGGGACAAAAGCGTACAACTCGACCTTGTCTGTTGACTGATAAAGACCGAAGACAGTTAAAAAGGGTCGTAATGTGTAATAGGCAGACATCTATACAGACCATCACACAGGAATTCCAAAGTGCATCAGCACCCACTGCAATTACTGTGACAGTTAGACAGTAGGTGAGAAAACTTGGGTTTCATGGTCAAGCGGCTGCTCATAAACCACACATCACTCCGGTGAATGCCAAACGACGTCTCGCTTGGTGTAAAGAGCGTAAACATTGGACGATTGAACAATGGAAAAACGTTGTGTGGAGTGACGAATCACAGTACACAATGTGGCGATCCGATGGCAGGGTGTGGGTATGGTGAATGCCCCGTGAACGTCATCTGCCAGCGTGTATAGTGCTAACAGTAAAATTCGGAGGCGGTGGTGTCATGGTGTGGTCGTGTTTTTCATGGAGTGGGCTTGCACCCCTTGTTGTTTCGCGTGGCACTATCATAGCACACGCGTACATTGATGTTTTGCGCATCTTCTTCCTTCTCACTGTTGAAGAGCAATTCGGGGACGGCGATTGCATCTTTCAACTCGATCGAGTACCTGTTCATAATGCACGGCCTGTGGCGGAGTGGTTACATTATAATAACATCCCTGTAATGGACTGGCCTGCACAGAGTCATAACCTGAATCCTATAGAACACCTCTGGGAAGTTTTGGAACGCCGACTTCATGTCAGGCCTCACCGACCGACATCGATAACTCTCCTCAGGACAGCACTCCGTGAAGAATGGGCTGCCATTCCCCAAGACACCTTCCAGCACCTAATAGAACGTATGCCTGCGAGAGCGGAAGGTGTCATCAAAACTAAGGAAGGAGGGGGGGGGGGGGGGGGGGGAGGGCACACCATATTGAATTCCAGCATTACCAGTGGAGGGTGCGACGAACTTGTAAGATACTTTCAGCCAGATGCCCGGACATTTTTGGTCACATAGTATATCTCTTCCATCTGATCAGACATCAGTTGACTTCTTCTTATGTTGTCAGTTGTTACCTTGCGAAGACGACGCAATCAAAATAGAAGAACACATGTTTTCCAGAATTCTGTGAACGTGTGTTACTGGTAGAACAATACGATACCGTGGTCTAAAAACACATGGTGCGACAATGCAATGCTTGCATAGACAGCAATTTGAAGCACTTTATGAATGTAGTAGTGTATGCAGCTGTGCACTTAAATATTATTGCAGAAATAAGGGTCATTTGATTTTTATGATCGTCATTAAATGCATGCTAAGCTGGAATTTTCTTAATTTCTGCAATAAGTTTCAGTTCGTTCCAGAATTCCTTGATACAAACATGTACATTTACCCTTGTCAATCAATTGAAAATGTTTATTTTTAGCAAGATAAACCCCTGTATATTTTTGATGAGCTTTGATCCCAAGGTTGACAAACAGGTCATCCTCTTGCAGTTGTCATTCCCTGCCGCTGTGGCCGAGCGGTGGCTTCGAATCCTGCCTCGGGCATCGATTTGTGTATTGTCGTTAGGTTAGTTAGGTTTACGTAGTTCTAAATTCCAGGTGACTGATGACCTCAGATGTTAACTCCCATAGTGCTTAGAGCCATTCGAACCATTTGAACAAAACGCTACTTAAAGAGACTGCCTAAAAATCTGTGTGTTAAATCGGCCGTATTTTGTGCTGCGGTAGCTATGTAATCAACAATAGCGGCTCTTATAATGTAGTCCTGCGGACGTCACTTCGGTTCCGAATCAGTAGGAAGAGTATGTGGCACCGTAATTCGACTACATTCAAACAGCAGTGACATGCCACTGACACATCATCTGCATCGGTATCCTGAATAGTTTTTCGGGAGCTTCAATCAGCTTCCCCTGTGCTCTCAATGGAAGTTCCACTCATATTCATCCAGTTGCGAAAATTGCGCTCATATAGAACATCGTGACTTCTCTAAACTAATAAGTACAGTGCTCTAAACAAAAGGTCACTCTTTCACCATGTCCAATACTATTCTGAGCTCACTGTTTAATGCTGATGTTGATGGGGTTCCTAATTTGTCCACACCACAGCTCTTAGACTACTGTCTGCCATTGTTTCGTGCATGTATACCCGGTGGCTATAATCAAAGTGCAACAATTCACAGAGGTCTAGTGTGGGCTGTAATTATCGTATGGCAGCGTAACTTGGTAGATATTTTACTGTGTTGATGCGGAACCGATTTTAGTTTATAAAAAAGATTACTTTCAATTTTGACTACCAAGTGCAAATCTGGCGCTATGAATGCCCGAAAGATGTATAGAAGTGTTGCTATATATAATGGCTTATGAGTGCGACGTGCGCAGAAAGGGCAAACAAGTGCGAAATGCATAATGTTGATTTCATTATTAAATGTCACTTTCATAATTTGTTTTTTGTGAGCACAAGAGACATCGACTAGAAGCTGCATCCACAAAATGACGTTATCAATAGTTGCTTGCAGCAGTTCCGGTGGAATCTGAGCAAAGTGTTTCTGTATACCCGCTTCCAGATCAGTTAGAGACCGAATGTGTCCCTGGTAAACGCATTCTTTTAGATATTCCCAGAGTCACATGGATTCAGATCAGGTGACCTTGCACCACATGCTTCTGGAAAATCTCTGGACATAACACAATCGTGGACAATTGCATTAAGCAGAACTCTCCCTGAGCGAGCAACATGAGGTGCTGTCTCAACTTGCATGCAAACAGTGATTTTCGTACAGTTGTGCATTTCCAAAGCAAGAATCACATATAGAGCATGGAGGTGCAGACGTCACGGTACACCTGACAGGCCCTCTGGGTGTATGCTCTTCAAAGAACAACTGACTTAGAATAAAGATGCTTATGAATCCACACCTCACAATCACACACGACGAGTGCACTAGCTCTTCTTACACAGCATGCGGTATAACATTACCCCAAGTTCGGCAATTCTGTGAAACCACCGCGCCCTGCGGTACAAAATAAGCCTCGTCATTCCACAGAATATTGTCAGGCCACATGTTACCAACATCGTTCGGTGCCAGAAACCGGAAAGCAAATTCAGAACATCGCTGCTAATTATGAGGTTTCAATTTTTTCGTCTCGTTCTTGTACGGGTACCACGGTAAAATGACCACAAAATTTTCTGTATTATTGACCATGGGATGGATAATTCTCGTGACACAGCACGAGCAGTAACATTACCCGAGGCACGTACTTCATGGTCAGTTACGGAAACAGCAATCTCGTCAGTAGCTCAACCAGGATACGCCACCTTCATCTTACAGGTGCCACAACACGCTCACCTGAGTTTTCGCATTTCATCAAAATCATCTCATTTAAAACATTTAATGACATCGGGCCTCTCCTCATACATTTCAGTCGTCGATACTCTCTCAATGTAGCACTGTAATTGCTGTCTTTCGCATAAAACAGTTTCGCTGACAGCGCTCTGTCTATCTTCTCGGTAGCCATACTGTCCGCTCGCTCACGTTACCGCTTGCCAAATTGTACCGCTACCGCCCAGATCCGGACACTGTCTCAAGTATACAGTGTCCTGAACGAGTGTGACGAAAAGAATGTAAGAAAAACTTAACGCCTAGCTTTATTGGTATTTACGCCCGGCAAGAGCGTGAATAGAGCACTTATTTGGCGGAGAGTACACAAGAAAGAATGATGATAATATAGCGGACCGGGATCTATACCTTCGTAAAATAGTTCTCTCAGCTCTGATTATTTAACAGCATGTGACTCACAGCCTTGTTAATATAGGATTGCGTGAGGCGCTGTTAGAATCTGTTAAAACTGATGTCTACGTGGAGCTTTCATAGAGACAAAAACGTAAACATAATCTCAGGGATTATATTTCGTGTTATCACATTAAAATATTGCTGCAGTATATCTTTGCCGTAGAGAAATTTAATTAAAAGAAACCTTTGAATTAAAGAAAGTATTTACACATGAAAGAAAAATGCACAAATAGCTTAAATTACCATATATTATTTAAAATTCAAACAATGCGAGATGGCCGTCGTAGCGTGCATTTTCTTCAAGGCTAGAACAGAGAGTGTGTGTAATAAGGCTGATCTTTTTGTTTTGTTGCACCATCTAGTAAAAGAACAATTACATTGCTACATAGATTCTACGTAGTCTGTTTGAACCATTATTATTTCGTTTCACTGTCAATTATCGTTCTGACAACTATACGCGCATTTTCAGAGTCCCCGTATGATATTTTCAATAATTTAAGGTTTTACAATTTTCACTTTACTTCGTTTTGAGTCCGACTTGTCGTCGCACGATTTAATATATTGTACGGCGTATCGGTACAAAATGACAGCATAGATGTCACATTGTGATAGAAACAGTGTACAGCGCCAGATTTAAACCTGGTGGCCACAACTGGAATTAATTTGTTTTCTAGAGTAAATCCGCATTATCGCATAAGCAACTCTACCAAGTTTCACTGCCACACGATAATTGCAGCTAGTAACTAGTCATATACCTATGTTATTTGTGGTAATCATTTTCTGTTTTTGTTAGTATGAAAAAATGGTGGTAAAGTCTTACCGAAAGAGAAACATCATACGCAAATCCGTATTTCTAGCTGTATATCTATATATCAATATCGAATATATAGGTAAATGACAAATTACAAGTCCAATGTCTGAGGATTAGTCCTAGGATTTATTTTCATTTTTAGAACTTATGGCTTTCTACACTTTTGCAATGATTTAACAATGTGAAAATTGCCGAGTTGCATCGGTTTTCTAAGATAGTCACTTATCTTAAACTGTCAGTCACGCATTAACAGTATGTCAGTTCAAAGAGCGTAGGAAGGGAAGGGCTACCACCTTCAATAGCGCCATCCCTTGTGAAGCACTGTGGTTTTCAAACGAACCCTCCAATTAAGGATGGCTTTACTATTTTCTGATTCAGTGCAGCCGGTGGAACGCAAAAAATTTCGGTATTCATGACTTACATTCTGCACCGTGAATAGTAGACTAATATCTCATTAAGTGGAAGTATTACTTGCGAGAAACCATTTCACAGATTTTACTGATTCACCTTTCAGGAAGTTTCAGTCCTGATTTGAGTACATGTTGCTCATTCTTGAATCCTGTGATGATTCATATTGACAGAGCGTCACATTAACTTACTTGCTCATGATGAAAACTGTCAAATCAATAAAATCCTTACCTTAGATCATAGTGTTATTATCGTTTTCATTGTTACATTCGTTTTGTAATTACTTACTTCGTTGTTTCGCTACTCTAATTTTTCATTGTTTTAATAAGTGCTTTATGTGATATAAGAACTACAATTTATGATGGAGAACATCGAAAATTTGGCTAAGAGTATGACATGAGGATAATTACAGAAAATATCATGGTGATGAAAATCAGCAAATACACTGATGGAAACAGAAGGTAGGTGTACATCACGGCTTGAATATACTATTTATTCAAACAGAGATTTGGCATACTGACGCAGGGAAACGCAGTGATTGTCTTTTAATTTTTATTACATTCATACCTATATCGGCAAAAGTTAAAATGTGACTACTGTTTGCGCAGTAGTTAACACGCTGGGCTCGCATTCGGCAGGCTTCAAACCCGCGTTCGCCCATCCAGATTTAGCTTTTCCCTAAATCACTCCAGGCAAATGCCGAGGTGGTCCCTTTGAAATGGCACGGCCGATTTTCTTCCCCATCCTTGCCACATTACGAGCTTGTGCTCCGTCTCTAATGACCCCGATGTCGACGGGACGTTAAATCCAATGTTCCTTCCTTGCTTACCGCCCCATTATCAAACTGAGTATTCCTTGATGCTCCAGTATGTTACCTATCCACCGATTCCTTTTTTTTAGTCTAGTTTTACAATACATTTCCTTTCTCCCCAGTGCGACTCAGTACCTCCTCATTAGTTATTCGGTCTGCTCATTTAATCTTCAGCGTCTTTCATATGACCGCATTTCAAAGTCTTCCAGTCTATTAAGAAAAAACTTCCTAACACATAACATTCAGTGTTATTCATCTTCTTCAGATATGCTTGTGTTGCTATTGCCAATGTACATTTTGTATCCTCTGTACTTCAACCATCATCAGCTATTTTGCTATCCGAATTACGAAACTCATATACCTCTTTTGGTATCTCATTTCCTAATATAATTCACTCAGTATTGTCTGATTTAATTCGACTTCATAACATTACCCTTGTTTCACTTTGTTAATGGCCATGTCATAATCTCTACTCTAGGAACTACCCATTCCATTCAACTGTTCTTCCAAGTCCTTAGCAGAAAATGGCATAACTATTACGTCATCAGTAAACCACTCTTCTTTTTTAACTGAACTTTCAAGTCCCTTTCCATTTCTCTCCATGGTTTCCATCATTTATTGCTTACTCTCAAACCTCCCGATTTCAGACACTCATATCGGTTCCAAACATTATATGTCGATAAGAGTATAAACCAAAACACCGATTTAGTTCGTGCTCTGTACTGTCGTCCAGTAGAACATGCGTAAACGATAATTAAAAGTATCACTAGAGTTACGGAGCACAGGAAAAGCGTGTGTGTGAGGTATTGTATTGTAGATCTCATGTGGGTGAGAACGTAGAGCGTTCGGTTGTTATACCAAAAGTCCCGCGATCAAACGCCACTGATGACAGCTTTTATTAACTGCTTATGAGTGAAACTGTTATGGGATACGCCGGCTTGAGCGGCCGTGCGGTTCTAGGCGCTACAGTCTGGAAGCGAGCGACCGCTACGGTCGCAGGTTCGAATCCTGCCTCGGGCATGGATGTGTGTGATGTCCTTAGGTTAGTTAGGTTTAATAAGTTCTAAGTTCTAGACAACTGATCACCTCAGAAGTTAAGTCGCATAGTGCTCAGAGCCATTTGAGCCATTTGTTATATGGGAGAACATTTATCTGACATGTAAAAGGACTTCTCGGTGTTTGTAAAATGTTCTTTAGGCACACAGCTTTCACTTCATTAATTGAACATTATGTACTTATTGTTGATCTTATTATTTTGTTTATTAATAATTGTTATTATTACTATTATTCCGCACGTGTGATGCAATTGTTTCTTTACTTTTTTGTTCTGATTGTATATTCTGTGAAACTAAAAATGTACTCTATAAGCTTACTACTTTCAAAAAAAGAAGCGAAAGCAGATTGCCAAGGGAACATCAGTGTAAACTCCAAACAGCCATTTTACATGTCATAGACGTATTGTCCCATATAACACTTTCACGCAAAATACAGAAAAAAGTTGTCGTCATTGGGGTATGAACGCGGGACCGTTGGTACAAGGCTCTGACGCTCTACCAACTTCCCAACGGAAGCATAATGTATTATGCTCTTGATGTGTTCCATAGTTCTGGTCTTACTTTTAATTAACGTTTACGACCGTTCTGCTGGATGACAGCACACAGCACGAACTAAATCACTGGTTGATGCTCTATTGACATACAATGCTTGGTACCGATCTGAGTGTCTGACTTCTAGAGGATCGGGTGTTAGTGTATGGCTGAAATAACATTGGGGACAGGATACAGTACATCTTTCATGTCTTTGTTATTTACAGCTGTAATCTTGTTTCCGGACATGCTATAATTAACCTGATACTCCTTGTATTTTATCCCTGCTACCCTGAGATTTTCAAAGACTGTAGTCCAATCAACACTACTGAAAACTTTCTTTAAATCTGCAAAGGCTATAAACATAAATTAGCCTTCCTTGAGCCCGTCTTCTAAGATACAGTATATCTTCACATATACAGCATATTTTACATCATAGTTACCTAAGATAGTAACAGTTTTAATATGAGAACTATTGTTAAAATGATATTAGTGTTTGAAGTGGCGGTGTCAATAAATTATACTGGGTATGAATTTACAAATTTAATACTGGTATTACTTGTACTACTTTAGCTGCAGCTACTAATACTCATAATAGTAATTACAATAATGATATCAATAATAATAACTGTAACATTAATAACAATATTGATAGTGGCAGACAGAAGAATTTATATGTCTATAATATTGATGTTTCCTGCTACAGTCAATTCTGGGAAAAGGAAATTTAAGGAGAATACGTCGACCAAGAATACTGAGAATTGAGGAATATTAAGTTCGAAAGAGGGATGTACACAGGTAACGAGTGAGAACAGGGACAATGGTAACCTTATTGTTGCTTTAGTGTATATGTCATTACGAGTCTTCTGAAGCTGCAGATATTCTTTAATATAATACTGAGGGTGTTCCAGAGTCGGCTTCCTGTTACTGACAAGGACTTCGAGACGATGGCTGAACGATGGAGTGGAACAGAACCGATGTTGCTCTGTTGGGAATGGGTGTTTCTGCCGTGTTGTACAGATAAAAGTGTTAAGATCGATGAGCGATGTGAGGGACAGTTTTCATTGATAAGACAGTAGAGGAGACAGAGGGTCAGGAAATCTCTCTGCTTGTATGGACGCGGTCAGGATAGCTCGTATATAATGGTGAAATGTGATCAAAGAGTAGAACATCACAGATACAACGAACACATGCATCCTTAATAAGTTCCAGGCGTCGTGAGCTTTTCTGAGAGGAGCCTGCAGGATGACATCAGTGTAATCAATAATTGAGGGGTAAAAAAGTTTGTACCATTTTCTTTTTCAGGTCAAGAGGGAAGAACTTTTTATACTTTTGTAGGGTATGGAGAGATGCTGATGTCTTTATTTTTGTCTTTATTTTATATGTGCAGTTCCTTACTACCAAATTGAGGAGCAAATCTCCGTCCATATGGAATGTGTCAGTACATGAAATTACTATAAAAAAGTAATAATAGATAAAATAAAATGTTTATGAATCCTAAAAAGACGACAGGCTATAAGTTTATACAAACGCAATCAACAATGTGAACAGGAATTAGCCTAATTTTTCAAGGAACTTCTCAACAGAATGGAAGGAGTGACCCATGAGGAAACTCTTCAGTTTGGATTTGAAAGAGCTTAGATTACTGCTAAGATGTTTTAATTCTTGTGGCAGCTTATTCAAAATGGATGCAGCAGAATACTGCACGCCTTTCTGCGCAAGAGTCAGGAAGGTGGAATGCAAATGCAGAGTAGATTTCTGTCTAGTACCAACTGAGTGAAAGCTGCTAATTCTTAGGAATAAGCTCATATCGTCGGCAACAAACGGCATTAAATAATATATATATATATATATATATATATATATATATATATATATATATATATATATATATATATATACTGAGAGACCAATGTCAGAATACCCAGACTGATGAACACAGGTCGACGAGAGGTTCGTGAACTTACACCACTTCTTGTCCAAACCAACGGTTTCCGAGCCAGATATACCCTTTGAGAATGGGAAGATTTACCCCAAAATATAATGATATAATGTCTTACATCATAAGCCAATGAAAATAAGCGAAGTAGATTACTTTTCGTGTCGAACTATCACTGTTCCAATAATAAAAATGGTTGCATTAAGTCTTTGATCATGATCCTGAAATGGGCTTCTCATGACTCTTTACTACCTAACTGAACGCCTAGAAATCTCAATAATCATATGCCTGTTCTGTGTTAATAGAACGTCACGTTCAGTTCAAAAAATGGTTCAAATGGCTGTGAGTACTATGGGACTTAACATCTGGGGTCATCAGTCCCCTAGAACTTAGAACTACTTAAACCTAACTAACCTAAGGACATGACACACATCCATGCCCGAGGCAGGATTCGAACCTGCGACCGTAGCGGTCACGCGGTTCCAGGTTCAGTTGAACCGTGTGTTAGAAACTGTATGTTATTTAGCATTAGTTTTTTACTACAAGCCATGGACACAACATCCTTTACTACCAAACTAGTGTCATCAGCCAACAGAAATATTTTAGTCACCTGTGATACCAGGAGACATGTTATTTACATAAAAAATTAACAGAGTAGCCCCAGTACTGATTCCTGGGGACCCCCCACTTGACCATGACCCACTGGACCCCACATAATAGCCATTCTCAATACTGTTGAGAATGACCTTTTTCTGCCTGTTCTTAAAGTAAGAGATGAACCAGTTCTGAGCTTCTCCCCATATTCCATAACGGTCCAACTTCTGGAGGAATATTTTGTGTTCAAAACATTCAAACGCCTTAGTTTAATCAAAAAAGATTTGTAGCGTTGGAAATTATCTAATCCATCCAGTACTTCACAGATAAAAGAGAATATAGACTTACTCAGAAGTTAAGTCCCATAGTGCTCAGAGCCATTTGCACCATTTTTGTTAAACCACTTCTAAAACCAAACTCTACATTTGACAGCAAATTATGTGAAATGAAATGATCAGTTATCCTTACATACACAGCCTTTCCAATAACTTTACCAAACATTGATGGCATAGAAATAGGTCTAAAATTGTCTACGTTAGCCCTTTCTCCCTTGTTATAAAGCGGTTTTACTGGGAGTACTTCAGTCGTTCATAAAACTGGCTAACTACAGGGCTATGACGTGCAACACAGTACTTTAGTATTCTGCTAGATACTCCATCATATCCGTGGATGTCCTTTGTCTTCAGTGATTTAACCATCGACTCAGTCTCCCCTGTGTCGGTATCACTGAGGAGTATTTCAGATATCAGTTTCGGAAAGGCATTTGCAAGAGAGTTATATGATTTTCTCCAGAACCTAAGTTTTTATTTTATTCACCAACTATGTTCAGAGAGCGGCTGCTAAATACTGTACAGATACCTCACTTATCAGCAGCAGAAACATTTTTACTACATACTGACTTTATACTTTCCACCTTGTTCTGTTGATGAGACACTTCCTTCATGACTGACCATATGGTTCTAATTTCATCCTGTGTACTGGCTGCTCTATTTGCGTACCACATACTCTTTGCTTTCCTAATAAAATTGTTCCTAATGGGCTGCTGTAGCTTGATTGTGACTACTTCTAACATTTTGATAAAATTTTCACTTTGTTCTACATTATATCCTTATTTCACTAATCAGCCACCCAGGATGCCTTTTGCTGCTACTACCATCTTTTGAACATTATAAAGGAAAGCAGCTTTCAAAGAGCATGAGAAATGTGTTAAGGAAAGCATTAAATTTTTCATCTGTGTTATCAGCACAAAACAACATCCTGCTACTCTTGTTCCTTAACGTAGTTTAGAAACCTCTCTATTGCCCTTGGATTAGGTGTTCTACAGAGTTTGTACCTATATATAACATTTGTTTAAGTACAAGACTTTTTAATGTTAAAAGGTCTGAAAGGCCATTCATTCTTTTACTAACCGAATGCCCATAATGTTGTGAAGAATGAATAAAAATATTGTCAAAGGTTGTACTACTGTTCCCCTGCGTTCTGGTTTAAAAAAAATACAGTCTGCTTTAGATCATATGAATTTAGGAGATCTTTCAACATCCTTTTCCTTGCACAGTCACATACGAAGTTAATACTGAATTCACCAAATACAAATAATTTTTGGTACTTCCTATAAAGTGAACCAAGATCACTCTCTAGCTTGAACAGAATCCACTGAAGTCACAGGTAGAGGAACTATAAATCACTATAATTAAAAGTTTAGTTTCACTAAATTTAACTGTCTCTGCACAACATTCTACATTCAACATTCACTGTTCAGAACAGTGTTTTGATACACCGACAGACTCAAATGGAATATTGTTTTCTTTATGTACATGGCCACTCCGCCACTCCGTAAAGAGCTCCATGAAAAACAGCCAGCTCTTCTGTATCCCAATAAAGGAACCCTTGAATTTTCACATTACTTAAATGGTGCTCTGATATACCAATAACATCAGAGCCAATGTCATTTCACTAACTTTATCTCTAATACATCTTATATTTTGATGAAATATGTTAATTCATTACTACTTGGATACCTGACCATCGTTGAAAGTAATTCCTTTGCTAGATAGACCTTTTTAAGCAGAGATATCTATCAGCTGACTTCAATCTAAAAAAGATGCAGCACTAACACCAACTACTACAGGAATTGTCCCATGGGTGATTCTACCACCCCCACTACACAGTCACCTATAACCACATTAAATTTATGTGCTCAGTCCAATTTGGATTTATCTCTGATACCTCTGATACCTTGATGAAATATGTTAATTGATACCTGACATTACTTGAAGGTAGTTCCTTTGTTTCAGAGACTTCTTTTAAGCAGAGATACCGATCAGCGGACTTCAATCTAAAAGAGATGCAGCTCTAACACCAACTACTAAAGGAATTTTCACATGAGTGACACCACCACCGAACGCTGCGCTGTCACCGATAACGACATTACAGTTATACGCTCAGTCCAATTTAGATTTCCATCCGTCATTATTCCTAGAGTCTTTTCTGAAGGAGAGAAGTTGATATTTGTCACATTTTGGGTTAAAGGTAACAGAGATTCCCGATATTTGGAGGTAATGAACCAAAATGACCAGCTCGTACCGCTTGGGTATTGGATGGGTTGAGCTTTAACTCTATATACTGCGTCAATTTTGATAGTGCACACAGGTCGTTATTGAGATTATCGATAAATCTTTTCAGATTTATAGATTTTGCACTTAGATATAGCTGGAGGCCGTTGGCGTACATGTGGTATTTGCAATAGGACAAGACTGATGACACATCATTTATGTACAATGAGAAGATTATAGAACGTAATACCGAACCCTCGGTGACATATGACACTACCTGCCTCCATTGTGACTTTACGGTGCCGTATATGACGTGTTGGTTCCGAGACGTCAGGCATGAGCGAAACCATTGCACTCCACTTTACGAGAAATTTAGCCTGCTAAGTTTGGAAAGCAAAACGTCGTAGGTGACGGTGTCAAAGGCTTTACTGAAGTTTAAGAAGCACACGATAGTTGCATCATGAACGTAAATGATGTGTCATCAGTCTTGTCCTATTGCAAACACCACATGTACGCCAACGACCTCCAATTGTATCTACGTTGCTTCTTGTATATCCATGGCAAGCTTCAGGTCATTTGTTACTTTTACTAAGGCAGATGTTATGAAGCCTAATTGGAGTTCGTCTAATAGGTTGTTGGCAGATGGTTTGTTTGTCAGCTGCTTGTGGACTATATATTCAAAGGCCTTGGACAGTGCAGGAAGAATGCTTATAGATCGGTAATGAGAGGGTGCTGCAGCAGCGTCCTTTGTAGGTAATGGTTTAACTAGTCACTGTTTCCAGTTCTCATGGAAAACACTTGTAGTTGAAGATATCTGTTATAGTGCACATTAGTGGGTCAATAATAAGCTTCATCATTTGGATTGTGAGCCATCGTGTCCAATAGATGCTCATATGATACACATGACGGCTTTTTGACGGTCTTGCAAGTAACATACTTTAAACAGAATGTTTCAGGGCTACGCGAGCTAACCCCCATGAAATAATCTATCAGTCCCTGCCTCGTTTGTGGTTCAGTTGTTTTTTGTAGGTAATGTGAATTATCCGCTCTGTTCATCGACTGGGACAGTGGGATCAGCTGCAGCTTTTACTTTCCTACAACAAGATCACGCAAGTTTTTCCATAGGGCAGTTGGTCTATTTCTGCTGTCGGTTAATGCATAGGCATGTCTGAGGTACGCACTTCTCTCAGCTTGAATGATTCTGTTCCGCTTCTGCTTCTAATTAATATGATTTTCAGGAGTGGGGCGCTGTTTGTATGCCCGGTGTTCAGCGTCTCTGAGATTCGTGAGCTGTTTTAGTTCTTCAGTTAGCCAAGGTGCAGGTTTCTTTGTTACTTTTACGGTCTTTAAGAATGCATATTTTTCATATTGTTGAGTAAGTTTTCTAGTAAATCCATGAGGGTTTTGTTCATGTTCGAGAAAGGAACAGAAGAAGTCGCCAAGTTCGTTTTTGCGCCTCGGTTGCAAATTCAAATAAATTAAAGGGTTTGGAGTCTCGGTATGTAGTCAATCGCATTTAAGTTCAATTCCAATGTGTATTTCTTCTATTCATTCATTCCACTTTCCAACTTTTTCGCCTTTGGCACTATCTTCCCATCTGAGCTGTTGATATTAATACAGTAGCAACTGTTTTCTCGAAAAATCTTTTTATTTTCTTACAGCCACATGAGTCTTTCTCCTAGTCATGCATCTTCTACGGCCTTCCATTTTCGCTCTAACCATTCCTGCTTAGTCGTTATGCATTTTTTGTCAATCTCATTTGCTAGGCATCTGGATCCACACCACTTGCTTCATTTGCTGCATTCTGATTTTGGCTCCTTTCGTCAGTTACAATCAGTATATCCTATGTTGTCTAGCGAAATACGTCACAGTTTTTGTAGAGAATCCTGCATATCCTAGTATGATGTATAGTATTGTAATGCTGGGTCTACCTAATTGCTCACATCGGGAAAGGAAATTATTAGTTTTCATCTATGGAATTACGTGGATTTGTTTCCGAATTTTTGAGATTATCTTTATGATTATAGAATTACAATGACATAGTCTGATTTCAGCAGGTCGTGCAGGTGAGTAATCGCATCCGATCAGTCCGTTCCGTAATACAGTGGTGACATTCTTAAGTAGTCTTTTTCCAATAAATGTTATGTAAAAGGAATTTTTGCAAGCAATGTTTTTCATGTCACAGACTAATTTCTCGTTTGGTACCCGTCGCCTGTGTTACGATGTCTTTGTCTAATCCTTGGCCTCGTAGATTCTGTTCAAAACCCACTCTGAATAATTCCTTTGATTAAATCATTATCTTTCCGGTATGCTGATTTGGTCTTCAAACACAGAGAATTGCAGAATTTTGTTTCAGCCTTCTTGAATGTACCTACGCGATTGGGCTGTTACGGTAACTGAGTACATAGCTATGTGAACCATCAGTGCCACACTTGTTATGAGACACAAAGACTAAATGTGTTAACCCATTGGCTTACACTGCCGGCTCACAGCACGTCGCAGGTTTCACGTTCTCTATTACATTGCCGGCTGTGAGGTGGGCCGAACAGGAATAGCTCCTTCTTAGCGTTTCTCTTTCTTTGTTATAGGCTGGCGTGACAAGTTATATACCATTGGAAAGCTGAGAAGTCGATCTATTTAGTGGTGTATAATACACTCGATTTATTTGGATATTTTTGGGGTTATAAGCAATCGTTTTCAGGTTTTTTTTTAGGTTAATACCCCTCCACCCAATCCCATCAAGAAAACGCCCTCGACAAATTTAGTGGGGTGCAAAGCAAGGAAGAAAACTGATACACGATATGAGCGTGAGGAACGTCTAGTGACATCGCATATGCCTGTATTTTTTCGGGTATACCACACCAATAAAAACTTCTAAACAGTATTATCTTCATTTCTCATCACTTCAATAAATAGCAAGGATAGATTTATTAAAAAAGCCTATCAAAAATATTACACAATTTTTAGGAAATTGTTCAAGAAAAATATGCCGATTTTCGTAAATTTAAAATACAAATGTGGGGAGGACTATGGGGATAATATTAGTAAATCAATAGGTTGAATGCTACCTACACCTTTGGGGTAATGACATAGGACAAATGGGCAATTTCCTATCCTTCTTGATTTACATACTTTCGGAGGATGTGGTATGTACGAAAAGAAAAAAAAATGTCCCCTTGGGCATTATAGTGCCTACCTTAAGAGCTATGACCGCTTGTTCATTTTCGCTGCTGTGAAATACATCTCTCCTGTTGAGTAAGTGCTCACAGCTCTTAAGGTATGCATTTTAAAGCCCATGTTTATTACGTATTTTTGCTCCGAACGATAGTTCCTGCCATATTCCTGAATGTTGACCATTCCTCCCGGGACACCCTGTAAACACGACCGAGACAGACTAGTAAAGGGTTGAGACTAGGCTGTACTTTATCTCCTACGCTGTTCAATATTTACACTGAGGCAGCAGTTCTGGAATGGTATCCCTACATATTACAAAAATGTATGTATGAGTCTCTGTGCCTGCGTGTGTCTGCACGCTCCACATCTCTTCCTAGAGCACTGGATTGTTTTCGGTTAGACTTGATACACATATCTCTTAATATAGGACAACAATCGCTGTGGTGGTAAGAACCACCTATCTACCATAGTTTAGGAGATTAGTCGTCACAAACAATGTGCGCAAAAAACTGCCGCACCGTGCCTGATGTTTAAATTTATTACTACTGTGTTAGAAGCTCCGTTCGCAATAAATTTTGCATACAGTATTCGCGTAATCCGCTAAATGCGCCTTCAAAATTATGTGACGGTACCACACAGTTCAGGAGATATAACGTCATAAACACTGAGATGCCTGAGAAGTTGCCGCATTGTGCATGATGTTTAAATTTATTGCTTCTTTGCTTCTAACTCTTTTTGCAAGATAGTATCCACATACGCCGCTCAATGCACCTTCACAAATTGTACGGCATATAATCCAAGAGATATGACGTCAAAAACACAGAGACACGTGAAAAAATGCCGCAACATGCATGAAGTTTAATGCATTCCTTTCTACTAACACATTTTTATAGTCGAGACAAGTTACGAAAATCCCAGATACCTGGCAGGGCTTTTGACACTTTTCAACCGTGAGGCGCAAACGGCTATAAGCGAAAACAGCCGCCATCTATAGAGCTGTGAAGATGCGTTGCCATAGAAACCTTTAGAAAAATCGCCTTACAGGCATGCGAAGCAGCGACGCGCGGGGTATAGTAACTGTCCGGGTAATTACACTACAAACACAGTCCATTTTTTGTTTTCGTTGCTAAAGAAAACTGACAAAATGAACACCCAGGTAATGCCAGTTTGTCAGCTACTTCTAGATGAACATAGGGGCACAACTAAACGATTCGATGAAGCTAAAATCAATCGTGTGTGCTGAAGTTACATCGATTTCTTTCAAGAGAAGATGATTCACAAAAATTTGTTTATGCAAGTAAGTGAAGAGTACAATATGAAAACATCAACCAGTAAATCTGAGTCAGTGGAATTACGTGGAAAACGATCAGTTGGATGTGAGATTTTAGTTAATGAAAAACACAATTCAACAGGTAAAAGTTTAAATATCATGGATGTAAAATATTGTATGAATACGGAGAGGATATGCAGATTAAGTTGAACAGATTTGAAAGTATTTTTGGAACAATTAATAGAACTTTAAAGTTTGAACCTTCGAAAGAAACACGACTGGCATTTTAGAGAACAGTTAGATTGGCAATCCTATTATATGGAAGACAATAAAAGACAAGAAAACCAGGTACAAGGAATAGAAATAGATTTCTTAGATCAGCGAGGGAATATAAGGGAATGGATGAAATGTGAAATCAAGATATTCTACACGAGTTGCAAATTTGGAGTGTGAAAGAAAAATTGGATGGAAACGAAAAAAAACTGTACTGAACAACTGCAAAGACTGATACAGAGAAACTACTACACCAATGAAGAATTTGAAACGAAAAGCGAAAAGAGATCCTGGAAGACCGAGAAAAAGAGTGAAATGTTACAGCCTACGGTTGGCCCAAAGTGGACAGAGACAACTGTCTGAATTGATAGCTATCTCTGAAAAAAGATATGAACCGTCTGTAACAGAAAACTACATTTCGTACTCAAAAGGACACTAATACCCAATTATAATGCTTAGATGTCAGTATCAAGAAAAAACATAATACACAAATAGTCTTTCAAAGTGTTGTACACTTCTCAGTTTAATCCGTAACGTCATCTGAATGATGCACTTGGTCTTTGGTGGGGTACATTAGGAGTTCCAGCCGAGTGTCCATTTCATAGACAATACGATTAGAGCCATAGCGTCTCATGTCCCCAAGCAACAAGGCAAGGCAAAGTACGTTCCAAGTGAAACCCGAGGCTGCAGACGCATCTCATGAATAACAGAGAAGCTGGGCTCACCGAGCTAGGCCGCTCACGCGGGGTGTTTTATTCATGGTTCGCCAGCCGTGTTGACCGCTCGAGACAAAGCGTGGTGTACCCAGCGGGGCGGCGTCCAACTGTGATGCGTTCCACAACACATGGCAGGGCACAGCGGCTAATTCTACAGTCTGCCACGCCAGGTCTCGTCCACGTTAGGTATCATCCCTCGAAGAACCTTGTCACACACTTCTTACCAAACAAATCCGCCTGCTTCTTTCCTTTTTCTCTTTCATTTCCGCGTAAATGTTTCATTATAAACTTTGAGAGTGGGTGGGCGGAAATATGAGACAGCCCTTTCGTCGCCCACCAAAATGAGGAAAAGGGGGAAGGGGTTGTTTGGACTAAATGCTGAATTGCAAAGGGAGGCTCAAACGTCCGGCGAAAACAGAAGATACAAATTACACTGCTAACTATTAAAACTGCAATATAATGATTAACAGACAACAAGGAAATGTTTCTTCTTGTGTGTATAATAGGAAAAATAAATGATTAAATCTGTATGGGATTTCGGCGTGTACAAGAATCGAAATTTAGTACACAGAACTGTCACCTCTAACACGAATAGTGTCTCAAAACGGCTGGGCCTCAATTCGAGCAAGCATGGCTGACAAATACAGTTACACTCTTGAACATGTCGTACGTTCAGTAAACGTATTTAAGTTAAGGATAAAAACAAGCAACCGGCTGCACAAATGTTATTTTACTGACCTGGTTTCAATACCGACTAATGGTATCTTCCTCAGAATAAATTATAGCTACGTATAAAAATTTTGAAATCACCATAGGAGAACGGCAAAAATTTTAGAAAAGACGTATTAAAAACCGTAGCTTCAAATTGCAAGGAGAAATAATAGAACCAATTTGAGTTGAAGTCAGGTCAAACCAGATATCTTGTAAAGCCAGCATTAAAACCACAAGCATAACAAAGCCCTAGGACTGACATCAGACTGAAAGATGTGTCAATTGATTACGCCGCTACGTGGAAGCTGGACAGTGAGCGCCACCTAATAGCGCAGAGCAGCAATAATTAAGGAAACAGTTATAATATAAATGAAAATTGTTGTAAGAAGAGACCGAGCTTAATAACAGGAGTATATAAATAGATAACAAATGAAATAACAAGAAATGCGACAAACTGAAACAGCAGTTGATACACGCCATCCGTCCAGTGCAAATAGTAATAAATTGTTCAAAATGAGCAGAACTAACATAGTAGGAATAACAGCTATGGAATATAATAACACCAATTGAAAGTGAATTGGAAAATGATGTTTGAGAACCGTATGTAAATAACGTTAGCCAAAGATTGACTAAATGTCAGAAAGTAACGAATATCGGTTTGAACCCGTTAACGAAATTTTTACTTCACAGTTGTAGCTGCTCATTAAAACTGATACCATCATTAACAGTCGTATATTTAAGAATTTCCTGAATATTTTAAGGATGTCAAGTCTATAACACTTCTTTTTCTTAATGGAGGATAGTAACTTCATCGAATCCCTTCGGTTTGTAGCCTGTAATAAACAAAGGACGAATTACGCACCTCAGTATCCTTTCTTCCTAACAAATGCTCTTTATATCTGATACTGATGGCGCTTCTGGTCTGTCCTATGTAATAAACTGTACAAGTTCCACAGATTGTTTCGTAGACCCCTGAATGAAGCAAAGTAGTAATAGAACATTTCAAATTGTGAATTATATTTTTCTGAAATCTTTCATTAGCAAAAAAACTAACTTGGCATCCATATATTTTTTTCCAGGGGACGACAAATTCTGCAGGAATTACATTAATTTTATTCGCAATTGCGGATATGGACAACCATCAGCTGTAGAATGGAATGACGACAGTGAAAATGTGTGCCGGGCTGGGACAATGTGACTCGAACCCAGATTTCCCACATATCGTTAGCTGTCACTTCACCATTTGGCTACCCCTACATGACCCAAAGCCCGACCCAAACTTCCAGAGGTCGTCAACCATGTAGGAAATGGCCTGTAAGTACGGTTGGCTATTTTTAACCTTCATTAAAAGCAACAGGTTCATTATTCCACGATGCTACAAGTCATTGCTAGAATTGATCGTCGAGTGGCTAATGAGAGTATGATGCCAATGTCTCGCAACCCATCGTCAAATGTTTTCAGTGAGTGCGAAATTACGAGAACCTCCTGGCCAGGACAACAATCGAAAGCCCGCGCGTGGTGGTAGTACAGGTCAACGTGCAGTGTGGCGTTTTCGCATTGAAACACACCGTCACGGAAACGTTGAACATATGACACAGCCACCGAACATGACTCACCAGTTCTCAGACTACCGCCAATACGAACCAGAAGTTGTGTAAACAACTGCACCTCATACTATCACATTAACTGCAGAGCCCGAATTACGATGGCGAGTCCAAGGTGGCAGAAGTCTTCAAAGTCTCCCTACATGATGGATCCGTCTCTTGTGATGTTTTATGGGGACCCTGGTACCATTTTTGCGTTCACTGTTGCTGTTGGGAGCACCACTGTCGACGCGACTCTCTTTGCTGCTGCAGCATCAGTGGAAATCGCAACAATGGTCGCCGTGCTGACAGACAGCAGTGCTTCAGTTGTCATCGCAATGTCCATGTAGATGTATCTCTTACTAAAAATATGAGCTTCACTTGACATAAGATACGTGTGTGACTGTACGAAGCTGAATATCCGAGCGAACAATAGTTTGTCCCGTTTGTCCCTTTCGTCATGAAGGGCAGTTGAGTTCATGCCGGGTGTTCGTTACGCCATCGATTCCTTTGTGGGTTCTCAATCAAAGTCGCGGAACGATAAAATGCAATCCCGACAGGAAATAATATTGCCGCTGCTGTGTGCTTCTCTCATACGAGGCAGGCATATCGCTATCTTCTCGCAAGCGATTACTGAATGAGACACCTGCTGTGTAATCTTTTTTCGTATGCAGAATCTATATGGCGTTATTACTAATTACGTCGTGCGGTTGTACTGAAATGCTCTTCATTTGAATATACGTATACGTGTGTGGTGCACTTCGTGCTGTTTGAGGCCTCCTGCATTCCGCCTTCGTAGTGTTGGATTTTCATTTTGATACACTTCTCCCTATCATCTCAGTTAGCTATAAAATACATATTATCACATTTGTAAGATTACTCATGACTGTCAGAGACTGTATATTTCTTAACTTACCTAATTATTGTCATCACACCTCTTTTGGTGTCTACCACAAACTCATGTACGTACTAATGCACCGAGGACGTGGTACGAGTATTTGTCCAAAATTTCTCTGATGTCATTGGTAACACCAGAGCTCATCCATGTTGTTGTTGTGGTCGGGAGGCTGCTTTGATGACAATCTCTACGCTATTCTATCCTGTGCGAGTCTCTTCATCCCCGAACAACTACTGGAACCTACATCCTTCTGAATCTGCTTACTGTATTCATCTCTTAGTCTCCCTCTACAACTTTTACCAACAACACTTCCCTCCGAAACTAAACTGGTGATCCCTTGATGTCTCAGAATGTGTCTTATCAACCGATACCTTCGTTTGGTCAAGTTGTGCCACAAATTCCTTGTCTCCCCAGTTCTAGTCAGTATCTCCTCATTGGTTACGTGATCGACCCATCTAAACTTCAGCATTCTTCTGTAGCACCATATTTCGAAAGCTTTAATTCTTTTTTATCTAAACTGATTATCGTCCATGTTTCAGTCCCATACATGGCTACATTCTAGACAAATACCTTCAAAAATGATTTTCTAACACTTAACTCTCTATTCGATTTTAACAAATTTCCCTTCTTCAGAAACGCTTTTCTTACCATTTCTAGTCTACTTTTAATATCCTCTCACGTCGGCCGTCATCTGTTACTTTTCTGTCCAGATAACAAATTTCATCCAATACCTTAAGTGTCTAGTTTCCTAATTTAATTCTCTCAGCGTCATCCGATGTAATTCGACTACATGCCATTACCCTAGTTTTGCTTTTGTTGATGCTCGTCTTAGGTCCTCCTTCCAAGATACTGTCCATTCCGTTCAACTGCTCTTCCAAGTCCTTTGCTGTCTCTAACAGAATTACAATGTCGTGGGCAAACCTCAAAGTTTTTATTTCTCCTCCCTGAACTTTAATTCGCACCCCAAATTTTTCTTTGGCTTCCCATTTTGCTTGTTAAATGTACATATTGAATAACATGGGGGATAGTCTGCAACTCTGTCTCTATCTCTTCTCAACCACAGTTCCCCTTTCATGCGCCTCGGCTCTTATAACTGCCGTCTTGTTTCGGTATAAGTTGTAAATAGCCTTTCGCTCCCCGCTACTTTCAAAGTTTCAAAGAGAATATTCCAGCCAACACTGTCAAAAGCTTTCTCTAAGTCCACAAACGCTATAGAAGTAGGTTTGATTTCCATAACCTATCTTCTAAGACAAGTTGTGGTGTTAGTATTGCCTCACGTGTTCCTATATTTCTCCGGAATCCAAATTGATCTTCCCCGAGGTCTGCTTCTACCAATTTTTTTATGGTTCTGTAAAGAATTCGTGTAAGTATTTTGCAACCATGACTTATTAAACTGATTGTTTGGTAATTTTCACACCTGTCAATAACTGCTTTTTTTGGAACTGGAATTACTACATTCTTCTAGAAGGCTGAGGGTGTTTCACCTGCCTCACACACCTTGCAAGAGTTTTGTCATGGTTGGCTTTCACAAGGCTATCAGTAGTTCTGACGGAATACCGTCTACTCCTTGGGCCTTGTTTCTTTCAGAGCTTTGGCAAATTTTTCTTGCAGTATCCTATCTCCCATCTCATCTTCATCTACGTCCACTTCTCTTTCTATGATATAGGTTTCAAGATCATCTCCATAATAAAATCTCCTCTGTATACTCCTTCCACCTTTCAGATTTCCCGTCTTTGCTTAGGACTGATTTACCATCTGAGCTATTTACATTCATAGAACTGCTTTTCCGCTAGTGAAATACGCTTCCATATCCTTACATTTGTCCTCCAGCTATACATGCTTAACAATTTTGCACTTCCTGTCAATCTGTTTCTTAAACGTTTATATCCCCTTTCGCCTGCTTAGCTGCACCTGTTAAATTTTCTCTTTTCATCAATTAAATTCAGTATCTCTCGTGTTATCCAAGGATTCCTAGTCTTTATTCCCATTTAATCCTCCGCTGCCTTCATTATTTCATCTCTTAAAGCTACACGTTCGCCTTCTGCTATATTCCTTTCCCCTGTTCTAGACAACCGTTGTATAATGCTCCCTCTAAGCTCTCAACACCTTTGGTTGTTGCAACTTATCCAGGTCCCATTTACTTTAATTTCTACCTTTTCCTAATTACTTCAGTTTTAATTTACAGTTCATAAAGAATAAAGTGTGGTCAGAGTCTGCATTCGCCCCTAAAAATGTCTTATAATTTAAGATATGGTTCCTAAATCTGTCTAACCATTATATAATCAGTCTGAAACCTTTTTGTGTCTCCAGGTCTCTTCCACATATACAACGTTCTTTTATGATTCTTAAGCCAATGGCCTTGCCACTGTGGTAACACCGTTTCCCGTCAGATCATCGAAGTTTAGCGCTGTCGGTCTGGCCCAGCTCTTGGATGGGTGACCATTCGGTCTGCCAAGCGCTGTTGGCAATCGGAGTGCACTCATCCCTTGTGAGGCCAAGTGAGGAGCTACTTGATTGAAGAGTAGCGGCTCCGGTCTCGTAAACTGACATACGGCCGGGAGAGCGGTCTGCTGACCACATGCTCCGCCATATTCGCATCCAGTGACGCCCGTGGGCTGAGGATGACACGGCGGCCAGTAAGTAGCATTGGGCCTTCATGGCCCGTTGGGGCGGAGTGTTGTTTATGATTTTTAAACGAGGTCTTAATGGTGATTAAATTACGCTCTGCCCAAAATCCTGCCAGGCAGTTTCCTCTTTTGTTCCTTTCCCCCTGTCCATCTCCAACTAATATTTTCCTTCTCTACCTTTTCCTACTTTCGAATTGCACATATCTATCACGACTAAATTTTCGTCTCCCTTAACTATCTGAATAATTCGTTTTACGTAATCATACGTTTCTTCAATCTCATCATCATCTTGGAGTTAGTTAGCATGTGAACTTGTACTACTGCGGTAGGCGTGTCTATCTTGGCTACGATAATGTTTTTATTATGTTATTCATAGTAGTTTAGCCACATTCCTATTATCTTGTCCATTAATAAACCTACTCCTGCGTTAGCCCTATTTGCTTTTGTATTTATAACCCGGACCAGGAGTTCTGTCCCTCCTGCCCCCGAACTTCGCTGATTTCCACTATCTCTAGCTTCATACTATCGATTTCTCTTTTTAAATTTACTATTGCGGTGAATATTTAGTGGCATTTGAAAATTTATGCCAGTCGAAGAATCCAATCCAGATTTTTTGCCTGTCGTACGTACAGCCGCTTTACTCATCAACTATCTGAAGACGCCTCTAGGCCTGATTCAAACTTTATCTCTTGGAAAAATTCTTCTCCTCCCTATTAGAATCCTCTATGTCAAATTAATTGTGTTACATACATCTCTACGTACGATAACATAAGCTTTAACAAGAGTTTCTACGTTTTACAAGTTTGTTACTATATTTTGCCGATTATCGTTCAATATGTATGTCTTGAAAAGAAAAAGAACTGCTGAAGAGGATATAGAACTGTTTATCTGGTGTATCTATTTTGATCTTCATTTATAAGAGTTTTCACTATTAATGTCATCCATATTGCCCAATATTAAGGGTTTTAAACTGAAATTAGTTCTTGTGTTCCATGCTTATTATTAATATTATTATTATTGGCGAATTCTCCCCAGAAATGGAAGACATTATGCAAATAACTCAATCAGTTTTTGTTTGAGTTCTTCTTCTTCCAATAGGCTTTCATTCTTTCCGAAAAGGCTTGTTTACGCTCATCCGACCACTTTGGTCTGTACTGTTTTTCTTTTGGTTGCTGTGAAATAACGTCCCATTTGTCTATTTTGTGTCTGAAGGTGTCTCTTTCTATAATGTCGGTTAGTCTTACATTCGCATTATTTAGGTCCTTTCGAATTTCATCGATACAGGACGTGGAATTCCTAAGGGAGGTTACATAATCTATTGTTCTCTTCGTCAATCGATTTTCTGGTAATCGGCTGAGATGGCCAAAGACTTTCATTCGGCTTTATATCAGTTTCGATGTTTGAGAAGTTTCCTGTTATTTTAATTGGTTGTAGCCTATAACAGTCTTGGGTATGTCTTTCTCCTGTAATTTTCCTATGCTCTTTCTCTCTTCAGTTTTTATGCCCTCAAACTGTTTTCTGTTAAGGGTTAGTGTTTCATATGCATAGAGAATTTTACTATAATTATTATTGTTATTATATTGTTAGCATTACGTGTGATACCGTTGTTGCTGCTGCCTCCTTTTAGTTTTGTTAACAGACGTTCTCGTTTCGGAATATTAATGTTTTATTATTAAATTCTTACCTTTACTAAATAAAATCAATGCAGTATTTGCTGGCGAGAAAGGAACTGTGAGACTCAGCTTAAACATCTTTAAGCATGTGGTCATGGACAGTGAAGTGTTGAGCAAATCTCATGGCAAATGCTGCAGCTGATGGACTCTTCAGTTCAAATAAAGCACTTCGCAGATCACAATATAAGTCACATCTAAGATGTGAATATCGCGCAGGCGAATGACAACACCGCACTGCAATGAGCGCGCCTAACGGAATTCAACAATACAGCTCGTGGCGGCGGTCAATTATCACTTTTAAAATGTACGCGATTAGCCAGTGCAGTTATGAACTAAGTGAAAACTATTGTTAACTATGCTCTACAGGGACGCTTATAAACTGCTTGTGTCGGTGATTTTTAAATGTAATATTAAGATGTAAATTACGCGACACTTCGCTATAACTAAAAACTGTTGAAGTAATAATAAAGAAAAAAGAGCACTGATTTATAATACATGTACTAAAGTTCAAGCAGCAAAATGAAATCCCCAATAACTAAAATGGATCGAATAAATTACTGTTGACACATAAAAGCAAGCTGACTAAATTATTACAAGATAAAGCTCTGTATGTCAGTACCGTTCTTTTTTCTCTATGTACAATAACATAAATTGTGTAAGACAGAGGACTGATAGTGTCGTACAACTGTTTCTTGTAACCAGCCACGACGAGCAGTCGCTCAACCTGATGAAGGAGAGCAAACATACGAGCAGACAGTGACGGACCATGGAGTCAGCGCACTAACGTGGGCGACGCAACATCCGTCTCACCTCGCTGACATCAAGGGAACCCACCAGTCATATGCGCTCGTATCACGCCAGTGACTCGTACAACACGAAATTAAGATAATGACAACTTGTACGAAGGTTGCCTAGGAAGTAATGCACTGCATTTTTTTTCAACAATTCTTTATTGAACATAATGAGAATTACACACACGAAAGAACGGTGTTTTATCTGCACACCATACTTTTCCACGTAATCTCCATCCCATTCTATGGCCTTCCTCCAATGTGAAACAACGGCGTGTACGCCCTGCCAGTACCAATCCTCGTCCTGGTGGCGGAGCCAGTGCTTCCTGTTTGAATCTCCTCCTCAGCGTCCTCAAAATGTCTTCCACGAATGGCGTCCTTTAATGGCTCAAACAAGTGGAAGTCCAAGGGGACTAGGTCAGGTGTGGCCGTGTATGGTCTCCCTGTAGGCTGCAAATCGTGGAGCCCCGCCGAACCGCCTTCTGATGACCTCACCCTCCGTGCAGAGCGACTAACTGTAGTTCTGTCGACAGCAGATGCTCCACAGGCTTTGCACAAGCATTTATGAATAATCCCCACAGTTTCTTTCACTGTGAGAAATTCAATGACAGCACGTTGCTTGTAACGTACATAACCTACAGACGCCATTTTTAAACTGTTCTGCAATTACGCTATCTGTCGGAAGTGACGGAAACTTGGCGCGCTGACTCAGTAGACTTCAAATGCTACACACGTAATGTTTCGCACTCCTAACATTGTTTCCGGCTGAAAAAAAAAAAAAAAATGCGGTGCCTTACTTTCTGGGCAACCCTCGTAGAAGCAGTACTTCTGTAAATAAAAACGAAAAGAAAGCTTAAATAACACACTCAAGTTTAAAAATAAAAGCATTCCGTAGATTTTGTTGACAAAGGTTTTAAAAAACGTATCAGAAATAGACAATCTAGTAGGAACCATAGACACAGTGCGAAATGTGTTAATATACCCTGAAAACCCAAGAAGAAACATTTTTCGTAAAATGAATATTGAAACTATTCTGTTTCTAATAAACGATGAAGAAATTCTTAATTATTTATCATTTTACGTAATCGTATTATCTGTTAAAGAAACTTTTTTATTATAAATTGTGGATAATATAGAAGTCTGAAGTCTTAGACTGATGCCGCTCACGAGTACGTGAACGAAGCAATTTTTTATCGGACCACAGTTACAACTGCTTACGGAACTTCCTAAGCGAGCAAGTGAACATTCAAAAGTATGACACCGAGAGTCATTTCTGCTAACCTATAATCGTAATCAAAACATAACCTTTTTAATAGGTAAAAAAATTTGCGTCTTTGCTAATGGATTAACTTAGCAAGGTATTTCCGAACAACTACTTTCAGCATTAAAAAGGGCAATTAGAGGTATAACGTCCCCCGGCTCTCCAACCTTCGTTTTTTTTTTTTTTTTTTTTATGGACTTGTAGTCCGGGGTGATATGTTACAATACAGCATCACCGGTCTATTGCGGTCTAACTGTGTTGGTGAGGCATTAAATTTCCACAGGTGTTTTAAAGTTAATACATAGAGCGAAGGGGTGCGTTTCGCCTGCGCGAGTGAGAGAATTATTCCTTGACTTAGCGTTACTCCATTCGGAGCGACGCAAAGTAAGAAAATCGGAATGTGAGAGGACTTTGTTACGAGACAGTATAACGAGAGGACGTGTTTGAAGTGAGTGCAATGAACAATCACTGTTAGTCGCCATATTGTATAATTTGTGTTTTTTGAGATTCACAAGGAATATGTAATGTCAATGTGTAGCTTAGTAACGGTGAAAATACAGTTTGTTGCGTTTCAAAGGTAACTCCGCGTATTTAATTTTGATCAGAGGATTCTATGATGAACTGCCTTATGTACTAAAAGCTTGTATAGGACTTCGAACATTTGGTGATCGACGTTTGCTGTAGAGCCTCCTTCAATAACACATTCAAAAGCACAGAGAAAGTTTTCTCTGCTAAAAAGAAATCATTTCACTCGCAATGCAGATGCGAATGGCAGTGTTCCAATTCGACAAGATCCTATAGAAGCTTTCTTTCTCTTACATTTCAAGAATTTTACAGGCAACGGTCGGAGTCGGCAGCTGCTTCCCCACCACGTGAGTAACTTGTCTACGTGTACGAAATTACGTACTCTGTGGGAGAAGTCAGCGCCGTTTGAGATATTCTTCTTCACAGACATACAAACAGAGACACTACACACACTAGTTCAATAACAACGAGTATAATATTACCAGTTTGAAAAACATTAAGTTCTTCTTTTGAGCAGTAATATTATTTTGTTATGCCATGGAAAATAAATACATAATATTAATCAGAGGAGAGTAAATGGTATGTTTAACTCACGGACATTGTAATCAAGAACCAGCAAAGATTGTATCTTGATACATTTTTTAAAACAAAAGTTTACTTCACTTCTTGTGTTTCCTTAGCGAAAAGAGGTCTGTGTAATTTGTATTTACTGTCGAATAATAACTTTAGTTTCATACTAATGCGTCTATAGCCATTTTCAAGCTCCTTTTGAACTAAATACTTTTTTCTGATTTATGAGTTTTAATATTTTAGGTCTGTGTATCGGGATTCTTGTAATAGTTGTACTTTGTTGTTGTTTGTTCTTTCGTCAAGTTTGTTCGCAAAGCTTGGAGAAAGCTACAAGAAAAACTTCTGTTTACTGTGTTTGCTAATCGTTTCCACTCCTGTCCATCTTCTCTACGACGACAGCTACTGCACCACAATGCAGCCCACCTCTCACTACCGTTGTACACAAAGTAGTACACCACTTGGAGCATTGAGCTCCAGGCACCTCTTTTAAAGTAGCTCGGGGTACAAGCTAGCCCAAATATTAAGCTATTATATGGGTATTAACTAAACAATATATTGACCAGGAGACTTTGATATTTCATTTAAAAATGCGAATTATCATCAGTCAGCTACTACCTTTTTAAGGTGGTGTGGTCTCTTGATCATCATTTCTTACATATTCCGTCCTCACAACCGTATTCTGCACATCAAGACGCTTCATTCGAACCCAAGCTCGATAAGGTAGAGTCAATTTTGTATGAATTCATGTAAGCAATATGTAAGTGTAATAAGTACATCATAAGTGCACATCGAGGTTGAAATAAGTCAAGGCTGGCGTACACAACCCCGCTGGCCACAGGAATTTCCATTCTAAAGAGGAAACCAGCCTGCTGGGAAGACCGCCCCTTCAGAGGGCTTGGTCAACAACATACCTACTTCGGCCAAAGCGATCGCCCATAGAGAAGACAGCTTTTGCCGGAGCGAAGGGATAACAACCCCCATATTCGACTTAAAGGCAAATTCCGCTACATTGTGTGGGAGCACCCAAAGACGCATTTTTTCAAGGACCGACTGCATAGTTACGGGGTTGCCACAGGAGGACAGTATACGCTTAACGGATATGCTACAGATTTCCACATTGGTCGACTTAAACGAAACATCATTCTCCCGTTTAAAAGAGCAACGTTGATTGGAGGACTTTCTGACGCAAACACCCAGAAGAGTGAGGAAAGACAGCGAATGATATATCCTTGCAACTTTTCCAGAAAAAGGGGCGGTTCCGTTGTCGCTCTTGGGGCGGGAACATGTAACGAGAGCGAGTGCGCTCGTACGTGCACGCAAAGAGCGAGGAAGAAAGTCTGTCCTCAGTACTTCACTGGGAGAGCACCTCTGTCGTTAGCGAATTGGAGTGACACTCTATATTGAGTCGCTCGCGATAAAGCGTTGATCACTGCGTTGGCCGCCGGACTTATTTTGCGGTGTGAACATGGGCAGAGTACTAGTTAAGCGCCTGCGAGCGTGTATTGAGTGGTGGACTGGTTATCTGACCAGTGTACCACGCCAATAGTCAGACTAGGCGCAGATAGGAGTCCTTGCCTTCATCAATGCGTAGGGAGAGTTTTATTGGTGAAGGTCAATCCAGATAGAAAGAGAAAGTTGTGTTATTTGTCAGCAGCGAGCGACGCAGGCAGCAGTCGTCGCAGCTCACGGTATTGTGCGCTACAGCGCATGTGAGCTCTATCTGTCCTCCATAACAGTACACTCCACTACATTTCTCACGCGACAGCCTTGACCATACCTAGAAAAGTAATTCAAGTTATGTAGGCGCGGCTCTCAGCCATTCTGCCGAGTAAATAACATTCTTAAAGAAAAGGGAGAAAAGAACCTTTCCATACTTTGTAAAATAATAGCATTCATATCCATAAGAGGCAATCTACTGTTCCGAAAAGAACCCGGGAATTTATTTTTTTTTTATATATAAGAAAAAGTTTCACTTGATTTCTCAGAATTTTTTGCAATAAATAATTTTTTCGTTCGTTTAATGTTTTTCTTACAGTAACTATCAATACTCCAGTAACCAAGTATTCCACTAGTTATGTAAGAATATAGAATTTTTTGTGTCTTTTTCCTTACAGCGGACGACTCCAGAAGATATTTGTTGCTGAATGTTTTTCAAGCAGTTCTTGTTGGTACATTAGGAGCGTCTGTCTGACTTCTGTAGTAGTGTGAGGTAGAAATTGTTTCTTGCAGGAGCCAGAGGGTACTTGTTGGATCAATCCTTTGCGCAACTTGACAGAATGAAACCCACACACTCACACCTTATCTATTCCTTCCACTGGAGTATCCTATGTGCACACGCGCCTACTCCATGGGGCCTGAGGGGGCCCGAGCCCCCTCAAAAATTAGTTGGGGGGGGGGGGGGGGCGGAGCCCTCCCAATAATTTAAGAAAATTACTAGTTATATTACGCTTTGTAAAATCACAAAACTATGTTCGAATTATTTTCCTTGTTTGATGATATTTACCTTTTCAAATACATTCAGTAATGAGTTACAACAAATAATTATTATGGTAGTAAGCAGGTTAACTGAAAACGAGTGGTGTGAATCATGATAGTGTTACGGTGCTGCGGGCACACTTAAAATTTGTGCCGGTGCACGAACCTTCGGGTAAAGTCTGGCGCCGGCGGGCCAGCACTGCTGCCGCGGCGACATCAAAAGGACTGGGGCAGAAGCTCCTGGAACCCTCTGCATAGCGTCGCCTTCACCCTTCGAGACATTACGACGCCGCGGCTATATAATCCCCATCCTGCTGTCCAGGCATTCAGTGTGGATTGTTTCGTTCAGTGCATGCTGCAGATATGTTTAGTGTTCCGACTTTAGTGTCTAGTGGACCATTTTGTATGACTACATTTTATTCGTTTACTTTAGTCTTTTAGTGTATTGTGAATTCAGTTTGCAATGGATAAATTTGTAACCGAAAAGGCGCACTTGGAAGTTGATGCTACTGCAAGTCAACCTCCAACAATTCTTGTGCCGTCAATTGCTTCGTCGTCTTCAGGCGAGACCCGTTAACAGCTGTAACCTGTACATTCCGGTAACAGAAGCTCATTTCAGAAGTCTTGGTTGATCAAATATACATGGCTAGGATATAAAGCATCTAAGGAAAAAGTTTTTTGAAAAACCTGCAAAGAGGCAGATGCTAAAAATCTATTACAATTTTCTTCAAAAAAAATATTCATTTACTTCCGTAGGGTTTTCTAACTGGAAAAAGGCTTTGTAAAAATTCCGTCTTCATGAAAATACGTTTAAGCACAAAGAAGGTGTTCTGAAACTAAATTCTATCACTAACCGATGTGTGGCCTCCCAATTGAATGAACTGTTCGATAGTAACATGAAGAAAGACCGTTTAGCTCTCGAGACAATTTTTACTACCGTGCAATTTCTATGCCGACAAGAATTAGCAATTAGAGGGCACGAAGATATAAACTCAAATTTTTTTCAATTGTTCGAACTCCGAAAGAATGACATACCTGAGTTTAAATATTGGTTAAGGTGTTCAGGGTACAAGTGGACGTCCCACGATATTCAAAACGAGATCATTTATCTGCTAGGAAAGTTTGTATTTAGAAAGGTATTGGCTTCAGCCAAGAAGACTGACCATTTTTCTGTTATGGTTGACGAAACAAGTGATTCTTCGATTCACGAAGAAGTGTCATTTTGTATTCGTGCTGGCAATGATTCCTTAATCATCAACCAAGACTTTATTGGCTTATACGAGACCCCCAACACTGAATCATAAACTCTGTTTAGTATTTTAAAAGACTTTTGCTTTTCTTGATTTGTCAATGGGTAACTTAAGAGGACAGTGCTATGATGGTGCCTCGAATATGAGAGGTAAGTTCAAAGGACTAAAAAAGTTAGTTTTGGATATACAAACAAAAGCACATTATGTGCCCTGCACTGCTCACAGTTTAGACTTGGCAGTTGTAAACAGTCTCCGCGATCTTACGTCTATGAGGGATATTATGGCTTTAACCAAGGACTTAATAAGCACCGCGAGGGAATCCAACAAAGGAATGGGACTTTTCAGAAGCATACGCCGTGAGTGCGCCAACAACCAAGCTGGTCTACGACCCCTTTGCCCGACTCTATGGACTATGCGAGCTTGCAGTATCTTGAGAATATTGAAAAATTTTGAAGAACTTCTAGGGTTTTTTGAAACATTTTCTGCAGAGGACAAAGCATAGGCAGGTTACAAATGTGCATGCTACCGTGAGTCAATGTTACAATTCAAGACTTATTTCTTTTTACGTCTTCTTTGCCATGCAATGAACCCAGTAGAGGCTGTCAATGAAAAAATTCAATGCCCTCATCTAAGTGTTGCTGATCTGGAAATAATATATGAGGTCTTGATTTGTATATTGAATGAAAGGCGTGATAGTTTTGGACACTTTTGGGAATTTCGTTTGAAAGAAAAACGTTGATAAGTTGATGATACTTCGCTTTCTCGGAAACGAAGTAAACCAAAGAAGTATGAAAACATTGAAGCCAGCTCACTTTACACTTTCAAAACCCCAAAGGAATACTACAAAGCTATTTACATTTAAGTCTGTGAAACGGTGCTATCTTGCATTACTGAACGGTTTGCTTCAACTGGACTCACACAGGTCATTGCAGTTGAACAAGAGTGCTCGCCTTTAGTAAACAGAGGTGAAACAAAATTGGAGAAATCAATTGAGTTTTTCAAAAATGACCTAGACATTGAGAGACTGCGCTTACACTTGAATATGTTAGCCGATATCACTAATTAAAAGCAACTGGTCTTAAAAACATGTGTGATGTAGAAAAGTACATTACACAAGAGCCTGCAGTTGGAGAAATTTTATGTGAAGTAGTGAAGTGCATTAAGCTTCTCCAAGCAGATACAATCACTACAGCAACAGCAAAACGGTCATTTAGCGCTCTTAGACACCTGAAGTCATATCTCCGAGCAACAATGGGACAGAAGAGATTGAACAACTTGGCTGGCTGTTCTTCATGACCACCGAGATGTGTTGGATGAATTGGATACACGACCAGTCATCAACGACTTCATATTCAGTAATCCAGTCAGACAGTCGACATTTGCACCTTTCTAAAGACACTCTAGCCCTAGCAATGGCATTTAGAGCAATAGTAAAAATATTTATAAAATAGAGAATTAAATAGATACATAATCTTTAATTTTCAGTTTCGAAACATTAGTATTACTTTAGTACTGTATTACTACATTACTATAGTATTGTATTAGTTATTTTTCGAATACTTAAATATTTTTAGGGTGTAAGACCCAATTAAAACCCGCTATTCACATACTTATTGACTGAAAGCATTAGGCATAATGTATTAACTTTATTAACTGCATTAAAGCAGTTTTTTAACTTTGAGATATTGTTTTTACTTAATGAACTCTGATCCTTATACAAAGTAAACTTAACTTAGCTATTTCACTTAGTAATCAAAGTGTCATTTTTGTGCGACAGCAATATTTTATTTTTTATTCTTTTAATGATAGTTTAGGATTTATTTAAATATACTTTCAGTCTTTTCAGAGCTATACATTCACTGCTCTGTAATAGTCTATAAGCATGATTTTTACTGTAAATTAAATTAGCTTTTTACGAAAATACGGTGCGTGTTTATGTTTATTTTCTTTTTTCAAAGCGAAAAAATGTGTCAGGCTTGCCGAGTTTCCCGGAGTGTCGAATTATCGGGAGTCCAGTTTTCGGGGTTGTGATGATGATCATATGACTCTAAAATGCTTAAAAAACTTTAAAGCTCACTATTTTTCATCTAAAATTTAGAAAATTACCCGGGGAAAGACCCCCCCCCCCAATATTTTTCATAAGTCGGCGCCCCTGCCTATGTGTCGTACCACAGTTTCTCGAACAGTGCTTGAAGTAATCCAAATCGTATGGAAAGATTTTGCATTTCTTCAGCTTGTAATAGAGTCCATTGTCAAGTAAAGCTCTGGATAGAGTATTCTGGAGGTATTTCTCTGTATCAATCGTAATTGACAGACACACAATCCAGTACTTGGCACTTTCGGAAATAGCCTGTCCTAGTTATACAAATAATATTTGAAATATACGTGGAATACTAGTGTGGCCAAATGCTAAGTAAGCCTTTATTACTGTATAGCCTCGTCTACATATGATTGTAAATGAAATTTACGCTGGCTTATTATTTTGTAAGAGATCTCTCAGGCAAATATATCTTCCCTTAATGTAATGCTAAAAGTAGCCATTGAATTAGGTCAGAAACGACACTGACCTCTTCTTGACCAGCGAAACCAAACAGAGAATGAATCAAGTCCTAAATCGTTTGGAGTTAGTGAGCTGCTAACTACATTGGAATTTCTCGGTTTTCACTAGAAAAAGTCATTCGTATGTAAATAATTAATATGAATTCATAATTAGTATAAATGCAGGTCATAGTAGAGTACTTGATAGCAGATAAAATAAATCATAACATCAAAATAAATTTCTTGACATAGTGCTAATATTAACAAGAAAATTTACTCCAATCAATTTCCATGTCGGGGGTTTTGTGTCATTGTGGACTTCGATAGTAACGTTAGATTATAATCATGGACAAATATTCCGAGCCACACTTCTCACTTCTTTGATTCAAACCGCTGTCATCTTAATTTGGTACGTCTTATTGGATACATAATCAGGCAAGGACATAAACTGCGAAATGCACCCGACCGCCAATTAAGCTGTGATCCGGTAACGACGGCGTCGCCATCAAAGTGTGACGTAACTCGCTTGGTAACGAGCGCACGGATAGCCCAGAGCCGTATATCGCCTTCTGCCAAACGACGCTATTAGAAACCGTAAGTCGGCGGTGTCCCAGCATAAGCTCCCTTATCCGCCAGCGTAAATTGATGCCCCGGCAAATGGCGGCTGTTGCCGTAGCACATCGTGCTAAGACCGCATACTGATTACAGACAGTCTTCCCAAATTCTGCACAATGTACGGAGCGTTGAGACATCGAATGTCTCAAGAAACTCCGTTACCGCTTGTTCCATTTGCCGCAGTAAACATTTTCTGTACAGCTTTCTCTTAAGACCGCTCGGTTAAGTGTATGATCGTTGCGGCAAACAAACTAACACTGCAAATGGACTGCCATATTAATCTTCACTGGCACATCTTAATTATTGCCCTAAATTCTTAACTGCTTCTCTAAGAATATTTACTGGAAAAGACGTGTGGATGTGTGCTTTTGTGTTTGGCAGTATCCCATTATTGTTTTTTGTCATTCTGTCAAGAGTCAGGTCATTAGGAATTGAGAGCCAGATCAAATAGACAACTTGTTAACATGAACTTCATATGTAATTATAAAATTCTTCCGATGATATGTAGAAAATAAACAGAAAATCACAGCAACCTTAGTACATACAGCATTTTCAAGTGCGTGCACAACTTCTAGCTCTTATGACATCCGTCGTTGAGATACACATATGAGCCTGAGCTATTGTATGCTTATGATATACAAATTCCCTTCGTCTGATAAAAATGGCTCGATCAAATATTATTTCACTTTGTCATCGATGCGATGCGATGCGTAATCATTAACGTAATCAAATTGCGTGCACATGGAGTATCGTATCTGTTGTGCGACTGGACTCGTGACTTCCTCTCAGAGAGGTCACAGTTCGTAGAGAGAGACGGTAAATCATCGAGCAGAACAGAAGTGATATCTGGCGTTCCGCAAGGTAGTGTCATAAGCCCTATGCTGTTCCTGATTTATATAAATGATCTAGGTGATAATGTTAGCAGCCCCCTTATATCGTTTGCAGATGACGCGGTAATTTACCGTCTAGTAAAATCATCAGACGATCAATTCCGATTACAAAATGCTCTAAAGAGAATTTCTGTATGGTGCGAAAAGTGGCACTTAGCACTAAACGAAGGAAAGTGCGAGGTCATCAACATGGGTAATAAAAGAAATCCGATAAATTTTGGGTATTCGATAGATCGCACAAATCTAAGGGCTGTCAATTCGATTAAATACCTAGGAATTACAATTACGAGCAACTTAAATTGGAAAGACCACATAGATAATATTGTGCGGAAGGCGAAACAAAGACGGCGCTTTGTTGGCAGAACACTTAGAAGATGCGACAAACCCAGTAAAGAGACCGCCTACATTACACTTGTCCGTCCTCTGCTGCCCACCTTACCAGGTGGGATTGACGGAGGACATAGAAAAAGTCCAAACAAGGGCAGTTCGTTTCGTATTATCGCACAATAGGGGTGAGAGTGTCACTCATATGATACACGAGTTGTGGTGGCAGTCACTGAAACAAAGGCGATTCTCTTTGCGGCGAGATCTATTTACGAAATTTCAATGACTAGCTTTCTCTTCCGAATGCGAAAATATTTTGTTGACACCAACCTACGTAGGGAGAAATGATCATCATAATAAAATAAGAGAAATCAGAGCTGAAACGGAAAGATTTAGGTGTTCCTTTTTCCCACGCGCCATTCGAGAGTTCAATGGTAGAGTAGTAGTATGAAAATGGTTCGATGAACCCTCTTCCAAGCACTTAAGTGTGAATTGCAGAGTAACCATGTAGATGTAGATGTAAAGTTTGTTCTTTCTAAGTGCCAGAACAGTTTTTCCTATGACAACCCTCTTCGTCCTTGGATTAACGTCAGGGATTTCTAACACAAAGGTCGCGATTTATGGTTAATTTTTTCTGGAAATGCGTGGAATGCGGTCCACTCTTTCTCCTGATGGTATCTGAGTAGTTGCACGAATGAATTACGAGGGCTGTCAGTAAAGTAATGCACCGCGTTGTTTTTCTTCACCAATTATTGAATATAATGAGAATTACACACACTAGGTGTTTTATCTACACACCCATCATTCCACGTAATCTCCATTCCGTTCTACGGCCTTCCTCCAGAGCGAAACATGGGCGTGAATGCCCTGTCGGTACAGATCCTTGTCTTGGTGGCGGAACCAGTGCTTCACTGTTTGAATCACCTCCTCATCGTCCTCAAAATGGCTTCAACGAATGCCACCCTTTAATGGCAGCGCTAGTGGAAGTCCGAGGGGGCTAGGTCAGGGCTGTAGGGTGGATGGGGTAACACTGTCCAACCCTGTTTTGCGATGTGTTCAGGAGTCCTCAGACTTGTGTGAGACCGAGCGTTATCGCGTTGCAGCAAAACATCTCCTGGGTTGCTGTGGTGCCGAAGTTTTGTTAATGTGTTGGCTTATGCTTCTGAATTAATGGTACCGCCTCTTGGCATCATACCAATGAGAATCACCCCTTCAAGCCCCAGAACACGGTGATCATGACCTTATCTGCTCAAGCAGTTGCTTTGAATTTTTTCTTCTGTGGGTAGTGGGAATCGAGCAATTCCATCGACTGTCGTTTTGTTTCGGTCTCAGAATGGTGAACCCATGTTTCATCACCTATCACAATCTGAGACAAGAAGGCTGCCCCCTCGGCTTCAAACGTTGCAACAAATCAAACTTCTGATCCACCGTTAGAGACCGCGGGATCCACCTTGCACATACTTTTGAATATCCAAGATTGCAAATAATTGCATGCACACTACCTTTGCTGATTGACAGATGCAGCGCCAACTGCCGAGTGGTAATGCGTTCGTCCTCGCGAATGACAACATCAGCTCGCCGCAACATGTCAGATGTGACAGCCGTGGATGGTCTCCCTGACCGCTGCAAATCGTGGAGCTTCGCGGAACCGCTTTCTGATGACCTCACCCTCCATGCCCAGCGACTAACTGTACTTCTGTCGACAGCACATGTTCCATAGACTTTGCACAAGTGTTTGTGAATATTCACGACAGTTTCTTTCTGGGCAGTGAGAGATTCTACGACGGCACGTTGCTTGTAACGTGCACGACCTACAGGCACCATTTTGAAACTGTCCTGCAGCTACACTATTCTGTCTGAAGTAACGAGAACTTGGCGCACTCACTCAGGAGATTTCAAATAATAGATACGTAACGTTTCGCATCTGTAGCATTGTTTTCTGCCGAGAAAAAAAGGCGGTGCATTACTTCCTGGGCAACAGTCGTAGTAGTGAAGCTGACCTGCAAGTCTCCAAAAATCGAAAGATTGGCTGTAGACTATGATTCACACGATACTTCGGTTCTTTACAAATTTCTATGCCCTCTTTCATGGTCCATCACTTCTTTCATCATTCTGATCTTCCTCTTGTCTTGTAGCAGATTATTCGGAAACATTTTCTGTGTCGGCGAGGACCATTCGTAACCGTCTCCATGAAGCTGGGCTACGGTCCCGCACACCGTTAGGCCGTCTTCCGCTCACTCCCCAACATCGTGCAGCCCGCCTCCAGTGGTGTCGCGACAGGCGTGAATGGGGGGACGAATGGAGACGTGTCGTCTTCAGCGATGAGAGTCGCTTCTGCCTTGGTGCCAATGATGGTCGTATGCGTGTTTGGCGCCGTGCAGGCGAGCGCCACAATCAGGACTGCATACGACCGAGGCACACAGGGCCAACACCCGGCATCATGGTGTGGGGAGCGATCTCCTACACTGGCCGTACACCACTGGTGATCGTCGAGGGGACACTGAATAGTGCACGGTACATCCAAACCGTCATCGAACCCATCGTTCTACCATTCCTAGACCGGCAAGGGAACTTGCTGTTCCAACAGGACAATGCACGTCCGCATGTATCCCGTGCCACCCAACGTGCTCTAGAAGGTGTAAGTCAACTACCCTGGCCAGCAAGATCTCCGGATCTGTCCCCCATTGATCATGTTTGGGACTGGATGAAGCGTCGTCTCACGCGGTCTGCACGTCCAGCACGAACGCTGGTCCAACTGAGGCGCCAGGTGGAAATGGCATGGCAAGCCGTTCCACAGGACTACATCCAGCATCTCTACGATCGTCTCCATGGGAGAATAGCAGCCTGCATTGCTGCGAAAGGTGGATATACACTGTACTAGTGCCGACATTGTGCATGCTCTGTTGCCTGTGTCTATGTGCCTGTGGTTCTGTCAGTGTGATCATGTGATGTATCTGACCCCAGGAATGTGTCAATAAAGTTTCCCCTTCCTGGGACAATGAATTCACGGTGTTCTTATTTCAATTTCCAGGAGTGTATTTACTCCCTAGCCGTTGCGGCTCTGTCCCTTACCGCTTTCCGCTCTGGTTCGACATAAAGCCTCGATAGTACAGCGTGCCATCGGTGCTTGTTCGGGGAAAGAGACAAGAGAGGGGGAACTGTAACGGGGTTAGTCGATGTGGTCTGACGTGGAGATGAAACGGTTTCTTTCGAAGTGATACTCTTGACGAAGTTTGAGGTGTGTTAACTAGTGTGTTGAGATATTGGCGTTTTGCAGACACAGTCAGTTGCTTTCCGGGAATGGTCATGAGCCTAGTTTGCATCGACTACAATCGCCTGTTCTGGATAGAAATGTCTGTTGGTAATGGCGTGATACATTCGCCTAACTTCTGATTGCAGATGTTATTTGGAATTGATTAGCCCCTACGGAACCAAAGGACGGTGTCCTTGCCTTTCAGTTTAAGAAATTTCTCACATGTTTCTTGTTTTCCAGGTTTTTCTTGCTTTGGATTTAAACCGTTGACACTCAACTGTACGGATGTTCCTGAAACACAATCGTGGCTTGAGTTGGTACATAGCGGGTTAGTGTTTCAGCTGTCCGTTTAATAATTGTTTTGCTATTTTAAAAAATAGGGGCATCTGTTAGAATATTTGGCTTAAACTGATGAATAATAAGAAATCGTATGAGCTGTCTGCTTAATAAGTGTCTTGCTATTCTAAAAAATCTTGCGACAACTGTTACGATATTTTTCTTAAACTGGTGAAGTCATATGAGCTGTCTGCTTAGTAACTATTTTTACTATTTCGAAAAGAAAGTGACGGCTGATACGATCAGTGGCGGATTTACCAGAAGTCAAGTGGGCTGGAGCCTAGGGCGCAGATTTCAGGGGCGACAAAGTTACGACCAATCTTTTTTTATATCTTACAGATATTAGAAAGCTTATTATTTAAATACGTGTTATTTCGTCCACACAAACAATTCGGTATATAACATGTTTCACCACTTAGATAAATTTTTTTTACAATTTTCTTAGTCATTTGGTTGCAGCGCGGAAACGAGTAACGTGATCGTTCTCTAAGCGTGTCTGGCCGAACTCAATGCACTGCCTCGTCGCGGCCGCCGCGGAAGCCAAAGCGTGGTCGTGCTGTCGTAGGCGATGTGATGTTCCTTTTGCATTTCTTATTGTTATGTTTTCGTTTTCTTTCAAAGACAAAGAGAAAAGGTGAAGTGGTAGCCCAGTGCAGAGCCTGCGCCTACAGTCATGTTTTTTTTTATTTTCAAATGTAAAGAAACATAAGATGTTTTTCCTGTTTTTCGGTGTGAGGAAGGCCTCACTCTCTGTTAATTACCGAAGGTAGACGCACGTTATTTTAGAGCGAAATCTGCGATAGCTATTTTGGTTGTCAGAATAAGTAAAAAGTGTGTGTGTGTGTGTGTGTGTGTGTGTGTGTGTGTGTGTGTGTGTGTGTGTAGAAGAAATAATATAGTGAAATTTCACCAGTGAAATAATTTAGTTATTATTCCCAGTAGTACTGTAACATATAAAAATCGAAGAAACCCACCTGTTAATTATAACATTTGTGATCTGATCTTCGTAGTAACTCGGAAGGAGTTACTACGAAGATCAGATCACAAATGTTATAATTAACGTCTCAGTCATACGCATTTTTCTATGTGTATACAGGGTGGTCCATTGATAGTGAGCGGGTCAAATATCTCAGGAAATAAGCATCAAACGAAAAAAATACAAAGAACGAAACTCGTCTAGCTTTAAGGGGGAAATCAGATGGCACTATGGTTGGTTCGCTAGATGGCGCTGCCATAGGTCAAACGGATATCAACTGCGTTTTTTTTAAATAGGAACCCCCATTTTTTATTATATATTCGTTGTTATAGATGGCGCTGTAATAGTCACAAACGTATAAGTACGTGGTATCACGTAACATTCCGCCAGTGCGAACGGTATTTACTTCGTGATACATTACCGGTGTTAAAATGGGCCGTTTACCAATTGCGGAAAAGGTCGAAATCGTGTTGATGTATGGCTCTTGTGATCAAAATGCCCAAGGGGCGTGTGCTATGTAGGCTATTCGGTATCCTGGACGACATCATCCAAGTGTCCGGACCGTTCGCCGGATAGTTACGTTATTTAAAGAAACAGGAAGTGTTCAGCCACCTGTGAAACGTCAACCACGACCTGCCACAAATGATGATGACCAAGTAGGTGTTTTAGCTGCTGTCGCGGCTAATCCGCACATCAGTAGCAGACAAATTGCGCAAGGATCGGGAATCTCAAAAACGACGGTGTTGAGAATACTACATTAACGTCGATTGCACCGTACCACATTTCTATGCATCAGGAATTGCATGGCGACGACTTTGAACGTCATGTACAGTTCTGCCACCGGGCACAAGAGAAATTACGGGACGACGACAGATCTTTTTGCACGCGTTCTATTTAGCGATGAAGCTTCATTCACCAACAGCGGTAACGTAAACCGTCATAATAGGCACTTCAACAATGGCTCTGAGCACTATGGGACTTAACTTCTGAGGTCACCAGTCCCGTAGACTTAGAACTACTTAAACCTAACTAACCTAAGGACATCACACACATCCATGCCCGAGGCAGGATTCGAACCTGCGACCGTAGCAGCAGCGTGGTTCCGGACTGAAGCTCCTAGAACCGCTCGGCCACATCGGCCGGCCATAATAGGAACTATTGGGCAACGGAAAATCCACGATGGCTGCGACAAGTGGAACATTAGCGACATTGCCGGATTAATGTATGGTGCGGCATTATGGCAAGAAGGATAATTGGCCCTCATTTTATCGATGGCAATGTAAATGGTGAAGTGTATGCTGATTTCCTACGTAATGTTCTACCGATGTTACTACAAGATGTTTCACTGCATGACAGAATGGCGATGTACTTCCAACATGATGGATGTCCGGCACATAGCTCGCGTGCGGTTGAAGCGGTACTGAATAGCATTTTTCATAACAGGTGGATTGGTCGTTCACCGGATCGGAAAGTTGAAGGATATTTGCTATAGTGATCCACCGACAACGCCTGACAACATGCGTCAGTGCATTGTCAATGCATATGCGAACATTACGGAAGGCGAACTACTCGCTGTTGAGAGGAATGTCGTTACACGTATTGCCAAATGCATTGAGGTTGACGGACATCATTTTTAGCATTTATTGCATTAATGTGCTATTTACAGGTAATCACGCTGTAACAGCATGCGTTCTCAGAAATGAGAAGTTCACAAAGTTACATGTGTCACATTGGGACAACTGAAATAAAATGTTCAAACGTACCTACGTTCTGTATTTTAATTTAAAGAACCTACCTGTTACCAACCGTTCGTCTAAAATTGTGAGCCATGTGTTTGTGACTATTACTGCGCCATCTGTCACTAAGCGAAAATAGTGGTCCAACTAAAACATTTATATTTCTTTACGTACTACACGAATATGTAATAAAAAATGGGGTTCATATTTTTAAAAAACGCAGTTGATATCCGTTTGACCTATGGCAGCGCGATCTAGCGGGCAACCATAGCGCCATCTGGTTTCCCCTTCAAGCTAGACTAATTTCGTTCTTTGTAGTTATTTCGTTTGACCCTTATTTCGTGAGATATTTGGCCCGGTCACAATCAATGGACCACCCTGTATTTCATACCACCTTTCACACAGTCGTTTACTTGCTCGCTGTATATAAGTAGCTTAGTTCTTAAGTTCAGTGCTGATCGTTCTCTTTTAAGTGTACATGTTATTACTTCTCTTCTAAACATATCTTAATCCTGTTGTGTATAGTCGGATAGGTCATTTCATATGTATATTCTCTTGTACTTCGAATCCTTACACTTATTTTTAACCATGTACATTCAAGAGCCTGTGTCAAGCTCACAAATTTAGCGGATTCTACGCTACTTATAGTTTACTTGCGTCAATGCTCTCCTGTTCTTAAAACTACGTATGCTTCATCTAATGATATACTCTTAAAAGTAGTGTTCTCTACTGTGTAGTCTCCGAGTTGGGAATAAATGTCTCTATGTTTGTGTAGCTGATTTACGTTTTGTAATCAGCGGATAGGTACTCCATTTCGTATCGCTTCTGTTTTGTCCAGTTGGCTGCGCGCCATGGATACCGATTCGTTTATATTCCAAAATGGTTTCCGCCGCGGTGCGCGGTGTGTTTTGCACATTACAGCTGTAGCCAGCTGTCCGTAAAGGGGACACTGATATTGAATTAGCATTTTGCCTACTCTTCACGTGCGATCAGCTGTTAGCCTCTTCGCATGTAGTTGTTAATGTACCTCCAGCTTTAAGCGCGGCTGCGCGTCTCAATACATTTCACCACTCGTGGCTCTCGCTTAAATCTCGCACGCTGTGAACTCCTTCCTTTCCCATCTCTCTTATTAAAGTTTTTGCACACGATGCAGTATGACTACGTCATCTAATGTTTTTCACTCGTTCAGTATTGTGTATAGTTGTTTTAGTTCTTGTTGTATATTCCGTGTTATCTTAAGGAATATCAAAAATGGTTCAATGGCTCTGAGCACTATGGGACTTGACATCTGAGGTCCCCTAGAACTTAGAACTACTTAAACCTAACTAACCTAAGGACATCACACACATCCATGCCCGAGGTAGGATTCGAACATGCGACCGTAGCGGTCGCGCGGATCCAGACTGAAGCGCCTAGAACCGCTAGGCCGCACCGGCCGACAAGGAAAATCAAAAGGTTTCCTTTGCTTCTATAGATATTTAAGTCATAAGAAAGTACAATATCAAAAAGGGAAATTTCTATGCACTAGGTTGCATGTCATTCTTTACGTGTTAGATATTAGAAGAAAATTGAACATTCCTTATTGGCTAAACAGGATAGTAGAAGAGGGAGAGGGTACCGGAAATATGAGTATTGTACTCCCTAGCTGGAGAGGAACCGAGCGCCAGTCGGTTTCTTCGTCAAAGGGCGACAAACTCCCTACCTTCAGAACACCTCGCCGGCCGGAGTGGCCGTGCGGTTCTAGGCGCTACAGTCTGGAACCGAGCGACCGCTACGGTCGCAGGTTCGAATCCTGCCTCGGGCATGGATGTGTGTGATGTCCTTAGTTAGGTTTAATTAGTTCTAAGTTCTAGGCGACTGATGACCTCAGAAGTTATGTCGCATAGTGCTCAGAACCAATTGAACCATTTGAACCAGAACACCTCCATACTAAGTATACAGTAAAAAAATAATAAACAGTTCATTCAAAGTTTGTCTACCAACGGGAAAGTACACTGCAAAATTACACCACATATGCTAATTGGTATGCCTGTAATTTTATAACTTTAGATTTACTTCCCATCGCCGTTACAATCTTACAGTTCTCTACGGGTAGCGTGGGTACATTTACCTCCCGCGCTATCTCTTTAAACAAGCTGGTTGACATCAGGCTTGTTGACGCCCCAGTATCCAAAACAATTGGTATATTTATGTTTTCCACCTTTACCTTTAACGTTGCTTGAATAATTTCACTTACCTTGCATGTTGTATCTTTCTCCTCACTGTCAAATCTTTCATTTCTACTTCCTTAAGATACCTAAAAAATAGATTACGGATATGCTGTACGTGTATGTTTGATTCTGTGTCTACTTCCTCTTTTCTATTTCTGTTGATATTACTGTTTCTGTCGTTAATATTATTACTGTGGCACACTGGCAGTTCATTACCTTCTTCCTCTAGTCATGTCCCATTATTGTTGTTTCCTGGAGGCGGTAAGGCACTGTTTCATTTTCTGCCGTCACTTCTACTGTGTTCACCATATGTTAGCGTGCTCGCCAGTTCATGTCCCGGTTGTTTCGGTTTGACTGTATGGGCTGCCGGCTCTCTCTTTTATACCTGTGTTCCATATGCCGATCCTGGTAATTTGCATTTCCTAGTTGACTAGTATCAAAGTTTTCTCGCGAATTTCTCCTATCTCGGTCATTGTCTTACCAGTGGGACTAATTTTTATTTTCGTAACGTCGGTCACCCTGTGGCTGATAGGTAGACCGATTGTACTGATTTCCGTGTGGCGCGGCGGTGCATAAGAATGCCTTTCATTCATACGCACACGATCATTATTGTTTCCATATCCATTGCCGTTACCGAAGTTGTTCCTCCCATTTGGGTTGTGTTCCTTACCGTTACGATAACTAGGCATGGCTTGCCCATCCTCATGAATTAGATCAGTTGACTAGAGCACTGAGAGAAAATACTAGAGATCATATTCGGGAATGGTTACTAATTTTTCCCTAACATTTACAGGCAACTTCTTCAATACGTCGACATGAGATATCTGATTATTCTAGTAGCGGGTCTTGTTTAGATATGTTTCAAAATAGTTTCTTAGCCCCCCGAATTTTGGATGATATGATAATGGGTTGAGTACCTCTCGTCTTAATCTCTTCTAGATAACTGTTGATCAGTATTTATCTAAAAATGCAGTCTCAAATTGATCGTATGTCTCGAAGAGTTGCGACATCTCTGTAGCCCACAAAATGGCGTCGCCTTCTGTGTGTCCTATCAAAAATTTGAACTTTTGAGTTACTGTCCAAGTCCTAGGCAGTACATTCCTAAAGGCTCGGACCAACACTACCTGGTGCGTTCGCTTTCTTTCATTTGAAAATACAGGAAACTTTCTGTGTTTTATTAAACTCGAGTCCATTAACAACGCTGTCCAGCAGGACGGAACAGCATTTACATGCGGTGATGACACATCTGCCCGTTACTCGCGTCGCGTTTGGGCATGCGCTCGCGCGGCGTGGGTTGGGCATTGTTGTCCGCGCCACTGATTTCTCTCACCGGCGGACGTCTGTTTTTATAGCTCCACTTACCACCTTCGGCGGTGATATTGTCGTACTTTGTTTGCTAATTATTCGTCCGTTAATCTTTGTTCTACCTGTTTGATAACATGTTCTACGCGTTTTAAAAATTCTTCTTCCTTGTCCCCCATTACTTCCTTTACCGCTTCTACATAAGTACGCTGTTCTCGTACGCATTTTTTCGCGAAAGTTGTGTTTTTATCTTTTGTATCATCCTTTACTGTTTCGTAAAGTTGCACAATGTCTGAGTTGATTGTTTTATGTTCTAACTTAAGTAATCCTGTCTCCACTGTGATTTTCTCTACATTTTCTGGTAAGTCATCACAGAACGAATTTAGCTTCGCTACTTCTAGTTGTACATTATCTATGTTAACCTGCGTATTCTTTTGCATTGCCTGTAAATTATCCTGAGTTTCTCTGATTCAAATTTTTCTTCCACTATGCCTTTTAATTTCTTACTCATATCGTGAATTGAAGTTTGTACTTGTTCGTTAATTTTCCTATCCACTTCCATGGAGAAATCTGCTGTGCGAACTTCGTATCCAGATTATTGAGTTGTGTGAGCAAATTTTTTACCTCGCCTGAAATGTGTGTCATCTTTGTATTTACCTACCCGATCTCAGACTTTACTGTGGTCACGTCTGCTTTCATATTAGTTATCTCCGCTTGTATTATTTCTAAACTTGTCATTTTTGAATTTACTGTGTTCAAATTGGACTCTAAACCCGATATTTATGTCTTTATGGCTGGAAATAAGACTTGCATATCTTCCCTAGTCACTTCTGGCCTACGCTTGTCAGCATCTGCGTCTGTACTGCGCGTACTACTTTCATTTAAAATAATCCTTTGCCTTGAGGTGTCATTAATTTCGTCTACTGTAAGCAATTTATTGCTTGTAATGAATTGTTCAGTATTCACACGTATCGAATTCAACAATGGATTATCGCGCCCAGCATCCAAATAATCACCGCTTGACGGTTCCTAACCACTCATTGTTACGTTTTGCAAATGTAATTCTACTACATTGGCATTTTGATTTTGAAATGAGATTTCCTTATTGTTTTGTCCATCCATTATAGAAATCTTTATGCCTCTGCAGTTACCAAAATTAATATTTTGCCTGTTTGGATTTTACTTCAGCGCTGTTTCTCGCGCGACAGAACGGATGTTGTTGTTGTTGTTGTTGTGGTCTTCAGTCCTGAGACTGGTTTGATGCAGCTCTCCATGGTACTCTATCCTGTGCAAGCTTCTTCATCTCCCAGTACCTACTGTAGCCTACATCCTTCTTAATCTGCTTAGTGTATTCATCTCTTGGTCTCCCTCTACGATTTTTACCCTCCACGCTGCCCTCCAGTACTAAATTGGTGATCGCTTGATGCCTCAGAACATGTCCTACCAACCGATCCCTTCTTCTAGTCAAGTTATGCCACAAACTCCTCTTCTCCCCAATTCTATTCAATACCCCCTCATTAGTTATGTGTGATGATGATGATGTTGGGGTTGTGGGGCGCTCAACGGCGTGGTTATCAGCGCCCGTACAAGTATCCAATCTTTGCTCAGTCCAATTTCGCCACTTTCCTGGATGATGATGAAATGATGAGGACAACACAAACACCCAGTCATCTCGAGGCAGGTGAAAATCCCTGACCCCGCCGGGAATCGAACCCGGGACCCCGTGCTCGGGAAGCGAGAACGCTACCGCGAGACCACGAGCGGCGGACGATCATCATTAGTTATGTGATCTACCCGTCTAATCTTCAGTATTCTTCTGTAGCACAACATTTCGAAAGCTTCTATTCTCTTCTTGTCTAAACTATTTATCGTCCATGTTTCACTTCCATACATGGCTACACTCCATACAAATACTTTCAGAAACGACTTCCTCACACTTAAATCAATACTCGATGTCAACAAATTTCTCTTTTTCAGAAACGCTTTCCTTGCCATTGCCAGTCTCCATTTTATATCCTCTCTACTTCGACCATGATATTTTGCTCCCCAAATAGCAAAACTCCTTTACTACTTTAAGTGTCTCATTTCCTAATCTAATTCCCTCAGCATCACCAGACTTAATTCGACTACATTCCATTATCCTCGTTTTGCTTTTGTTGATGTTCATCTTATATCCTCCTCTCAAGACACTGTCCATTCCGTTGAACTGCTCTTCCAAGACCTTTGCTGTCTCTGACAGAATTACAATGTCATCGGCGAACCTCAAAGTTTTTATTTCTTCTCCATGGATTTTAATAGCTACTCAGAACTTTTATTTTGTTTCCTTTACTGCTTATTCAGTATACAGATTGAATAGCATGAGGGAGAGGCTACAACCCTGTATCACTCCCTTCCCCACCACTGCTTCCCTTTCAACTCTTATAACTGCCGTGGATATACATCTATATGTAATTGTAATCTCACTTGGTGTTCACTCAATATGCTTTTCGTACTGATAAAGAAATGTCATTCTCTCTACTTGATTGCAATTGCGTTACCTCTGAGGCTTTAAGTTCTGGATTTTAGGAAGTAGGTGTTTCGATTTTCTAATAGGTCTACTAGGAACGCATTCTCTAAATGCTTTGCGCGGTCGTACCTTATTATTGTCTTGTAACTGGGACTTCTCTCTATTGTACTTTTAGTTGTCCACTCTTGGTATTATTGTCTTCTGTTTTCTATTTTATTTATTATTATTTTTTTCAGCTAGTATTTTTCCAGTGTTACCTCATCGTCTGCGTCATGCCATCACAGTACATGGAACATAGAGAAATTATTAACATAATGTATATTCATTGTCCTAACAATACTAGTACTCACAGTTTTGCCCACTACGTATCGTGCCTGTCACTTGTCGACTCTTATATTATAGCATACGCCGCGTGGTGGCACTGAGTTCGAGAGAGACAGGTATAGAGCGGCGATACAAACGGGGATGTACTGCCCCTACCCATATCAAAAACAAAAGAAAAGTCGCCTCGGTAGTTTGCGTCCTGCAGTTTGTAAAACTGTCTGGCCACAATAATTTGACGATTCGCGCGGTAGCTGCTGGAAACCGCCTAGCTCTCACATTAAGCTGGCGAGGGGAAAGGAGTGGTAAAGAGAAGGCACGGACTGCTGGTGGCAACAGTGCTACCACCACTACCCTTAACAATGTGTACAGTAACACTGCGCGTGTGATCATCTGTAACGAATTAGTAAGACGTAATTTAACTTGACAAATAGCTGATTCGGAATCTATACAAAGAAATGTTGATTTTTTGTTATATTATACTAAAATACATTTTTTATACTTATTACGTAATTATTCAATCTTTTTAGTCTGAAAAAAAGGGTACTGCTGATTACGTATGACAAATAAAAACCACAATGTGATCTTTTTTATTTGAGTTCTTGGATAAAAAAACTGTTAGAATGAGTGATGGTATATGGCAACTTAGGGGAGCTGAGTACAAAAATATGGCCAAAATGGAAAAAAAGGACAATAAGTAATATCCGCAAAAAGGTAAAAACTGACAGTTTTCTTGAAGTGGATGTAGTATTGAAGGACCGAGAACTTCAGTAACATGCGCTGACTCAATACCATCTGGAAAAGATGAAAGGGATTGGAGCTCTGCGACCCAACAGCAACATTCATCTGTTGAAGAATCTATTTTTGATAAAATGGATATTTATGTGTTTGACGAAGAGGCGGTAGAGAAATCATTATAACAATTGAAGATGCACCTCAGAACCAGATGACCAAGTGCAAACAACAGTACAGGGCTATTACAAATGATTGAAGCGATTTCATAAATTCACTGTAGCTCCATTCATTGACATATGGTCACGACACACTACAGATACGTAGAAAAACTCATAAAGTTTTGTTCGACTGAAGCCGCACTTCAGGTTTCCGCCGCCAGAGCGTTCGAGAGCGCAGTGAGACTAAATAGCGACAGGAGCCGAGAAAGCATATGTCGTGCCTGAAATGCCTTCACATCAGTCATAACAGTGCAACGACACTTCAGGACGAAGTTCAACAAAGATCCACCAACTGCTAACTCCATTCGGCGATGGTATGCGCAGTTTAAAGCTTCTGGATGCCTCTATAAGGAGAAATCAACGGGTCGGCCTGCAGTGAGCGAAGAAACGGTTAAACGCGTGCGGGCAAGTTTCACGCGTAGTCCGCAGAAGTCGACGAATAAAGCAAGCAGGGAGCTAAACGTACCACAGCCGACGGTTTGGAAAATCTTACGGAAAAGGCTAAAGCAGAAGCCTTACCGTTTACAATTGCTACAAGCCCTGATACCCGATGACAAAGTCAAACGCTTTGAATTTTCGGCGCGGTTACAACAGCTCATGGAAGAGGATGGGTTCAGTGCGAAACTTGTTTTCAGTGATGAAGCAACATTTTTTCTTAATGGTGAAGTGAACAGGCACAATGTGCGAATCTGGGCGGTAGAGAATCCTCACGCATTCGTGCAGCAAATTCGTAACTCACCAAAAGTTAACGTGTGCAATCTCACGGTTTAAAGTTTACGGTCCCTTTTTCTTCTGCGAAAAAAACGTTACAGGACACGTGTATCTGGACATGCTGGAAAATTGGCTCATGCCACAACTGGAGACCGACAGCGCCGACTTCATATTTCAACAGGATGGTGCTCCACCGCACTTCCATCATGATGTTCGGCATTTCTTAAACAGGAGATTGGAAAACCGATGGATCGGTCGTGGTGGAGATCATGATCAGCAATTCATGTCATGGCCTCCACGCTCTCCCGACTTAACCCCATGCGATTTCTTTCTGTGGGGTTATGTGAAAGATTCAGTGTTTAAACCTCCTCTACCAAGAAACGTGCCAGAACTGCGAGCTCGCATCAACAATGCTTTCGAACTCATTGATGAGGACATGCTGCGCCGAGTGTGGGAGGAACTTGATTATCGGCTTGATGTCTGCCGAATCACTAAAGGGGCACATATCAAACATTTGTGAATGCCTAAAAAAACTTTTTGAGTTTTTGTATGTGGGTGCAAAGCATTGTGAAAATATCTCAAATAATAAAGTAATTGTAGAGCTGCGAAATCGCTTCAATCATTTGCAATAACCCTGTATATGTAAACAAAGATCTAGATTTGCAGGAATCAACGATACCTTAAGAGAGATTATGGTGCGGTGCGGCTTTGATCAAATCAGGTCTTGTGACTTCCCTAAAAGTGGAAAAAAATGCTGATCAGTGTCGTTTCTTTCCAGACAGTATCTTCCAAAGAAAATGAAAAAATAATGAATTGAATGTCCGAAACTGGCTGGTTTATTCTGAAAGTAAAAGATTTGTATATTGCTGACCCCATTCAAAATTCTGTCCATCGGAGAGTAAAACTCAAGTTTTGAACAAAAGATTTAATGACTGGAAAAATGTAGAACGCTATCTCAGCATGGAAGCTCTGTGCGTCACAAGTCAAGTATCCTTATTCTTGAGGGTATTTTTATTCTGTCGTTGCAGCTATAAAAACATGTTTGTTTTCCCCAGACGCGATTCTCTTTATTGACGTAAATCATCATTAGCTGTCTGTAATTAAGTTATTTATATTTTGATATGCTTTAAGATCGAAAAACAGTTCGTTAAAAATATCCTGGCTTGTACTTACGGTGATTTTCGCTTGATTTCTCGCTTATATCTGGAAATGTCGTCTGCCAGCACGTCGTTGATGCTTTACCCCAATAAAACGAAACGCGTCTGGAAAAAAAAACATCCACTTTTGTAGTTGCAACAACAGAACAAAAATACCCTCAAGAATTGTAAAGCAACTACGGACAATATGGTCACACAATTGGAGAGACTAGTATCCTTAGTTTGAAAGTTAGAAGCGAGATTGGTGGCCGACTTGACAATTTACTGAATATGCATATTGATAAAGAAATTACGTAGTGGAGAAACGAACGTCCTAAAGACGTTGTTCCCATAGTGAAGCTACTATGTTCAAGAGGCTTCGCTTTCAGAGGAAAAAATGAAAATTTTGGTGATCCGCTTAACCGAATTTATTGTATGATTTTGGAATTTTTGGCTGAATTATATCCTTTTTTAGTCAGTCGTATTGAACTATTTGGGAATCAAGGATCTGGAAGTACCAATTACTTATCATAGACCGTTTGTGAGGAGTTTATTCTCCTGATTCGCGATAAAGTCTTAAAACAGACTGGACACGAGATAAGAAGGGCAAAATATTTTTCCTTAATCATCTATTCAACACCAGATATACCGCACATGGACAAACGTATTCTCGTCATTAGATGCGTTTTGGAAACTGACGAACCGTGTGAAAGATTTTGCCCTCAGTGCGACATAAAGATGAAATGTTTTCTTCTATTATTTCGCAATTCGAAATACTGGCCATAAATATTGAAGACAGTCGTGGAGAATCATATGATAAAGCCGCGAACAGGTCTGTTGTATACAATTACTTACAGGCTAAAATTCAAACCCAAGCACCTTTTTCTTTCTTCGTTCCTTCCTATGACCACTGAATCTTTCACAGAAGCTTGTCGCTTCTTCATGTTGGTTCAACAAATCTACGTTCTCTTTGTAAGTTCGACAATATGCTGACAAAAATTAATGGCTGAAATCGAGAAACGGAAAACGCTAAAGAGAGAAAATGTGACACATTTGTTAGCTAGAGAGGATGTGTGTAGAAATTTGAGAGATTCTTGGCACGAAGTCCTTAAAACCTTGGAATCAATCAAGGGTGATCGTACCCAAACGCCTGTAACGCGAATGGAAGCGACGGGAATACTTTTGAACTCAGAAAAACAGGAAACGCGATAACGGCTATAGTGTGGAATGTTTTTTTTTTGGAAAGAATATACAAAGTGAATGATCAAATTCAGGCTTCCACCGCAGATTGGATAACTGTTCCAGATCTTCACGAATCTCTTTGCAAGATTTTCGTATCTGGGCGAGAAAATTTTTAAGTGTTTCGAAGAAAAGGCGATGGAATTAAGCGTGGCGAAACAGTATACGAAAGATGTGAAGAAAAAGAAAACCGAAAAGGAAAGAAATTTATGATAAAAGCACCCGATGAAAAACTGAGAATGACTGCGAGAGATACTTTCAAGGATAACACATTTTTCGTCCTCATTGATAAACTTGTATCTAATTAAGAAACCGCAGGAGGCCAACTACAGGTTCAATGTAAAATTTAATTTCTGACCAAATTGAGTGCACTGTCATCAAGCATTACGGAAGAAGCCCTTTGCTTGGAAGAAATGAGACTGACATAGATCAAGAATGCGTCCATGTTCAATGCCATCTTCCTTATGAAAGCATTTTGGTAGAACTACATTCTGGGCCATTGAAAAGTCTGGTTTTGTTCCTGCAAAAACAGAATTTGCGAAACGTTTATTCAGATTTGAATATAGCGGGTCACATAGTTCTATGTACACCAGCGACAAATCGTTCGCTTGAGAGCTTTTCTTACTTAAAATGGGTGAAAAATTATCTAAGATCTGCCTTAAGCCAAGAAAAGCTAAACGCCTTAGCTCTTATGCATAGTCAGAACTGTTGCACAAGATTTCATATGGGGGCAGAGTTGATGATTTTTCGAATAGAAAATCGGTGCGCAAAGATACTGTGAAACTTCCATAACTTCATTAATTGAGTTTCATTATCATCAACCGCATTGTTACCAAATAATTAAATGTACTGTTTTTAAACTTTAAGAGTAGCGTTCTTTATAAAAATGTATTGTACATTAAAAAATTGGTGTATTTGTTTGCCAATGAATATGAAATGCGTGATGTGTTATGCAAATTTACTGTGTGATGTATCGTTGAGCAAATGGTGTGCTTAATCAGTTTTACTGTAATCCGAAAAAATTAAACAACTTAATCTCTAAAACCAATATTCAAAGCCCGTAATGAAATCCATCCCTCTGAAAATTACCTAGTCTCGTGGGCACCGAGTTCTACGATCCTGTACAATGAACTGACAAAATTCCCTGTGCAAATAAACAATGAAATAAATTTTCCTTACCTCTATAGTCACAACGGATGTAATCTTGGTATTCTGTTCTCTCAATCTTGGCGCAGCGAAGTGCAATTACGGCCGTAAAAGAGCTTCATGTAAATAATACCAGTAGAATGTCTGATAAATTATCACCTTGTAAATGCACAGTGAAAATACTGGATATTGGCTCAGAGCTGTGTAGTGCTGCCCACATTGAAACTGTCACGAACTTTGATACTTTTCTGACTCTGGGACATTAATATTTTTCTCATTCTGATTGAAAAATAATTTCTGTTAGAAAACTATTCATTCGATTTAAATGACCACGACATGGAAGAAGATGAGGTACTGATAAGGGGATACGCTAATATCGAATGCTTCGGTTTGAAAATTGTATTCACAATAAAGTTTCACCTTCACAAAATATGAAATGAAACATTTAACATTAACTTAAAAATCAGTGAACTTCTCAACTATTCTACAATTGTCACTTACTGTCATAATTAAAAAAGAACTTGAATTGTTACGTGAGAAAAAGTCTGACATCGTTTGACAAAATAGATTCCAAAATTAATTAGGATTACAAAACGCACAAAATATTACGAACCGGATATATCTAATCAACCCGTACATTAAATTTAATGGAAAATACTTGATTCCTACATTCAAAGGTCAGCATTGTAAAATTCAGGCAAACCCACATATCGCTTATCTGCATACTGAAAACTAACTATAAAAAATTTCATTACCTTATAAATTTAATCCAGTTGCTTTCCCTTTGAGTTACAGTATACATTTATTACTCTTCTATAATTGCCATGGAAAATGGTCAATATCTGTTAATATTCTCGATAATCTTATAGCGTAACAAGTTAATAATACACACTTTACACTTTTATAGAAATAACTACAACCTAATATTTACTGGCTCTGTGTGAGCTTAAGCAATATAATAAATGAAAAGCACCAATTTGCTTTTGTTCTACAGAAATATATAAGTAAATACAGTAATAAAAATAAGAAAACAATATCTTTCATCACTTCATTTTATAAAAACTGTGTTATGCTGTGTCCACAGTCCAAAAACTTAATTCTCACAGCTAGTCAGTAGCTTTAAGTCCAACCTATAGCAGACAGCAACGGCAACTACTACGGTGCTCCGCGTGCTCCTTCTTGCAATCGATTCTCCACTCAGGCAATATCTTTGGTTCAGTGATGAAAAAAGTACAATCTATTCTACAAATGACAACCATTTCAGGTCATTCTACATGAATTATATTACAAAATCGGACTCCATGTACAAGTGGACACCTCACATAAGTAAGCGCAATGAAAATAACTTAATACTTTTACCGAATGAATTACGTAAGTAGCAGTAAAGCGTACCTCACCCCGTCTCATTAGTAGTGCATGACTGAACTTTTATTAGCTCAGAAATGTGCCTAAAGACTATTCTAGTACACTCTTAACAAAACCATTGGGTTGTAAAAATAATCTAGGAACTTACAAATCGGTCCTTTAGCTCACAGTCATACTAATTACGGGGAAAAATATAGTTTCATTACGACGACAGTGTACAATCATAATGTTGTAATTTAAATGATAAGAAATTGTAATTAATATGGACGTGAAGTAGGGTATGAAAGTGTAGAGGTCGTTAGAAGCGCCAAAATTTGAGCAGCCTACAGGCAGCAAATGTAACCTCTTCACCTCAGAGTACTTCTTGCCACTCCTCAATTATTTTCTGGATGTGTTCCAAACTCTGTCTTTCTCTATAGTAATCTGCGCTCTACAGATCCCTCTAGTATCATCGAAGTCATTCCCTGATATTTTAAAAGATGTCCTACGATCCTGTTCCCTCTAATTCTCTCCTTATCAGTGTTTCCCACATATTCCTTTTCTCTTCGGTTCTGCTCTTACGTTATCAGTCCACCTAATTTTCAACATTCGTCTGTTGCACCACATCTCACATCCTCTGTTCCGGTTTCCCCACAGTTCACGTTTCACTGCCATATAATGCTGTGCTCGAAACGTCCATTCTCAGAAATTTCTTCCTCATAATAAGGCTTATGTTTGATACTACTAGACAACTCTTGGCCAGGAATGCCCTTTTTGGCAGTGCTAGTCTGCTTTTGATATCCTCCTTGCTTCGTCAATCGTTGGTCACTTTGCTGCCTAGGTAGCCGAATTCCTTAATCTCATCTACTTCGTGACCATCAATCCTCAGGATAAGTTTCTCTATGGTCTCATGTCTGTTACTTCTCATTACTTTCGTCTTTCTTCGATTTACTCTCAGTCTATATTCTGTACTCATTAGCCTGTTCCTTCCATTCAGTAGATCATATCATTCTTCTTCGCCTTCACTCAGGCTAGCAATGTCATCCACGAATCGTATTGGTGATATCTTTCGACCTTGAATTCCAGACCCCCCCCCCCCCTCCTGCACCTATCTTTTATTTCCATCATTCCTTCTTCGATGCACAGACTGAACAGTAGGGGCGAAAGACTACATCCCTGTCTTACATCCTTTCTAATCCGAGCGCTTCGTTCTTGATCGTATACTCTTATTATTCCCTCTTGGCTCTATTACATATTGTATATTACCTGTCTCTCTCTCTATAGCTTACCCCCTACTTTTCTCAGAATTTCGAAGATCTTGCAGCATCTTACATTTTCGAACTCTTATTCCAGGTCGACAAATCCTACGAACGAGTCTTAATATTTCTTTAGTCTTTCTTCCGTTGTCAACCACAACCTCAGAATTGATTTTCTGGTGCCTTTGCCTTTCCTAAAGCCAAACTGATTATCATCTTACACATCCTCAAATTTCTTTTCCATTCTTCTGTATATTATTGCAGTCAGCAACTTGGATGCATGAGCTGTTAAGCTGATTGTGCGATAATTCTCGCACTGTCAGCACTTGCAGCCTTCGGACATGGGTGGACGATATTTTTTCCGAAAGTCTGATGGTTTGTCGCCAGACTCATACATCCCACACACCAACTGGAATAATCGTTTTGTTACCACTTCCCCCCAATGATTCTGATGGAGTGTTATCTATCCCTTCTGCCTTATTTGATCGTGAGTTCTCCAAAGCTTCCTTAAATTTTTCCTCTAATACTGGACCCCCTAGCTCTTCTAAATCGAGTCCTGTCCCCTCTTCTATCATATCACACAAATCTTCCCTCTTACATATCCGCAGCTCGTGGTCTAGTGGTTAGCGTTGCTGTCTCAGGACCATGGGGTTCGATTCCCGGCCGATTTGGAATTTTCTCTGCCCGGAGACTGGGTGATTGTGTTGTTCCAATTATTTCGTCATCATCATTTATGACTGGCTAGATGAGAGTGTGTAATAATTGGGACTTTGTACGGGCGATGATCACCGCGCAGTTGAGCGCCCCACAGACCAAACATCATCCTCATCATCATTCCGCCTCATATAGGCCTTCAATATACTCTTTATATCTACCCGCTGTCTCCTCTGCAATTAACAACGAAAATCCCGTTCCACCTTTAAAGTTACCACCCTTGCTTTTAATTTGCTTAAAATGCTGCGTCTGTCCTTGCGACGATCATATCTTTTTAGATATCTTCACATTTATCATGGAGCCATTTCATCTTAGCTTTCCTGCATTTCCCGTTTATTTCATTCCTCAGTGACTTTTATTTCTGTATTCCTGCATTTCGCCGGCCGCGGTGGCCGTGCGGTTATAGGCGCTGCAGTCCGGAACCGCGGGACTGCTCCGGTCGCAAGGTTCGAATCCTGCCTCGGGCATGGATGTGTGTGATGTCCTTAGGTTAGTTAGGCTGAAGTAGTTCTAAGTTCTAGGGGACTGATGACCTAAGATGTTAAGTCCCATAGTGCTCAGAGCCATTTGAACCATTTTTCCTGCATTTCACTGAATATTTTTGTTCTTCCTTCTTTCTTCGATCAACTGCAGCATTTCTTGTGTTATCCATGGTGTCTTTGCAGTTACTTTCTTTGTACCTATGTTTTTCTTTCGAAATTCTGTGACTGTCCTTTTTAGAGATGTCCATTCCTTTTCGGCTGTTCTACCTGCTGAGCTATGCCTTACTGCTGTATCTATAGCCTTCGAGAATTTCAAGCGTATCTGGTCGTTCCTTACTACTTATATATCCCACTTCTTTGTGTATTGATTTTTCCTGACTAATCTCTTAAACTTCAGCCTACTCTTCATCACTACCAAATTATGATCTGAGTCTATATCTGCTGCTGCATACGTCTTACAATCCAGTATCGGATTCCAAAATCTGTTTGACCATGATGTAATGTAGGTGAAATCCTCCAGTATTACCCGGCGTTTTCGAAGTATACCTCCGCCTCTTGTGATTCTCGAACAGTGCATTCGCTATTACTTCGTGAAATGTATTACAGAACTCAGTCTTTCTCCTTCCTCATTCCTTATCCCAAGCCCATATTCGCGTGTAACCTTTTCTTCTACTCCTTCCGCTAAAAATGCATTCCAGTTCGCTATGACTATTAGATTTTCATGTCCTTTTACGTACTGTATCACCCTTTCAATATGCTAACATACTTTATCTTTTCATCTTCAGCTTTCGATGTCGGCATGTATACCTGAACTACCGTTGTCGGTGTTGGTTTGCTGTCGATTCTGATAAGAACAACCCTGTCACTGAACTGTTCACAGTAACACTCTCTCTTCCATACCTTTCTATTCATAGCGAATCGTACTCCAGTTATAACATTTTCTGCTGGTGTTGATATTATCCTATACTCATCTGACCAGGAATCATTTTCTTTTTTCCATTTCACTTCGCTGACCCATTCTACATCCTTTGCATTTCCCTTTTCAGGTTTTCTATTTCCCTACCGCGTTCATACCTCTGACATTTCACGCCCGACTCGTAGAATGCTATCCTTTCTTTGGTTACTCAGTATTTTTCTGATGGTCACCTCCCCCTTGCCAGTCCCCTCCTGGAGATCCGAATGGTGGACTATTCCGGAATCTTTTGCCAATGGAGAGAGGTCATCATGATACTTTTTCAATTACAAGCCACATGTCCTGTGGATATACGTTACGTGTCTTTAATGCAATGGTTTTCGTTGCCTTCTTCATCTTCATGATTCTTCCGCCTTTGCGGGCAGTTTCCCACCCCAAGGGCAAGAGAGTGCCTTATCATCTGTCCACTCCTCCGCCATCTTTGACAAGTTCATTGGCAGAATAAAGGAAGTCTTTAGCCACCAATGGTGATTATTAATCCAGATTTAAGTGATGGCCAGTTTTGAACCCAGGACTGAGAACGTTCTGATGCTACCCCTAAACTGGTGAATACTAAGAAGTCATGTCAGCTTTTTTTCTAATTTTTTTTTTAAATTGTGGCAGCTGTTAGAATATTTTTCTGAAACTCCGGTTTATTAGGAGGCTATTTGCATAACTGATTGGTAATTTAAAGTTGTGGAAGCTTTCATAATATATTTAATTATATCCGTGTACAGGGAAGGATCATATGAGTTGTCTGGTTAATGACTGTTTATTGCTTTCAAATTGTGGCAGCTGTTGGAATCTTTCAATAATTTAATAAAGGAAACTATATTTAAAGGGGAGCAAATGCCCGAAACCCACCTTGCAACCGACAACCCAGAGTGTGGTTTTTGCCTGAAAGCCATTGTTGCAGCAGCTTTTTACTTGAGTTGATCGTCTCGATTTGTTTGCTTAATGACGTGCTATTTGCCAGATAACAGTCGTCAGTGTGGAGGCTAGGCCATATCCAGGGATAGACTATCTCAATAAAGACCAGCTGTTGTACATGCTGAGAACTCGCCAGCAGTCGGGAGAGGTGCCGTACCTGATTTGGCTGCTCGTTTGCATGGCGCTTTAAGCAAACCTGTGGACCTCAACCCCAGCTGCATTGGTTAGTCAGTTGCTGTGAGGTTGGCAGGACTGGATCCAAGTGCACGCTACACATTGAATGAACTGCCTTCGCAATCTAAAACAGGCGTCCCTTAAGCTACCGTTGATAGCTAAGTTAGTCTGAGGATTTGCAGGTAGATCTGAGTCTTCTTGCATTAGATAACCTACCTAGCGCCGCACGGGGTAGCCGCACAATCTTAGGCGCCTTGTCCACGGTCCGCGCGGCTCCCCTCGTCGGAGATTCGAGGTATGGATGTGTGTGCTGTCCTTAGTGTAAGTTAGTTCAAGTTAGATTAAGTAGTGCGTAAGCTCAGGGACCGATGACCTCAGCAGTTTGGTCACATAAAACGACAAATTTCCAATTTTTTTACCTACCTAGCGAGTGCAATTGGAAGGGAGGGGGAGGCGAACTTGATTATCAGCGGTCTCATAAGAGCGAGATGGAAACCGAAGGGCCAGTAAATGTGACGTCTTCTAATGGCTTTCCTAGTTTGCCTAACCTCATTTTACATTTGCTACAGGTGATTAAGAGCTGTCTATTAAGCAAGTTATACTATAATTAGTGTTATGGTTGATGGTTTGGTTTGAATTACATGCTGATGCATTCCACACGCCATTATACTTCAGCTTCTTTATCCGTTAACGCATGGGGTTCTAAGCAAGGTTTCTTCCTGAGGTTATGCATCTGGAGGGATTGCTTCGTAGTTTGAGACAGCTCATTATTTAGTTAAAGTTGTCTCTCCAGATTAGGTATGAGTTGGAGCGCATTTCAGGCATCTGCAACACAGGATGAGACCTTATCTTAGCATACTGATGAGATACCCACAGCGGTGCGTTGGAATTGAATGTAGCCAAAGATGATGCAGTCAATACTATATCAAAAGGCATGAAAGCCAAGGATTGATTATGATGTGTTGGCAAATGTGCCAACACCTTGTAGATAGAGGAGGCCGAAATGCACACTATCTAACGCAGACGGGCGTGAATTCGGGAACAGGATAAGTAGTGAATTCTAATAAGAAAAGTATGCAGCTCCTCGAATACTTATCTTTTAATTCCGTCATGTGAGTACAGCATTCTGGATGAGACATTTCATACGATAACTATCAAACTATGTAAGGCTAATGGCGCCTTGCTAGGTCGTAGCCATGGACTTAGCTGAAGGCTTTTCTAAATGTCTCTCGGCAAATGAGAGAAAGCTTCGTCAGTATAGTCGCTAGCAAAGTCGTCGTACAACTGGGGCGAGTGCTATTCCGTATCTCGAGACCTGCCTTGTGGTGGCGCTTGGTCTGCGATCACACAGTGGCGACACGCGGGTCCGACATGTACTAAATGGACCGCGGCCGATTTAAGCTACCACCTAGCAAGTGTGGTGTCTGGCGGTGACACCACAGATTACGTGTGACTTTTTCAAGAAACCAACCACTTCTGGGCAATTGGAAACATTGGTTGCTGAAATGTAGGTGTGAGGTTTACCAATGAGCAACAAGAGGCAGGCAGTGACTTAGTTGTTTCGTTCGGGAGGAGTTAACAGGTGGCCCCGGGCTATGCGTTTGGGGAGGTTAAACTCAAGATTTATGTCAGATGTGGGGAAAGCAGGCATTTTGTGAAGCCATGTTCTGTGTACCAGAGTCCGCGTCTGAACACCTGACGCCACCGGCGGGGAAGTATATCCCGTGTCCAGATACGGGTTACTCCCACAGTAGAGCAGTGACAAAACTTATGCTTCCTTACGTATGTGTGCTCTTAAATAATAAACCAGTATGGGCTCTTTTGGCTCTGAGAGCTCGATTTCAGTACTTGATTATAACTGGCACCTTGCATTTAGGAATTTTTGTCCCCCCTCTCACAGATGCGTGGTTAATGAGGAAGAGTTACCTCTGGTCAGGAGGTTCTGGGACAAGTTCGCCATACTCAGTTTGAAAAACGTCCCCTAAGACAAATTGTAAATTACTGTGCTCGTAAAACTCCTACGTTATTTGATTTTCAAACATCTGAGCAAAACTGAACGTACCAAGACAGTTTTCTCTTTACTTATTCTGATCATCACTAAACTGACACACAATATTCTTTTAGCCCAACGCAATCTAACTTTCAATAATCCCCACAAAAGAATGGCCCTGACTAACAATAACCTATACCTTTCATGAATCACTTACCTCACAAAAATCTTCGTTACTCGCACTACTGCAATACAGCGAGCGCCAATACTGCCAGCTGAAAAAAAATGGAAATGTCGTGTGGCTAGGGCCTCCCGTCGGGTAGACCGTTCGCCTGGTGCAGGTCTTTCGATTTGACGCCACTTCGGCGACCTGCGCGTCGATGGGGATGAAATGATGATGATTAGGACAACACAACACCCAGTCCCTGAGCGGAGAAAATTTCCGACCCAGCCGGGAATCGAACCCGGGCCCTTAGGATTGACAGTCTGTCACGCTGACCACTCAGCTACCGGGGCGGACAGATGTAGATAGGAACGCCCGCCGCGGACACTGTGCACGGAGAGTATACCGGGTGATCAAAAAGTCAGTATAAATTAAAAGATTCTAACTACAGAAGGCACTAACTACTGATAGGCATAGTTAGCAAATGAAAGATTTTAATAGAGAACAAAAAATGGTTCAAATGGCTCTGAGCACTATGGGACTTAACTTCTGAGGTCATCAGTCCCCTAGAACTACTTAAACCTAACTAACCTAAGGACATCACACACATCCACGCCCGAGGCAGGATTCGAACCTGTGACCGTAGCGGTAGCACTGTTCCAGACTGAAGCGCCTAGAACCGCTCGGCCACTCCGGCCGGCAATAGAGAACAAACAATGTATTTACCTTAATAATGTTCAAAAGTCATCATATATATATATATATATATATATATATATATATATATATATATCATCCGCTCTCAAAACTTTGGCATCTTTGCCCCCACATACACTACTGCAGGCGGCTCACCTCCAACTGCGCAACGCTACGCGCTGTTCACATCCAACAGCCCAACAGTACACTAGCGAATATTCCAACAATGCAAACCAGCCACAGACTGCACACAGCACAGTCAGTGATTTTCATACAGAGCGCTACGTGTCGTTACTACTTACAACTTTTACGTGACCTGACAATATTTTTGTTGTTGCCAGGAATTTGTCTGTCCTTGATACTTTTATATTTTAATAATTTTATTGGGTGCACAGGGTTGGGTTTTGAATATCGGGCTCGTGCCTTTTATTTCAAATTCTACCCTAACGAAAAGATAGCCTTGTTTTCTTGTCGTTGTTCTCAACCCATTTGTAATGTGCAGTAGATAACTCTGGGGATGAGCGTTGGGGAGCTATCATGGCTAGGCAACCGCTGAGCATGTTGTCGCAATTCTCCGACGTCCTCATAAATAAATTAGGTGTTACTGACAAAATCAAATATAAGATTCGCTCGGTTGATGATATTCGTGTTCGTCAGGCACCTTATACACTATCCCCATCCAAGATGAAGATTTTGCGTGGACTAACTAATAACATACCCTGGGATGGGATCATTAGACCTCTGACTTCTCCTTATGCTTCGCCCATATTCCTACTTCGTAAAGGGCAGAGTGTACTATCGTCCAGTTGTGGATTATAGAGTTCTCAATCAAAAGGTCATCCTTGAATCACTTCTGTTGCCTGACATTCACATTGCTTCACTTGGTTTACAGGTACCCGTTGTTTCTCCGTACTTGATCTTAAATCTACCATCGTATTTCCTTGACTGAAGCTTCCAAACTGGAAACCGCCTTTTGTACATACTGAAATATTTTTGGGCCGCGTTGTCTCGTCTCTCGAGCTGTGTCTTGGGAGATCTAAAGTTCAGGTTAGTTTAAAATTATCTTAATGATGTATACAGTGCCACGTTCTTGGAGCACTTGCATCACCTTAAAGTTTTATTACGTCTTAGGAAGGCAGCGCTTACCATTAAGCCTTCTAAGATTACTTTGGCTCATTGTTGCATACCTGTTTTATGTCACCTTGTTTCGGCTGAAGGGATCAGTATTGATCAGGAGTGAACTTGTCCCTTGTGACTGTCCCCCACCCAAGAGCAAGAAGACGGTGCTAAGATTAATAGGGATGGCAATTTTCTTTTAAAAATTTGTTCCCAGTTTTGTTTAATTGGTCGCGCCTTTAAAGAGCTTACGCAAGAAAGGCGAATCCTTCATTTGGGGGCATCAAGTCTCCTAAGAGGCAATGAAAGCAGCTCTTACCGATCCTCCAATATTAGCCACTCCTCACACCAGAAAGCCTTTCACTAATGCCTTTCACTGATGCTCCAGTTCTGTCGTGGCAGCGGTATTGCTTCAGGAACATGAAGGAAAATGACATCTAGCTGCCTATGCATCTCGTAATCTGTCTCCCACTGAGTTAAAATATTCGGTGCAAAAATGGGAAGCCTTAGCGACTCTTTTTGTTTAGAAAAAAATTATGTTCTGCTTGGTACAAAAAAATGGTTCAAATGGCTCTGAGCACTATGGGACTCAACATCTGAGGTCATCAGTCCCCTAGAACTTAGAACTACTTAAACCTAACTAACCTAAGGACATCACACACACCCATGCCCGAGACAGGATTCGAACCTGCGACCGTAGCAGTCCCGCGGTTCCGGACTGCAGCGCCAGAACCGCTAGACCACCGCGGCCGGCTGCTTGGTACATAGGTGGTTCGTCCTTGAAACCGATGACCAGGCATTGACCTGACTTCTGGTCCTCCTAGAAAAACCATAGGATTGCTCGTTGGGTAGTCCACATTTCTGCCTTTCGCTTTAAGGTCCGTCATATCAGGGGTCCAGATAACAGGTTGCTGACACCGAAAAAAAGGCTTTCAAAAGGGGAACATACGCATGGCGACCTTCCTAATAAGGGTATTGTGGGTCGGAAAGCCAAAGGGAACTAGGCGTTAAAGATCTATTTGCCCCAGTTGTCGGTGCCCACTATTTTCAGGTGTTTTCATACTTCCGTCGTGGGGGTCATCTAGATTTCCATTAGACCATGAGAAAAATCAGAGAAAATGTAGTTTGGCCATTATATATAATGATATATAATGTAGGAGTGTGTCAATTACTCAAACAATGGAAATCGAGCTCTAGTTCACGGAAGGGGTTTCTCGAATCTACTCGTGAAAGATCTATGGACACCCGTTTTGTGGACTATGTGGGACCCCTTCCGCACACCCATGGAGGGGAGGAGGGGAGGGAGGGAACCGTTATATCTTGTTTATGGTGGATAGGTTTTCCCGTTTTAGCTGGTCATTAGTGGTCAGACGGTACATCATCTTACTAAAATATTTGTGGTCTTTCGTCCTTCAAGGACCTTGATAAGTGATAAGGTTTCAACTTTCACCTCTCGAGAATACAAAGCATTTTGTTTCTTTCATGGGATCACACATATTACTATTACTCATTACTATCCCCAGCCTTCTTTGCTGACTACATCAACAGGAGCTTGAAGGCTGCATTGATAATATCTCACATTAATTCTCTAAATCAGATGGTCCTGTCTATCCCCTGGTTCAATCTGGCATTTAATACTGCTCAGCATGAAGACGTCAAGGACAGGGAAGGTTGGAGACCACATGTTCATGTGCAGATTTAATGTTGGGGCTAGGGCCGAAGCTACAATTTCTAGTAAACTGGCTCACCGTTTTATAGGCCCCTATAATATCCTAAGGTTTCCTGGTCCGGAATGAGTCGAATGGAAAATCTTGAGAGTACATCTTAGGCAGGTTAAGGAGAGTAGTTAGCCTCATCCTAACATTTTCCCCAAGGTACTGGTTCCCCACCAGGGCATCTTTGGGTTTCCATGGAGAAGGTTGAGCTGTGGCGGCTCCGCACCTTATCGATTTCGCTCTGTTTCGCATTGTTGCCTTGACAGTGTGGGTGTGGAGTGCTTCCAATGGCACCATCGGTGCTCGTTCGGGGAAAGAGCAAACAAGGTGGAACAAGATGAGTCGAGATGGTCTGGCTTGTAGATGAAAACCTTTCCTTGCCAAAGTTTGGGATGTCTTTCGGCAGTGTGAGCTCGTATATTGAGATACTGGCGTTTTGCAAAGAATCAACTGCGTTTGGGAAGGGTCATGAGCCAGGTTTGTATCGACTATGATGATATATTCTGGAGACCTTGTCTGATAGTAGAGGCATGGTACATTCGCCTAAGTTCTGATTTGGAAGGCTTTTTGGAATTGATTAGCCCCAATTGAACCAAAGGATGGCATCCTTGATTTTCAAGTTAAGTAATTTCGCACTTGTTTCTTGGTTTCTGATTTTCCCTTTCTTTGGGTTTAAACTGTTGGTACTGAAGGATAAGCGTGTTCTTGAAACACAATTGTGGGTTGAGTTGGTGCATAGCAACTTTGTGTTCCAGGTAACAGGTTAATATCTGCTTTGCTACTTTAAAAATTTGGGATAACTGTTAAAATATTTTCCTTAAACTGGTGGATAATAGGTCGTTGTATGAGGTGTCTGCTTATTAACTGTGCTGCTATTCTTTAAAAAAAAAAGGGGAAAGCTGTTAGAACATTTTTCTTTAACTGGTGATGTCATATGAGCTGTCTGCTTAATAACTTTTTCGCTATTTTCTAAGAAAATGTGACTGTTACCAGAATATTTTTCTTTAACTGTGATATACGAAGAAGTCATTTGTGGGTGTATCAATTGTTTATTGGCAATTTATGGTTGTGACAGGTCATAGAATAATTTTCTAATTAAACTCATTCACAGAGAAGGATCATATGAGTTGTCTGTTTAGCTACTGTTTATTACTTTTGAAATTGTAGCAGCTGTTGGAATCTTTGAATAATTCAATAAAGCAAACTATATTAAGAGGGGAGTGGATGCCGCAGCAACTGTGAGGGGCGCCACTCCTTCCACTGGGTGACGTAATTCTACGATCCCAACCGAAACCCACCCTTTCAATTATTTTCAAGATAAACTGTCGTACAGACAGTTCTCTCAGCTGTATATTAAAATCACCTAAAATCGCAGTGCTACGCTAAGATTCAGACCAGGTTCCTCACGAATTTGACTGTATACTTAATTGTGTTGCATCTCACTTCACACCACAGAATCCCGATCTCTCCGGCTGTTTTCAAGGATAAACTGGCGAGTTGTCACTTTCTTACCACTCAGGCAGCTATAGAAATGTGGTTTATAATGAAGCATCCCGATAAAAAATATTGTGGCACATAATTTTTGTGTTGTGCCACGATATTGTCGCCTACACTTTTTTCAGTGTCTAGAAAACATGCTTATACTGCGGGGAGGTCACAATGACCTATGTCGTTTTACTTTACTTTTGCTTCAGACTGCAGCGTCTTTCGTGTGTCTTTATCCTGTAGGTCCCAGAGAAGATTCTTTTCGACTGAAATTGTGGAACTAACTTTGAGATTCAAGATTTTCTCCTCTTTCTTTGGGCTCCAGAGATTCTACGTACAGTAACATGAGCGAATAATGAGCCTTTGCGGTTTTTTATGTGGTCCAACAAAAAGTACGCCTTCGGGGTTTCTCTTCTGCGCCAACCGGCTAGTCGAGCAGGAACCGGACCCTCTCCCAGTAGAGAAATCAAGTGCTGCTCCGGAAGGCGGAGCAGAAATGGATTTTTTATACAGTCTTGTAGCAGATCTTGTTGGTGAGTGTTTTTGTACCTTGGGTAAATAATGTTAGGATGCATTCAGAAAGCTAAGCTATGGCTAATTAAGAAAGCATCAGCACATTCATATCTTTTTTTAATTAACCACGTCCTTTTTAGAATATTAGTATGTAATGATTAATTTGCTTGTGGGTTGTATTAGATCTCGTGTTCAGGCTTTTTTCATTAATGGTAAATGTGGTGATACCGTGTTATCTTGTGATAACTTTCACATATCGTGCCTTCCATTAACCAATCCATGGTACGTCATTCAGTGAAGTGTAATCTGAACGAAGTTCTTAATTTGAGTGAAAACTTAACAATAGTGTAAACTTGGAAACTTTCATGGCTGCCAGTCGCACATGGGTCCCTTGTAATTACGGCTCCTGTTCATGATACTGTACTTCCATCAACTTCAGCGAATGTTATCGCAGTAATTCTAGCGTGGGGTGACATGTTGCTTCATTTCAGTAACGTAACTTTTACTAGGATCACGTCGCTCCAGAGTGTTATGAAATGGAGTCAGGGTGTTTATGAAAATATTTTGAAATTTCTACGAACTGTCTACGTAACTGTTTCACTAGATAGAATGCACTAAATAGCGACATTGATAACCTCCGCATTTCATGAAGAATTTTGTCAAACTCGATGTACTTTGCCCTCGGGAGAAGATCATTTCTTTTTTAGCGTTTAGCACTACCCAATTGAAATCCGTGATGCCGGCTACTGAGAGAAGAACTTACATGTTCCTGGGTAGCCTTGTTTCTTTCCTATACAGCCGTTGGTTACATAACTCATTTTCAACACCCGTGCTCGACGTGTACTATTCTTTCTTCCAGCGTAATTATCTATTTTATCCCCTATCCTGCTGACAAGTACTATCGCTGGCACTTCATCTGATCTTGATTCATTGCCAGTGTGTTTACAGAACCACGGTTACTTGGAATATTATTCCAAATGCTGACCTCATTTTCTTGTATGCTGAGTGAAGCTTTACGTAATAAACGATTGTTTCTATGCGAATTAGTATATACCATTTGAATTCTCCCCCAAAATACAATGCAAACGCCAGTATTTTGTGAGGAATGATTCGAAGACAGATGAGTAACAAAACACCAGTAATATTGTTCATTATTGCATTGCTCTGCCGGACCAGTTGTATTTCCGTTGCGTTTATCCACATCGATAATTACCTCTTTAACATGCGATACCGATTTCTGAAACTAGGTCAGGTGAACTGTCTATATACACTATACGATCAAAAGTATCCGAACACCCCCAAAAACATACGATTTTCATGTTGGGTGCACTGTGCTGCCACCTACTGCCAGGGACTCCATGTCAGAGTGGTGCTAGGTGGTAGCCTTTACATCGGCCGCGGTCCGTCAGTATACGTCGGACCCGCGTGTCGCCACTATCAGTGATTGCAGACCGAGCGCCGCCACACGGCAGGTCTAGTCTAGACTCCCTAGCACTCGCGCCAGTTGTACAGTCACTAGTCATTAGACATCGTGAGAGGCCACAATGGGGCGCCCCGCGGAACTCACGGACTTCGAACGTGGTCAGGTGACTGGGTGTCACTTGTGTCATATGGCTGTACATGAGATTTCCACACTCCTAAACATCCATAGGTCCACTGTTTCTGACGTGATAGTGAAGTGGAAACATGAAGAGACACGAACAACACAAAAGCGCACAGGCCGACCTCGTTTGTTGACTGACAGAGACTGCAGACAATTGAAGAGGGTCGAAATGTGTAATAGGCAGACATCTATCCAGACCATCCCACAGCAATTCCAAACTGCATCAGCATCCACTGCAAGTACTATGACAGTTAGGTGGGAGGTAAGAAAAGTTGGATTTCATGGTCTAGCGGTTACTCATAAGGCACACATCGCGCCGGCAGATGCCAAACGACGCCTCGCTTGGTGTAAGGAGCGTAAACATTGGACGATTGAACAGTGGAAAACGTTGTGTGCAGTGACGAATCACGGTACACAATGTGGCGTTCCGATGGCAGGGAGTGCGTATGGCGAATGCCCAGTGAACTTCATCTGCCAGCGTTTGTAGTGCCAACAATAGAATTCGGAGGCGGTGGTGTTATGGTGTGCTCGTGTTTTTCACAGACATCTTGTTGTTTTGCGTGGCACTATCAAAGCACAGGCCTACATTGATGTTCTGAGCACCTTCTTTCTTCCCAGTGTTGGAGAGCACTTCGGGGATGGCGACTGCATCTTTCAACACGATTGAGCACCTGTTCATAATGCACGGCCTGTGGCGGAGTGGTTACGCGACACTAACATCGCTGCAATTGATTGGCCTGCACAGAATCCTGACCTGAATCCTATAGAACACCTTCGACATGTTTTGGAACGCCGACTTCGTGACAGGCCTCACCGACAGACATCGCTACATCTCCTCTGTACAGCACTCCGTGATGAATGGGTTGTCATTCCCCAAGAAACCTTCGAGCACCTGATTGAACGTATGCCTGCGAGAGTGAAAGCTGTCATCAAAGCTAAGGGTGGGCCAACACCATATTGAATTCCAGCATTACCGATGGACAGCGCCCCGAACGTGTAAGTAGTTTTCAGCCAGATGTCCTGATAATTTTGATCACATAGTGTAACTCAGGCTGAACAAGTTTTAATGCTAAATGTGTTCACTGATGTACTGTGGAGTTACTTCGAGTGGATGTCGATTTCTTACAAAAAAGTTTAAACGTCTGATAGTGTAAAATTATAAAGATAGAATGTAGAGGATAAATACAAAGTTACGTATATTCTTTTTTATTTATTTATTCGTTATGTATTGCTATAAACGTATGTTGTTTCATGTAACAGCGACGTCCCTTCATCACAGGGTTTTATTGGGGGTCTGCTATTCCGTCATTTGGTAATGTGGCAGGATACCCTTCCTACCAACACATCGTAAACATAAGTAATAACTGTATCCAAATGTTAAAAATAGGAAAACTTTTAGATCTGACAGCCAAGAAAACTACAATTTTACTAGGGTTAAAAATGCTCCAAAACCTGTGTTACTAGGGACTGATCAAATAGAAAATATTCAGTAGTTCATCTATCTATGAGAGATATTTTATGAAAAGTCTGGCAAAGATTAAAGCATACGAAAAATAGTAAATCACATGGGGAAACTAAGAATATTCACAGCATCTAATACATGACGAGAAATGCAAAACGAAAGCATTGCAACATGGTAGTAAATCAGGAATGGCTCAACACAGGTGGATGCCTAGCACTAAATTATCAATTAGGCAAGCAAGAAGCGTTACACAGTGTGGTGTCACCGCCAGATATCACACTTGCTAGGTCCGTTAGTATACGTCGGACCCGCGTGTCGCCACTATCAGTGATTGCAGACCGAGCGCCGCCACACGGCAGGTCTAGTCTAGACTCCCTAGCACTCGCGCCAGTTGTACAGCCGACTTTGCTATCGATGGTTCACTGTCTACATACGCTCTCATTTACAGAGACGACAGTTTAGCATAGTCTTCAGCTACGTTATTTGCTACGACCTAGCAAGGCGCCATATTCAGTTACTATAATCTGAACAGATAATATTGCGAATCATCAAGAGCGATGTTCATCATTAATGGATTAAAGTTAAGTATCAAACTAATTACGTCCGCTTTCTGAATTCTAATTCCTTGTCATGTTCCAGACCTCACGTCAGTATAGTTCTTCCCTCATCACGCCAGCCTGCGTGAGCTAAAACGCGTGCATTTCGACCTCCTCTAGTAACACGGTGTTGGTTCTTCTGCCAACACAACACACAGAATGATATGAGAAAAGTTTTGGTTTAGCAGCTCTGAAATTCTAAAGTAACGATGAAACGTACGAAAATATGGGACATAAATAGAAAGAATACATAAAAAGGCTGTTTTCTTTTGGATCTTTGTATGTAATGAATAAAAAAGGCTCACTAAACAGATCTCAAATTATCTCTCAGGAATATGAATTAACAAGCTGGATCCGAGAAGTTATAAAAGTTACAAGTATAGCAGAAATTAAAGGAGAGAAGCAACAGACTGAAAGTTTACTCAGAAGGAAAGTGTTAAAATATTGCTAGGTAGAAGTAGTAACAGGTCTGGTATGAAGTCCGAGGCAAGAAAACAGAAACAGTGAAACGATGATAGAATATCAGGTGTAAAGGAAATAGCAAGCCAGAAGGATTTCAGATTGATATGTGATCCCTACCTAGCCACAACTCAAACAAAGAGACAAGTTTCCTGTGTACTTGCATAGTTCTTAAATTACAGTTTCTAAGCTTGGACAAATATAGGATGACATAAAACTTTTGTATCGACTTATTACCGGCTCCTAACTGTTAGATTTAAGTGATATTCAAAAAATAGCCCCTTCTGTTCCTCTCTACTGATATACTTTCAGACAGTAACACATATAGAAATGTCCCACCATCGTATCTGCTATGTTCTTCTCGGTGTTTGTCTGGTGTTTTTTACTAAATAGCTCTGAACCTAAACAGGAAATACTTCCAGCACATATCTCGGCTTACACTGTATTCAAACCGTTAACGAAATGTAGACTTCATTGTAAGTACGTTGTCACTTCATCCGCAGTATCATCCATTTTTAAAGTGAAAGAAATGCTATTCACTGCTAAATATCACCAACATGACATTTCACCAATTATTTAAGCTACTGAATTATCATGTATATATGAAGCCCGGTGGCGCTGGTGGTATGCAGAAATATGGAAAAGCGTTTGTAGCTCAGAAAAGAGAGATTTGTGTGGGCTGAAAACGTTCGGTGGAACGATTGCCCAAAAGCAGTATCTGACACGAGGCTTTCCCTGCTACAAAGAAAAACATGAAACATGGAGCCAAATATTTACGCAATAACAAGTGGACGTAAAAACGCTGTCTGGTACTTTGATACGACTCTACCACGTTGCCAGTAGCTGCGATACTCAGCGGCTTTCAAACCATACAACGCACTGAACGAGACCAGTGAACGCTTATCTTCAGAGGTTTGTTTTTTCCCTTATGTCCGCTTTGTCTAAAGGAGATCCAGTCAGAAACAGCCCTGTTCAGTGAAAAAAGACAAACACAGCTGACTCCTATAGCATGATACGTGTTAGTTCTAGCCTTATAAATACACTGACAAGTTTACTAGTGTTATTTGCTACGTACACTCGTCTCTAGGGCGACCGTGTCCTCTAAGCGGCACCAGTATTGTGAAACAGAAAGAGACTACAGTTATTTTAAAAACTGTCAAATACTAACACATTTAGCAACGTATGATAGATGGATGACATTAGAAGTGAATAGGACGACATTGGTTGATTCGGAGCGATGTTAATGGCAGACGAATGTGCTTGTGTGTGAATACAGAGCACTATTACATTCATGTATCTGTACTACGGAAGAGTGACATGGTAGGTTGAATCATTCTGTGGAGTTGGTCGGACAGAGGTAGCAGTGGGTTGGGTTGTGGGAACAAGTACATGATGAAGCTGTGATCAGAAAACCGTGGTATATGGAGGTTAGCATAATTCTGGCTATTCTATAATTATGGAAAAGTAGCCAGAAACAAGGGGAAAATCTAATGAGAGAACAACGCAAGAGGCTAGGTTAGATCTGATAGAGACGATAGATATGACAGCGGTAGCTCTCTATGGACGTGTTAATCGATTGAATTTGTGTGGAGACAGGCTACGGGTGAATTTTAGCTGTAATTCTTGGGATTTATTGCTGTAGGAGCTTCAACACTGTTGTTGCCTAGTAAGAAACCCGACGTCCAGATAGAAATCGGACTCTTATGGTTAATTTTTAGTAACTCAGAATATTTTAAATTCAACTAAATGACCATGATTTAGTGATAGCGTCATAGGCTGTTAATCAAGACGTCCTGGATTACATATTCGACTACAACCACTGCTTACATTTTGAGTAAAAAATCATTTGCAATAATGGCCGAAGACTTCATGTAAAACGAACCACTCTCATTCTGTCAACAACCTACTCTACGACGGCGGAAAACGGGGTAGAGGTTTTGAGCACATGTTCGTGGCGTAGAGGATTAAGTGAGAAATAATCACCCATCATCAACGGTACGAGGATCCAGAAGGCAATGGGAACCACTGCATTAAAGACACATAGCATATACGTATTAACAGGACATTTGGCCTGAATTTTGGAAAGTGTCATGACGATCCCTTTATTGCAAAAGATTAGTTGCCATACGGAACAGGGAGGGGACTGCCAAGGGGAATGCGACTATGAGAAAAAGTCGAAAAATCAACGAAAGGGTAACAGCCTACAACTCGGAAAGTGGAATTTCAGAACTCTGAACGTGGTAGGTGCGAATTTACGGTGAATTTGCTTCTAACGTAACCAGGTAATCATTTCCGACGTTATTGCATTAAATTAATATATTGTTTTTGTTGCGAATTGTTGCTCTCGAGCCCCATGTGCGAATAGTGAGCTTATAGATTGAAATAATAAGATGAAAGTTGGTTTAGAAAGATACTGAGAGTTTTAGAATGCGTGTTTGGTTTTAACTGTTTGGTTCCGTTACTCTCCGGATCCAAACAAACGCATTTGTCGAATTACCCAGAGCATTTGTCAGAAATAATTTCGGTGACAAGAAAAATATGCGGGTAGGATTTTACTGTCGGTGAAAATTGATAAAATTTACATCTCACGGCAGTTATAATTTAAAATATGAACAGTTTTTTTTTTCCTTTCCAATTCTAATCACCGTAACAACTGCACTGAAGCTTTAACGTGAAAAGAAATCAGAGCAATATACCACGTCAACTAACGAGTAATTACGGTAAAAAAACTACTGAAATTATTCAGAGTCCAATCGCGAATGTTCAAAATTTTAAGGTCCACACTGACAATTCTGTTAAAATCACAAGTACAAATTAAATTTAAAAAATATATTGTAAAAAACAGGTATATTAAACCAAACGCATATTCCGATGCAACTTAGCGTCAAAATTCCAAAGCATTCGGTCAAAAACTCTGGGAGATTTGTAATCAGGGACATTTACAGTTTCTGTATGAGTACAAACGTAGATGTTCGTTTCTTCAAAATCACAGATTCCCGAAAGTTCTTCATGAATTACTTTGAAATTTTGACACAACGTTGCATTCGAATACTCACGCGGTTTATGTACCTACGAGAATGCCATATAGTGTATAGATAATAATATGTAATAAACGGGAACTCTATAAAAACGTAAATTTTGGTTTGTTCAATTCGTTGATCTACAAAAATTATTGTCCAGCTGCTTTGAAACTTTGATACAACTTCGAATTCTAATACGGACGTGTTTTTAGCTACCTAATTCTTTAATATATGTATACTTTAATACATATAATATATAAATATATGTATGTAATACACAAACATCAAAAGAAGTTTTGCATCACCCCGGTTCCCTGAACTCCTGAAGATAGACGTTGACTGCAGATATTGTATCACAGACATAGTCCTTTTGACCGTTCAGAGTCAGAGGACTGATGACCTCAGATGTTAAGTCCCATAGTGCTTAGAGCCACTGTTCAGAGACGTCATTAATTCCGCCCAAAGATGTAAACAACCATGCATGAGCAGCGCCTATTAGAAGGAGGGGGTCTGACATGCGATCAGTTCCAGTCATTCCACCAGGAAGAAGGTACACAGCTAGTGTTGTCTATACTTCAACCAAGCCTAAACGGTCAATACCGCGGTTCGATCGCATCCGCATTGTTCGTTTGTGCCAGGAACAGCTCTCAACAAGGCAAGTGTAATATATTGGCATCACGTTTTCTTCACCAATGAGAGTCGCATATGCCTTCGACCAATCAATCGTCGGAGACGTGTTTGGAGGCAACCCAGTCAGGCTGAACGCCTTAAACACACTGTCCAGAGAGTGCAGCGATGTGGAGGTTCCCTGCTGTTTCGGGTGGCATTACGTGGGGCCTACGTATGTCGCTGGAGGTCATGGAAGGCGCCATAACAGCTGTGCGATACGAGAATGCCATACTCCGAACGATAGTGCAACCATATCGGCAGCATATTGGCGAGCCATTCGTCTTCATGGACGACAATCCACGCCCCCATCGTGCATGGCTTGTGAATGACTTCCTTCAGGGTAATGACATCGCTCGGCTAGAGTGGCCAACATGTTCGCCAGACATGAACCCTATCGAACATGCCTGGGATAGATTGAAAAGGGTTGTTTGTGGACGATGTGACTCACCAACCACTGAGGGATGTACGCCGAATCGATGTTGAGGAGTGGGGCAATCTGGACCAACAGTGCCTTGATGAACTTGTGGATAGTATGCCACGAGGAATAAAAACATGCACCAGTGCAATAGGACTTTCTACTGGGTATTCGAGGTACCAATGTGTACAGCAATCTGGTCCACCATCACTGAAGTTTTCGGTGTATGGTGGTACAACGTACAATGTGTGGTTTTCATGAGCAATAAAAATGGCGGAAATGATGTTTGTTGATCGCTATTCTAATTTTCTGTACAGGATCTCTAAATTTATCTTCCTGATTTACTTCAAATTTGTACACATTGTGTAATAAACGTTTAGACAGATATGGACACGATAATTATTATTAGTTTATGATTAGAATACTACTATGGAATGTAAATCTTCAATAAGAAAATTCCAGGCTTAAGCCCAAAGGGAGGGGGGAAGAGGAGATGGACAGAGGGGTGGGAGGTAATAGATATAGAAAATCAGTCCGGAACCGCACGACCGCGACCGTCGCAGGCTCGAATCCTGCCTCGGATATGGTTGTGTGTGATGTCCTTAGGTGCGTTAGGTTTCAGTAGTTCTAAGTTCTAGGGGACTGATGACCTCAGATGTTAAATCCCATAGGCTCAGAGCCATTTGAACCATCTGATATAGAAAACTGGCAGGAGGAGATGATCTGTGATTGGGGCAGGATCATATTGAGGGAGAGTTGGCGACTAGAAGATGGACGGAGAAAGGGGGGAAGAGCTGGTGGATACGGGGATGGGTAAGGGGAGAGAGAAAGGGGACAGGAGAAGATCGGCAGGTAAATCGCTGAAACATGCGCTACTGATCTGTTGCCAATTTCCGTTGGTTTCGACAGGTGGAACATCAGCGTCCATGGAGTGTAAACATGTGGTGTGGAATAGTGAACAATCAGCTGTTATGCCCGTTTTTCATAGACGGAACACTGAGAGTGCACAAGTGTCAGTGCTTCCTAGCAGATCGTCTTCCACGGACTCCAGAAGACGTTAGTCTGCAGGCTATGAAGAACGTGTGGTACCAACATAATGGCTGTCCAGACCTTAAAGCACGAAGTACTATAGCATGCCTTCACGAATTGTGTCCAAATCGTTACACTGGACGCAGCTGAGCGAGTAAGCCATTAGTTTCATAAGTGAGAGGTTCCCGGATTGATTCTGGCTACTGGTACTTTTTTTTATTACCACTTTGTTTTGCCAAGTCGGCAGTATTATGGAATCCCTCCCAGACGTAACCACTGGTGTAACCTTGCGATGTTTATTACCACAGTCAGGCAAATAACATTAAAATGCGACAACAATATTCCTTGTACGCCATGTAACAAAACTGATATATAGCTTCTAGAGAAAACTGCATAAAAATTCAATTAATCGTACCGTCAGTCAACTGTATCAATATTCGGCGTTACGCTTCGATGTACGAGGTATGCTGCTAAATTATATAATGACCGGGAACCGTTAACCGTTTATGAGTGTAAACAAAGTCTGATTTGTAATCACTCACAAGCAAACGTTCGGCGTTCATCCCACGTGTAGTATGTCCCAATAATTATTATTTTTCACTTTTCTACGCTAAGAATCATCTTGATTCGTGCACATAGGTTACATATTACACTTGACACAAATGTGGATAATATAAAGTAATAGTCCGCAGCTCGTGGTCGTGCGGTAGCGTTCTCGCATCCCACGCCCGGGTTCCCGGGTTAGATTTCCGGCGGGGTTAGCGATTTTCTCTGCCTCGTGATGACTGGGTGTTGTGTGATGTCCTTAGGTTAGTCAGGTTTAAGTAGTTCTAAGTTCTAGGGGACTGATGGCCATAGATATTAAGTCCCATAGTGCTCAGAGCCATTTGAACCATTTTTTTTTTTTTTGTAAAGTAATAACTGTATTGATTTGACTGAAATTTGTCGTGTACCCTGCTGTTCGACACTAATCTTGTTACGAAAAAAAATGTTCTCCTTATTCAGGGTAAATATTACGTAAATAATGAATGGATCATTAAATTCTGATAGTTTGCACAGTTATAATGAATATGTGGGAATGAAAAAAGTACACTACTGGCAATTAAAATTGCTACACCAAGAAGAAATGCAGATGATAAACGGGTATTCATTGGACAAATATACTATACTAGAACTGACATGTGATTACATTTTCACGCAGTTTGGGTGCATAGATCCTGAGAAATCAGTACCCAGAACAACCGCCTCTGGCCGTAATAACGGCCCTGATACGCCTGGGCATTGAGTCAAACAGAGCTTGGATGGTGTGTACAGGTACAGCTGCCCATGCAGCTTCAACACGATACCACAGTTCATCAAGAGTAGTGACTGGCGTATAGTGACGAGCCAGTTGCTCGGCCACCATTGAGCAGACATTTTCAATTGGTGAGAGATCTGGAGAATGTGCTGGCCAGGGCAGCAGTCGAACATTTTCTGTATCCAGAATGGCCCGTACAGCACCTGCAACATGCGGTCGTGCATTATCCTGCGGAAATGTAGGGTTTCGCAGGGATCGATGAAGGGTAGAGCCACGGGTTGTAACACATCTTAAATGAAACGTCCACTGTTCAAAATGCCGTCAATGCGAACAAGAGGTGACCGAGACGTGTAACCAATGGCACCCCATACCATCACGCCGGGAGATACGCCAGTATGGCGATGGCGAATACACGATTCTAATGTGCGTTCACCGCGATGTCGCCAAACACGGATGCGACCATCATGATGCTGTAAACAGAACCTGGATTCATCCGAAAAAATTACGTTATGCCATTCGTGCATCCAGGTTCGTCGTTGAGTACACCATTGCAGGCACTCCTGTCTGTGATGCAGCGTCAAGGGTAACCGCACCCACGGTCTCCGAGCTGATAGTCCATGCCGCTGCAAACGTCGTCGAACTATTCGTGCAGATAGTTGTTGTCTTGCAAATGTCCCCATCTGTTGACTCAGGGATCGAGACGTGGCTGCACGATCCATTACAACCATGCGGATAAGATGCCTGCCCTCTCGACTGCAGTGATACAAGGCCGTTGGGATCCAGCACGGAGTTCCGTATTACCCTCCTGAACCCACCGATTCCATATTCTGCTAACAGTCATTGGATCTCGACCAACGCGAGCAGCAATGTTGCGATACGATTAACCGCAATCGCGATAGGCTAAAATCCGACCTTTATCTAAGTCGGAAACGTGATGGTACCCATTTCTCCTTCTTACACGAGTCATCACAACAACGTTTCACCAGGCAACGACGGTCAACTGCTGTTTGTGTATGCGAAATCGGTTGGAAACTTCCCTCGTGTCAGCACGTTGCAGGTGTCGCCACCGGCGCTAACCTTCTGTGAACGCTCTGAAAAGCAAATCATTTGCGTATCACAGCATCTTCTTGCTGTCGGTTAAATTTCGCGCTGTAGCACGTCATCTTCGTGGTGTAGCAATTTTAATGGCCAGTAATGTATAATCAGGCACTCCGAGAACGGGAGGATTGGTTATGCCCGCCTTAATATGTTCAAACGCGGCCTCTTGAGCAGGTCCCCACTCAAAAGGCACCCTTTTCGGTGCAGTTTATTTAGAGGAGCCGCCAAGTGAGCAAAATATGTAATATACAATATTTTATATGAAAGTTGTAGGACAGTACCGTATCGTGTGTTCCTCCTTTTTTCCGGAATCGTAATTGATCTTCCCCAAAGTCGGCTTCTAACAGTTTTTCCATTCCTGTCAATATTTTGCAACTATGACTGATGAAACTGGTGGTTCCGTAGTATTCACACCTGTCAGCACCTGCCTTCTTCGAAACAGGAAATATTACTTTCTTCCTGAAGTATTAGAGTAACTTTCTTGTCTCATATATCTTGCACACAGTTGGAAAAGTTTTGTTATCGTTGGCTCTCTCAAGGATCTCAGTAATTTTGAGGAAATGTCGACTGCTCCAGAGACCATACTATTACTTACATCTTTCACTGCTCTGTAACATTCTTATCGCAGTATCATATCTCTCATCTTCATCCACATCCTCTTCTCTTTCTACACACATCAAAAAAGTTGTTAATCACCTCGGCTCAGATAGTTCCGGAACCTGTACAGAAAATTGGAATAGAGATCAACATAAACATCATTTCCGCCCTTTTTACTGCTCATGAAAACCACACATTGTACGTTGTACCACCATACAGCGAAAACTTCAGAGGTGGTGGTGTAGATTGCTGTACACATTGGTACTTCTAATACCTAGTAGCACGTCCTCTTGCCTTGATGCATGCCTGTATTCGTAGTGTCAAACTATCCACAAGTTCATCAAGGCACTGTTGGTCCAGATTGTCCCAGTCCTCAACGGCGATTCGGCGTGGATCCCTTAGACTGGTTGGTGGGTGACGTCGTCCATAAACAACCCTTTTCAGTCTATCCCAGACATGTTCGATAGGGTTCATGTCTCGAGAATATGCTGGCTTCTCTAGTCGAGCGATGTCGTTATCCTGAAGGAAGTCATTCATAAGATATGCACGATAGGGACGCGAATTGTCGTCCACGAAGACAATGCCTCGCCATTATGCTGCCGATATGGTTGCACTATGGTTCGGAGCATGGCATTGACGTATCGTACAGCCGTTAAGGTGCCATCTATGACCACCAGCGGCGTACGTCGGCCCCACATAATGCCGCCCCAAAACAGCATGGAACCTCCACCTTGCTGCAACCGCCGGACAGTGTGTCTAAGGCGTTCAGCCTGACCGGGTTGCCTCCAGACGATTGTCTGGTTGAAGGCATATGCGACACTCATCGGGTAAGAGAAGATGATGACAATCCCGAGCGGTCTATTCGGCATGTTGTTGGGAGCATCTGTACCGGGCTGCATGGTGTCGAGATTGTAAAGATGGACCTCGTCATGGACGTCAGGAATGAAGCTGCAAGTCATGCAGTCTATTGTGCACAGTTTGAGTCGTCCGGTGGATGCACGAAAAGCATTATTCAACATGGTGGCGTTTCTGTCAGGATTCCTCTCAGCCATAATCCACTGAAGAAGTAACCCTTCGGCGGCCTGTGGAGACATGTCATCGACAATTCCGGTCCCTCTGTATCTCCTCCATGTCCGAACAACATCACTTTGGTTCACTCCGAGACGCCTGTACACTTCTCTTGAGAGCCCTTCCTGGCACAAAATAACAATGCGGACGCAATCATACCGCGCTATTGACCATCTAGGCATGGTTGAACTATATACACCACGAGCCATGTACCGCCTTCCTGGTGGAATGAGTGGAACTGATCGGCTGTCGGACCCCTCCGTCTAAAAGGCGCTGCTCATGCAAAGTTGTTTACATTTTTCGGCGGGTTTAGTGACATCTTAAGAATGTTCAAATGTGTGTGAAATCTTATGGGACTTAACTGTAAAGGGCATCAGTCCCTAAGCTTACACACTACTTAACCTAAATTATCCTAAGGACAAACACACACACACCCATGCCCGGGGGAGGACTCGAACCTCCGCCGGGATCAGCCGCACAGTCCATGACCGCAGCGCCTAGACCGCTCGGCTAATCCCGCCCGTGCTTAGTGACATCTCTGAACAGTCAAAGGGACTGTGTCTGTGATGCAATATCCACAGTCAACATCTATCTGAAGGAGTTCTGGGGACCGGGGTGATGCAGAACTTTTTTGGATGTGTGTATAACATTATGCTCAATTTTGTTTCCCTTACACAAGGTGAGGCAGCTAAGACAGCCCATTCCAGATATATACAGAATTAATAAATACAATGTCTCAACGAGTGGTTTTCGCCTAGCTATGGAGAATTTTCTCACGTTTGCTAATAATATTTATCGTTTATAGTCCCAGAATAACGACAATAGCTACGTTTTCTCTGATGGAACTATACATCTTTTTCTGTGGCATTTGAAAGATGCTACAAAGAGGACTGCATCGACGACGTATCATGTGTGGGACTTGATCAAATAGTATCAAGATACTGCCCCGCAGACCACTGTCCTGTTGTCAGGAGAAGAGCTTCCACAAACGCCTACCCTATCATACCAAATGTAAGCAAACTCAGGTAGGCTTCTTGTGTTTACATGTGCGCTTGACGCCCATAGGTCTGTGTTTTGCTTTTGTAGCAATTTCTAACTCGCTCATAAAGCTATTGAGTCATTTACAGTGCATACGAGAGTCGAAAAGATGAATACTGTAGATGGCGAACGTCACCAAACCATTAGAGCAGCTGTGTGGTTGTATGCTGAAGAGTGTCCAAATTGTGCCAAGCACTCAGGATCTGCCTTTGCAACCATTAAATAAAAAAATCTTGAATCTGATAGTGTGAAGAATAAAATACGTCAAGGAGAAAGAGCACCTGATGAAAGAAATGAGGCTAATATTTTATCATTAGTAACACAGGACGTAAATGTCACTAAGAGACATCTCGAAAGTACTAGGGGGACCAACCAAACGACTTATCTGCGGGCCCTACATTTCATCGTTACTCTTCACATTTCGCTCCATCTACAGCTTCATGGCAATGAATTCCAAATCTGGTAACAGTTCTCCCAATGTTATCTAGGAAAAGTGCGAAGTCATGAGGCACAGCTACGCAAAATTTTGTTTAAGGATAGTGCATTGTTTACAAGCCTTGGATAAGTCAATGTTCGCAATAGCATTAACCGTCAGTTGAAAATCCACGCGGACTCAAAGAACTGGATAAAAACAACGCTCATAGTCCATGAACGTTTGATTCGTGTTTTTCAAGGTCAGCATCATTGGTCCCTGTTTTAATGATGGGAGTCTAAATACACTCAGTTATCTCGAGTTTCTAAAATATGCTGCTGCCGCAGTTACTGGAAGACATCCCACAGTGTCCGCATATGCAGTGACAGTCATCTTAAGGTAATATAAGGAGAGCACTGCAACTATCGTTTAGGAAACGCAAATCGATCTGTCCACTCATCAGACTTAACATATCTATCCTTTCGTATGAGGAGAAAATTAAAACAAGAGATCAATTACGCAACACCGACGACTCCCGAAGGCGTGAAATGCCTTATAACTAGGAATCGCTGCCGTTAACTCCAGATTAAATTCAGTGTACAGTCTTTTTTTTCTTTGCAGCTTGTAGCAATGCTAAAGGTCAATATTTTAAGCACTTGGCATGGCAGTCTCTACAGGAAACACATGAACGTACCGGAGTTACTGCTTGTTTACAGTTGGTATAATAGGGCAGACGTCTGTGTAACATCACATTCTGATGGCGCTACAGTGGTTCGTGTCGCTGTTGTCCCGATACTATTCGATCAAGTCCCACATATATTGTGTCGTTGAAGTCCTTTTAGATGTTTATTTCAAGTAGCCTAGAAAAATATACATTTTCATTAGATAAAAACGAAGTTGGTGTCTTAATTCGGCGACAAAAAACTACTTGCGAACTTCAGGAAATTTCCCATATTGTCAGTTATAACTTAACGAAAACCGCACCTCTATATACATTCACTCTGGATATATCGGGTGGTTAAATTCAAGTTCAGGTGCTCACGGAGGCCCAATGTGGGATGTAATTTGAAGTATGGCAACGAAACTGTGGATATGCTAATTCATTAATGCGGAATCGATTTACACTGGAAGGAAATTGGTTCCAATTTTGGCTACCAGGTGCAAATCAGGTGCTGTACATTATTTGTGTGATGGTATGACATCCACACTGTCATTTTACAAGTCATAACGTAATCGAACAGTATGGTTGTCGAGAAGAGAGACCGTGCACCGTTAGGAAAACTGTTTTATGTGAGCAGCACAATTAGTGTCTTGCATTGAAAGAGTATTGCCGACTAAAATGTCTGGAGAGTGGCAGGATTTCATTTAACAATTTAAAGAAAATGGTAACGAAATTCAAAAACATGAGAGAGCTTGCTTTGCTACCTGGAAGAGAAAGGCGTCCTATCCTGGTGGAAGTCAGTGTCAGTTAGCCACGGAGTGAGGGAGCTCCTTACATTTCTCCAGCAGAAAGTACACTGTTAGTTCGTAAATTATTTTTACGAGCTTTGAACAGGGACGACTTACTGCCAGTTACCTGTGAGGCTCCTGTCTAAAGTATATTTCCACTGTTTATAGTATGGATGGGAACTGTGATGGCAGTTTTCAGATGAGAGCTGAGTTGGTGATCCTTCGCTCACAGCTCTGGACGGTGTTGACTTTGGTCAGACAGCTTGAGGCTGTTATCATTCAGCATCACTGTGAAGAACGTCAGCATATCCCCCAATTGGTCCACTACTGTGACTGCCCTGGGTATTGCCCACACTGATGTTGATCTCTCACTTGTAGTCGAGTGGGATATCGTTCCAACGTATGGAAGGCACGGAAAGAATTTCCAGGATGCTGATCGGAGGGTCTCCAAGGTTCGTCTAACGAACAGATTTCGGGCGCTATCTGTGGCAGACAAAGTCCCTGAGACAGATGCAGTTACTCGCTCTATTTCAGAGGAAGCCTCTCGGTTGGCAAGAAGATTACAAGTAGTTGGGAGCTCCAACGTTAGGCGTGTAATGGGGCTACTTAGGGATATGGATGGTAAGGAGGAGAAGGAATCCAGGAGGAGTCATTATTTAACACACGATTGGTATCAAGCTCGTACCCATCTTGCGGTGGTTTACATTCAGGTACTTGTTTCCATACTAATTCTTGGATATCACTGTTTAAAAAGTGATCACTGTTTAAAAAGTGATCTCCCAACACTAAGTATGGAAACAAGTACCTGAATGTAAACCACCTAAAGATGGGCATAAGCCTGAAACTAGTCATGTGTTAAATAAAATCACCTTCTATTTTGACTGGTAGCAACAATTATTCTACTCATTGTATAGGAACAATCATGGAGTTCAGCTGTATCCTTAAGGGTAAAATACATTAGGCGATTCAGTTGTTGAACAGCTCGAAGAAAACTTGAGTCTCATTTTAAACAGGTCACCACCAACTATAATTGTGTGAGTGGTGTACATCATCCTACCCTCGATATGTTTTCGAAAACATGTTTGACCTATTAGCAACAAATAACCCTGAGCAAATGAGGAGCATCTTGATGGATACAGGGGTTAATGACCACAAGGTCACTGTAGCAAGAGTGAACAACATACTGTCCAAACCCACCAAAAAGAAATGCAAATTACGTCTATTTAAAAAACAGACAAAAATTCGCTTGACGCCTTCCTAAGAGAGGGTCACCACTTCTTCCAATCTATGTAAGTGTAAATCAAACGTACTTTGAATTCAAAGAAATTGTATCGACGGAAATTGAGAGACACACACTAAAAAATTAATAATGAATGGTACTGATCCTCCATAGTACACAAAACACTATAGCAAAAGCAGCGAAAAAAGCACACCTTCTTTTAGAAGGCAGAACGCTTAAGTTTCGCAGCAAAGTTTTACAAAAGCTCGAATTTAGCAAGTTCGATGCGAGATAGTTTTAAGTTTACACAGTGATAGTCTGTCCCGAAATCAGACAGAAAACCCAAAGAGACACTGGCCGTACGTAAAGTACACCAGCGGCAAGACGCAATCAGTGCCAATGATAACATGACTAGGTCACTGATGACAAATGGCTCTGAGCACTATGGGACTTAAGATCTGAGGTCATGTTCCTAGGAACTTAGAACTACTTAAACCTAACTAACCTAAGGACATCACACACATCCTTGCCCGAGGCCGGATTCGAGCCTGCGATCGTAGCGGTAGCACTGTTCAGACTGAAGCGCCTAGAACCGCTCGGCCACACCACTGATGACAGTGCCACTAAAACAGGGTTACTAAACAAGGTTTTCCGAATTTTCTTCCCCTACGAAGACGAAGCAGATATTCCAGAATTCTAATCAAGAACAACTGTCAATAGAAGTAACTTAGAAGTATATATCCTCAGTTTAGCGAAGCAGCCTAAATCAGTTAATAAAGGCAGGGCCTCCGGTCCATACTGTACACCAATACACCAATCAGGTTCCATTTAGAGTATGCCAACACAATACCTCTGTACTTGTCAATCATATACAACCGCTCGCTCGTCGAAAGATCCGTACCTAAAGACTGGGAAGTTGAACAATTCGCGCCAATACTCAAGAAAGTAAAAAGGAGTAATCCACTTATTACAGACCCATATCACTAACATCGATTTGCAGTAGGACTTTTGAACATATGCTTTGTTCGAACATTATGAATTACCTCGAAGAAAAAGATTTGACAAATACACCACATGGACTCAGAAAATACCGTTCATCTGAAACATAACTAACTGTTTGTCCTCACAAAGTAATGAGTGCTATCGTCATGGGATATCAAATTGATTCCATATTTTTAGATTTCCAGATGGCTTTTGGTACCGTTCCTCACAAGCGATAGGTAACCAAATTGCGTGCCTTTGGACTATCGTGTCGGTTGTTCTGCTGCATTTGTTGCATTCGTGATGTCCTGTCAAAAAGATCACGGTTCGTAGCAACCGATGGAAAGTGATCGAATCAAACAGAAGAAATATCTGGCGTTCCCCAAGGAAGTGTGACAGGCCCTCTGCTGTTCTTGCTCTACGTTAAGTTTTAGGTGACAAACCGAGCAGACCTCTCAGGTTGGTTGCAGATGATGCTGTCATTTACAGTCTTGTGAAGTCATCAGATGATCAAAAGCAATTGCAAAACTATTCTGACGAGATATTTGTGTAGTGCACGAAGTGGCAATTGTGTCTATATAATGAAAGTATGAATTCATACAATTTAGTAATAAAAGGCATCCGCCAAATTTTTGTTACATGACAAATCTCACAAACTTAAAGTGTATAATTTCAACTAAATACTTAAGGATTACAATTACGAATAAATTAAGTTGTAACAAACATGTAGGTGTTATTGTGGGGAAAGCAAACCAAAAACTGATTTATTGGCAGAAACCCATAAAAAATGCAACAGGTCTACCAGAGAGACTGGTTACACTACCGCTTGTCCGTCCTCCTCTGGAGTATTGCTGTACTGTGTGGGATTCGCATCAAATAGGACTGAGGGACGAAATCGAAAAAGTTCAGCTCGTTTTAACTCGAAGTAGTGGACAGAGTGTCACGAATAGCATACATAAATTTATGTCAATCATTAAAACAAAGGTGTTTTTGATTACGGCAGAATCTTCTCATGAAATTTAAATCACTAACTTTCTCCTCAGAGTGAGAAAATATTTTGTTGGAGGTTGCCGTTGCGGTAACTGACCATTCAATACGTGCAGCTGGTTGTGCTAGTGCTAGTGCAGTATCACGAGAATTGACCATTCCGTGGTCAACGGTACTAAAAGTTTTGTGATCTGGTTTACACTGATACTCGTACAAGATCCAGAACCTACAAAAACTGAAACGTCATGATCCGCAACAACGCTCTGAATTTGCTCCTCGGTTTCTGGCATGTACCGAAATTGATGACATATGCAGTGACAAGCCACATTTTACACTACAGGGCGCGGTGAATACAATGATCTTCCGACTTTTGGGTACTGTTAACCCACGTACTGTGCACAAAGAGCCTTTTAACTAACCGTATGTGACTGTGTGGTGTGGATTCACAAGCACCTTTACTCTCGGTCCTCGGTCCATTCTTCTTTCTAGGGAAGAACCCAGAGGTCCTGACAAGTGCAGCGTGACGACTGCACTTTATCGAAACCTCCACGTGCAGGATATGATTACTGCTTTGGAAGAACGCAACTGCGTGGAAACCACTGTTTTCATGCATGACTAGCCAAGATGATTCGCCCAGTGAGAAAGGCACTGGTAAGCTTTCACCAACGTACTATCTCCTGAAGTTGTCCGGGTGCATGGCATGCCAGATCACCTGATCTGAACACTTGTGACTTTTGGCTGTGGCGATATCTGGACGAATGCGTTTACCAGGGACACGTTCGGTCTCTAACCGATCTGTAGTCCAGTAAACACTAACACCGGAATTACTGTTTGCGACGTCATGTTAAGTCCCATAGTGCTCAGAGCCATTTTTTGAGACACGTCATCTGGGAATGTAGCATCTCGTAGACGTCTTCGGTGCTCATGTAGAACAAGTTGTGTAATCGTCGGTTTATAATAAAACCAATATTATGCCTTTCTCACTTGTTTGACTTTTCCCGCCCATGTCCATTTCATATGGAAACGTTTCTGAACGTCTTCATTGCATTCGCAGTGGCAGACTTGCGCTTGGTCGTCAAAACTGAAGTTAATCTTCTCCACCGTAAATTGGTTCCTCATTAACGCATTAGAATGTCTACGAAGTTTCGCTGCCACACGATAAATACAGCCCACACTGGCCGTCTGTGCATAGTTGTCTTTAATTATAGCCATATGGTATCTGGTGGGGACTGTCTTAGATGTCTCAGCCTGTATAGATTCTCTGTACATTCCTTCCATCTTTGAGCTTCCCCTACTTTGCTTAGCACTGGCTGCAGACGTCACTGAAGTGAAATGAAGAGAAGATAAGGATGTATGGTGAAATAATGAATAGGGAGATTGCAACTCGTAAATAGTGATGCAAGTGGAAGAGTGGGTTACAGTTAAACTTTCAGTGATAGGATTATTCTCATCAGAATCAGTAGTAAACCAATGTGATAGATAATAAGTCAGGAATACATGCCAACGTCACAATCAGAAGATGAAATGATAGAGTTCATGATATGATAGCACATAATGTACAGGGAGACGAAAATTTAATAATTATTGAGAATAGCAGGTGAAGATAAAATAATATTTATGGCAAAATACAGGGTCAGTAGTAGAAATAACAAAGGAAAACATCTCCTTGAGCTCTGATATGATTTTCAGTAAGTGAATTGTTTAAGAATCGCTATTGGAAACTTAGTGATCACTTAAAATAAAATATTTGTCGAAGCGTATGCAACAAAATCATTTTTGTACTGACTAACCTGCTTCTGATCATCCTTACTATCATTGCTGGTTTGCTGTATATTACCGCAGGCGCAGCGCTCGTCCGTCTCCTCACTACGAGATGGCGCTGCCATAGAGACGGATCCAATTCTGCTTCCGCCTATCTGCGTATTAATATGTAACGCAGCCAATGAGATTGCTGCTAACGTAGAACCTTTTCCCCTCGTGGATCACACTCGGGCAGCGATACATGAACGCGCGAGGTATTATAACGAGTGTACAGGCCTCCGATTAGTCAGTCTGCATTTGTCTGCACCAGTCTGTACCAGTCTGCATTAGTCTGTACCAGTCTGTACGAGTTCTACATTTGTCTGTACCAGTCTATAGTCAAGTTTCAGTCTGCGCCTAATAAGATTACCATATTCCTGTACATAGCCATGAAGATAAATGTATAGACACTTTTGTCAAGCTGGCCGGGGTGGACGAGCGGTTCTAGGCGCTACATTCTGGAACCGCGTGGCCTCTACGGTCGCAGGTTCGAATCCTGCCTCGGGCATGGATATGTGTGATGTCCTTAGGTTAGTTAGGTTTAAGTAATTCTAAGTTCTAGGGGACTGATGACCTTAGAAGTTAAGTCCCATAGTGCTCAGAGCCACTTTTGTCAAGTATCAGAGATATATGTGAGAATAAGATTAACGTACCAATACCAAAGGACCTTCAGATTGTCAATTGTACACAGCATCCCGAACCAAGTTAAGTAAATTTTATGCTTGTTATTATTTTAATAAATGTGTATGAAAATTAATCAAGTTGGTCACCATCAATCTGCTACTCGAAGCGTGCAAGTGGCATTTCTATCGTCTGACCTAACGGCAGAACATAAACACGCCACGATAAGATCACGAGACATATTGCTGACACTCGCCTACTTCGTTAGAGCGACAAGTCAAATAATCTGATGGTGTGTGTACAGAAGGTCTTACAGTACGCACACCACACAAACCCTCTTGTATGAAGCGTGCACTGATGATGAAAATACAGTACACCGACCCGACTGATGAACCAAAACACTAAGTTCACTTACTCAACAGAGCATTGTTCCCGTACAACAGCGATTTTGCGTGGCATAGTTCGACAAGTCGTTCGTAGGCTTTTTTTTTTTTTGGAGATACGTGGCATCAGCTGTCTACGAACAGCTCAAGCGTTCCTGCAAGTTTAAGGCCAGTGTTTCGTTGGCCCGGCTTTTTATCCCCCAGTAGTTCCCAGAAATGTTACATCTGGATCAGATATGGCGAATTATGTCATCAATATAGATATCGTACTCCTGAAACCATTTAGAACGATTCTGGTCATTAGACACAGACAGTTATCCTGCTGAAGGATGTCTTCGGCGTCAGTGACATGAAGCGTGAAGGGGAGCACTGCTTATCAAGAGCACAACTTTTTCGCTGCCACAAATCATTTTTGGAAGGTCGAAAACACGTTGAAGATGAAATTCGCTCAGGGACACGTTCAATTTCAAAACCGACGTAAACGGCGAACGTGTGTATGATGTGAGTTCAGATTGAAGTTTAACAATAACGATGATGAGTCGCCTATTAAACTTGAAAATTTTCGCAGTACATCAAATTCTGACAACTTTGCACATGCGAGAGGTTTGTCCCAAAATCGTGCCTAAAACCTCACAGTTGAGCTGAAGGACAATCGAAGAAACGTGTGCGTTGATCTTCTTGAAAATATTTCCAGTGATTACGAACAGTTCAGTTGCGTGATCACAGGTGATAAATCCTGGAATTTTGACTACGATCCTGAGACTAAACGGCAAAGTGAGGAGTGGCACGCTGAGACATCTCCTTGACCGAAAAAAGCTCGAATAAGCAAATCAAAGAACAAAACATTGCTGATGTGCCTTTGTGACAGTATGTGTATCGTGTATAAAGAAATTGTTCTTCCAGGACAAACCGTCATTTGTTTTACAAAGATGTCCTTGAAAGCTTTAGGACATTGCAGACGAATGGATGCTGCATTATGAGAACACCCTACGTCCCACAACCATTCCCATCACGGAAAATTTTACCTCAAAAGTCGTTTTTGTTGGTCTACAGCCGCTCTGTTCACCTGATCTGAGTCCTTGTGACTCTTTTCTTTTCCCGAAATTGAAGTGTCTTAAAAGGACTCTGGAGAACATTGAACAGAATGTGACGGACATGTTAAAGGCCTTATCAGCTGCAACCTTCCAACTCCCCTACCAATACTGGAAACAACCACTCCGCTGGTGTATAGCTGCCACAGGAAACTAACTTGAAGGGGACAATACTGTTTGAAAAACATAAAAAAACTGGTAGATAAAAAATCTGTCTCATTATTTTTCTCGCACACATCGTACCATAAGCTGTCGACATACAAAGAAATCAAAATTAAAATGTGTTTTTAATATTAATTATGAAGTTATGTATGCTTGCTATTTTTTAGGCTGCTTGTTTATCCAATCATGACGTAAACACGTTTGGGCAAAGTTCAATATATTCTCTATGTCAAAGCTAAGCAAAACATTAGGATCTTTTTAACTCATTTTTTTTAAATTTATTTCATACCCATACAGGTTGAGCGTACTGCTCCACTAATGACCTACTAAAGTTCCATAGACTACGCAGCCACATACAGTATGTGATCAAAAGTGTCCGGACACCCCCAAAAACATACGTTTCTCACATTAGGGGCATTCTGCTGCCACCTACTGCCAGGGACTCCATATCAGCGTCCTCAGTAGTCATTAGACATCGTGAGAGAGCACAGTGAGACGCCCCGTGGAACTCACGGACTTCAAACGTGGTTACGGTGATTGCGTATCACTTGTGTATACTTCTGTACGCGAGATTTCAACGCTCCTAAACATCCCTAGGTCCATTGTTTACGATGTGATAGTGAAGTGAAAAAGGGACACGTACAGCACAAAAACGTACTGGTCGACCTCGTCTGTTGACTGACAGAGACTGCCGACAGTTGAAGAGGGTATATCTAGATCGTCACACAGGAATTCCAAACTGCGTCAGCATCCATTGCAAGTACTGTGACAGTTAGGCGGGGGGTGAGAAAACTTTGATTTCATGGTCAAGCGGCTACTCATAAGCCACACATTACGCCGGTAAATGCCAAACGACGCCTTACTTTGTGTAAGGAGCGTAGACATTGGACGACTGAACAGTGGAGAAACGTTGTGTGGAGTTACGAATCACGGTACACAATGTGACGATCCGATGGCAGGGTGTGGTTATAGCGAATGCCCGATGAACGTCATCTGCCAGCGTGTGTACTGCCAACACTAAAATTCGGAGATGGTGATGTTATGGTGCTGTCGTGTTTTTCATGGAGGGAGCTTGAAACCCTTGTTTTGCGTGGCACTATCACAGCGCAGGCCGACATTGATGTTTTAAGCACCTTCTTGCTTCCCACTGTTGGAGAGCAATTCGGGGATGGAGATTGCATCGAGCACCTGTTCATAATGCACTGCATGTGGCGGAGTGGTTACACGACAATAACATCCCTGTAGTGGACTGGCCTGCAAAGAATCCTGTACTATATCCTATAGAACATTTTAGAGATGTTTTGGAACGCCGACTTCGTCTCAGTCTCACCGACCGACATCGATACCTCTCCTCAGTGCAGCACTCCGTGAAGAATGGGGTGCCATTCCCCAAGAAACCTTTGAGCACCTGATTGAAAGCCTGGGAGAGTGGCAGCTGCTATCAAGGCTATGGGTGGGTCGACATCATATTTAATTCCAGCATTATCAATGGAGGGCGCCATGAACTTGTAAGTCATTTTCAGCCAGGTGTCCAGATATTTTTGATTACATAGTGTATCGGATGTGGCGCAGAGTTTCTATGGGATTGGATGTTGGTTAGAGGCTGTGCAAGCATTGTCTCCTAACCATGTGTATTCTCATTTTATTAACACAATTTTCAGATTGCATTAATAAGGCAAAACAAACCAGAATTCCCACTCAGTTTTCCAAATGACTTAACACCTTATACAATGACATAAAATCAGGAAAATAAGTTGTATGGCCACAATAAAAATATAGCATTAAGGTGGCACTAATGGATATACAATCATAAAATCTTAGTCTAATGTGCGTATACATCATCCATTACAAGTACTTTGCCACCTTGAAAATAACTTGATAAAACGGGCACTCTGTATAACCTACAACGCAAGCTAGTCATCAAGGTATCACATGGACATCCCACTATGACCAAAATCTTAATTAACAATTAATTAAAAAATTAAGAAATCACAGATATAACACAGCCAAATAAAAAATCTGCAATGACACAGTAACGAAATGTACACCAGTTCTGAAGGTACTTAGAAAGGCAACTGAAATCATTATCATGAAAATACATTTCTGAAGATAATTCACTGCTTTAAAGTACTGAGGAGAAAGCGGCCAGTTCTATCACTAGCCTTACAATCAAGCGACACCTCGAACGAGGGATGCGAACCAGCTTTATTTTAATTATGGGGCGCAATTGAAAGACATGAAAACCTTGTGTATGTAGAGGTGTACCTATTTATGCGTCTAAAGAGTAGACTATGACCCTGCGCAAAACGAATTTGACAGTTTCGGTATAATGACTGTATCCTCATAGACGTTTCGCAACAAATGAGCCACACTAATTCAGTTTCTACGTGTGCAACTTAACAAATCCCTTACGTTTATTCTGTTAAAATACTTCCTATTACACACGGTCCAGTCACATTTGCTCAACGACCTCTCACAGACCACAGATGGTAGGAGCAGCATTGAAAGTGGTGGGTGGTTATACGAAGTGTGTCGGAGGGCGGGGGGGGGGGGGGGGGGGGGGACGAGAAAAACAGTGCAATATGTCGTAATGTGGAAACGGAGCGATTCAAAAGGGCGCGATCATGGGCATTCGGACCAAGAGTTCGGCAGCGATTAAAGTATACCGTATAAGTAAAAATGGCCCTATTCAAAACCGGCCCTGTGGCAACTCTGTCGTACGATGGGCCATAGATGACAGGGGTGAATGACGGCTGCGGATATGTGTATGGGAGAATAGACGTAAGAAACTGACCACCCCGTCTCCTCAACGTTCGTTCCACGTTTGGACCGCCACAGCAGACACCAGGTTCATGCCCGCAAGCTGAGTGCTGTTCATCGGCGACGAAGCCGGAATTTGCACGTCCATACCGTAACTGGACGACCACTGAGTGGCAACGGGTGGACGACTCTAGATTATCCATCGGAGAGATGGCCGGTGGCATATATGGCGTGCAACATCTGAAAGCCAACACAAGCAACAATCGTTGAAAGATTTGAATTTACAATGAAATCCAGACCTTTAGCTGCTTACAGGCATTGAGAAATCAATGGAGACAGTTGAAAAAGGGTGTGCCCCGACCAGGACTCGAACCCGGGATCTCCTGCTTACACGGCAGACGCTCTGACGATGTGAGCCACCGAGGACACAGAAGATTGTGCGACTGCAGAGAATTACCTCTGGCACGCTCCCCATGAGACCCATATTCCCACACACTACATTTGTGGCCCCTGCCCACCATACTCATTATTCGCGGCAGTCAGTCTATCGATTCCCGTAAGAGTTCGGGCAATATGAGTGCATTCGCACTGAAGAAGATCATTGGACTGTAAGCCTTATCTATATGATGATGGTATCAAATGGTTCAAATGGCTGGGACTCAACTTCTGAGGTCATTAGTCCCCTAGAACTTAGAACTAGTTAAACCTAAGAACATCACACACATCCATGCCCTAGGCAGGATTAGAACCTGCGACCGTAGCGGTCTCGCGGTTCCAGACCGCAGCACCTAGAACCTCATGGCCACGTCGGCCGGCTGATGATGGTATCATCTCCATATAATAGTTGAAAGAGTCCAGAACAGATGAGATAGCGGTGTGGGCTTGGGAATGTTTTTTGGTATCCCCCAACTGATCTCGTCATTCTAGAAGACATAATGCATCAACCCAAGCATGAATCTATCCTTGAGGAACAACATGCAGTAGATTTTCCTCGGCGGGATGGCATCTAGCAACAGGACAACGCAACGTGTCACATAGCCCGTAGTTTACGTGAGTGGTTTAGAAAGCACCAAATTCCCCGGATTTAAATCCATTGTCCGCAGCTCGTGGTCGTGCGGTAGCGTTCTCGCTTCCCACTCCCGGGTTCTCCGGTTCGATTCGCGGCGGGGTCAGGTTTTCTCTGCCTCGTGATGACTGGGTGTTGTGTGATGTCCTTAGATTAGTTAGGTTTAAGTAGTTCTAAGTTCTAGAGGATTGATGACCATATATGTTAAGTCCGATAGTGCTCAGAGCCATTTGAACCATTTTTTTTTTTCAAATCCATTTCTGTTCTTACCTTCTGGCGTCACTGACTACAGTTGGATTCTGCGTGATCTCTTATTCTCCCCTGGCGTAGCAGTTCATCACTACTTCCTACAAATGGCTGCCCAATATGAACAAATTTAGTTGAAAACCACCAAAATATTGCTCCGGAAAGTAATCCAAATCAAAGTCAAACTAAATAAGTCTTAAACAACTCAGACGAGGGCTTATGGACAAGATTGGATCTGGTATTATAGGGGGGGGGGGAGGGGGATTTTGCATTATTAATGAGTACACCCTGACTATAATTATTTGTTCAAAGGTTTTCATATTTGTTCAGAGTTTCACTCCACACAAAATTTATGCTATGGCCTTCTAGTTATTTAACAGCTCTAATTCTGTTTTTAAACTCCAGTTTACACGTAAGGTTCAATCTTTCCAAAGACGCAACCGATTCACATGCCGCAGTCCATACTCACGTTTACTTAATCTACACTCCTGGAAATGGAAAAAAGAACACATTGACACCGGTGTGTCAGACCCACCATACTTGCTCCGGACACTGCGAGAGGGCTGTACAAGCAATGATCACACGCACGGCACAGCGGACACACCAGGAACCGCGGTGTTGGCCGTCGAATGGCGCTAGCTGCGCAGCATTTGTGCACCGCCGCCGTCAGTGTCAGCCAGTTTGCCGTGGCATACGGAGCTCCATCGCAGTCTTTAACACTGGTAGCATGCCGCGACAGCGTGGACGTGAACCGTATGTGCAGTTGACGGACTTTGAGCGAGGGCGTATAGTGGGCATGCGGGAGGCCGGGTGGACGTACCGCCGAATTGCTCAACACGTGGGGCGTGAGGTCTCCACAGTACATCGATGTTGTCGCCAGTGGTCGGCGGAAGGTGCACGTGCCCGACGACCAGGGACCGGACCGCAGCGACGCACGGATGCACGCCAAGACCGTAGGATCCTACGCAGTGCCGTAGGGGACCGCACCGCCATTTCCCAGCAAATTAGGGACACTGTTGCTTCTGGGGTATCGGCGAGGACCATTCGCAACCGTCTCCATGAAGCTGGGCTACGGTCCCGCACACCGTTAGGCCGTCTTCCGCTCACGTCCCAACATCGTGCAGCCCGCCTCCAGTGGTGTCGCGACAGGCGTCAATGGAGGGACGAATGGAGACGTGTCGTCTTCAGCGATGAGAGTCGCTTCTGCCTTGGTGCCAATGATGGTCGTATGCGTGTTTGGCGCCGTGCAGGTGAGCGCCACAATCAGGACTGCATACGACCGAGGCACACAGGGCCAACACCCGGCATCATGGTGTGGGGAGCGATCTCCTACACTGGCCGTACACCACTGGTGATCGTCGAGGGGACACTGAATAGTGCACGGTACATCCAAACCGTCATCGAACCCATCGTTCTACCATTCCTAGACCGGCAAGGGAACTTGCTGTTCCAACAGGACAATGCACGTCCGCATGTATCCCGTGCCACTCAACGTGCTCTAGAAGGTGTAAGTCAACTACCCTGGCCAGCAAGATCTCCGGATCTGTCCCCCATTGAGCATGTTTGGGACTGGATGAAGCGTCGTCTCACGCGGTCTGCACGTCCAGCACGAACGCTGATCCAACTGAGGCGCCAGGTGGAAATGGCATGGCAAGCCGTTCCATAGGACTACATCCAGCATCTCTACGATCGTCTCCATGGGAGAATAGCAGCCTGCATTGCTGCGAAAGGTGGATATACACTGTACTAGTGCCGACATTGTGCATGCTCTGTTGCCTGTGTCTATGTGCCTGTGGTTCTGTCAGTGTGATCATGTGATGTATCTGACCCCAGGAATGTGTCAATAAAGTTTCCCCTTCCTGGGACAATGAATTCACGGTGTTCTTATTTCAATTTCCAGGAGTGTATATTAATTCTTGCCAGTAATTGTTTCTTTACGCTTTTTCCACCCTCGTGTCTTAATTCAGGCTCTATCAGCCATTTGTCGTACTTAATGCAAACTATGTCCATCCTTGAACGTTTCGAAAATTGCCTAGAATTTTCTCTGCTAGTTCGTGGATTTTCACCAGTAAGTACCTCTGTCCCCTCTTCAGCTGCCCTTCCTCTTCCCTGGCTCTCTCTCATAAATCGGCAGTCCTTGTATAGTCCAATGTAAACATCTTAAAACATATCTAACGCACCGCCTTTACACAACGTCATAGCCTCAGTCTTTATCACTCCACTGTATCTGTCACAGCCAACTCCACCTTAATCTGTACAGTTAAAATACTTTTTTATGCATCCTTCTCCGCAAGTCACCGCCAAAATACCACTCCTCAAATTTTTTCTTGCAAAATTTCATAAAACTTTCTGCTCTATCGTGCTTACATTCCAACTATTAACTGTCGCTTAAAAGCACGTATTACACGTATTTCCAGCTCACATGGCACCTGAGATAATTTACAACAACTTCTGCATAATACCGATTTACGAAATAGAAAATATACTTACAAACATTCTCATAAACATACCTGTGTGCAAAGAAAAGATAACATCAAATATGAAATGAAGCTACGCAAATACGAAAACAAAATGTAGAACCGGAAATAGCATCTAACTGAAACAGATACATACCTAACAAAATTTCTATATAACATACTTTCTGAAATGCAACTTCTTACATGAATAGATTAGAAACATGCATTCTGTCTATACACTGGTGGCGAGTTAATTCATCATAAAAGTGCAAAAACAGAGATAGTTAAATAAATACTACTAAACATTAAGTAACGGTTAGGGATTTGAGACTTGTCTGTCAGTTAATAATGATAAAGCTTTACTGGGTAAATATTGTACCAGTATTGACAATATATTAACACGATAACAAATATTCTGCGAGGAACAACTCGTCGAGATGAATTATACATCAGCCATATAGTCTCAGCATTGGGTAACGCAAATGGATTCTTCCGATTCATTGGTAGATGCTGGTAAATTTCAGTCCTAGTCAAAACAAAATGCTTGTAACGTTCCTATTTGATACAGTTCAAACGTTTTGCGGCTATTTCAGGTCAGATTTTTTTTGCAGCCAATTCAGTTTAAATTAACACAGGTCTTTAAACATATTTCAAGAACGCTGAGGGAACATAGAACAGAAACTACTCAGAATCTAAACTGCTAAATACGCGAATAAAAAAAATGGTTCAAATGGCTCTGAGTACTATGGGACTTAACATCTGTGGTCATCAGTCCCCTAGAACGTAGAACTACTTAAATCTAACTAACCTAAGGACATCACACACATCCATGCCCGAGGCAGGATGCAACCTGCGATTTTAGCGGTCACGCGGTTCCAGACGAAGCGCTTAGAACCGCTCGGCCACACTGGCCGGCAAATACGCGAACAAACGTTTAAAACTTTCCAACACGATTTCCGTCAGAATTTACGAATGCATATTTCTGAAGCCCTTAGGCGTCACTTCTGCAGGAAGCTTGAAATAAAAGTAGATTACAATATTTTTTTTTTTTACGCAGACGTTTAATCAGTTCATGTGCCCCTGATTATTAAAACTGTTGTTACAGTAAATGTTACCTTCCAAAAGGCTCTTTACAGTGCTTTTCAGACTATTAATGTACCTTTAGAAGTAAACTATTTTGCGGCGGGACCAGGAAATTAAGTAAACATTCCATACTCTGGGAGCGCAGAGCTACCAAACAGCAGCCGTGCACCTTCGGCAGATCAGATACATTTCCCGAGGGCCGATTTCTCCGAAGAGACGTGTTCCCTGGTGTGGTCTCTATCGCCTCGCGTATTACGTGACCTCAGAGCAGAACTGAGTTTACCAATAGCCTAAAGAGCTTCTGCGCTGTTCAATTCCTCTCACGTTCTCAGACAGAAATGGAGGCGTCAGCTGTATCAACAGGCCCCGATAAAATCGTATATTGAGGTCATATCACATCCACTGGTGTTGACACACCGTTTCAGCTCTTACATGATTTCTCAATCTCTCTTGCTTGTAATAAAAAGAGGCATAGGTAATACCGATACTGTCAATAATGAAGTAATCAATGCGCGTTGCTTACGACTGCTATGCATACAACTCTGCGTGATCCTCAAAAGTATTCCTACTTATCCAACAACGAAGAATAGCGATATTTTATAACTCACTACCGAGGACTGTAATAATCTTTTAGATACGTACCGGTACGCATTAATACATCGAAAACTGTAAAGTATACACCCACAATATCAACGCAGCAGTAAAATATTTAGGAATCCGTAAGAAGTAACACCCACTTCATTTCGTGAACGGTTACACATATCGAAACGCCGTTTTCGGGAAATGATAGAGCGTCGAGCGGCACATATTTTCTTATTTAGTTAATATTTTTAGCACTAATATCAACGGAGATACTGAAGCAAGTACGGTTTTTGAAATGGAATTGTATATTTTTTTATCTGCATTCGATAGCTCTCGAGAAGACAATTACAGTGATGTAGCGTTTGTTAATGTTGACGTTGAACTACAGTGATACAGCGGTTGTTAATGTTCACGTAGAAACGTTGAAAGGGTACAGTACGCCCAACATTGAAAATAGGTACAACGTTCTTCGTTATTCTTGTAAGAACCACATATGTTTTGCAATAATAACACAATTTCACTTAATACACCGAAGCCGGATACCGGTGTAGAAAAGAAGGACGATTTATTTATTAATTGATCACATGTGCACTCCCACAAAATAAATCCCTACATCTAGTTTGGTGAGATTTGTGAAATGGATGAATGTATGGTCGTATGCTAACGGCAGATAGTGAATGTGCAAGATATGATCATCTTTGAGACGGTCCTTTGGTCACCTTTGGTGGAACCAAAGAGATGAAATTTACCTGAGCTTTGAGCACCTGAAATGTGGCTGGCCAATACGGTAGCATGGTGCTCCCCCACCTTGCGGGAGGTGCGAGATGACCTGAAGAACGGCCATGTTTCAGCACTCTGGCACTGGATCTTGTGTTGGTAAGACCTGTCTTAGGTGTACTCCGTAAAGACAGAACAGTGGAAAGGATGGTATGCATGTGAAATACTTAAGAGTAGTTTGGAATAATTATTTCTCTATTTCAGGAACTTCTGGGGGGAGAATTAAATGACAGGCAGGTAATATTACGGGGATCATAGTAATCTTCGGAAGTGACTAACGGTCACAATGAAACCACGTGTAGCAATAAGTTGAAATTCTTGCGAGTGCTAGTACTAAGTTGAAATACTTCCGAGTGCTAAAGTTAAGCTGAATTACTGACGCGTGTACTATAAGTTGGAAAAATTTTAAAAATGGCTTGTGCAGGACTTGAAATTAGAGACGAGCACTTCCACGTGGTGAGTACTGTGTGAGTCTCAATCTGTGTATGAGACAAAGGATAAAGAGAAGTACTCGTCCAAGGTATCAGTTGAGAACTCGCGTGTGTGACGAATATGATCTTAATATTATTTTGCGTGTTATGTTCCCATGTGACGCTTCATTCAAACTCTAATACTCTGAGAGACAAGCAAGGTGAGTCAGCCGCCTATCCAGCAACGCCACTTGGCTTGCATTGCACAGGAAGACGTGCATACATCCTCCACAGTTCGTGGTAGGGAAGATGAATATGGTCTTAATATTACCTTTGCGTGTTATTTTTCTGTGTGACACTAGATTCAAACTCTAATACTCAGAGAGAAGAAAGGTGAGTCAGCTGTCTATCCAGCAACGCCACTTGGCTTGCATTGCACAGGAAGACGTGCATATAACCTCCAGTGTTCGTAGTAGGGAAGAAAAGTTACGAAGTGGGGCAGTGTCATGTGAAACTGGGATGAATACTAATTGAAGTGGGGAAGCTGAAAGTGAAGTGATTCTAACGTTGTGACTATTCTTTGCGATTGTATTCTATCTTGCGAGTGTGGTGAATTTCACGTAATTTAATTATGTGTGGTTTGCATGGGAGAGTAGCAAGATAGATTCAGAGGCAGTGGGTTATGCATGTTTCCTTTTGTACCGCCCGGTCTGGAGTAAATTTTCGTGATGATGGGTGTGAGAGTCGAACTGTGAGATATAGCAAAAGATCCACCATCCTATCCAGAAAGTGCACTATAGCGTTAGATAATTACGAGACCATAAGTTAGAGAATCACCAGTGAAAAGAAAAAGATTGGTGGCCTTGTTCTTCGAATAGTGTGTAGTCATGATATCCAGAATTTATCATGTGTGCGCCATTCATATTCAGTGCGATGGCCACGTGTTAATCAAAGCCATTGGGTAAGAAAGAAAATGTGGTATTGCCAGTGCGTAGTGAACAATCAGAGTTGTGTAAATTATTAATAGTCACATGTGCGTTATCCGTTTCCATTGCGTAATATTCAAACAGGAGAATAATTTGAAGCTTAATTGTGAGTACTGGAGCTCATAATTAGTCATTGATGTTACTCGATAAATAAGAATAAATCCACTCGCTTGACAAACCACTCATCCTGCAGGCCTGACTGCTTGATGCCACAGTATGAGCAAGGCATGTGGGTGCCTCTGAACCTGTTGCAAAAAAATTCGAGAAATGTTCTAGAATGTGAGAGCACGGCGCCCGTAAACGGCATTTGCTGTGGAAAACATTGTTAAGCAGGCGTCTCCGACGAGGCCGCATAATTGTATACCGTCAGGTAGGCCTGCGCTACGAGAATAAAGGTTTATTTCCTCTAGAACCAATTTAGCACCTATGTGCAGGTTCATCTACGAATGTTGTATGTCAAAATACAGCATAGGCTTTTCCTACCCGTGCTCTTTACCGATGAAGCAACGTTTACTAACCACGCTAATGTAAAGTTGCATAAATGCACTACTGGGCTTCGTCAGGTGCAACATCAACCGCCGTGGAGCTTTGTGTATGGTGGGGCATCATAGGAAATTACATTGTGGGACATTACATCATCTCAGGGGTTCTAAATCGGCATTCGTACGCACACTTTCTGATGAACATTCCGCCCGTTCTTCTAGAAGAGGTGCCACTGTATATTACACACTGTATACGGCTGCAACACGATGGTTGTCCAGCTCACTTGTCCCATGTTGCAAATCCTGAAAGAGAACTTTCCTGGGTGCTGGATGGGACGAAATTCTGTTGTCAAATGGCCTGCGTGATCCCCCGATTTGACTCCTCTCGATTTATTTCTTTGGGGAGCACTCAAAGATGCAGTCTATGACGAAGCCCCAACTACGCCAGACGATGTGTGTCATCGAATCGCCAGTGCATGCTCTACAGGTATCATCCATCGTAATTACATCTGTTCATCTTTTTTTCGAACGGGGATTGCAAATGTATCTTTCAGTCCATGATCAACAGTTTGAAGACATGCTTACGAAAGGATAAACTTATCTTTTTAGGATACAGAATTTATGTTATATGATATGGATTGTTACCAAGTGATTGTAAACTATTTCCATTACGTGTATACGAAATTGGCAACGGCCTTGCCGCAGTGGATACACCGGTTTCCGTGAAATCACCGAAGTTAAGGGCTGTCGGGCGTGGCGGGCACTTGGATGGGTGACCATCCGGGCTGCCATGCGCTGTTGCCATTTTTCGGGGTGCACTCAGCCTCGTGATACCAACTGAGGAGCTACTCTACCGAATAGTAGCGGCTCCGGTCAAAAAAAAACGTCATAACGACCGGGAGAGCGGTATGCTGACCACACGCCCCTCCTATCCGCATCCTCAGCTATGGCACGGCGGTCGGATGGTCCCGATGGGCCACTTGTGGCCTGAAGACGGAGTATACGAAATTACACTGCAATGTCAAATAAGTCGACAGCGTATATTGCACGTAGCCGCTAACACTGTCATTGCGCACTCACATTCAACATGAAACAACGTTTCGTTAAGGAGAATATTTAATTTGTAATATACAGGTGGTCACCTAAGTATTTTTAATAAAATATTTAGTTCAATTAATGTGCCATATGATGTAATTTAGAGCAGTGTGGGCAGAGACACTGTTCGGCAGCATGTATTTTACCTCTAAAGCTCATAGCCACGTACAGGAAAAGATAAGTCAACTCTTCCTTCTAACATTTAGATATTTAATGCAGTAGTTGCTTTTTGCAGCGTATAACACCTCTTAATTTTTGAAGAATGAACAGTTGATTTCTCTGTTTCAGCTCACATGAATCTGGGAGGATTCAGAAAAGTGAAATAGTTTTCTTAAGCCCTTTACTGAAAGACAAACCGACAAAATTCTATACGACGTTCGAAATCACGGTCGTCGAGTGTATCGTGATAGGAATGGAAATTCTGTCGATGCAGGACGCGAATGACACACGTCTGGCTGATTCCACATTCCTTGGCAATATGTCTTGTACCAATGTGCGGATTCATTAGCCATAACAGCTCCTTCGTGTTTTCTGTCAGTTCCAGCCCATTTTCTTGTCCTCTGACCTTCAAGCAGACTGTCCGCAATACCGTCTTAATAATTCGTGTAATTGCCTGGCGATTCTGACACTGGCGATCGGTATAGATAGCCCTATACCGCTGTCCTGTTTTCACGGCATTTCTTTTGCATTCACCATATAAAAGTAGTGTATCCAACTTCTCCTCATTGGTGTACATGTGTGCACGCTAAGAATGTTGAAGCAGAAATGACCGGCCCTCAGTGCAGACAGGTAGGCAGGCAAATGTGTTGACTCTTACACAGTGTAGCACAAGTGCTCTGCTTTGCTACTTCCGATTCCCGCCACCGTGCTCTCAAGCTGTAGGACATTTCTCGAATTTTCTACTAAAGGTTTCAACATCAATAATTAACAAACGCTGTATTACTGTAATTGCCTTCTCAAGATCTATCGAACGCTGTTATAAAAAAGACACGGTTCCATTTAAATAAATGTTTCCAGTATGAAATGCTGCGGAGTGTGCGCTGACATGAAACTTCCTGGCAGATTAAAACTGTGTGCCGAACCGAAGCTCGAACTCGTGAATTTTCCCTTTCGCGGGCAAGTGCTGTACTAACTGAGCTACTCAAGCACGACTAACACCCGTCCTCACACCTTTAATTCCGCCAGTACCTCGCCCCCTACCTTCCAAACTTCACAGAAGCTCTCCTGTAGACCTTACAGAACTAGCACTCCTGAAAGGAAGGATATTGCACTTGCCCGTGGAAGGCAAAATTCTCGAGTTCGTGTTTCGGTCTGGCATACAGTTTCGATCTGCCAGGAAGTTTCATATCGGCGCACACTTTGCTGCAGAGTGAAAATTTCATTCTGGAAGCAACACCCAGGCTGTGGCTAAGCCATCTCTCTGCAGTATCCTTTCTTTCAGGAGTGCTAGTTCTGCAAGGTCTGCAGGATAGTTTCTGTGAAGTTTGGAAGGTAGGAGGCGAGGTACTGGCGGAATTAAAGCTGTGAAGACAGGTTGTGAGTCGTGTTTGGGTAGCTCAGCCGGTAGAGCACTTGCCCCCGAAAGGCAAAGGTCCCGAGGCACACAGTTTAAAAAAAATATGCTTGTTTCGATATCACTGTTGACACCAGCGCTAAAAACATTAACCAAACAAAAATTACATGCTCCACGATGCTCTAAATATGTGTAACAGTTCACGAAATAATAGGGACATTACCTCTTAAGTGGCTCACCCTGTACATCCGAAATGTGCCGTGTAAGCATATCCTGTTTTTTTCGTACACAGTATTTATTTACTCTGTAACATAAGAACTAAAAGGCAAAAGAAGAAAAAAAGGTTACTTTACCTTAAGACACTGTAACCTCCCCACAAAATACCTTAAAATAAATAATAATTTGAGTATGATTCTAATTTAGTGTAACCTAAAAACAAAATTCTTTCCCACAAAATTCGTTCCCATTTAATGTAAGCTCACAACAGGAAAATTCTTAAACCTCTCAACAGTAAAAATTATAATTATGTCGTTCACATTCAGTCTAACGTCCCAATAAAAAAAAAATTCAGTAACCTGGTAATAAAAAAATGTAACTAATCTCCCAATTAATTGTCGCTCACTTATGACTTTTCAATAATTCACTGTGAATTTAACTTGGTTAATTTTGGACGACAGCAGTGCTGCGTCATGGCCCTGAAAGATTATTCTGAAAAAAAAAAAAAAAGAAAAATTCTTATCTCAATGAAGTCGCCGGGTATATCTACTCTTACGATAAATTTTCCGGCACAGCTCTGTGCAATGCTGGCCGACCTATCTGTCATTTATGAAAGGAAGCAACTGATTTTTCTATTGCAATTATCGGGATAATCATGGATGGGAGAAATTAGTAAATTCTTTAAATTGAAATGAATGGTTGTTAAAAGTTACTTTTTATGAGCAAGATTATTATTATGAGAGTTTTAAAACATTTACATGGGACTTGAGATAACATTACTACACATGCGCGAGGCTGCTTTTTACCTTATACATTAATACTCAGGCTCCGACATCGCTGCACCGCGACCGGGCCAGCCAACACGGTACACCATACCAGACCAGAGCAGACTCCAGACTAGCAACAACTTACTGCTACAGCTACACAGCCCTTATTGCAGTCAACACTGCTCTCTGGTCAGAGATCCTCTTATCGCAGGCAGCGCATGAGCACTACATCGAAATTACATCTGCTCGGACCTCTTACAACGCACATTGGTTGCTTCCTCATATGTTCCTTCACAAAGACAAGAAAAGGATATTTCCGTCATTCAGTACACGCCACACCACATGACTGTCGTCGTAGTCAGTACTACTTGCGGCTTTCAAATAACCATTCACACATCGACTCAGAGTTGCAATATTAAAAGTTTTGGCTGGTTTCGTTGTCTAGGGTCTGGGATACGTAGTGGCAGCATTACAGGCCAAATACGGCTGAGTCTACAGTATACGATAAGAATACACACATAAATCGAATGGTCGAAGGTTTCTATCACTCGGCAATTGCGAATTATGAATGTAACATATAAATGTATAACTATATTCATGAGCGCTGTGATTGGCTAGAGCGGTCCCGCCATATCTTCAAGCGAAAGCACATTACAAACATAATGAAACACTTTCGAAGTACTGGATTTACATTTAAATAACTTGAAATTATATAAATATTCCTACGGCTGGACCATAATCTAACACACATTATTAGACACATAAACAAATTAAATAAACATACGTCAAATGAATAGAACAAAAGCTAGGCCAGTAGCCTAATGTCTCTGTGCTTTCTAAAACATAGTAAATATTAAAGCAATTTTTTCATGAATAATATATGTCGGATATAAACGAAGACATAGATGAATAAATATATTTATAAGCATGCTGCTACCGTTTTTTCGTGTAGCTGTGGAGTACTTATGGGCTGACCCGATCGATAGTAATTGGCCACTTTGACCTCCAATAACTCACGTATTATACAAGTTATTTGCCCGTAATTCATATCATTTCAGGGTTACACTAATAGCTTTCTAAAGACGCGTGGATCAACGAAATCGTATGAACCTTCTAGATTTTGGAAATTCGTTGCTGGCTGATACTTGTATGATTTATCATCAGATAAAAAAATTTAAACTAATAAAGATATTGAAAATCTGATTACACCATCAGAATCGTCGTGCAATTAATGGTAATATACAATTTTCTTTTTGAGATCTCATGATCCATCTGGCTACTATTAATTTCTATACGAACGGTGAAATGTCTGCCCTGATAGTTTCACAAAGTCCGCCGTCTTTGGCACTCTCGGCATACAAGTTTCTTTCATTGACACGGTGTCACCCTGGAATTCCCAGCCACGCGGCTGGACCACGCGCTGGGGCTACACCTCTCGTCCGGCTGACGTTCGCCACAAAGTGTTTGCTGCCGGGCCCCGGCTTTGACGAGCGTCCCGTGTGGCCACGCCAACTTAGAATATTTTCAGGGCACCACAATTCTGCCGTTACCTCACGTACTAGAAGTGTTGAATAGAAGTTTAACGTCCTTGTTATTTCTATAGACAAAATCTTGGCCAGTGAATTAACTGCGGTCTTATTGTATTGTATGGTATTGTATTGAACTGGGGACCTAGAAAAGACGGAAAGGTATCGTCCCCTCCGTAGCCCTCAGTGGTTCACATCCCCACAACAGGCTACAGCAGTCCACTCACCTCACCGCTGCCCCACACCGAACCTAGAGTTACTGTGCGATTCGGCCCCAAATGGACACCCCTCCCCCTCCCCCCCCCCCCCCCCCCTCGCCACCAATGCGAAATTCTCATACCAGACAAGTGTAGCCCCAAACGTTTGCGTGGTAGAGTAGTTACGGTGTACGCACACAGGGAGAAAGTGTTTGCGCAGCAATCGCCGACATAGTGTAACTGAGGCGGAATAAGGGGACCAGCCTGCATTCGCCGAGGCAGATGGAAAACCGCCTTGAAAACCATCTAAAGACTGGGACCTCGTTCGCTGGACGGATTCGTGCCGGGGACCGGCATGCCTTCCCACCCGGAAAGCAGTGCGTTAGACCGCACGGCTACCGGGCGGTCAACTTCGGTCTTAACTACGATCTCCTACAGATACCTTTGGAAGAATTATGTTCCCATTGGTTGGAAAACCGCACAGGTCACACCCATCCGTCTCACGGAAAGTCGAACTGATACAGTGAGACGGGAGTGCTGTAAAAATGATTAATATTGCACATACATTGATGGCAAAAAAAATTTGGAAAGTCCGTTAAAACGTCAATTGCTATGTTAAATTTTTTAATTTCATTTACAAGTGTAGCAAATAAAATTACGTGTCTCTGACTAAAGCTGTAGTTTCTGTAGTCAGTACATAGTGAAAACTGAAGGCGTAGTGGAAGGGCTAACTTGTGGTAATACATGAGATCCACTGAGATACAGAACGACAGACTCGGTGCTGACGGAAATGTGTCGACACTCAGAGGAAATATATTGTCTTCCATACCTAAGCAACAAACATAGGAGGCCGGCCGGGGTGGCCGAGCGGTTCTAGGCGCTACAGTCTGGAACCGCGCGACCGCTACGTTCGCAGGTTCTAATCCTGCCTCGGGCATGGATGTGTGTGATGTCCTTAGGTTAGTTAGGTTTAAGTCGTTCTAAGTTCTAGGGGACTGATGACCTTAGAAGTTAAGTCCCATAGTGCTGAGAGCCATTTTTTGAACAAATATAGGATAAAACCATTCACACTCATAACATCCACCACTCATACCTGGGCGAGAGGAAACGACCTTATATAGAACAAAATAGTAGGCTTTCTTCACTGTAAACATTACCAAATAAGATCTACGCAGCAATGGCACATCACGTCACTTTCATCACTGTGGACAGGATAAAACAAGTGCCTCATGCTAATAAAATTCGTATAAAATGCTAGTGAGTTCCTGTTGAAAATATTGTCACGCCTAAACAAGAATCAAGTCCAAGTACGAATGCAGTGTCGTCAATGAAGTACAACTCTTAGTACTGAAAGTACGTTCATTACTGACTCCATCGTACAGCCAGAACACAACTTATTTGCTGGGTGGAGAGTGCATTTATTTATACACTGAAGCGCCAAAGAATCTGGTATAGGCAGCGCATTCAAGTACTGCGCTGTGGTCGGCAACGTTTATATAAGACAAAATGTGTCTGGCGCAGTTGTTAGATCGGTTACTACTGCTGTTACAATGGCAGGTTATCAAGATTTAAGTGAGTTTGAACGTGTTGCTATAATCGGCGCACAGCATCTGCGAGGTAGCGATGAAGTGGGGAGTTTCGCGTACGACCATTTCACGAATGTATTGTGAATACTAGGAATCGGGCAGAACACAAAATCTCCGACATCGCTGTGGCCGGAAAAAGATACTGCAGGAATAGGACCAACGACGACTGAAGAGAACCGTTCAGTGTGACAGAACTTATGCAGATTTAAATGCTGAGCCATCAACAAGAGTCAGCGTGCGAACCATTCAACAAAACTTCATCGATATGGTCTTTCGGAACTGAAGGCTCACTCGTGTTCCCTTGATGATTGCATGACACAAAGTTTTACGCCTCGCCTGCGCCCGTCAACACTGACATAGGACTGTTCATGACTGGAAACACGTTGCCTGGTCGGATGTTTCCGACTTAAAAAGACGTATAAAATCCATTTATTTCCTAAGAGACGGAGCAGCAGTTTCCGGACTTAGTTCTAGTTGGTTTATAAGCAGCTCGACCTGTGGATACTGTGGATATACACTGACGATGCCATCTTAGTTTGGACACCAAAATAGTGTAGAAGGATGTAGTTTTATCATTTGACTGTTTGTCACCGTAGTGATCGGGATAGGGAACTTGCACGGTGGTTGTATGTGTGATACTGAATAAATACAGGGTGGCGCAGGAAAACGGGAAATTTCGAAATAACGTCATTTCCATGAATAAATTAATAAAACTAGTAATTTATTAACGAAAGTGAATGTGTTCAGTATGCCATTATTCAGTATGTCTTTACAATCAAAATGTCCAAAAGTGTCTCTTTACTTTTTAAAGATGACATCGGAAAGATGTGCTCCCATTCGGCGTTCACGTTCTAAATGTGGAATGCGCGGTGTAGCAAATCTTGGGGAATGGCAGTGATTTCGTTTTCAATGTTCTCCTTCAGTTCATGGATTGTTGCAGGACGTGTACGGTACACCTTGCCTTTAATATATCCCCACAGGAAGAAGTCGCACACACTAAGATCAGGGGATCTCGCAGGCCATGCAATGTCACCTTTACGTGAAATAATGCGTCTTTCAAACAATTGACGAACTGCTGCCATCGATTGTCGAGCAGTGTTTGACGTGGCTCCGTCCTGCTGAAACGACGTTAAGATTAAGCTGGTATAGTCTCGGTGGAAAGAATGTCTGAAGCATTTCAACATATCGAGCGGATGTTACTGTCACTGCACTATCATCCTCACGTTCAAAAAAATAAGGGCCGATAACACCATGACATGATACAGCAAACCATATTGTGACCTTGGCGCTATGTAGTGGTCGCTGGTGAAACTCACAAGGATTGTCCTGTGCCCAATAACGAAAATTCTGTTTGTTCACGACTCCGTTCAGGTGAAAATGGGCTTCGTCTGATATCCATAAATTACCAAGGAAATTCGCGTCCTCGTTGATTTTAGCCAATACCTGGCTACTAAACTCCATACGTGACGCTGGGTCTCGTTCTTGTAAGTTTTGCACAATCTGCAACTTATAGGGATGGAAGTCTAATTCGTGCAGTATTCTTTGTAAGCTTCGTCGCTTAATCCCTAGCAAAAATGCATGCTGTCGAACGGAGCGGCGAGGACTTCTCTCGATTGCAACTCTAGCAGGTGCAATGTTCTCTGGGGTACGTACCGTTGGAATGCCACCTGGAGGTTTCTTTTTCAAGGCAGATGCTGTTTCTTCAAAATTACGCACCCACGTTGTAATCGCATGCGCAGATGGGACACGTCCATGACGTCCAAACTGGTAATGCTGTCGAAATGTTCTCTGCGCGGCAGTTGTACTATCACCATTTTTGTAAAACGCTCTCACAGCTACTGCACGTTCCGCACCAGTTCAATTCTCCATAATTACTAAATGGCAATGCGTTCACATCAATTGTGCAAAGTTTCGAACATCCGCCGGCGCTACAGTGCTGCCAACTGTACGTTCAAAATTTCCCGTTCCCCTGCGCCACCCTGTCTAACCTACATTAGAGTATCAAGAGCGTTGGATTCTGCATGACTAATGGTTTGGAAACCGTATGGAATTAACAATACAGCATTTCTCAGATCCAGAACCGTGTAGCCACAGGAGTTTGTGTTTATCCTCTACAATCATTTCTCTCATGCCGGTACCTTCCTGGTTCTGACTCCAGACACTGGAATAACGCCTTAGTATTGATTACACGGTTGATTTACGTGAAATGTTTCAAACTCCATCCGTATGGAGCTCCATCATGTATAAACTAGACGGTTCTTCTGAACCGTCTGTTGCACTCTGAAGCGCCAAAGAAACTTATATAGGTTTGCGTATTCAAATACAGACATACGTAAACAGGCAGGGAACTGTTGAAGCTGCTGGAGGCTCTGTAATGGTGTTGGGCGTGTGCAGTTGGAGTGGTTGGGACCCCTGATACGACTCTGACAGGTGACAGGTACGTAAGCATCCTGTCTGATCACCAGCACCATTCATATCCATAGTGCAATCCGACGGACTTGCGAAATTCCAGCAGGACAACACAAAGCCCCACGCGTCCAGAACTGCTATGGAGTGGCTCCAGGAACACTCTTCTGTATTTAAACATTTCAGCTGGCCACTAACTCCCCAAACATGAACATTGTCGAGCATATCTGGAATGCCTTGCAATGTGCTGTTCATAACCGATCTCCATCCCCTCGTACTCATACGGATTTATGGACAGCCCTGCAGGATTCCCTCCAGCACTACTTCAGACATTAATCGAGTACATGCCACGTCGTTGTGCAGCACTTCTGCGTTCTCCTTATTCTTTACCTTATCCGTACACCTAATTTTCAGCATTCGTCTGCAGCACCACATCTCAAATGCTTCGATTCTCTTCTGTTCCGGTTTTCCCATGTTTTCCATGTTTCACAACCATACTATGCTGTAGTCCAGTCGTATATTCTCAGAAATTTCTTCCTCAAATTAAGGCCAATATTTGATATTAGTAACATTTCTTTGCCAAGAATACTTATTTTGCCATAGCTAGTCTGCTTTTGATGTCCTCCTTGCTCCGTCCATCATTGTTTATTTTACTGTCTAGATATCAGAATTCTTTAACTTCATCTACTTCGAGACCATCAATCCTGACCATCAATCCTGATATTAAGATTCTCGCTGTTCTCATTTCTACTACTTCTCATTACCTTTGTCTTTCTTCGATTTACTCTCAGTCCATACTGTGTAATCATTAGACTGCTCATTCTGTTCAGCAGATCATGTAATTCTTCTTCACTTTCACACAGGATAGGAATGTCATCAGCGAATCGTATCATAGATATTCTCTTACCTTGAATTTTAATTCCACTGCTGAACCTTTCTCTTATTCACATCATTTCATCCTCAATGTACAGATTGAACAGTAGGGGCGAAAGGCTACATTCTTGTCTTACACCCTTTTTAACACGAGCACTTCGTTCTTGGTCGTCCACTCTTATTTTTCCCGCTTGGCTGTTGTACATATTGTATACTACCCGTCACTCCCTATAGCTTACCCCTACGTTTCTCAGAATTTCGAACATCTCGCACCGTTTGACACTGTCGAACTCTTTTTCCAGGTCGACAAATCCTATGAATGTGTATCGATTTTTCTTTAGTCTTGCTTTCATTATTAACGGCGTCAGAATTGCCTCTCTCGTGCCTTAATTTTTTCTAAAGCCAAATTGATCGTCATCTAGCGCATCCTCAGTTTTCTTTTCCATTCTTCTGTATATTATTCTTGTAAGCAATTTGGATGCATGAGCTGTTAAGCTGATTGTGCGGTAATTCTTGCACTTTTCAGCTCTTGCGTGTTTAATGCTTTTCCGAAAATCAGATGGTATTTCGCCAGACTCGTACGTTCTACACACCAACGTGAATAGTCGTTTTGTTGCCGCTTCCCCCAATGATTTTAAAAATTCTGATGCAGTGTTAGCTATCCCTTCTGCCTTATTTAATCTTGAGACTTCCAAAGCTCTTTTAAATTCTGATTCTAATACTTGAGCCCCTATCTCTTCTAAATCGACTCCTGTTCCTTCTTCTATCACATTAGACTAATGTTCCCCCTCATATAGTCTTTCAATGTATTCTTTGCATCTATCTGTTTTCTCCTCTGCATTTAACAGTGGAATTTCCGTTGAACTCTTAATGTTCAATGAGTCTGTCCTATCGACAACAATTTCTTTTCTGATGTCTTCACATTTTTCCTGCAGCTATTTCGTCTTAGCTTCCCTGCACATCCTATTTAATTCGTTCCTCAGCGACTTGTATTTCTCTATTCCTGAGTTTCCCGGTACATTTTTGTACTTCCTCCTTTCATCGATCAATTGAAATATTTCTTCTGTTACCCATGGTTTCTTCGCAGTTACTTTCGTTGTACCTATGTTTTCCTTCCCAACTTCTGTATAATACATGTTTCTAAATCTGCAGCCAAGAATATCATAGAGTCGACGAAGCCTTTGGTTGAGCCCCTCCATTCGGCTCCAAATCAAAGGACCCCGATTAACTCTTGGAATAATGCTGCAAATTGCGAGCTCTGCTTGCATCCTGTGCGCTAGGCCAACAGTCTTCAGGACCTCTGGCAGTCGGATGTAGGAATTGACGATGGCCTCAGAACCCATGCGACAGGCGTCATTGGTGCCCGACGTAAGCCACACCTTGACTGCACCCTGCACGCTCCGTAGCCACAGGCGAGGCAGCCTCCACATCTCGGATGAGCCCCATGCAGACTTATCGAATGCACATGGGCTGTCTTTCCAGCCCTGAACGCTGTCGCCTAAGGGTCTCGATAACGCAGCTAACGTTGGAGTTCCCGGTAACTATTAAGCCCCTCCTCCCAAATGCCTGCTCGTAGACTGATCTTTATCAGGCTACCTGTCCACTCTCGAGGTGAATGGTCAAGGCCAGGTGGCCAATTTCCACTATCACATCAGCCCTCCGCCTCGAGCGACGCGAACGCGTTACCACCCGCCACTCACCGTGCTGTGAGAGTGGATCGACTTCGTCGTGTACACTAGGAGGTGGCTCGGAAGCAGAGCCCGTGGGCGTAACGACCGACACCTGAGGTGTCCCATGCGACGCTCCAGATTCTCCTCCACCGCTACAGCTCGAGGTAGCAGCCTGAAGCTGAGTGGCCGTAGCCAAAAGGCCATTCAGCTGTTCGAGAACTCCAGCCAGCTCCTCCTGCATCCGTACACAACGTACACCCATCTTATATATCCTACCAAGACTAACTGAAGAAGTGAACTATAAAAGCAGATATAATCCTAGACATACAACTTACTACCCTCCTGATGTGTGATTAATGGACGCTGATGCGTTAATGAGCTATGTAGCTGGCTGTTTAGTGAGCAGCTATTGCGCTACAGACTGAAAAAATTCAAACTTATAAAACATGAGATTCAACCTTTTAAACAGAAAAATATTCACGAAATTTAATAAATGTACTAAGAGGAAAGCACGTAAAAAGATAAATATTCTTACTGTCCCGACTTAGTCCTTGCACATATTCTATATTACCCCGTTTTTCACGTAACTCATCCCCATTTCTCTGAGAGCTCCACCTACAAATCCAAAGTATTCGATGTTGTTTGTTGATTGATTAACTGAGTGCATTTACTATTAGTTCTACAGTAATAGTATTTGATCTCTTGCTGATTTAAAGTACTTTTACGAGATTTAACTATCTTTCATTGACTGATGCACCATCAATAGTGACATGGTGAATCTATTGCCTTAATTTCGTCACAACTCAAATTTCACTGTTAGATGTAATGCAGTTAGCAAGTGTGACAAGCAATTCTTGTGGGACACGAAACAATAACTAGTTACGGTAAACTGTATCTGTCCGTTATGATACATATTCTGGATTCGAGATTTCGGTATAAATTTTTTGCTAACATACATTATAAATACTCTTCGGACTGGTGGTCCAACAGAGGAAATACTGAGACCCCACCCAAAAAAACTGGTGAAATTTTGATATTATCATTAAATCTGCAAACTGGATCTTGTCGTACGTGTAAGCATGTGTTGGGTGGCAAACCTTAAAAAGAGAATCTACTTCTCACCAGTAATTCACACTGGAGTGACTGCAAAAAACTAGTGTTAGTAAACGAACATGAAAGGGGCTCGAACGCATTAGAGTCCTGAGACTGGTTATAAGGTAGATGTACCGCTACCGGCCGCCTCTTGTGAATTAAACGGGAAAGACAACCGCGCCGTCCAAAAGCGACGGAAGCAGTAGCTGCGTTGTTTCATTTCTTAAGTGAGCGCTGTGAGAAATTACCTCAAAGCACGCGGCAGAAGATACACTGCCCGGCCATACCGAGCACATCACGTGAGGACAAAGTTTCGTCCCCCTCAGTCACGTTAGTCTGCTGTCACAGAAACAAACGACATTGCTTGCAGACGCGCGGCAAAGGAACGTTTCCTGCACAGTTTCCTGCCTTACGTAAATATATTACCTGTTACAAGTGACAATCGCATTACTCCCATTATGGAAAACTAACGACTGAGATTTTGGCCAAGGTATTTACATTCTTGTATGCTTTTGGGATGACAGTTAGCAGTTGCTAGAGTAACGCGTGAAGCGCCTAACACGGCTTATAATTGAGGCTGGATAACATTAAATACACTTATTGCACATGCAAATTCATACTTTCTACAAGCGTTCTAGGCAATTGCCAACAGAGTAACTAATCGTAGCGTTTATCACGTTGTCTTTCTCTGCAAGATGGCATGATCTAAAATTCGCAGGGTTCATCGAAGCCCAACGCCAATTTCACAGAATCACTCAACAATATAACCAACAGTCATACGTTAACAGCAGAGCTGTTATCACCATCTTCTATATTTGCAGCCCATATCCGTGTGTGATTTTATTCCTCGTGTATGAGCGACGTCAGCAAAGTAACTATGGTGGCAGCTCGGACTACCAACTGTGAACAACATACGTGCTTTCGACCTGTCAGTTGGGAGCAGACTATGTTAAGTAGAGATCGCAATGTGTCAACATTTCTGTGTCACAAAGCGTTCTGAAGAACAGAAAATTGTCTGCAAAATTTTTCCGCAGCTCTTGACTTCTGAATAAAAACAATAACTGCTGAACGCCTGCCATGACCTAACTGAATTGCAAAACGTGGACAATTGTTTTTGTCTGGAATAAATCGTCACAGCGCTAAAATCAATGCTGCTTGTATTTGCTGTATAAGAAAAAGATATTCCACCATTCAGCTAAAAATTGTTTATTTTCTAGCATTTTGGATTCATTTTCAACTCAAAAATATTATTTTTTATTGCGCAAATAATATACATATGCCAGCTCAGAGTAATCAAAAATGATGAAACACCATAAATGTCCTTGAAAAATAATAAAGAACGATTATGTATACATCTGTGAAACAGAAGGCACTGATGGTCAATTGTAAAATTTTGAAACGTCGCGTTACATACGTTAACATTTACTACTTCATATATATTATATTTCTTATTGCTTATTCACATTAGAAGATTTAACGTGCGATGAAACATATTTACCTTCCAGGCGTATCAATTATCTCACAAAACAGCCACCAGATTGATGATTCCGAAAGTCAGCCCAGTAGCGTTCAGGAACTTTACTGCCTGTGGAAACGTTTTGAGTAATTGTGTAACACCCCACCTGTCACTTATCTGGTTTTGGTGTGTGTTCACCCTAGGTGATTGACTAACAGATCAACAGAGAGTGCAAAACTGCCACAATGTCAGATAACGCAAAGAAAGTAATAAGGCCCTGTGACTCCTGATTGAACTGCTGTGGCAGTGTTGACATTAATTGGCTCAGAATTGAATCCTTTTAATTAAAAAGGGGTGCACATTGATGTTATATTCAGCTATTGAACACTAGATGCAAATGTTCAACATAAAATTAATTAAGAAAGTGAATTGGGATTTCAACTACTTGATTGAGAACAGATGCAGTCGATTAGCACAGATTTATTTTATCTCACGACCTTCAATCAACACATTACATGACTCTCCTAACAGGCAGTGGTAATAAATTGCGTTTGCGTGGAGTAAAGCGTGATAAATCAAAAGTAATTCCTATCGACTGACCCAGGCGTAATGCGAAGTGCGAGAAGAATCTACACTACACGGCCCATGAAACCCTTGTGGAAACTTTGCCGACGTGATCCAACAAATTAATCAGTGGCCAGAGCGGGCGCAAATCACCAAATTCAGCATGGCGGAGCAGTGTCGTTATGCGGATATCGGCTGATCTCGTGGTGCTACAAGGCTGCACTCGTCTATTCACTCCTAGCTATCTTGCTCAGTACATAGCTGAACCAAAACTTCCTATCTCAAAGCTCAATTGTTCCATTTGCTAAGTCCTAAACTGCAGAGATGCTTACTCTTTCTCAGGCAAGCTGAGTAAAGAACGCCACGTCCGCACTCTAGGCAAGCTGGGAACGGAAGACCTCTACGGAAACTTCTCACAGTCTGCTCTTCGCCTCGGTTTCCCCTCCAGCAAAATCACTTACGCCAATTGCAGCACAAGTTGCGTTAATTATGTGTCGCTTCCCAGCACCGACCAATGCCTGCTCTGGGAAGTGAACAAATTCCCACAAAATTTCCCTTCCTCTCAACTTCTATTTTGCTCCTCCCAAGCCACCCATCAAGGTTAGCGTCTGCACAAACACCAAGTTTTCCGGAATTCTGACTCCCAGGAGAGTACTTCAAATTCCTTGGTCGTATGTTCCCATCGGAGGCCGGCGTATTATATTCTGTTGCTCTTCACCTGATTTGCTTCAGTCTCTGCGGACCATAAATTCAGCGTGAAGTTGCTATAGTCACGAACATGCATATTTTGACCTCTGTTGACCGCTCCACCATAGCTTTGCACGGCTTTCTCGCATGTTTCACAGAAAACGGGACAACGGACATTTATCAACAGGTGTACAAGTTCTCCGTCTGTTTCCCAGTACACCAGCATGGGGTCAGGGTCAACCACCCATGCTGTCACTCATCTTAAGGTGGCTGGAGACCGCACCGCGTTACTGCTTTCTCAGAGCTTGAGCCGCCCTAAGCTGCCTATTGTCGCTTCCCTTCGCCGTTCCCCAGCCGGCCACAGTCAACTCTAAATACTTCCTTGGGGTAAACTAGCGTCCAGTAAATCGACTCGTTTCCACAAAGTTTTCATGTCGTGTGAATTACTTTAAAACCATCACCCCACATTAATTATTCCACCACATCCATACTATACCCTCTACAAGATGCATTGTGCCTTGTCAGTCATTTTGTTCAGCCCTACTGTTCACTCAACGTGAGTTAGGTGATCTTTAATGACTTCATGTAAGGGGCAAAGTTCTTGCCATCTTACAATTGGATAGACCAAATGTAACAAAATCGTAAAACCTTTACACAGAGAATGAATTCACAGACCACTAAGACCTTTAGGTATTCAGCTAACGGTTAGATAAGCAATAGATTTGCAACGAGTGTTATGCATTAGAGTGAATAAACTTAAGTATACACTGCGCGAAACTGAGTAACGGATTTCATAGTTTCTTGTGTTAGCCAGCGATTTTTCCGAGCTAAGGTATATAATTATGCGTAACAAAGCGGACAGCCCTTTCCCTAAGGAACAAAAATGCACTTTTTTTATCGAAAGTATCTGTAAATGACAAAGATAATTTTTTCCTAATATACCACGTGCAGCTAGTGGCTCACAGTATGGGCTGTGATCAACACTCATTTCTATGATTTTTCTGCCAGTTTACATGAAATTCGAATTACAGTACTTTGTGGTTCGCATGTCACATGAACTAGTCGAACTTCCACCTGTCAGCTAGGTGAAATCGCTCACAGGTCCGAAAACGGCTAGGGTTATTTTTAGAAAGCTACTGTGCTGCTCAAGTCGGTATTGGATTTCATATGCACTGCACTTTTACATCGTAAGTTTTTAATGAGATATAATTCGACATTGCTACAAACAGCTTGTTAATCGTGTTAAATGAAATATATGTCATAGGCAACATAATATGGCAACTTAATATGAATTCACATCTAGAAATACTCCTACAGAATGAACTGAAATCGGTAACTATCGACACTGTGTATTTAAACTCATTTGAAAATAACTTTACAGTAGTCCATGTCAGAATATACATTCAGAAAATTGTGCAGTTTCTGAATGAATCGTTACTTTAACAGTGTTCGTTTAAGCAGAACAGACCGGCGTCCTCATTTACCTCTGCTTCCCTGCACAGCTGCCTCAAACACGTTAAAGCGCTGACTGGTGCACATCCCATTGGCGTGTTCCGATAGCCTACATCCACTCTATCTGGCTACTCCATACATGGCCGTGGGTGACCTCATTGTTCCGTCCAACGGATCGTAATAGGATAACACTTATCGATTACCCACTACAACAGGCCACAGCTCGGAGCAATTGTCGATCGCAAGTATTGCTCGGTCCCCAGGGTTTGGACGTGGAGCTGCATTACATAGCAATTAATGTTCAGACTCTTTAGGCGCTGACTGTTCGCGAAATTCAGAATTGGAACGACGTCATTGTCAACCATCTGCGCTCGAACTGGCAGCCGACAAAACAGTCGATTTTAAGAGTAGCTCCTGAAAGCGCTCGATAGAGACAAGCCGTTGGAAAAAGGCGACATGGAAGTTCTCAGTAACAAGAATGAAGCAAATATTCACTAATATATTCGATATCTTCCCCGTATACTACATAGCGGCGTGCGAAATCAACTCCTCACTAGAAGCATTATTGGAACTGGTCTTAGTAAAACAATTTATAATTCTCCACAACTGGCCCCTATTTAGAGATCTCAAGAAGTGAAATACAAGTAAAAATCTTCTTGATCGGTCCGAAGTTATATCATAAAACAATTCTTACTCATCTCTCAAAATGGTGCACGTAACTTCACGAAATATACTCTGGTACAAGTATCCCAAACTATATTTACGTCAGTGACCTACCTATCTCTTGACTTGATGGTATCTCCACGACCTACGCGAGTCTATTTCACATCGATGTCACTCCCTTCCATGTTGTCTGTTTCCGATCATGTCTATTATATGTGTTGTTTTGTAATTGTAGTTTCTACAATAAGTAGTACACTACTGGCCAGTAAAATTGCTGCACCAAGAAGAAATGCAGGTGATAAAGGGGTATTCATTGGACAAATATATTATACTAGAACTGACATGTGATTACATTTTCACGCAATTTGGGTGCATAGATCCTGATAAATCAGAACCCAAAACAACCACCTCTGGCCGTAATAACAACCTCGATACGTCTGGGCATTGAGTCAAACAGCCCTTGGATGGCGTGTACAGGTACAGCTGGCCATGCAGCTTCAACACGATACCACAGTTCATCAAGGGTAGTGACTGGCATATTGTGACGAGCCAGTTGCTCGGCCACCATTGACCAGACGTTTTCAGTTGGTGAGAGATCTGGAGAATGTGCTGGACGGGACAGCAGTCGAACATCTTCTGTATCCAGAAAGGCCCGTACAGGACCTGCAACATGCGGTCGTGCATTATCCTGCTGAAATGTAAGATTTCGCAGGGATCGAATGAAGGGTAGAACCACGGGTCGTAACACATCTGAAATGTAACGCCCACCGTTCAAAGTGCCGTCAATACGAACAATAGCTGACCGAGACGTGTAACCAATGGCACCCCCAAACCATCACGCAGGTTGATACGCCAGTATGGCGATGACGAATACACGCTTCCAATGTGCGTTCACCGCGATGTCGCCAAACACGGATGCGATCATCATGATACTGTAAACAAAACCTGGATTCATCCGAAAAAATGACGTTTTGCCATTCGTGCACCCAGGCTCGTCGTTGAGTACACCATTGCAGGCGCTCCTGTCTGTGATGCAGTGTCAAGGCTAACCGCAGCCATGGGCTCCGAGCTGGTAGTCCGTGCTGCTACAAACGCCGTCGAACTGTTCGTGCAGATGGTTGTTGTCTTGCAAACGTCCCCATCTGTTGACTCAGGGATTGAGACGTGGCTGCACGATCCGTTACAGCCATGCAGCTAAGATGCCTGTCATCTCGACTGCTAGTGCTACGAGGCCGTTGGGATCCAGCACGGCGTTCCGTATTACCCTCCTGAACCCATCGATTCCATATTCTGATAACAGTCATTGGATCTCGACCAACGCCGGTCAACTGCTGTTTGTGTATGAGAAATTGGTTGGAAACTTTCCTCATGTCAGCACGTTGTAGGTGTCGCCACCGGCGCCAACATTGTGTGATTGCTCTGAAAAGCTAATCATTTGCATATCACAGCATCTTCTTCCTGTCGGTTAAATTTCGCGTGTGTAGCACGTCATCTTCGTGGTGTAGCAATTTTAATGGCCGGCAGTGTAGGAAGAACTTCCATCAGCGGCACCGGGTTCTCTCCACCGACGACAGCAGGACTGGTCTGTCGCCTAATGATCGTGGTAGCGACGTGTGGAGGCGACCATGTACCAGTGCCCGTGTCAGACTTGCTGCCCGAGGTTCAGCAGGGACACGCGTCAGTCATTCCTTGGGGAAACGTCGTGTAAGGATAACGGAATCCTTTCTACTGCCACAGGGTGTCATGAGAAACAATAACGCCATCATTGCCCTTCGTATTGCAGACGTGTACTTTTTAGGTCGCCTTCGTAAAGTTCTAAGCATTTCTTGGCCTTGTCAATCAATTCAGTTCTAACATTCTGCGTGGTGGCTGTTTGTTCTATATCGTGTCTCCCTACCACTTTCGCGCAACGACGCTCTGAGCGTGGTTTTTAGGGAATTGACTAGTTTGAACCTGGGACCTGTTGCTGGTAAGGAGACGCCAGACCACACATGACATGTAGAATCCAGAAGAGTTCAGTGAGACTAGCGATGATATAACCAAGTACTTAATGATTTCAGCGTCAGCTCCACTGCACTCCCTGTAAAAGAATCTTAATACTAACTAAATTTAGTGGAAGGGGTTCAAGGCTTTCCTATTTTTAGTTAGCTGGTAAAATAACGTCGAAAAAGCAGTTAAGTTTACCATTGGAAATTTTATTCTACTCACAAAACATTGTTGATAAATTGCACTATTGATAAAAGGAAATGTTTTAATACAGGATGGTAAAAACCAACTGCATTAAACAAAAATGTGGACGAATATTCCCTGAGTGTGTTTCCAAGTTCTACAATGGATCGAAGGATGACCTATGCCATATCACATCTACAATCTAGGTTTAAATTAAGTTTCACAAGAGAGAAAACTATAAAAATGGTCTACAGTGACCCTCAATTATCTTTAATTACTTATCTAACTTGTCGTAAATTACAGTGGTTGATGTGGCTTCTCAATAACTATATAACAGAAAACTCATCGAGTTTCAGATTTTTACTTCAAGTGGTAAATGTGACCACCATGAGCTTTAATTGACGATCGACAGTAGTATTACGTAAAAAGGGGATCTAACAGATGAGACTTCTGCAGTTCTGAGTGAAGCCTTATGCGCTCAAAAATGCGGCATCGCGTGCGTTCATTACTTTGTCGGTGTTCGTCAGGGGGCGACGGCCGGCGCAGCTCCGCTCTCCTCGCCGTCTTGGAACCAACTCGCTCCTAACTTCTTCTTACTACAATTTACCAAAGTTGGTTTAAAAAAAACTATCTGGCTGTGTTTTCATCTGACCAATCAGGGTCTCAATGTTAACCTTAAGCTCCGCCTACAAAAGTTCTGTCTATCCAATGAGATACGTTATACTTTTCATGGTGGGGCAATGTTTTTTTAAAGTTTGCAACATAACAGAGACGTGAAAAAGTCTCACGCTAAAACTTGCAGCTGGTGTTGTCCCTTTAGCGTTATCGTAAGATCTATACTGTTCTTCTGGAGGGCTCTATCTTTTAACATGGGCTGGGGGGTGGTCCTGACGTAACAGAGACGCGAAAAAGTCTCACGCTAAAACTTGCGGGTGGTGTGGTCCTAGCGGTTAGCTGGCGACATGGGTGTCCGTCTGTCCCTTATCGTAGGGCCTTCCAGCTTAACACCATTCTGCTCTCGGCTTCTGTTCTCGTTTCTCCCCTCGGAACTGCGTCTGTCTCACGGTGGGAAGGTATGACATGCATTTAGGCATTCTTGTGTTAGTCTGTGGTATTCCATTTGATCACTCGTTACTCGTATTACTTTGGTTAATTTCATACCACGATTCATTCGGAGCTATGTGAGATACTACTGGATTTGCTTATCATGTCAGGGTTTTCATGGAAGGTGTTGGATTTGCCTGACACCTTACAAAGTTATTTTGTAACAACTACAGGGTGACACGCGCAAAGCTGTAACATACATAAAATGCATTGACTCCACATCCTCTGTTGCATATCACTGAAAGTATGGTCCAGCGTTAGTCTCTTTCGTGGAAATATCGAGATGACTTTTTAAATTAAGCTCAATGAGAGAATAAAATCCTGCACTTGTTTATGCTAAATATTCGAGGAATCAGACAATGTGAATAAATGAAAAATTATTTGAGTGTCACATTTACACATACCTCGTAACAATAAAGCGTAACCGATAGCCATGAAGCGACATCTGTACGTGTTCATACGGCAGTCTTGTAGAGAAATGGGAAAAATTTGGCAGAGCCATATTAACAATAAAAGGAAGCAGAATAACACCAACGATAGACGTGCTGATGAAAACATAAACTAGAAGAGTCATATTATTGTGCTTCTCAAACAGTCTAGTTCATCAACTACTGTTCCTACTATTCCGTACCTCAATCGGTAAAAATGTAATTAAAACTGAAGAAACTGCAAAAAGATGGGACCTGGATAATCTGAAAGAACCAGAGGTTGTAGAGAGTTTCAGAGAGAGCATTAATGGGGGAGAGAAATACACTAGAAGAAGAATGGGTAGCTTTGAGAGATGAAATAGTGAGGGCAGCAAAGGATCAAGTAGGTAAAAAGACGAGGGCTAGTACAAATCCTTGGGTAACAGAAGAGATAATGAATTTAATTGATGAGAGGAGAAAATATAAAAATGCAGCAAATGAAGCAGACAAAAGGGAATACAAACGTATCAAAAATGAAATCGACAGGAAGTGCAAAATGGATAAGCAGGGATGGTTAGAGGACAAATGTGGGGATGTAGAGGCATATATCACTAGGTGTAAAATAGATACTGCCTACAGGAAAATTAAAGAGATCGTTGGAGAAAAGAGAACCACTTGTAAAAATATCAAGAGCTCAGATGGAAAACGAGTCCTAAGCAAAGAAGGGAAGGCAGAAAGGTGGAAGGAATATGTACAGAGTCTATACAAGGGCGAAATGGAAATGGAAGAGGACGTAGATGAAGGTGAAACGGGAGATATGATCCTGTTTGAAGAATTTGACAGAGCACTGAAAGACCGAACACGAAAGAAGGCCCCCGGAGTAGGCAACATTCCAATAGAATTAATGATAGCCTTGGGAGAGCCAGCCCTGACAAAACTCTACCATCTGGTGAACAATATGTATGAGACAGGGGGAATAACCTCACACTTCAAGAAGAATATAATAATTCCAATCCCAAAGAAAGCAGGTGTTGGCAGATGTGAAAATTACGGAACTATCAGTTTAATAAGTCACGGCCGCAAAATACTAACATGAATTCTTTACAGATGAATAAAAAAAATGGTAACAACCGACCTCGGGGAAGATCAGTTTGCATTCCGTAGAAATGTTGGAACACGTGAGGCAATACTGACCCTACGAATTATCTTAGAAGATAGATTAAGGATAACTAAACACACGTTTCTAGCCTTTGTAGACTTAGAGGAAGCTTTTGACAATGTTGACTCGAGTATTCTCTTTCAAATTTTGAAGGTGGTGGGGTTAAAATACACGGAGCGGAAGGCTATTTACAGTTTGTACAGGAACCAGATGGCAGTTGTAAGAGTCGAGGGGCATGAAAGGGAAACAGTGTTTCGGAATGGAGTGAGATAATGTTGTCGCCTAGCCCCAATGTGATTCAATCTGTATATCGAGCAAGCAGTAAAGGAAACAAAAGAAAAATTTGGAGTAGGAACTAAATTCAGTGGAGAAGAAATAAAAACTTTGAGGTTTGCCGATGCCATTGTCATTCTGTCGGAGATAGCAAAAGACCTAGAATAGCAGTTGAATGGAATGGACAGTGTCTTGAGAGGAGGATATAACATGAACATCAGCAAAAGCAAAACTAGGATAATGAAATCAGGTGACACTGAGGGGAGTTAGATTAGAAAATGAGGCAATTAAAGTAGTAAATACGTTTTGCAATCTGGGAAGCAAAATAACTCATGATACTCGAAGTAGAGAGGACATGAAATGTAGACAGGCTATGGCAGGGAAAGCGTTTCCGAAGAAGTGAAATTTGTTAACGTCAAGTATAGATTTAAGTGTCAGGAAGTCTTTTCTGAAATTATTTGTATGGAGTGTAGCCATGTATGGAAGTGAAACATGGACGATAAATAGTCTAGACAAGAAGAGTATAGAAGCTTTCGAAATGTGGTGGTACAGAGGAATACTGAAAATTAGATGGGTAGTTAACGTAACTAATGAGGAGGCACTGAACAGAATTGGGGAGAAGAGGGATTTGCGGCAGAACTTGACTAGAAGAAGGGATCGGTTGGTAGGACATGTTCTGAGGCATCAAGGGATCACCAATTTAGTACTGGAGGGCAGCGTGAAGGGTAAAAATCGAAGAGGGAGACCAAGAGATGAATACACTAAGCAGATTCAGAAGGATGTAGGCTGCAGCAGTTACTTGGAGATGAAGAAGATTGCACAGGATAGAGTAGCATGGAGTGCTGCATCAAACCAGTCTCTGGACTGAAGAGCACAACAGCAGCAACACCGGTAAAAACGTAACCCTTACACGATCACTTTGTTGTCCGTCTGTCTGCCTGTTGAAAGGTGGCTACACTGAGCCACTGCGTCAGAGATTGCGCCAAAGAGTATTATTAAGCCGCCTCCACAGTGGTAGGAGAGAGCTCGTAGAAGTCAGTGCCTGTTAAGAACTCATAGAAGTCAGTGCTTGTCGAGAGCTCGTAGCAGTCAGTGCTTGGAGAGAGCTCGTAGTAGTCAGTGCCTGTCGAGGTCTCGTGGTAGTCTGTGCTGAGATGTTGTAGCAGAGAGTGTTTGTTGAGATGTGCTATTAGGCAGTGCTTGCTGAGATGTGATATTGGAGAGTTCTGGTTGAGATATAATGTAAGGATTAGAATGATTTTCATCAATATAAATGAGGTAATTAACTCAGTTTGTTTTTATTTAGTGTCCTAAATAATGCGTCATTACAGGTTCAGTCAACAAAGCATCTGGCGTGTGTTCTTATATTAGAGTGTAATTCTACTTTCCTTGAGCAATTATGGTATTTCTAATTTTCTTTTATCACGTCGGTATAATTGGTATTTAAAAATTCTTGTCTTGTTGAAGAAGAACCGTGCCAGATGTACGTTGAGTCACACTCCCACATACAGAACAGTTATACTTATGCTTTGGTTTCGTAGGTTTCATAGTTGCTGGGGACTTAATTAATTAATTGTGTCAACAAAAAATTTCATTTCATTCTTGTTGTTGTTCTTTGCAGTCAGATAGCGTAATAATACTAGTCAGGGCCAACCGTTTACGAAACAGCGTAATCGGACATACAGCTACGAAAACTAAAAACTAAAAAGTATTTTCAATCTTATATTTAATTAAGCCCCCATGCACGTGGCGACCGCTGCTTCGGATCGTCCCTTGGAATTCTTCTGATTGTAAAAATAGTAGACCGTAGTACTGTTGTAGTAATTTGAGTTTAGTAATTGTAGTCTGTATTGCATGTGTAGATTTGGTAATTGTCATTCTTCTAATGGTATTTTTTAAAAATTTAAATTGTTGTCTTGTATACGCGTTTGACAATCTAGTGCAATTATTTCAATTGTTCAATTGATCGTGTTTGAGGGAGACATTGCATGTAAATGGTATTTTTGGAGATAAAGAGTCATTGTGTGTAATTTTCGTAAAGTGACGAATTTTTTTTATGTTTTGTAAATGATTACGCGGTCGATGAAAAAGGCGAAAATGATGAATAGTAAGAATGACGAAATGGTTGACATGGCGAACTCGCCAACACAGGAGAACAGTGTGATGAATAATGAAGTGGAAAACAATGTAATAAGTCGGGAAAATAGTCCGGAACCATTTCAAAATTTTTCTCAATCAGAAAATTCACAGAATACGAGATTAACGATAGAAGATTCTGAAATAGTATCGAACACAGATAGCCTTACAGCTATGACGAAGGAAGCTGGTTTTGTGGGAAATGTTAGGGGTGAAAAGAATTTTGAAACAGTTACTATGGAGCAGTTTATGAGTGCTATATTAAACATGGGAATAATGGAAACACGGTTTAGATCTGAATTAAAAACACAGATGGGAACAATGGAAACACGGTTAGACTCACTGGGATCACAAATAGGAACAATTAAAACAGAGATAGGAACAATTAAAACCGAGATGGGAACTTTGGGATCTGAATTAAAAACGGATATGGGAACACTAGAAACACGGTTAGACTCACGAATAGGGACATGTTTCAAAAATATGAAAGATGAGTTAAAGAAAGAAATCAGAGAAGTACAACCGATTTTGAATTCTCATAATAATAGATTAGTTGCAGTAGAGATTAGACAAAGGGAACAGGATAGAGAACAGGAGGAAAGAGATCGCGTGATAGTACAGAAATTTTCAGAGTTAAATTTACAACGTGCACACGATAAGGAGGAAATATTTGAGAGAATCGAGGAATCCGTGCCAAATGACAGATTAAATAACCTAACACAACAGTATGAACAGTTAACTACTAAATGTGTTAATACTGAAACCCGAGTCGCGACACTTACGGAAGAAGTAAATAAACAGAAAGAACAAATAGGTGATTTATCGGAAAGAGTTGAGATTTCAGATAAATTGACAAGTCTTGGTTTAAATGGGGACAGAGATTCAGATGATACAGCACCATTGCCATTTGCAGAAACCGAAGAGTACCAGAACATAAATAAGGAAAATTTAATGAATGCGTGAAAAGGGAATTTGAGGTATTAAAAAAGCAAGTCAAACAAATTCAAGGCGAAATCGTAGGAAAAGACGGCAAAGGAAATTTAGAATCACAGATACCAGAAGGGTTTGAAGAAAATAATTTATTTCATTTACGGGATGCAACAAGAGAGCGCCAGGCGCGCGAACTTTACAATAATCGACATTCGGACTGGGACAGAGGCGGTAGGTCTTTGTCGCCACGAGGCGAAAACTTTGACTATAAACACTTTTTGACTGTTCGGAAATTTAAGATCTTCCGCAACTCTAAGAATGACATACATCCATGTGCATGGTTAGATCAATTTACGTACGCACGTCCGCCAAATTTGCCACTAAGACACAAACTGGAAATTATGTGCGGCTATTAATGTCCTCAGGGAATTCACTACTCTAAGTGAATATGTGCCGTAGCGAGCATAGGGCCCCGAGCTGTAGTGGTGCTATTTCTCTTTTAGTTTTCTGTACCGCTGCCTACTCTTTTACTATTCTTTGCATCTGTCAAACCAACTCTTCGACTATCAATCTATCTAGTGAGTAAGTAAACAATAACCTGATATGACTAATTGTACCCAAAAGTGACTTCGGAAATTACCGTTTGGACTTACTGTACCTTCAGCAGCATTCATTCGTAGTTTAAATAAAATTTTACCTGTTTATCTTCGTGATAACATTATTTCATATGTTGACGACATTCTTATTGCTAAACGTTCTTGGAGTGAGCACAACAAAATTTTGGATTCATTGTTACGTATCTTTGCAAGAGTTGGCATTACAGTAAACTTGGAAAAATCTGAATTTTGTCGTTCTCAGGTGAAATTTCTCGGTCACATTATTGCTACAGAAGGTATTCTTCCTGATCCAGAGAAACTAGATGCTATTCAGTCCGCAATGACTTTCTTTTTAAACGAAAATCGGTCGACAACTCCGTTTGGTTAGTTTATATTCCTGATGCGTGGGTCAATAAATTGATTTGGTATACGCATTTCGGTTATGCACACTTTGGTCCCAGAAAATGCTTTCATAAATTACGAGAAAATTGCTACTTCAGTAATATGGAAAAACGTATTCGATCTGTTCTGGCCAAATGCAAATTATGTCAAAAGGCTAAGCCGCCAACAGTTTCTCACAGAGCACCGTTGTTTCCTATCATTCCAGCGAAATTAAAGGAGATGGCGCAGTCGATTTGTTCGGTCCAGTGGTTCGTTCTACTAATGGTTTTGCGTACATTTTCGTAGCAGTGGAGTTGACGTCAAAATATGTGTGTTTTACACCTTTACGCAAAGCAACAGCTCGTTCAGTATCTAATGCTTTCATCAAACATTTTCTTAAAGAAGTTGGTCATGTTGATAAGGTTATATCAGATAATGGATCACAGTTTCGTTCTAAAATTTGGCTTCGTACTCTACAGCGTCGTAAAATTAAACCAATTTTCATTTCACTTTTTCACCCTCAATCTAACGTTTCAGAGAGATGGATGAAGGAAATCAATAAATTGTGTCGTATTTATTGTCATCAGAATCACAGAATGTGGGATCAGTATCTTCATATTTTTCAAAACACTCTGAATGAACTCCCTAATGATTCAACTTCTTTACCGCCTATATTGACATTAAAAAATAAAGCACCGACAAATCGCATTTCTGAAGTAGTTCCTTTTCCGCCTTCACGGAAACTGCGGCATTCTGAAGTTGTCAACCTGGCTGTACGAAATATTGCATCTGCGGCTGCTAGAAGAGAGAGATCAGCTAAACGTCCTGGTCGTTTAAAAATCTTGTCAGTTGGTCAGAAGGTGTTAATTAAGTCCCACCGTTTGTCTCACAAAGGAAAAGGCTTGTGCCGCAAATTTTTTCTGCTTTATAACGGTCCATATAGAATTCGCAAAATTATTCATGATAACACTGTCGAAGTAGAAACTCTTAAATCTCGACGCTCTAAAGGAATACATCATATATCAAACGTAAAAATTTTTGTGGAATGACATACTTTAGAGAAACTCACAGCTACATGTAAACATGCGGACAGTACCAGGATACCGCGCTGTGTTTTGGCAGCGGCACATACTCAAAGCAACAGTCAAGTCTGCGCGCCGCACAAGGCAGTCGTTGACCGCGAACAATTGCTTCCTACGTCACGCGCCTACAGCTGATCGAGCGCTCAGTGCGAATGCACTGACAGCCGTAAATAAATACACAGTTTAATATCTCCGATTAAATTCAGTATAAAGCTATAGTGACTTGATGAATTCTGTTATTAACATTCAGTATTTTTCAGGATACGGTTCTATAAAATATTTAAGAACTTCAGGTAAATTCTGTGCGTGTCCGACGTTAAGACGACTTGCTATCGAGAAATTTTCAGGAAGAATGTAATTTCGAAGAAGAAACTAATAAACTAAAAAGGGTAACTATTAACTGAGTTCATTTTTCAGGTAACATATTTCCACTTAGGTACGTACTTTAGACGTAATTTGCTGCTCGCGATTACGTGATTCATACTTTGTGCTACTTTCATGTTCTATGAATTTACTTGTGAAGCGACGTGCTTGCGTACGTTAACTGATTTTGACAACGATTATTAATGAACTGGGTTGTAACTTGTGTATATTATGCATCGCTTGGCTGCTATGCTTTTCACTGATGTCATATTTTTTAATTATGTGCCTGCTGTGCTTATTTATTTAAATTATAATTGTAACCTGATTAATTGTGCTGACTGTGATTATGTATGTAAGTTATACTTTGTGATTTATCTGCTTGCGCCTTCATGTTTACTTATTAAGATGACATATGAACATTTATTTGCTTATGCTGATATGATGCTAATGACATGTTTACTGCTTTGCGTATGGATTGCATATTTATACATATCTGTTGTCGTCACAACTACTCTTTAATTTGGTATATAGCAATGCTGATGTACTGTGTACAAACATAGAGTTTAGGTCACACTATTGGATTAATTATAGATTGTTCGCTTGGCAGAGCCTCGTTGTAAGGATTGTGCTGCATCCACTTGTTGACATTCTGTTCTCTACTGGTATATTTACTCGCTATTGCTTGTTTTGCTTACGCTCAGTGCCTTATATTTTTAAGATAAGAAAATGAACTGCTATAATTCGACGAACGACATTAGTACAAGAAACTTCATAGAAGTCACATGAGCTGGAGGTTTTATGGAAGCTGTATAACTTTATGCTAATAGGAAGGAAGCTAACGACATGACATACCATTACTAGGTTTAGACCATTGACAGTTATTACACTGCATTTTTCGTGAGCAATTGAAATAGGAAGTGACACTTGATACAAGAAATACTCCACGTGTTTGCTTCTGCCATAATTCTTGAAGTGGTGTACACACTGTGAAATATTATGATTATTCTCACTCCGTAATCGTACTTAATTACTGAGAGTTATTCGAACTAACTCTGTTAGAGGTCATGTATGCATTTCTTTGTTTATAATTCATAATGAGCAGAAGATTTGGGTCAGATGGATTACACAGAGGTTGTGTGTTGACAATGTGTCTTCGGATTGTATGGGATGATGAGGTTTGCATTAGGATTTTATCTGTACTTGTTCGAGGAGACTGACTAGAGGAAAGAGTTGTTATGGAAGTGAAATGATATTGGTAATAACGTTTATATGTATCGACGCATTGAAGAGGTATTATTGAGGTATTATTGAGATTGTGTGAAGTTGATTATTGGAGTTTTGGTGGATAAGAGGTAAAGTAAGTGAGATGCATATTTTTTTTGTTGGTCTTATGGAACAAGGAGGATTAAGATAGCAGACTAGAACACTAAAGTAGAAGGAAGATAGTCTATACACACACTTTGTTAAATCACTAAGCAGTATATACTTTTTTTTGAAGAGAGGAAGTATTTGCATATCTTGGCTCACTGACAGTTGTTCAGCAACAGTACATTTGATCTGGCTTGGCAAACATTGGTCTTGACATGATTATGACGTTGACTTAACTATTATTGACTGTTATACATTGCTGCCACTACTACTTGATACACATGATGAACATCAGATTTTGACAGAATTGCATTTACACAGTTAACACTATTCAATTACACAGTAGTACTTAATGTGGATGAAAGATGAGTGAGTGTGTTTTGTGTGTTTTCCTTTCCTAATCATACCCACCTATCTCCTAAATATTATTTTATTTGTTTGTTGTGGCTTGCACTGACACCCATAAATATTATAGGTTTACTGATATTTGAGTATTTGTAATAGAATATGAAAATTATCTGACATCATTTGTGTGTTTGTTATGATTTGTATGTTTAGTGTAAAAGCATTAGTATGTGCATTCAAACTATTGTTCATGCCTGAACTGTCTGATTAGTGATGGTAAATATTATGAACTGTTACCTGCACTTTTTCAACATAATGTGTGACACTTAGGAATGATTAATTTCTGCTGATGAACTGTGTGATCAGTGATAGTGAATATCATGGACTGCTCTCTGGACCTGCTCATCATTGCTAGGTGCAACTGATGGACTACTTGTATGGAAATGATGTCACTTGTTGGTGTCTGCACCTGCTCAACATTGCTGGGTGCAACTGATGGACTGCTCTCTGGACCTATTCAACATTTCTGAGTGCCACTAATGGAACTGCTTCTACTGAAATGAAGTCACTTGTTGGTGTCTGCACCTGCTCAACATTGCTGGGTGCAACTGATGGACTGCTTCTACTAAAATGATGTCACTTGTTGGTGTCTGCACCTGCTCAACATTGCTGGGTGCAACTGATGGACTGCTTCTACTGAAATGATGTCACTTGTTGGTGTCTGCACCTGCTCAACATTGCTGGGTGCAACTGATGGACTGCTTCTACTAAAATGATGTCACTTGTTGGTGTCTGCACCTGCTCAACATTGCTGGGTGCAACTGATGGACTGCTTCTACTAAAATGATGTCACTTGTTGGTGTCTGCACCTGCTCAACATTGCTGGGTGCAACTGATGGACTGCTTCTACTGAAATGATGTCACTTGTTGGTGTCTGCACCAGCTCAACATTGCTGGGTGCAACTGATGGACTGCTTCTACTGAAATGATGTCACTTGTTGGTGTCTGCACCTGCTCAACATTGTTGGGTGCAACTGATGGACTGCTTCTACTGAAATGATGTCACTTGTTGGTGTCTGCACCTGCTCAACATTGCTGGGTGCAACTGATGGACTGTTTCTGCTGAAATGATGTCACTTGTTGGTGTTTGCACCTGTTGACCATTGCTGGGCTGGAATTATCAACTATTTGTGTTTTTTTTTGAACAATTAAAAGTATTTTATGTGAACATTTGTGTAAACTGATTTTTTGTGTATTGTGCAAACTATTATGTAAAGCCACATGTATGAAAAGAATTTGTATTGCCTACTGTATTTTATATATTAGGTTATTGAAAGGTCAGTGCAAAGCAAAAATTTTACCTAATTATGTGATATTTAGGTATTAATATTATCTTTTATTTTTGTCTGTATTTTTCTGGACGAATTTGGTGGTATTTTCACCACCAATGCTGGCAAAAATACCATCAAATTCTGGCCTGTGGAGGAGGGGCATATGAAAGGTGGCTACACTGAGCCACTGCGTCAGAGATTGCACCAAAGAGTATTATTAAGCCGCCTCCACAGTGGTAGGAGAGAGCTCGTAGAAGTCAGTGCCTGTTAAGAACTCGTAGAAGTCAGTGCTTGTCGAGAGCTCGTAGCAGTCAGTGCTTGGAGAGAGCTCGTAGTAGTCAGTGCCTGTCGAGGTCTCGTGGTAGTCTGTGCTGAGATGTTGTAGCAGAGAGTGTTTGTTGAGATGTGCTATTAGGCAGTGCTTGCTGAGATGTGATATTGGAGAGTTCTGGTTGAGATATAATGTAAGGATTAGAATGATTTTCATCAATATAAATGAGGTAATTAACTCAGTTTGTTTTTATTTTAGTGTCCTAAATAATGCGTCATTACAAGTTCAGTCAACGAAGCATCTGGCGTGTGTTCTTGTATTAGAGTGTAATTCTACTTTCCTTGAGCAGTTATGGTATTTCTAATTTTCTTTTATCATGTCAGTATAATTGGTATTTAAAAATTCTTGTCTTGTTGAAGAAGAACCGTGCCAGATGTACGTTGAGTCACACTCCCACATACAGAACAGTTATACTTATGCTTTGGTTTCGTAGGTTTCATAGCTGCTGGGGACTTAATTAATTAATTGTGTCAACAAAAAATTTCATTTCATTCTTGTTGTTGTTCTTTGCAGTCAGAAAGCGTAATAATACTAGTCAGGGCCTACCGTTTACGAAACAGCGTAATCGGACATACAGCTACGAAAACTAAAAACTAAAAAGTATTTTCAATCTTATATTTAATTAAGCCCCCATGCACTGTCTGTCCGTCCGTTCGACCCTTCAAAACCCTTTACCTCACGAGCGGGTATAAGTATCAACTTGAAATTTACGTCGCATATTAAGGTTTACAGTCTCTTAGCGGCGTACAAAAGTGAAGTTTCTAACTCAATAACATCAATAGATACGGCCATTTATGGCACATATTCAGATACTTGCCAACTCACTCATCAAAGCCTTTATGGTACATCCTGTTGGTCTACAATCAAGAAAATCGCCAAAAGCAAGGTTTCATTGTACAAGTAAAGTAAAAAATTCTGAAAATTGTTTATTTGTACTTATATCATACGAATTTATGTCATTTGTTATTTGACTGTCTGTCAGTCCGTCTGTTAAGCCCTTTTCTTCCCGGGAATTGGTAAATATAACAAGTTGAAATACGACAGTCTATAGACACTTGGCGGTGTAACAATTGTAAGCTTCTAAGTTAGTGCAATCAAAAGTTACAGACATTTATGTCACATATTTCGGTACTCGCTAAGTCTCTCATCAAAACCTTCAGGATACTTGTCATTGACCCAGAGTCATTAAATTTGCCAAGAAACAAGGTTTCACACTACAATCGAAGGAAAAATCCTAAAATTGTGGATATGTAATTGTATCACAAGAATTTTTTTAATCATTTGTTATCAGACTATCTGCCTATCCGACTGTTAAAACTTCTTTTTCTCAGGAACGGGTAGACGTCTCAAGTTCAAATTTATTGCCACGTACTTACGTCTACAGCCCTCTGGTGGTGTAAAAATTTTGAGTGTTAACTTGAAATTGAAACATTGTCTAAAATCTTGGAAACCCTGGTACCGATATCTTGCCAGTATCAATTTCGATAACCGGAAAATATTGTCGAGATCCTAGATTCTCGGAATGGGTGAACTGTTCATATACTTAATTAAGGTCGTACGGAAATCTCAGTGAGCGAGTCCTGCTCGCAGCGGTCCAGTTTTTCGTATACTTTTCAGTTTCACTTTAATTCATTTTGCACCTTTCCATTCTCTCTCTCTCTCTCTCTCTCTCTCTCTCTCTCTCTCTCTCTCTCTCTTTCAGTCTCTGATTTAATGCATCCCGCCACGAATTCCTCTCCTGTGCCAACCTCTTCATCTAAGAGTAACACTTGCAACCTACGTCCTCAGCTATTTGCTGGATGTATTCCCATCTGTTTCCCTCTACAGTGTTTACCCTCTACAGCTCCTTCTAGTACCATGCAAGTTATTCCTTGATGTCTTAATACATGTCCTATATGTCGTACCATCCTCTCCCTGGCCCTTCTGACGAAAGAAGTGACTGCGTAATTCCCCTGGACTATCCTATCGTTTATAAAAAAAAAAAATAGTTCTGGTACGAAAGCGAGCAGTGCTTATTCAGAGGCATTTTGTAGGCGTACCCTCAAGAAGTGAATCACTCTATCCGCAAACTCCAAATATATTATCTAACGACATTCGGTATAAACGATCTGTCACAATTTGAAAAGAGTCTATACGTGCACTCACGAGAAACATTACCTCTGATAAGGTGTCAGTGGTTCATAAATATGAGTGCAGCCACAAAAATATTTGATCATTTTCAGAGCTCAAAAATGGCTCAAATGGCTCTGAGCACTATGGGACTTACCTTCTGAGGTCATCAGTCCCCTAGAACTTAGAACTACTTAAACCTAACTAATTTAAGGACATCACACACATCCATGCTCGAGGCAGGATTCGAACCTGCGACAGTAGCGGTCGCGCGGTTCCAGACTGTAGCGCCTAGAACCGCTCGGCCACTTCTGCCGGCCATTTCCAGAGCAACACAGTAGTAAGGAAATAATAAATCTCAACTAAATGCAGTATCCTGGAGGACTATCATTATACGGATCACATAAAAAAACGCGTCAGTTATCAGTTATCGTAGATGTAAGCTTACTGTATTAGTTCTATATAGTGCAGAGCGTAATCATGCCAATGATGTGTGCGACATGAAAGTAACTAACTGAGAGTACTTCACAGTGATCCCAAACACATTCCGTAGCTGTTGAATACACATTCTGACTCCAGGTGATAATGTCAGGAGTCTATAACATGCCCTTGGAGTAGGCGAAAAACAAAACTCCGATCGTCTGACTCGCCAACAAATATTCATTGAAATGAGCTGCAGATAAATTAGAAGTACTCGTACATTTTTAAATCGTCTACATGTCTCCCAAAGACTCTGTGGCGGCTAAAGGTGGCTTCATTCAGCGATGTAATCGCCAGTCTCACTGTCTTCAATCAGAAAGTGCATTTGATCACTTGTATAAGTTACGAAATGAATTTGAGGCTTACTTTCTCTAAGTCTATAGTTCCACTTCACGACAATCCTTTATGTACTGTGATACCTCTCATACTGATCACGTTGCGTTGGTCTTCCACAGGATAACCTTCGATGATTTGGGAGTGCCAAGCGCATTTAAATAGTAGTTATTTTTTATGAAATTTGAATCTAAATCGTTTCTGATTTCCTCCTGTGCTGTTCTTCAAAGTTAACATCTCAGTCAGAGCAACCACTGCATTAATAGAAGAGTGTGCAGTGAATGTCGAAATCTGCAGAGATATTTCTAAGGATCCGAAACGGGAAGTCGTTCCTAGGAAGCGAAGTTCTCATATGAGGGTAAGAGCCTTACTGGCTCTCATACTGACACTTAACCGGTATTAAAGTGAGCTGTATTCCCAGAAGGAAGCTACCTTCTCGCGAAATTTCATTTTACCCTCTTCTCAGAAGGGAGATATCGTTAGGGAGGTATGGTCAGGTGTGATGGAATCTTAGGTGGTATCTCAAGAGACTGTTATAGCATCGTTACAGTTCACGACGTATATAAACTGCCAGGTGAACAGCAGTGAAGGCCCTATGGGGCCCTTCGTTGACGATACTGTCGAACGTAAGAAAGTCTAAAGGGCAGAAAATTGTAATGGAATGCAGAAATTTCTGTAGAGGAAAAGAAGTGAATGCAGAAATTAACAGTTGCCATCCAACACCAACACATGCAGCATATTGCGTGTAAATTCATTTGGGGGGAGAGAGATAGAGAAGATCCTAATTCACCGCGATGTCACAGCTTTACAAAACCGTCATAGAACCGATTTTCGATTTGGAATATGTTATCAAGAAGCCATCTCTGTGTTTCTACTGAAATGTCTTTCGTAATTCAGTTGAAGAATGTGTTCGTTCCGTCTTATATTATCGCTCAAGCACAAATCAATTTACATACAGGTACGAGGCGCTTGCTCCACAAATATCTGGACGGTACATTTCGATAGGTCGATTTTCCATTTCATAATAGTGCCCCTGACACCAACAGAAGAGAGCACATTAACTACGAGGAAGCAGTTAAGGCGTCCCTATTATTGCGCTTATGATTTGGAAACTCAGTCTATTAAAGACAGCGGCCAGATATCAATGCAGTCACGGACCACATACTTGTATGCAGGTTGTGTTGTGTTGCGTCTTTGGGTAAATTATTTATAGTGCTTTAACATCTGAATATAGAATGAAAGCATTTCGATACCTGTTGTGCTATTAAGAACATTTCAACTGCGCAGAGGTGGTACACTGATATTCCAAGTGCTGAACTACGGCCGCGTCAATTCTATCTTCACTATGAAGGAAATAACGATTTTTCAGCCCTGCATGTCGGTCTGTGGCCCTTATCAAAGACGACTAATATCGGAGGTAGAGAAAAATAAAAAAAAAAACGAGCTGCTCGCTTTAATGGGTTCCTATAATATGCGTGACAATGTCATTAAATGCTCCTCCAAATGGAATGCCCGGCGATACAAGGGAAGCATTGCTGTTACGAGATAGAGAGCACACTTTCCAAGAAAAGTCCACAAATACAACAAATCTTCAAGAAAATTAAAGAAATTTGTAATTCAGAAACCGATATACCAGTCACTACCGGTGCACAATTTTCGAAAGTAAAAGGAAAAGGAATATATATATATATTGGAACACAATGTACCCAACGCCACTCATGTTGCGATGGCTTTGGATTTATTTATAAAGATATGAAAGTGTCAGCGACTAAATGCCAATCAGGTATCCTTGTTATCAGTCCTGTTCAGTGAAGTGTTTAATTTCGCACATGGTTATAAGAAACATGTTCGCTAACATACCTGGTCGTTTTACAGGTATGAAAAAGACCGAATTTGCTGCATAATTCCGTAATAGTGAGAGCAGCGTCTGGTGCGTCCCAGATCTTACTCGAGAAGCGCATGTGCGATGCTCGTCATAAAACAAAATCTTTGATAATACAACACAAACGAGTACTATGTTCGTTCTTTTATTTGACGGCTGATCGTTGAATTTCCCCACTGTTCGCAGTGAAAACAACACCATAATTATGGCAACAAATTGGTTGTGCTACAAGTTATATTTGTTATTTGTGGGTTGCCTAACCGTGGAAGAGTCGTAGGACACTTAGAGATCTTGAAATTTAATTCAGGACTGAGATTAACAGTTATTTATTTGTGGTAAAGGTTGACATAAATTACTGTAAAACTAACAGAAAGTAAAGTTCTCTAAAATTCAAATCAAATCACAAAATGACTAATACTGTGGGGAGGTAGTAAATAATGTGGAAGGCTGTATGGAAGAAGCGCAATCATATCTGATCATATGCGCGGCTCGCGAAATCAGAGTTAACAATACAGCAAGATGCCTCATATTGAAACCAAACTAAGCGACACACATTTCGTCTCAGAGTAAGGAAGTAACGAACTGCTCAGAATATTCATCGCGCTACTGAAATTTTCCTGATCGAGCAACCACAATTTGTTACACTTAGGTTTCTCTAGATCAGATAACATCTGCCATTCAGCACCAGATGGCGTCCGAAGACGATTCCGTCTCAACAAGACCTGGAGATGACATGCGAAGTATCCACGTTCACAGCCCTCCACTCTCAAAAAAACTCTACATGGAGGGGATGACTTAATGCTCTGCCGCAGCAGAAACTTCCCACTCTTGGCGTAAAAAAGGCAAACTGATGAACATGAGGTTCATACCAGCCTAAGCAGTGTTCTCGCGATTGGTGAGAACCTTTAAACCCAGTGTGGCGCCGGGCGACTCGGTTTGATTCGATAATCAGATAATGGAGAAAAAGCAATCATCATTCTCACGCTGGGCAGGTGGTGCCGAATTGCCTTTTATGTTCACACAGAAAAGGCAAAAATGTGAAACGTAATTATTATACAAGTTGCTTACAAGAATAACATACAAAAGAATGCAAAAGAAAATGGAGGATGTTTGAGATGACGATCAGTTTGGCTTTAAGAAAGATAAAGGCACCAGAAAGAAATTCTGACACTGCGGTTGATAATGGAAGCAAGACTAAAGAAAAATCAAGACACGTTCATAGGATTTGCCGATCTGGAAAGAGCGTTCGACAATGTAAAATGGTGCAAGATGTTCTAAATTCTAAGAAAAATAAGCATAAAGCCATAGGGAAAGACGGGTAGTATACAATATTTACAAGGGTCGAGAGAGAATAATAAGAGTGGAGTGGACGACCAAGAACGAAATGCTTGTATTAAAAAGGGTGTAAGACTAGGATGTAGTCTTCGCCCATACTTTTCAATTCGTACATCGAAGAAGCAATGATAGAAATAAAATAAATGTTCACGAGTGGAATTAAAATTCAAGGTGAAAGGATATCAATGATTAGATTCGCTGAACACATTGCCATCCTGAGTGAAAGTCAGGAAGAATTACATGACATGATGAATGAAATGGTCTAATGAATACAGAATGTGGACTGAGAGTAAATCGAAGAAAGACGGAAGTACTGAGAAGTTTTAGAAATGAGTACAGCGAGAAACTTAACATCAGGATTGATGGTCACGAAGTAGATGTAGTTAAGAAAGTCTACTACCTAGGCAGCAAAATAACCAATGACGAACGGAGCAAGGAGGACACCAAAACCAGACTAGCACTGGCAAAAAGGGCATTCCTGGCCAAGAGAAGTCTACTAGTATCAAACATAGTCCTTAATTTGACGAAGAAATTGCTGAGGATATACGTTTGGAGTACAGTATGGCAGTGAAACATGGTCTCTAGGAAAACTGGAACAAAAGAGAATCGAAGATGTGGTGTTACAGACGAATATTGAAAATTAGGTGGACTGATAAGGTAAGGAATGAGGAGGTTCCGTGCAGAATCGAAGAGCAAAGGAATATAAGGAAAACACTGACACGCAGAAGGAACAGGATTATAGGACATCTGTTAAGACATCAGACACTGACTTCCATGGTACTAGAGGGAGCTGTAGAGGGCAAAAAGAATACATCCAGCAAATAATTGAGAACGTAGGTCGCAAGTGCTACTCTGAGATGAAGAGGTTGGCACAGGAGAGAAATTCTTGGTGGGCCACATCAAACCAGTCAGAAGAGTGATGACTGATGACTCACTTCTGGGAAAATTGCCCGTCTGCTTGGAGCGTGGGGGGGGGGGGGGGGGGGGCGGGTCAGGGCTATGCTATTTACTGGTCGGCTTCTGCTAACGAAAGGATCCTGAGACCACAGTGACAGAGCAGTACCCCACCACGAAAACACAAAGCTTTTCTCCCAAGCACACAGGCCCAGTGCTCACAAAATAATAACAATAGCATAGCGATATGTGACAATAACGTCGCAGTAGAAAATTAAACCGTGTATCTAGGATTACGTTTTCCACTGTGAGTCAACGTGATTCAGTAAGGAGTGACACAGTTTTCTCAACTACTACGTCACAATTCACTCATGGTTGCATGGGATCTATTTTTTTTATTTTAATTTGTGTGATCCGTTACACTCTATTGAAGCACAATATACAATGTACTCTACAGGTGGGGAACCACCCATATAAATTCAATGTAGGCGAATAACCAGAAATTTAAGTTAAAGTAGTACCAGTTGGAAGAGGGGAAAAGCCTGTGAGGCTAAGCTACCAACATGGCGGTCATTTTGGAAGTCGCCACCTTGGAAGCAACTCGTAATTTTCGAATGGGAAGGGGGTCATGCGACATACCAGACAGATAGAAAATTACGCGATAAAAATACAGTGATGCCTTTCATTGAGGGTAGCTTTTTTCATTCTCGGTTTATGTCAAATTTTGTACAGAACAAGGCAAATACTTGTGATAGCACATAAAGGCTACAGAACGCAATCGATTAGTTGTCCAGCACCTTCTAAGGTAATTGTTATCCGCTCACCCGTTCCTCATTGACTTCAAACAACAAACGCTCGTGGGTGCCAGCACAAGCATCAACAATCCGCTCTCGCAGGTGTGCCAAGTTTCTGTTCTTCAACACATATACAACTGCCGTCGCTAGTCCCACACAAAGAAATCTAATGGTCCTAAATCCTGGGAACGTGGCGACCACTCTACCCGACTTCTGCCACGTACCCATCTCCGGGCAAACTGGATGGAAAGGTACGTATGGCCAAAATTCTCGTCACCGATGTACTGTTGACACCAGTTTCCTGCCAGATACGGGAATACTGAGCTCTGGACGCTCTCTGAACGACACCAGAACAGCGACGATGTTTCATCCTTAACTATTTTCGATGGTCCTGGTTTAGATTTGTCTGCTACAAAGCCATTAACCCGGAATTTCGCGAGAAATTTCAACACCGCAGCATGAATAATCGGTGGTCTGTCCAGGTGGCCGTGGTTGAAATCCTTAGGGATAATACGTGTTTTCATCTCTCCTGATATCAAGATGTCCTCAGTGCGTTCATCTTGTGCTAACGCCAACAGTTTTCATGACCCATGTAATGAAGAAACGTCTGTCATAACTCAAGAACAAAAATGCTACGATCAAATGAAAGATACCATTCTTTTTCTCTTGTAACACTCTGTCTGTTTGACAAATCACATGGTCCCTTTCCATTTGAAAGTTGCGAGGTGGATCAACTATGGCGGCTACCATAATGGTCATACAGTTGATTGACATGTTGGCTCCCTACCCATCTCATACTGATTCACAACTTCAAATTATTTTTTATCAACCTGATTTTTTGGAAATATGCTTCCATACCTATGCACCACTCCGTAGATTGTATTTTCGGGAACTTTTTACACCCAAATCAATGCACGTATCACACTCTGGTACTAACTTTTTAAGCATGCAGCAGTCTTACTATCCATGAAAATGGACGCTCATGACCTCGTTGTTTAGCTGACAAAGAATAACAGTGCAATCCTATCTGAATAGTAGAGCGAAATTAAAACTTTTATACGACACAAAACTAAAATTTTCAAATAAAAATTCTTTTTCTTCTTGACATTTGGATCTTTTCATCCTTCGGTTCCGTGTAGTACCATTCTGAAAGTCACTAATTCATCATTTTTCAGACAGTAAGTGATCATAATTTTGGATGAACGGTAACACAGCACTAACACTATACAATTCTTTCAGCGTCGTCCTTTTACACAATCAACAACAATCGCATAACTTCTACTCTTTTTTTGGAGAGTATCTCACTTTGTTTCTCGGGGAAACTTCCATTAGTTACAACTACACTTACAGCGTTATGAATGGTTGTATGAATGACATGAAATTCGTCTAAAGAGAGAAATGAAAATGCCCGAATGGCTCAATGTATTTTTCAATATCATCACAAAGAATGTTAGCAAATTTTCCTTAAAACAGATGTATCGATGGAAGGAAAAGAAAGGAAAAAATGGGATATTAGGGTTTAACGTCCCGTCGACGAAGTCTTTAAAGACAGATCTCAAGCACAGATTAAGCAAAGATTGTGATGGAAATCGACTGTACCCATTCAGATGAACTATATCTTCGCTTTAATAGATTTAGGGGAATCACAAGATAGCTAGACGTGTATGAATGGACGGGGATTGGAACCGTCGCCCTCTCTAATGCTATTCCAGTGTTTTATCACTGAGCCAGCTTGCTGGGAGCGTCGATTAAAGTTTGTCAAAATATTGGAAGACCAAATGTACCTCATAAAATTCGAGGAAGACACATTGTCCAGCTGAATTCTCCAAGTCTCTTACAATAACATGATCTAAGGGATACGAGTAATGGCACATTTCATCCCACGGTAAATTTGAATGAACTAGTAGTATCCTGAGAAACTAGAAAGTTAGTGTTCTGTGAATCGTATTTTTGTGTTCTTCCATTGGTGTTTCGATCGTATAATTAGGAACCACCTTCAAAGTAGGGTGACTGTCTCCTTTTACTCCAAAAGTAACCGAAATGTATACAAGTGAAATACACGCAAATGAATTCAAGCAGTTGCACCTGCACCCAAAAACTTAATGGATATGAGATTTCATGTAAGTTTAACTTTTTTATGCTCTGTTCTCATCTTAGGAGTATAGATAACTTCACTTAAATGGCCCCATTCGGTATTGGCAGTCAATTAAATTCTTGTAACGTAGCGAGACAATTATTTGTCTTAGAGAAAAGCTATGGCTTTCGCATAAAGCTTTGTAATATTTTTCGTACTCATCTGTTCCTACAGTACAAGACGACAGTGGTGTAAGAGCATGTACCAGTTTCCAAAAACAAATACGAGCCACCAGAGTAGGTCCTTCAGCTGTAGTTTAATGATTGACAATCCATTGAATCCCCGACTACTGCGTTAGTTTTCGTTGTCAACTGAGAGAATGAAGACTACTGCGGCATCCGGAGCGGTATTTAGCCCTGTGTCAGCAGCAGACGGTCTCTCCATGAAATACTGGCTCCCCGACTAGAGCGAATGCAAATCCTGCAATCTGAAGTGGACAGACGGCTCGTAAAGAGCTGCCTCGCTCCTCGTGTTTTCTGGAGTACGCTCCAGTTCTACAGCAAAAGTTATTTGAAATCCCGGCCTCTGAAATGCGAATGTAGGTTCTCTGTACATAATAGTGGTGAGTTCCGCCGGATATCAAACGCATGCGCTACCACCATCATTTTTGAAGCAATAAACTGGTACAGCTATCGACTTTTCATTTTTGTGTTCACCGCCTTTGTCAACATCGCTACGTCACTGGGGCGAAGAGACGCATGAAATGTGGTTAGATGCTTTGTGACCTAACAATTGAACATTTATTTTATGTCCTGATCTCTGTCGCAAACAGAAAGGCGGAGAGCTTCATATAACTTCGTTGTCGTGCATATTTTCAAAACTTCACTCACTTTACTACAGACTGGCTTTGCAAAATACTGCTGCCGATTGTCAGTCTATCCAATTGGAACGATAACAAATGGTTCAAATGGCTCTGAGCACTATGCGACTCAACTTCTGAGGTCATCAGTCGCCTAGAACTTAGAACTAATTAAACCTAACTAACCTAAGGACATCACACACATCCATGCCCGAGGCAGGATTCGAACCTGCGACCGTAGCGGTCACGCGGTTCCAGACTGAAGCGCCTTTAACCGCACGGCCACACCGGCCGGCGGAACGTTAACATATTATTTATTATTATTATTATTATTATTATTATTATTATTATTAGTAGTAGTAGTAGTAGTAGTAGTAGTAGTAGTCGTAACAGTAGTTAGATATTTTCCACGACCCGTAGCGACAGCTGTTACGCTTACAGGTGGTGCATAATTTTACCGAAATAAAACTTAAATTAGAAATTTAAAAAAGTACACAAAAAGCCTCTAAAAATTAAAAATATAATATGTATTGCCTCTTTATGTTTAACATATAAAAATTGTTATTTTGTTCCCAACGTCATCGCGTCGAGAGACAGCTACATAAATAAAATAAAGAAGTTGAGAGCAGCTATCCTTTCTAGAGCAACATACTTTCGTTATTGCTGGGTATAAGCCTCTTCTGTATGACGGCATCCTCCAGTCCTGCATTCGCACGTCAAAATAGCTAGTGAACTTATAATTAGTAATATAAAATATGAAAACCAATCCGTCTTCAACCAACCTAACATTGTTAAGGAATAGATTACCCACTTATTTTAGTCATATTTTTACATAATTATGTTCGAATTTCGTTTCATGCGTTAATCTATTTTATGTCGTGCAGTGATTTGATGATAGTGTACTTGTAGCTTACTTGTATTTAAATTTCATATTTTATCATTTTTAGATGTACTCTATTTCTATTTTATTTACTTAGCGACGACGCTTGGATCTAAATATTACTACTTTTATTAAATTTAAAGAGCCAATACATATGAATACATATTATTTCTTATTTCTTCAAGGTTTTTTGTGTACCTTTTCTAAATTTTTTATTTAAATTTTATTTTATGCTTTTTGAACTTTACATTTTACTAATAGACACGGTTATGATAGACACTCTAGTCACGCGAGATAGCCGCGTGGTCTCGGGCGTCTCCACGGTTCGCGCGGCTCCCCCCCCCCCCCCCTCCCCACTTGTCGCACCGTCTGAGCTTCGAGTCATCCCTCGGGCATGGGTGTGTGTGTTATCCTTGGCGTAAGTTAAAGTTAGAGTAAGTAGTGACCTCAGCAGTTCGACAGGAACTTGCCACCACGCCGAGCGGTTCTAGGCGCTACAGTCTGGAACTGCGCGACCGCTACGGTCGCAGGTTCGAATCCTGCCTCGGGCATGGATGTGTGCGATGTCCTTAGGTTAATTAGGTTTAAGTAGTTCTAAGTTCTATGGGACTGATGACATCAGAAGTTAAGTCCCATAGTGCTCACAGCCATTTGAACCATTTTTGAACTTGCCACCACCAAATGGACACTCTATCCCCACATTCACACAAATACATTCCGGGACCAAAGGCGAAATTGCGACGCGAGATCTTTTTCACTTATGCGATTTACGTGTTTCCTTTTTTTAATTCACATATATATCCGTTGACTATGATTTAGTGTACATGTAGCTAGTTTACGTAACGTAAGTAGTAAGAAGTGGCGATAATTCTGAGTCAAGTCAGAAGAAAGTGGGCTGAGATTGCGCTCTCTTGCAATAGGCTGCCTTAACTAATAAGACACAATAATTTGATTTAATACTGTATTGCAGACATCAAAAAGGAAAACAAAAAGTTCTTGGAGATCACAAGTTAACCTTTTACATTTAGGTCACAATAAACCATTTCTCAGTTTTGTAGGTGCTGAAATGGTCCAATTCAAAACACAAGAATAATCATTTTTGGTCAACCATATCAGATAAACATATGTTCTCGTGGTCTTTTATTTAGATCTGTTTGAGCTCTACAATACGGTACTACATAACTTGATGTAGCTCTTATATAGCATATGTCATGAGAGAGAGCTGGTGGAAAACATTTTTACTGAATTTGGTTGATGAAATTTGAAAGGCTGAACAGGCATTCATGGAACGTAGCTAAGAACCACCTCAATTAAACCAGCTTTCAAATAAAAAGTCGGACTTACTTTTGAGAACTATCATGCCATAGACAGTTACATAGGTAACACTTTAAACTTACGACACCCCTCTGTTTGTGTCGTGGGTTAAAAAGAAAACAATCATACATTCACATATCTAGCTTTAAAAAATAGCTATGTAGGCTCTATGGCTCTAAGCACTATGGGACTTAACATCTGAGGTCATCAGTCCCCTAGACTTAGAACTACTTAAACCTAACTAACCTAAGGACATCACACACATCTATGGCCAACGCAGGATTCGAACCTGCGACCGTAACGATATAGGATCTACCGAAAGTATAGAGAATATTGAATTGCAATTTATAAGTCGCCGTACAGTATGTGAGATAAGCGAAAAACACATGGACTGAACAGTATGTTTTTGGAGGCAATAATTCAGTATGAGTTTAATATGGCACCAAGTATGTACTTCAGAAGCCAGCCGGCCGCGATGGCCGAGCGGTTCTAGGCGCTGCAGTCCGGAGCCGCGGGACTGCTACGGTCGCAGGTTCGAATCCTGCCTCGGGCATGGATGTGTGTGATGTACTTAGGTTAGTTAGGTTTAAGTAGTTCTGAGTTCTAGGGGACTGATGACCTAAGATGTTAAGTCCCATAGCGCTCAGAGCCATTTGAACCATTCAGAATCCATTTGCTCTACCGAAGCTGCAAAGGCACTAGACCTGACTGTAAAATTGAATCAGTATTAAATGCATCAGAGCATCGCTGACGTTATCATCATCGTACAGTTTGTATCCAAATTTTAAGATTAAAATTATACAGATGGTAATGGATCGTCTACTGAGTACTTCAAGATCGATACGAAACCTCTATAATCGATACTGACTCAGGTGCTACAAATCCGCCATCGTTTGTTACGTGCATAGTGTTTACATGGATGTCGAATCAATTTGAGCAGTGTATTACGTCGGAAATCAGTGACAAAATACAATGTGGTAATGTGTAATGTTACTCAACAGCTCCGCCATTACACCAGTGACGCAAGTGAAGCTGCAAAGTGATGAAATGGTAAGTGATCAACTGTCACATAAAAGCCTTTCGCGCTATTTTCACAACACACAAATGATGCAAAATTATGTGCATCGAATACGGGCTGTGATGTCATACATAGTCAACCACAATGGAAGAAACCAGTAGAAGACATCACTGACTTCGATTTATGGCCATCCACTCCTCTCCCCCCTCCCCCCCCCCAAATGCTCACCAGTCACTACTGCAACAAACAATGGACAAAGAGTTCTAGGTTTATCTAGTTTAAGTATCATTTCTCTGTATGTATATATGTATGAACGCCTGAAGATGAACAGAACGTGTTCGAAATGCGTTGTATTATGTTAGATTAAAAATAAAGCAAAAAATAAAAGTGACTGGTAGCAGAAACTGCAAATAAATAATGTAAGTTAATGCTGCTGAGTAGGAAAAACAAACAGTAATGTTCGGATACAGCATAGTAGTGTCCTGCTTGACACAGTCAGGTAGTTTAAATATCTGGGCGTAACGTTGCAAAACGATATGAAATGGGACGAGTATGTGCGAACTGTGGCAGTGAAGGCGAATGGTCGACTTCGGTTTATTGAGAGAATTTTGGGAACATGTGATTCATCTGCACAGAAGACCGCATATAGGACGCTAGTGGTATTTATTCTTGAGTACTCGCGCGAAGACATCGGAGCGATTCGTAGGTGGGCTGCTAGATTTGTTACTGCTAAGTTTCAACACGTAAGTGTTACGAAGATGGTTCGGAAATTCATATCGGAATCCCTGGAGAAACGGTTTCCCTCATTGTATTTGCGTGTGGAACAGGAAAGGAGATACCTAGTAGTGGTAGAGGGTACACTCCGCAACGCACCTGTGGTGTCTTGCGGAGTATGTAAATAGGTGTAGCCGTAGGGACAGCGTTATGAGCCCTATCCAGGACATCCCGGATCATTTGTAGGAGCGTACAAGCAGCTGGATTAGGGAATCACCATCCCATGCGTACACTTCCATTAACACTACGACACAAACCGGTGACTTTGGAGTGGTGCGATGACCGGGAAGCATAGATTGACGGATGATGATGATGATGATGATTATGAATGTCGTCATACTCTGTTCAGCAATGAATCGCGATTCTATTACGGATGACCACCGTCAGCGAATATAGCCGCGAATGGGTAGAGGTCCCATTCTTTCAATTTTTGGAGACGCATGGCGGTGTTATTCTCTGCGGCATTGTGTGGGAAGCCATCGGGTCTCGTCCGGTAATGTTTGACGGACGTTACGAACATTTTGCGCCCTCATGTGTTACCTCTCCTGCGACAATATCGTGATGCCACTTTTCAACAGGATAATCCTCGTCCACACATGGAAAGTGCTCCTATAAATTTTCTGAGTGTTATTGGCTAGCAACAACCCCATATGTATTTCCAATAGAATACTTTGGGACCTGTTTGGACATCATCTCTGTCCCAGTGCCAGTACCAGTATATTAAGGATCAGAAGTGCGGCGGCTTGCCTCAGGAAAGAATACAACGGCTTTACGACACCTTTCCCAAACCAAACCATAATCACATATCCTCTCATCCAGTAAAGTCAAATACACAGTATGGGCCTACTTATGAATATGACACTGCAACCTCTTTGGCCTACGTGCATACACTAGATTGATTGGGAAAGATGCCACAAAACCATTGTATCCTGTCCTGAGATACTTTGGCCCACAACTGTTATAATTACTCCTTGATATCTTGAATACTGGCAGTGGGACTGAGTTGAATTCCAAGCTGGTCCCAACATGTCCTATCGATTGACGACTCTGGTAGCGGTCCGTGAGGTACTGTAATATCAGCACATACTTCACAGAGATACTTGACATGTGTGGACGAGCCTTGTCCTGTTGAAAAATGGTACGACGATACTGTCACATGAGTGGTAATACATGAGGAGGTAGGATGGCCACGACGTACTGCTGTGCCGTCAGTGTTCCCTCAGTGTTACCTGAAGCTATACCTGATAACTCTCCACAACATCACGCCTGTGGTAAAAACGACGAGCCTGTCCAACATAACAATTTATCAGCTGTAAACGCATCCCGGTCATGCACCACTGTAAACACAGCCGCTAGTGTTGTGATGTTAACAGCAGCCTCTGCATGAAATGGTTAACGCCAAGTCCGCCTGCCGTTAGTCTCCTACAAATGGTGTGGGATGACACAGAATGTTGCTTGCAATGTACATCTACATCTACGTGATTACCCTGCTATTCACAATTAAGTGCCTGGCAGGGAGTTCAATGAACCACCTACAAGATGTCTTTCTACCGTTCCACTCTCGAACGGTACGCGGGAAAAACGAGCACTTAAATTTTTCTGTGCGACGCCTCATTTCTCTTATTTTATCGTGATGATCATTTCTCCCTATGTAGGTGGGTGCCAATTGAATGTTTTCGCACTCAGAGGAGGAAAATGGTGATTGAAATTTCATGAGAAGATCCCGTCACAATGAAAAACGCCTTTGTTTTAATGACTGCCACTCCAATTTACATAACATGTCTGTGACACTATCTCCCCTATTTCGCGATAATACAAAACCAGCTGCCTTTCCTTGTACTTTTAGAGGTCATCCGTCAGTCCCACCTGATGCGGATCCCACACTGCACAGCAATACTCCTGAGTAGGGCGGACAAGCGTGGTGTAAGCAGCCTCTTTAGTAGACCTGTTACACCTTCTAAGCGTTCTGCCAATGAATCGCAGTCTTTGGTTTCCTCTACCCACAATATTATCTATGTGATCGTTCCAATTTAGGTTATTTGTAATTTTAATCCCTAGGTATTTAGCTGAATTTACGGCCTTCAGATTTGTGTGACTTACCGCGTAATCGAAATTTACCTGATTTCTTTTAGTACTCACGTGAATGACTTCATACTTTTCTTTATTCAGGGTCTATTGCCACTTTTCGCAACATACAGATATCTTATCTAAATCATTTTGCAAGTCGTTTTGATCATCTGATGACTTTACAAGACGATAAATGACAGTGTCATCTGCAAACAATCTAACACGGCTACTTAGATTGTCTCCTATGTCGTTAATATAGATCAGGAAGAATAGAGGGCCTTCCCTGGGGAAAGCCGGATATTACTTCTCTTTTACTCGATGTCTTTCCGTCTATTACTACTAACTGTGACCTTTTGACAGGAAATCACGAATCCAGTCGCACAACTGAGGCGATACTCCGTAGGCACGCAATTTGGTTAGAAGACGCTTGTGAGGAACAGTGTCGAAAGCCTTCTGGAAATCTAAAAATATGAAATCAATTTGACATCCCCTGTCGATAGCACTTATTACTTCATGAGTATAAAGAGCTAGTTGTGTTACACAAGAACGATATTTTCTGAATCCGTGCTGACTATGTGTCAATAAATCGTTTTCTTCGTGGTGTTGGCAAATGGCTCTGAGCACTATAGGACTTAACACCTGAGGTCATCAGTTCCCTAGAACTACTTAAACCTAACTAACCTAAGGACATCACACACACCCATGCCCGAGGCAGGATTCGAACCTGCGACCGTAGCGATGGCGCGGTTCCAGACTGAAGCACCTAGAACCGCTCGGCAACACCGGCCGGCTCTTCGTGGTGTTCGAATACAGTATATGTTCCAAAACCCTACTGCAGATCGATTCTGTGAGCGAGTGGTTGTATATAATTGCTAAATATGGAGCTATTTTATCAGCATACTCTGAGAGGAACCTGACTGGTATACAATCTTGACCGGAGGCCTTGCCTTTATTTATGGATTTAAGCTACTTTGTTACACCGAGAATAGCATCTACTTCTATGTTCCTCATCTTGGCACATTTTCTTGATTGGAATTCAGGAATATTTACTTCGTCTTCTTTGGTGAAGGAGTTTCGGAAAACCGTGTTTAACAACTCTGGTTTAGTGGCGCTGTCATCAGTGACTTCACCGTTGTTATCGCGCAGTGAAGGTATTGATTGCGTCTTGTCGCTGGTATTCTTTATGTAGAATCATAATCTCTTTAGGTTTCCTGCCAAATTTCGAGACAGAATTTCGTTGTGGAAATTATTAAAAGCAACTCGCACTGAAGTACGCACTTTATTTCGAACTTTTGTAAAACTTTGCCAATCTTGGGGATTTTGCCTTCTTTTAAATTCGGCAAGCTGTTTTCGTTGCTTCTGCAACAACGATCTGACCCGTTTTGTGTACCATGGGGGATCAGTGCCATCACTTACTAATTTATGTGGTACATATCTCTCAATTGCTGTCGATACTATCTCTTTGAAAACATTCCACAACTTTTCTACACTTACATGATCAGATCGGAAGGAGTGAAGACTGTCTCTTAAAAAGGCGTTAAGAACATTTTTACCAGCTTTTTTAAATAGATATACTTTGCGTTTCTTTTTGATGGTTGTAGGTGTTACGGTATTCAACCAAGCAGCAACTGCCTTGTGGTCGCTAATCCCTGTATTCATCACATTTGTCCAGGATTATTTGTTGCTAAAAGATCAAGTATGCTTTCGCAACCATTTACGCTTCGAGTGGGCTCATGAACTAACAGTTTAAAACAATTTTCTGAGAAAGCATTCAGTACAATTTCGGATGACGTTTTATGCCTGCCGCCGGCTTTAAACGTATAATTTTTCCAGCATATCGAGGGTAGATTGAAATCACCACCGACTGTAATTGTATGAGCGGGGTAATTATTTGAAATGAGATTCAAGTTTTCTTTGAACTGTTCAGCAACTATATCTTCTGAGTCGGGGTTCAGTAAAACGACCCAATTAATAGTTTAGTCCGATTGTCAGGTATAACCTCTACCGATACTATTTCACACGAACTATCTACTTCAATTTTGCTTCAAGGCAAACTACCTCTGACAGCAATAAATACTCCACCACCAACTGTATTTAATCCATCCTTTCTGAACACTGTTAGATCTTTTGAAAAAATTTCGGCTGAACCTATTTCCGGCTTTAGCCAGCTCTCTATACCTACAACTATTTGAGCTTTAGTGCTTTCTATTACGGCTTGGAGCTCTGGTTCTTTCCCAACACAACTACGACAATTTACAATACCAATCGTTTCTACAACTACCTTACTGTGTCTTACCTGCCCACTTTTCCACGAACGCGCCTTCTGTGGTTCCCTGAGACCCTCTAACCTAAAAAAAGGCCAGTCCCTTCCATACAGCCCCCGCTACCCGTGTAGCTGCCTCCTGTGTGTAGTGGACTCCTGACCCATTAAGTGGAACCCGGAAACCCACCAGCAGATGGAGCGAGTCAACGAATCTGCAGCCTACAAGGTCACAAAACCGTCTGAGCCTCTGATTCAGACCCTCCACTCGGTTCTGACCAAAGGACCACAGTCGGTTCTATCGACGATGCTGCAGATGGTGAGCTCCGCCTTAATCTCGGAATCTAGACTGGCAGTCTTTACCATTTCTGCTAGCCGCCCGAAACCAGACAGAATCTGCTCTGATCCAAAGCGACACACGTCATTGGTACCGACATGAGCCACCACCTGCAATTGGCTGCACCCCGTTCTCTTCATGGCATCCAGAAGCACCCTTTCCACATCCGGAATGACTCCCCCCGGAATGCACACGGAGTGCACACTGGCTTCCTTCCCCTCCTTGGCAGCCATGTTCCTAAGGGGCCACATTACGCGCATAACGTTGGAGCTCCCAACTACCAGCAAACCCATCCTTTGTGAATTCCCAGACCTTGCGGGCCAAGAAACTTACTCTGGAACAGTCGTCCAGACTTCATCCGGCTCAGAGACATCGTCAGCCACAGATAACGCCCGAAACCTGTTCGTGAAACGAACCGAGGAGGCACTACGATCGGGCCCTCAAAGTTTTTCGCTGCCTGCCACACTTCGGAATGGTCCCCCACTCGACCACGGGTGAGGGGTCAACCTCAGTGCAGGCAGTACCTGGGGCGATCATAGCAGTGGACCGATCGGAGGACACGTGGGACGTGCTCGACGTCCCTCGCATCTTCGCGTCCGATCCCCCACAGTGACGACCCTTGGCAGCAGCCTCAAGCTGTGTGACGGAAGCCAACGCAGCCTGAAGCTGTGAGCGAAGGGTCGCCAACTCAGCTCGCATCTGTACACAACAGTCACAGTTACTATGCATTACTGCAGTCGCTCTTTTTTTTTTTTTTTGGTGTGGTTTAAGGGCGCTCAACTGCTGAGGTCATTAGCGCCCAGTCACTGTTGTTAGAGCACATAGAATCTAGTAAAACTCAAGGGGATGGGGGGGACACCAGAAGGATCTGACAAAGATGCAGATAAAATAAGTTAAAAGGTTAGATGTCTTTGGACAAGCCAGTTAAAGTTATAAAATGCAGAATACGAGCAGCTGCTCGAGCGTCATCAGCTAAAACATCTGGTAAAGTAGATGGCAGGGACAGGACAACACGAAATTGACTAAAACAGGGACACGACAATAAAACATGGCGCACTGTTAATGCCTGACCACAAGGGCACAGCGGGGCTGGGTCACCGGAGAGCAGGTAGCGGTGGCTAAACCGGCAATGCCCAATCCGCAACCTGGTCAGAAGGACCTCCTCTCGCCGAGATGGTCGGGAGGAGGTTGCCCAAGCAGTTGGGAGCGGTTTTACTGCCAGAGCTTGTTTCCTTGGAGGGATGACCAAGCATCCCACCACAACGACACAAGCCTCTTACATACATCCCCACGAACGTCAGATGACGGGACACAATGGGAGGCTGGCCGAGGCAGGAGGACTGCAGCCTTGGCTGCAGCATCCGCAGCCTCATTCCCAGGCACTCCTACATGTCTGGGAACCCACAGAAAGCTGACAGAACCACCATTATCAGCGAAAGAATGGAGGGACTGCTGTATCCGTTGAATCAAGGGATGGACCGGATAGGTAGCTCCAAGGCTCTGAAGAGCACTGAGTGAGTCAGAGCAGAGTACATACGATGAATGGCGGTGGCGGCGGGCATACTGAACGGCCTGATGGAGAGCAAAAAGCTCGGCCGTAAAGCTCGAACATTGGTCGAGGAGCCGGTATTTAAAGGTGGCGGCCCCGACGACAAAGGCACAGCTGACACCATCGTCAGTTTTGGAGCCATCGGTGTAAATAAAGGTGTGACCGGCAAGTCGAGCACGAAGTTCGACAACCCGTGAGCAATACACTGCAGCCGGAGTACCCTCCTTCGGGAGTGAACTGAGGTCGAGATAAATATGAACCGGAGCCTGGAGCCAAGGTGGTGTCGGGCTCTCACACTCTCTGAAGGTGGTAGGGAGGGCAAAATCCAATTGTCGAAGCAGGCGACAGAAGCGGACTCCGGGGGGCAGCAGGGCAGACACATACAACCCATACTGACGGTCGAGAGAATCGACGAAGAAGGACTGGTAAGAGGGGTGGTCGGGCATAGACAACAGCCGGCAGGCATACCGACACAGCAGTACGTCGCGCCGGTAGGTCAATGGTAATTCGGCAGCTTCAGCATAAAGACTCTCCACAGGGCTAGCGTAGAAGGCTCCGGTCGCAAGACGTATCCCCCGATGGTGGATGGAGTTGAGCCAGCGTAAGAGGGATGGCCGAGTGGACGAGTAGACGAAGCTCCCATAATCCAGCTTTGATCGGACAATGGACCGATACAAGCGAAGCAGGACAGTGCAATCCGCTCCCCAAGATGAACCGCGAAGAACTCTGAGGACATTAAGGGAACGTGTACAACGGGCCGCCAAATAAGAGACATCTGGAGACCAACACAGTTTCCTGTCCAACGTGAGCCCTAGAAACTTAGTTGTTTCCACGAATGGGAGAACAACGGGACCGAGATGTAAGGATGGCGGAAGGAACGCTTTATATCGCCAAAAGTTGATACAAACCGTCTTCTCTTCAGAGAACCGGAAGCCATTTGCCACGCTCCATGAGTAGAGGCTGTCTAGACAACGCTGAAGGCAGCGCTCCAGGAGGCATGTTCTCTGGGCACTGCAGTAGATCGCGAAGTCATCGACAAAGAGAGAGCCTGAGACATTAGGTGGAATTCAATCCATAATTGGATTGATCGCGATGGCAAAAAGGGCTACGCTCAAGACGGAGCCCTGAGGCACTCCGTTCTCCTGGAGGAAGACGTCGGACAATACGGAACCCACACATACCCTAAACTTTCGATCCGTTAAAAAGGAATCAATAAAAAGGGGCAGGCGACCGCGGAGGCCCCACCTGTTCATAGTGCGGAGGATACCTCCTCTCCAACAGGTATCATGAGCCTTCTCCAAGTCGAAGAGCACGGCTACCGTTTGGCGCCTTCGCAAAAAGTTGTTCATGATGAATGTCGACAAGGTGGTCAACAGCGGAGCGGCGGCGACGAAAGCCGCATTGGACATTAGTAAGTAGTCGTCGAGATTCAAGAATCCAGACTAACCGAGCATTAACCATGTGCTCCATCACCTTACAGACACAGCTTGTAAGAGAAATGGGGCGGTAACTAGAAGGAAGGTGTCTATCCTTCCCGGGTTTGGGTATAGGAACAACAACGGTGTCACGCCAACACATGGGGACCTGACCTTCAGTCCAGACGCGATTGTAGGTACGAAGAAGGAAGCTTTTGCCCGCCGGAGAAAGGTGTGCCAGCATCTGAACGCGAATGGCATCTGGCCCTGGAGCAGAGGATCGGGACAGTGCAAGCGCACGTTCGAGTTCCCGCATAGTAAAGGGGGCATTATAAGTTTCCAGATTCAGCGAGTGGAAGGAAGGTCGCCGAGCCTCTTCAGCCTCTTTCCTCGGAAGGAAGGCAGGGTGGTAATGGGTGGAGCTTGAAACCTCCGCGAAAAAGCGGCCAAAGGCGTTGGAGACAGCAACAGGATCAACAAGGACCTCATTACCTGAGGTCAGACCAGGTACCGAGGAGTGGGCCTTAATGCCCGACAGCCGGTGCAGGCCACCCCAGACGACGGAAGAGGGAGTAAAACTGTTAAAGGAGCTGGTGAAAGAGGCCCAACAAGCTTTTTTGCTGTCTTTGATGACTCTACGGCATTGCGCTCGGAGTCGTTTGTATTCAATACAAATCGCCAACGTAGGATGGCGGCGAAAGGTGCGTAAAGCACGTCGTCGAGCACGGACAGCATCCCTACAAGCCTCGTTCCACCAGGGGACGGAAACACGACGTGAAGAAGAGGTAGTACGAGGAATGGAACGTTCGGCAGCATTGATGATAACAGCCATGAGGTATTCGACCTGACTGTCACAACTGAGAAAATCGTGATCCGGAAAGGTCGCCAGGGAGGAGTAAAGTCCCCAGTCAGCTTTCAGTATGTTCCAGCGCGAAGGATGTGGGGATGGGGTGTGGTGCAGGAGACGAACGACACAGGGGAAATGGTCGCTCGAAGAGGTGTCAGAAAGGACATACCACTCGAACCGACGGGCAAGAGTGGTAGAACAGATCGAGAGGTCCAAGTGGGAGTAGGTATGAGTAGAGTCCGAGAGGAAAGTCGGGGCGCCGGATTGAAGCAGACAAGATTGAGATGGTTGAAGACATCCGCCAAGAGTGAGCCTCTTTGACAGGATGCAGGAGAGCCCCAAAGGGGATGATGGGCATTGAAGTCGCCAAACAATAAAAACGGTGGGGGAAGCTGAACGATCAGGTGCATCATGTCAGCCCGACTAACAGCAGATGACGGCGGAGTGTAGATGGTACAAACTGAAAAAGTAAAAGCAGAAAGAGTAATACGGACAGCTATTGCTTGGAGTGGGGTGGTCAATGGGATGGGATGGTAATAGACATCGTCCCGAATGAGCAACATGACCCTACCATGAGCTGGGATACCGTCCACAGGGGTGAGGTCATACCGCTCCGAGGTATAGTGGGTAAAGGCAATACGGTCAGTCGGGCGCAACTTGGTTTCTTGGAGACCAAGGACGAGCGGACAGTGCAGGCGGAGGAGCAGTTTTAATTCCTCCCGATTAGATCGAATACCTCTTATGTTCCAATGTAACAAGGCCATCGCTAGTCAAAAAGTTGGGGGAACGAGACGGGGGAAGAGCTGGTCACCTCGACGGCCGCGGAAGGCCAGGTTGCGAGGGAACAACGCTACAACCGGCGGGAGGCGGATCCGGTTCCATAGAGTCGTCGCCAGCTGCGGCCGCTGTCCCTGGTTGTGTAGGAGGGGCAGCATCATTTGCCGACGAGAGGCCAGCTGAGCGCCTGGCAGCAGAGCGTCCCGGCGAAACTGAGGACGGCCGGGAGCAGCGACTCACGGATGGAGCGTCAGACGAAACGCGCCGGGGTGGAGAGGGGGATAGAGACTTCTTCTTGGAGGCCTTCTTCGAAGGCCGAGGAGGCACAGGGATGGTGGGCGGGACCCGAAGAAGGTCCTCACGCGCGGGGTCCGTTTTGGAACGCCGGACCTCGGAAGCTGGGGTCCGGAACGTTTCCCGATGGACGCCTGAGAAGAGGATCGCTTCTCAGGTGGCAGGGGGAGAGGAGGAGGAGGAGGAAGGGTGGCACCTGTGGCAGAGGGGGTTGGGGCCACGGGGGAGGAGGATTTGGAAGGGAGGGATTTGGGAGGCGGAGGCAGAGCCCCCTGATGAGCGGAGGAGGCAGAGGGGGGACAGGATAGGGGTGAGGATACTGCGGAAGGAGTGGACACAACAGAGGTGAATGAAGTGGTCAACAGCACGGGATGGAGGCGGTCATACTTCTTCCTGGCCTCAGAATAAGAGAGCCGATCCAAAGTTTTGAGTTCTTGTATCTTCTTCTCCTTCTGATATGCGGGGCAGTCTGAGGATCTAGGCAAGTGGACGCCAGGACAATTAATGCACCGAGGTGGTGGGGTGCATGTATGGTCCTCACGAAGAGGACGTCCACAATTGCCACAAACAGGCTCAGCCTCACACCGTGACGACATGTGCCCAAAGCGCAAACACCGAAAACAGCGCATAGGAGGCGGGACGTAAGGTCGCACGTCGCACCGGTAGCACATCACCTTTACCTTCTCCGGGAGAACGTCCCCCTCGAAGGCGAGGATAAAGGCCCCGGTGTCGATGCGACGGTCTTTGGGGCCGCGCTGGACTCTCCGGACGAAATGCACGTCTCGGCGCTCCAGGTTGGCCCTGAGCTCCTCATCAGATTGTAGCAGGAGGTCACGATGAAAAATAACCCCCCGCATCCTATTTAGTGCCAGATGCGGGACAATGGATACTGGGATGTCCCCTAGGCGGTCGCACGCCTGGAGCGCCGCCGACTGTGTGGCGGAGGTGGTCTTGATAAGAACGGACCCTGAACGCATCTTGCTGAGAGCCTCGATTTCCCCGAAGATGTCCTCGATGTGCTGAACAAAGAACATGGGCTTGGAGGTGGCGAACGTCCCCCCATCGGTTCGAGAACAGACCAAATAGCGGGGGAAGTACTTCGCCCCAAGCCGGCGGGCCTGTCCCTCCTCCCAGGTAGTGGCCAAGGGGGAAAGGGCAGGAGAACCAGAACTAGAAACGGTACCTTTTCTTTTGAAAGACTCGGCCGCAGAGCGACCTGATACGTGTTGACGTTTCATCTGTGAAACGTCCGCCCCGATACCACCCACTCCGACCAGGGGCTCTCCCCACGGGCGCCACCTAGCCTCAGCAAGGGCCACCTGGCAGGATGACCGTTGCCGGGAGTCCTGATGCCCCAAGGAGATGGGCATCTACTCCTTGGCCGACGTAGGGAGGGTGCAGCTCAGGTATCGGCAGTACGATCCCTGTGTTGTCAGGGGGCTACAACCTAGAGGGTACATGACGACCCCACCACAACGGGCTGGCTACCGTGCTGGATTTCTGGTGCCATGGAAAGTCCATCATGATCGCTGGTGCAGATGGAGACGCACTATGGGCGTAACTTGGACAACCCATCAGGCGTTTAGGCCCAATTTGAGGAATAGTGGGTATGGTTACAACGCCAGTACAATGCTGAGTGCCAAGGTCTTAGTGCACTTAGGACCTGTGGTACACCACATAAGGTGTCCTTCCCCAAAAGGCTCGTACTTCTGTAGAATTTTGAAAAATGGAGGTCAAACCCCAAGGGGGACCATCACATGGAAGGCCGAAACGGTTGAAACTCTTTTTAGTCGCCTCTTACGACAGGCAGGAATACCATGGGCCTATTCTTATCCCGGACCCGCAGGGGGAGCAGTCGCTCTTGTTTGAAGCTCGTAAAAATATGCAAAAAACGGTGTACTCGCCTTATTAGCAACGTCAAATCGAAGTGCTCTCTCACTGACTGTCTAACCGACACTGAGCTGTTCAAACCAAACAAACAAAAGGCTGTACGATATGTGGGTCACTACAAGCGTCGATAACAACGGCGATACTGTACACTACACTGTTATCGAAAAGAAAGGTTGTGCTTAGTAAGCACTCAAACACGCAAGAAATTACAAAAATAAACTAATAACTACACAGATAACTGAAAATAAGTCGCTCCTGTTTTAAGCTCCTAAAAATAGGTAACAATCGAAAGGTGTACTCGCCTTATTAGTAGCAGAAACTCGCGGTGTGCTCTCTCTGACAGTCTAACCGACACTGATATCTTCTAACCAAACAAAGCAAAGCCTTAGGAAAGAATCGTTCACTTGCCTTGAATGGAAGGCGCAGATGTCAAAAGGCTATGACGTGAATGGTGCATTATACGGCGATTATCCCTTGTGGTCAGACGTTCACTACCGGAACCCCTATGACGAATCTGCCTGCCTTTGACGTTCCCATACAGTCCAAAGATGGGCCACATCCGAATGCCCCAGAAATCTGGATATTGCACGAATGGACCATCAGGACCCACAACGACTCCACTGCCAAACTTTGTCAGATACTGATAACGCCACCTCACGTGAAGCCGCATCTCCGTGTACGAGTACACTTACAACGGTCACTCAAGATATGACGCTCTTCACGCCCGATATACTCGTATGCTATATCAGGTGTGCTAACAACAATAACACAAAAAATACACTTTGTTGACCGTTCTACCGATCAAAGTGACTGGCAAATCTAATCGTTACGTACTCACCGATGGTGTGTAAGTGTATGAAGTGTCACTGATATACGTCCATGTCTTTGGAATGCTTCGCCTTTTTGTCAACCCATGTATGGTGTTGTGTGTAGTGCTGTTCTCTTGCTACTAATTCATCACGTTCCATACATGTCACGCCGACCTTCTCTTCCAAAGGTATTTCCAATACCACAGAAAAAAGTGCATACTTCTGTTAAAAATGAAGGCAGTGTTTCAATTCCGCACGTACACACATTAGAAATAACTTAGGTACATCGCAAAATTTGTCATATTACCTGCTATAATTTAACCAAAACCGCATCCATATACAATTATTCAGTCTGGAAATATTTGGGGTGCCCTTTCTTTACTTCTTCCACGTTTTTAACTCTGTTCATCAACTGATACGTTAACAGCTATCAAATACTCCATACTATACAGGGTTCATTGATCGCGAGCGGGGCAAATATCTCACGAAATAAGCGTCAAACGAAAAAACTACAAGGAACGAAAATTGTCTAGCTTGAAGGGTGAAACCAGATGGCACTATGGTTGGCCCGTTAGATGGCGCTGCCATGGGTCAAACGGATATCAGCTGTTAAAAAATAGGAACCCCCATTTTTTATTTCACATTCGTGTAGTACATAAAGCAATATGAATGTTTTAGTTGGACCACTTTTTTCGCTTTGTGACGGATGGCGCTGTAATAGTCACAAACATATGGCTCATAATTTTAGACGAACAGCTAGTAACAGGTAGATTTTTTAAATTAAAATATAGAACGTAGGTACGTTGGAATAGCGTGATTACCTGTAAATACCACATTAATGCAACAAATGATCAAAATGATGTCCGTCAACCTCAATGCATTTGGCAATACGTGTAACGACATTCCTCTAACAGCGAATAGTTCGCCTTCCGTAATGTTCGCACATGCATTGACAATGCGCTGACGCTTGTTTTCAGGCGTTGTCGGTGGACTACGATGGCAAATATCCTTCAACTTTCTCCATTTCTCCACAGAAAGAAATCCGGGGACGTCAGATCCGGTGAACGTGCGGGCCATGGTATGGTGCTTCGACGACCAATCCACCTGTCATGAAATACGGTATTCAGTACCGCTTCAACCGCACGCTAGCTATGTGCCGGACATACATCATGTTGGAGGTACATCGCCATTCTGTCATGCAGTGAAATATCTTGTAGTAACATCGCTAGAACATTACGTAGGAAATCAGCATACATTGCACCATTTAGATTGCCATCGATAAAATGGGGGCCAATTATCCTTCCTCCCATAATGCCACACCATACATTAACCCGCCAAGGTCGGTGATGTTCCACTTGTCGCAGCCATCGTGGATTTTCCGTTGCCCAATAATGCATGTTATGGCGGTTTACGTTACCGCTGTTGGTGTCGTCTCTAAACATAACGCGTGCAAAAAATCTGTTATCGTCTCGTAATTTCTCTTGTGCCCAGTGGCAGGAGTGTACACGACGTTCAAAGTCGTCGCCATGCAATTCCTGGTGCATAGAAAGATGGTACGGGTGCAATCGATGTTGATGTAGCATTCTCAACACCGACGTTTTAGAGATTCCCGATTCTCGCGCAGTTTGTCTGCTACTGATGGGCAGATTAGCCGCGTCAGCAGCTAAAACATCTACTTGGGCATCATCATTTGTAGCAGGTCGTGGTTGACGTTTCACATGTGGCTGTACTCTTCCTGTTTCCTTAAATAACGTAACTATTCGGCGAACGGTCCGGACACTTGGATGATGGCGTCCAGGATACCGAGCAGCGTACATAGCGCACGCCCGTTCTGCATTTTGATCACGATAGCCATACATCAACACGATATCGGCCTTCTCCGCAATTGGTAAACGGTCCATTTTAACACGGGTAGTGTATCACGAAGCAAATACTGTTCGCAATGGCGGATTGTTACGTGATACCACGCACTTACACGTTTGTGACTATTACAGTGCCATCTATCACAAAGCGAAAAAAAGTGCTCCACTAAAATATTCATATTTCATTACGTAATACATGAATATGTAATAAAAATGGGGTTCCTATTTTGAAAAAAACGCAGTTGATACCCGTTTGACCTATGGCAATGCCATCTAGCGGTCCAAACATAACGCCATCTGGTTTCCCCCTTCGTTTTCGTTCTTTGTAGATTTTTCGTTTGATGCTTATTTCGTGAGATTTGGCCCGGTCACTATCAATAGACGTCCCTGTATATAATACCTGATATACACTGAGGTGACATATACACTGAGGTGACATATACACTGAGGTGAGGTGATGGGATAGCATTATGCACGTATACAGCCACGCGGAGTGGTCGCGTGGTTTGAGGCGCCATGTCACGGACTGCGTGGCCCCTCCAACCGGAGGTTAGAGTCCTCCTTCGGGCATGGATGTGTGTGTTGTCCTTAGCATATTTTAGTTTAAGTAATGTGTAAGACTTGTGACCGATGACCTTAGCAGTTTGGTCCTTAGGAATTCACACACATTTGAACATTGGCACGTATACAAATGGTGGTAGTATCGCGTACACACTGTACAACAGCGCAGTGCATTTGCAGAGCTTTTATTTGCACTCGGGTGATTCATGTGAAAAGGTGCGGACGTGACTATGGTCTGACGACGGGAATTAACACTTAGAACGCGGAATGGTAGTCGAAGCTAGACGCATGGAACACACCATTTGGGAAATTGTTAGGGAAATCAATAACCTTAGTTTCACGGTCTCAAGAGTGTGTAAAAAATACCAAATTTAAGGCATTACCTCTCACAACGGACAACGTAGTGACCAATGGCCTCCACTTAACGACTGACAACAGCGGAGTTTGCGTTCAGTTGTCAGTGCTAACAGACAAGAAAAACAGCGTGAAATAATCGCAGAAATTAATGTGGGACGTACGACGAAAGTATCCGTTACGACAGTGTGGCGTTACCTCACGGCAGCAGACGACCGACACCAGTGTCTTTGCTAACAGCAAGGCATCGCCTGCAGTGCCTCTCCTGGGCTCCTGACCATATCAGACCTTAGACTACTGGAAAACCGTGGCCTGGTCAGATGAGTCCTTATTTCAGTTGGTAAGAGCTGATGGTAGGGTTCGACTGTGACACAGAACCCACGAAGCCACGGCCCCAAGTTGTCAACAAGACACTGTGCAATCTGGTTGTCGTTCCATGATGATGGGGGCCGTGTTTACGTGGAATGGCTGGTCCTCTGGTCCAGCTGAACCAATCTTTGACTGGCAATGGTTACGTTCGGCTAGTTCATGGCCTTCATGTTCCCAAACAACAATGGATTTATTATGGATGACAATGCGCCATGTCACTGGGCCACAATTGTTCGCGACTGAATCGAAGAACATTATGGACAAATCGAGAGAGTGGTTTGGCCACCCAGATCACCATACGTGAATCCTATCGAACATTTATGGGGCATAATCGAAACGTCACTTCGTGAACAAAATTCTGCACAGGCAACAAGTTCGCAATTGTAGACGGCTATAGAGGCAGCATGGTTCAATATATCTGCAGGGGACTTCCAACGACTTGTTGACACCATACCATGTCGAGCTCCTGCACTACGCTGGACAAAAGGAAGTCCAACACGATATAAGGAGTCAGTCCATGACTTGTCACCTCGTTGTATAAGGGGTGATCAAAAAGTTTAAGTTGCAGCGCACTGCTGCAGCGTATATGCAACCCTGTGCGACAACGATGCAAATATGTAAGCACCGACATGTAGGAAATGGGGTAGTCTGGCTTTCGAACGAAAACATTTTGTACGCACCTCATACAGCCGAATTCGTTGTTCAGTCAAGGCGCCCTTAGCTTCCTTCGCCGACAAACTGTTCTATCCCTGACACACTGGACCTGTAAATTTGTAAATGTCTGTAAATGCGAATTACTTTATTTTTGTTCTTCTGAAATTGTAGTACCAGAACAAGTGGCATGTGGTGCTCTGAGTTTAAGCACATACTTTATTTATGATTGTGAATTTTATTCCAGGATAAATGTTGTGTCTATGACTATTTGCCGCTTTGTAAATGTTTAAATGGCCATCATTTCGATGATTATTAATAATAACCGTGCAGAACAACTCTTTATTGACTGGAAAATTCGTAAATGCGAAGACTGATATAAGAATAAATACTTTGGACAGCATTTTATGCTTTGATTATTCTTAGAAGAAAACTACGGTTAGATTTTTATATCTCGCTGACATTGTGGTCATTAAGTTCTAACTACTGCTGCAGCTGAACAATAGTGAGAGAAGTAAATTAGTTATGGCCATCTTCGAGTTTACTTAAGTGATTCTAGGTTTACCACGAAGAATTTCACTCGAAGTAGTCGGGCTATTTAGAAATTTAGACGTACGAGAGAACATTAGCTTCACAACTTGTCTGAAAAAGTACAATCATACAATACAATTTTTTTTGTTAAACGTTGCAAGTAGCAGCTTCAGCGTTCAAAGTACTGGTTTTCTTCCCCTTTGTATTTACATGATGTTGGACCTAAACACAAATATGTTAAATGAAATTTCAGAGTGTAGAAAATTAAGAAATCCACGAGCAAGTTTTAGAGTCGCCATACAGATATATAATACAGTTTTTACCTTAGTTGCAAGGAAACAAGTACTGAACGCTTTTGTAGTATTTTCGTCATACATTCCAAGAGCGTCCCTTGCAAGTTCCTCTTATTATATTAGTCAGCTTTTCATGTATAGTTTGATGATCGTAGCCGTACGGCATAAGATCGGTGAAACGGGCACGTTTGATGAAAACAGTTGATATAATATAATATAATAATTTGAAATTCCCATGCGGGTAGTAGACAGTAACTAGTGTCACGTTCATTACTGTAAGAGCATACTGGTAAATATAAGACAGAAGCACAAATCCCTGAGATTTCAGAACGTGCTTTCCAGGCTCTTGGATCTTCATCCAGCGGAAGATCTGCGATATGGGAATGGCAGACGCTGCCCCAGATGGTTGTTCCTTTACTACTGAGCAAATTAGCTTGCTTTATTTCCTTTATCTCACTGGGTCAAGTGCTGTTAAACCCCCAAGGATTTTATTCATAACGGAACAGCTACTGCTCTGTATATAAAATCTACCTGCTGCAAAGCCACTAGATAATTCTTGTAAATTATTTGTAATTAGCGTCATTTAAAGGACAAGGGACAAGAAACATAGAACGTCTATTACGGTAAGGAAGGCAACAGGGTAAAGCGAAAGAGGGAAGATAAAGAAGACTATATATTCGTATAAACGAAACAACGTATATTGTGCTACGTATAAATTCAGCCACTTATCTCCTATAACATCAAATGCGCTAGTGTCACGCTGTGTTATCAGTCCCTTATCAGTAGAAGCTACTAGACAGTTTTTGTAAAGTAATGTTTTGTTTGTAATTCTTCACAAGCCCACATGTTTCAAGCGTATGTTCTCTCTCTCTCTCTCTCTCTCTCTCTCTCTCTCTCTCTCTCTCTCTCTCTCTCTCTTACTGTGTGTGTGTGTGTGTGTGTGTGTGTGTGTGTGTGTGTGTGTGTGTGTGTGTGTGTGTGTGTAATCTGGGCTACCATCTGAAGAATTTATATCATTGTCACGTAAACGGTATATTTACTATTACACGTCAGGCTAACGTTTGCAATCTTGAGATTTGGAAATACACTATGTGATCAAAAGTGTCGGACATTTGGCTGAAAATGACTTACAAGTTCGTTTCGCACTCCATCGGTAATGCTGGAATTCAGTATGGTATTGTCCCACCCTTAGCCGTCATGACAACTTCCACTCTCGCAGGCATACGTTCGATCAGAAACTGGAAGGTTTCTTTGGGAATGGCAGCCCATTCTTCATGGAGTGCTGCACTGAGGAGAGGTATCGATGTCGGTCGGTGAGACCTGGTACGAAGTCGGCGTTCCAAAACATCCCAAAGGTGTACTGTAGGATTCAGATCAGGGCTCTGTGCAGGCCAGTCCATTGCAGGGATGTTATTGTCGTGTAAACACTCCAAAAAATGTTCAAATGTGTGTGAAATCTTATGGGACTTAACTGCTAAGGTCATCAGTCCCTAAGCTTACACACTACTTTACCTAAATTATCCTAAGGACAAACACACACACACCCATGCCCGAGGGAGGACTCGAACCTCCTCCGGGACCAGCCGCACAGTACATGACTGCAGCCGGTCGGAGTGGCCGTGCGGTTCTAGGCGCTATAGTCTGGATCCGAGCGACCGCTACGGTCGCAGGTTCGAATCCTGCCTCGGGCATGGATGTGTGTGATGTCCTTCGGTTAGTTAGGTTTAAGTAGTTCTAAGTTCTAGGGGACTGATGACCTCAGAAGTTAAGTCCCATAGTTCGCAGAGCTATTTGAACCATTTGAACCATGACTGCAGCGCCTAGACCGCACAGCTAATCCCGCGCGGCTGTAAACACTCCGCTACAGGCGGAACATGTGCTCGATCGAGTTGAAAGATGCAATCACCATACTCGAATTGCTCTTCAACAGTGAGAAGCACAAACGTGCCTAAAACATCAATGTAGGTCTCTGCTGTGATAGTCCCACGCAAAACAAGTGATTCATGGCCCCTCCATGAAAAACACGACCACACCATAACACCACCTCCTCTGAATTTTACTGTTAGCACTACAAACGCTGGCAGATGCAAATCGCCAGCCATTCGCCATACCCACACCCTGTCGCCACATTGTGTACCGTAATTGTCCTCCACACAACTTTTTTCCACTGTTGAATCGTCTAGTGTTTACGCTTCTTGCACAATGCGAGGCGTCGTTTGGCATTTACCAGCGTGATGTGTGGCTTATCAGCAGCCGCTCCACCATGAAATCCAAATTTTCTCACCTACCGCCTAGCTGTCATAGTAATTGCAGTGGACCCTGATGCAGTTTGTAATTCCTGTCTGATGATCTGAGTAGATGTCTCCCTATTACACATTACGACCCTCTTCAACGCTCGGCGGTCTCTGTCACTCAACAGATGAGGTCGGCCTGTACACTTTTGTGCTGTACGTGTCCCTTCACGGTTCCACTTCACTATCACATCCGAAACAGTGGTCCTAGGGATGGTTAGTAGTGTGGAAATCTTGCGTACAGACGTATGACACAAATGACACCCAATCGTCTGACCACGTTAGAAGTCCGTGGGTTTGTGGAGTGCCGGCCGAAGTGTCCGTGCGGTTCTAGGCGCTACTGTCTGGGGCCAAGCGACCGCTCCGGTCGCAGGTTCGAATCCTGCCTCGGGCATGGATGTGTGTGATGTCCTTAGGTTAGTTAGGTTTAATTAGTTCTAAGTTCTACGCGACTGATGACCTCAGAAGTTAAGTCGCATAGTGCTCAGAGCCATTTGTTTGCGGAGCGCCCCATTCTGCTCTCTCACGATGTCTAATGACTACGGAGGTCGCTGATATGGAGTTCCTAGCAGTAGGTGGCAGCACTATGCACCAAATATGAAAAACGTATGTTTTTGGGAGTATCCGAATATTGAAACACTAATCGATCAAAGATCACATAGTGCACCTTTACTGTTAGCATTAGTTTGAAGTCCGGAATATACTCATAAAAATACAAACTCAGTTGAAAGAATATTGCCACATGCCTTCAAATATTAGGGCACCAGAGTCAACCGGTGGCTTAACGAAAATAAGTACACATTTTACAGAATAATATCTTATGTTCTTCTCATTCGTCCTACGAAAGTCTTCGAGATTCCTTAAAAGTTAAACCTAGATGATATAAGAAAATGAATCTCTCTCTCTCTCTCTCCCCCCCCCCCCAAACACACACACATTATATATATATATATATATATATATATATATATATATATATATATATATATGCGATAAGAAAAAGTGAAGCTTCTGAAAGGAGACGAGGAAACGGAATGCAACTTACAGGGGTGAGATGGTATGTGATGTTATTGCAGTGATCGGGTGAAATTTGCAAAGAACTTGGCACTATGAACCCACTTGTCCCGTTTCCGGCGGATGAAAGCACTGATACGGTTGGGAAGGGTGTCATAATGCCGTTGTGACCTGCTCTGAGACTGCCCGGAACTGTTGCGACTGGTCCTCAATATACTGGGCACTAGCAACGGGACAGCGTGGACGTCTGAGTGGGAGTACCTCAGCAGCTCATGTACATACGTGCCGTGTGTGGACGAGCATAGTTGTGTTGAAAAATGGCACCACGATCCTGTCGCTTCAGAGATAACATATGAGGAAGTGTGATGTCTGTGACAGATCATTATGCTTCCATAATTTCCTCAGTCACTACCAGCCGTGACCCGTTAGCTCACCACACCATGACTCCAGAAGTAACACCAGTGTGCCTCTCCAAAACATTGGAAGAATATACCTCTCCCCAGGTTGCCGCCGTACACGTCCACGATTGTCACCCGGGGTTGTGCAGAACTGCGATTCGTCGCTGAAGACAATACGACGCCATTCATCAGCAGTCCCTGCTGAATGTCCAGGAATGATGTTAAAAAATGGTTCAAATGGCTGTAAGCACTATGGGACTTAACATCGGAGGTCCTCAGTCCCCTAGACATAGAACTAATTTAACCTAACTAACCTAAGGACATCACACACATCCATGCCTGAGGCAAGATTCGAACCTGCGACCGTAGCAGCAGCGCGGTTCCGGACTGAAGCGACTAGAACCGCTCGGCCACAACGGCTGGCAGTGATGTTACATCCATTAAGTGGTTGAGTAGTTAGAAAATTTAAAAGCGGAAATAGGTATTTTGATATGGTGGGAATTAGTGAATTGCTGAGGTTGGTATTCTGGTCACGTCAGTATAGGGTTATCAACACAGAATCAAGTAACGGTAATGCAAGAATATGTCTAATAATGAATAAGGAAATAGGAATGGAGGTAAGCTAATATAAACAGCATAGTGATTATCGTAGATTACCGCAGTAGTACAAGTGTATGTGCCTGCTATCTCCGCAGATGATGAAGAGGTTGAGAAAATGTATGCGTGGATAACGGAAATTATTCGTATAGTCACGGGAGACGAAAATTCAAATGTGATGGGTGACTGGAAGTCGGTATTAGGAAATGGAAGAGAACTAAAACTAACAAAACTTTGTCTGTAGGAAAGAAATGAAAGGGAAAGACGCTTGGTGGCATTTTGCAAAGAGCATTAATTTAATCTTGAAAGAAGGTTGTATACATGAAAGAGATTTGGTGCCACTGGAAAGTTTCGTATCAATTATATGGAGGTAAGACAGAGATTTTAAACAGTAAAACATTTCTAGGAACAGACAAGATCATAATTTTTAGTTTATGTACTATACATTTAAACAGGAGAAATCGCAAAAATGTAGAAAATTATGGTCATGGGACGTGGGTTTAATGAAGGAACCGGAGGCTGTTGAGAACTTGAGAGTGAGTGGTAGGCATAACTAGAAAAGAAACAAGGGTAAGAACTATAAGAGAATACGAATGGTTAACACACAGGAAATATTAAAATTAATTCACGACAGAAGAAAATAAAAAAAGAAGTAAATAAAACAGTCTAAATGGAATAAATACGTCTATAAAATGACAATGGCAGAAACTGCAAAAGGTGTAAGCAAGAAACGCTAGAGGACTAATGAATGATTTAGAAGCACGCAATTAGGGGGAAGATCCGCAGATCACCTAAAACAGTAATATAACACACCAATCAATAGTTTAAAAAATATGACCACCTTAATAATCAGCAAAGACAGACACCTTTTCCAAGGAAATTTCCACATACACAAAGAATTAACACAAAATAAACAGTTGCCCAATGACCAAATAAATATTGGAAACCAGACACTATGTAAAATAATTGAAAGATTACATAAAAAAGAAAAGAGCGTTTTCCATCCTTCACTTTCTTCCACTCGACAAACCGCCGCCTCCTACCATCCCCCTTGGTCCTCAACTTTTCCTTCAACTATCCATCATACTATCGTGCACTAATGTTCACTCATCTTTGCTTCTTCCCCACCCCACCTATTCACCACAAAACAGCCTCTATCACCATTACTTCCTTACTCTTACACAGTACATAAGTAGATAGAAGCATAATTATATAGAATAAACAAGCTTATAATTAACTACGTAAAAAATTATAGGTCAAAGGCAAACTAGTGGCAATGTTGGCAACACTACGAAACACAGTATACAGTTAGGATGACACAAATAAACAGTAAACAATGGTGTATGAAAGAGTGTGCTGTGTAAAACGTAAAAATGCATAGTTCTGCAAAGCAAAGGAAAATTGGACTACAAGTCTCAGTGCCTAATGAAGAAAGAAACCAATGACGTGCTATTAGACGGAATTTCCTAATGTATGCGAGGAACCAAGCAGAAATTTCCGTAATTAAAAACCAACAAATTATTGACGAACTGTTCTTCAATCTTTAAAAAAAATCAAATTGTAAAAGTCTTTAACTACAGGCCACTGATGATCCGTTACCTCAATAAAACGAACGCGTCTGGTGAGAATAACACGCATTTTCTTGCAGTTATAGCGACTGAATGAAAATATCCTCAGGAAAAACTTTGAAGTTTGCCAATGCCAATGTAATGCTGTCAGAGTCGGCAAGAAACCTTGTAAGAGTGGATAGTGTCTTGAAAAGAGATTGTAAGACGAACATCAAGAAATATAAAATAAGGGTCATGGAGTATATTCGAATTAAATACAGTGTTGTGGTTGGCAGGAGAGCCAACACCGTGTTACTAGAGGAAGCCGAAAGGCAAGCGTTTTAGCTCACGCAGGCTGGCGTGAGGTCTGGAACAGGACAAGGAAATTAGAATTTAGAAAAAACGGACGTAGCTGGTGGAATACTTAACTTTAATCCATTAATGGTGAACGTCGCTCTTGACGGTACATGATTCAGTAGCAATAGTAACTGGTAATGGCGCCTTGCTAGGTCGTAGCAAATGACGTAGCTGAAGGCTATACTAACTATCGTCTCGGCAAATGAGAGCGTATTTTGTCAGTGAACCATCGCTAGCAAAGTCGGTTGTACAACTGGGGCGAGTGCTAGGAGGTCTCTCTAGACCTGCCGTGTGGTGGCGCTCGGTCTGCAATCACTGATAGGGGCGACACGCGGGTCCGACGTATACTAACGGACCGCGGCCGATTTAAAGGCTACCACCTAGCAAGTGGGGTGTCTGGCGGTGACACCACAAGAAGTAGTAGATGCGTTTTCCTTTTTATGCAGAAAAATTACTTATTATATAAACTGAAGGTGGAAGGAGGAGAAAAGAACGAAACTTTTGATGTCAGCTGCATTAGAACTTAATGCGGAATCATCAGCGACTCGTAAAAAAAGAATTTGTGGTGCACGCGATTGGAACACATGATCTCCAGTTTACTAGGTAGTCGCTTTAACAACTGCGCCACCCGGAAACAGAGTTTATAGCACTTGCGCGGACTATCTCGGCACATCTTTTGGCCGACGCACAGTCCCGTCTAGCGCCACCTATAAAAAGTCCCATTCCGTCTCCTACATGCTCGTTATTTTGAGTTTCCTGCAGGAGGTTGAAATTAATTGTGAATCTGCACTGAAAGTTGTGGATTTATTGAGGTAACGGATCATCAGTGGCCTGTAATTAAAGATTTTTACAATTTGATTTTTTTAAAGATTGAAGAACAGTTCGTCAATAATTTGTTGGTTTTTAATTACGGAAATTTCTGCTTGGTTTCTCGCATTCACATAAAATAACTTATGGTGGCCGAAGTAGGGAGGATATAAGAGGGAAATTGGCCATAGTAAAAAAAAAAAAAAAAGAAGCATTATTGTCAAAAAGAAATTTGTTAACATCTGACATAAATTTAAGTGCTAGGAAATCAATTATGAAGGTATTTGAGGTAGACTTGTATGGAAGTGAAACTTGGAATATAAGAAGTTCAGAAAAAGAGAGCGGATACTTTTGAAATATAGAGCTATAGAATGCTGTAGGTTAAATGGGTTGATAGAGTAATTAATGAGGAGGTACTGAATCGAACTGAAGAAATATAATTATGGCACAACTTGAATAAAAGGAAGTTTTATATTACAAGGTGTGACATCGCAGCGAACTGGCACTGTCGCACAAAATGTAAACAATACGAGCTAACGGTAACTCGACTGCAAACCTGGCTTTGGAGCCTGGAAGTGGGAATGGCAATCGATGTGCGAGTCAATCTAGAGCGACCAGAGCATCCGAACAACGATTAGAGACAAGCACAGAGGTAAACTCAAACATCATCTGAGACCTGAAATTTACATTTCTTCAACAGTCACCCCGAGCAATCACAAGGAAACGCAAACACGGGCTTGTAGTTCACAAAGATTTATTACACATATCCCCAAAACAGCTTTACAAAATGTTTTACAAAATCTGCTTACCAATAGCCACTAATAACATAGATAATCAAAGCCCTTATGCAATTTTTACATGAGTACATAGAATAAAACAAGTTAAGTAAAGATTCTTCCTTTTTATTAAACAAATAAACGGAACCAATGAATATGAATGACAATCGTAATTCCCCACGACGGTACCAGGAATTTACCGTGACAAAATCCCCACTGATGCATTAAGCAACAGTGTAGAGAATTTAATAACATGTTAAAGAGTAATTTCAGCAATGGGAAGCTCAGCTCATTAAACAGATCAGCGGAATTCCACTAATAATATAACGACTACTCCACAGAACTCACAGGTGGAATTCGTTCCAAGTATAGCACCAATTATCTGCAAATCAGTTATTTTAATAGCCACTTTATTAAATTCCATGCAACAGCCCGACGATGACCCACACAAATGCAAGCGAAACTAATACCTAGGAACAGGGGACGCACCTTGGTTCAGCTCGAATACCCTAACGAGAGAAATCCCCAAATAATAGCGAGAGAAAAATACTCAACTTCTGTTAACAACTGGGGCGAGCACCGACATTGACAGGATACAGCCAAGTATCGTGCAGCGTCATCAAAACGTAGCTGGCCGACCTAACGGCGTCTGAACTCATTTCGCCCGAGGCGGCGCCCCCTGTATCGGTCAATCCGCAACTGGTTGTGCCCGCCGCTGGTGGTACATTGGAACATTTTTAAAACAAAACAAGAACAGACAACCAAACCAAAAGAGGCAACACAAAACACTAATTTCAAGGTTATATCCCCTTTAAATTTAACACCATTAATAGAAAGAAAACCTCAGATAAATTCACTTTTTACAGTTCATAATTCAAAATTTTTACAGGCTGTCCCCCCCCCCCCCCCCTAAAGGGGCATAAAGTCAGGAGTAGTTAACGGCCTGCCAAACCTAGAATATTACAACTGTAGTACAAGACACGAAGGTCAAACGGAGACCACAGTATAAATCACAAGATACTTAAGTAAACAAGACGCCCACTGTCTTAATACAAAACATGGCCTGCGCACTGTGCTAGAATGACTCAAGCAGGTTCCACACTACTCACGCTTAGTATTTCGTCACTGGACACTGTTTTATACTCTGAACACTACCATTCAGTATATATCTACCGGACCAAGAGTGCATTCCTTATTTCCGCCTCAGTGGGGATACTCACAGTCAAACACTGTTTCCGACTGAGAACGCAATTTACTATCAGATTGATCGCCAATGCCACTTCAAAGAAACTAGCGGGTGCTCATCTCCATAGGTCATAAAAGATTTCACCTTATTCCTCACCTGATAAAATTGTAAAGGTGATGATATGAAAATAGAAAACATTTTGGGAGTTCAGGATAGGGACAAGGGTGAGATAAGGAAAAGGGGCGCAGAACTATGGCAGGAATCATGGGAAGTGGACGAATCTGCTAAGAGAACTTTCCAACTCTTACCAAATGTAAAGGAAAGGCTAGGTATGGGGTATTTTTAGCCAACCCGCGGGTTGATTCATTTTCTCACTGGTCATGGGCCCTATCCGACATATTTATGCCGGTTTGGGAAGAGGGCTACGCCCGAGTGTAACTGTGGCGCATCGGAGGGTACTCCCGACCATGTGGTTTACGAGTGGCCCCTTTTCGATGATATGTGCGGCTCGTCCCGGCGGAGGTTCGAGTCCTCCCTCGGGCATGGCGGTGTGTGTTTCTCCTTAGGATAAATTAAGTTGTGTCCAAGCTTAGGGACTGACGACCTTAGCAGTTAAGTCCCATAAGATTTCACACACATTTGAACTTTTTTTTTTTCGATGATGTAGCAGCTACATTACGACAGCAGCTACCAAACAACGACACATACGACTTGCTGAGACACGAAGAGACTTCCCAAACCTTGAATACTCTAGCTAACCAGGTATCACGAAGAGTTCGGACACCATACTTGAGGGACATTCGTGATAAATAGCAAACTACCTCACGTGTCCTAGTACCCTAATCCTGTAACCCCTGTGCGTGGACAGGTTGACTTGGAATCCGCCACGTGCAGGGATTGGGGGAGTGGGGTACATTAACTTCACATCAATGACATGCACCGGACATGACGTAGGTTAGTTAGTAGCTAGTAGGATTTAGAAATAGATGCCGGAATAGGAACCTGCAGCAATTAGTAATTTTGGTCTGCCTAGTGTCAGGGGCACGGTCATCGGGATTAGCTCGATGAGCAAGGCATTGCAGTAGGTTTATATCCACACCGACTCACCTGTGACGCTGCAGGCAGTTGAGATTATCTATAAGCAGGTATTAGTGTGTACAGCTCAACATAGAACTTAAGTTTGCCCATTATCCTGTACTGTCTGTAGTTCACAAGTAAAAATGTACGAGTAATTAGCTGCAAATAACAATACTGTACCACTTAGAACCCACTAATCATCAAGGTGGTGGGTTACATTTGTATAATTATAATGTATTTTGAATAAAGAACTTAAAAAGAAACTAGCGGGTGCCCGCCGTTAGTAGCAGCAAGCGACAAGACTCCACATAGCGTACATAGGCACCCAGCATCAAGTCGTACTATATACACTCTTACAAGTACACTAGAGACCAGCAGTCCGGTGCCGACACACTTCTCAGATGATAACACGGCGCCGCGAGCAATCAACGTTCCATGTAACGGTCACTGCCTATACCACGGGCAAGCACGACCTCTAGCGCCCCAGAGCGAAAGCCAAGACTCACGTCGCTGGAAGCGCTGCTCTTAAATAGCGCGCCAGAAGAGGAAAACCAAAGAGATCACACGCATACCGGAACAACCTGGATTGCTGCCCCGACTAGAAAGAGAGTCATTGGCACCAGAGATTACCCCACGGCTCACCACCGACCGAAACACTAGCACTTCGCGAGGCGGGTGACTGCTGCAACTTAGCTGAAACTTGAGCCACCGACAGGCTGAAGGGGTACTGTTAGCTCCTCTCCATTCACTTGCTTTACCCGATTCTGATTTAGCATGGTTGTATGGCATATGGAGAACTATCTCCTCTTAATATTAATATACTACGCCATTAAGGTAGAAAAATGGATCCATTCAGGTTTTTTATGTCAAACATCCTTTCCTTCCTTTAATTTAATGAAAATAAGTGAAGCTGCCCTCGTTTTGCATAAGAATTTTACCAACTTAGTGTCGCTTCTTTGTAATTTAAATTTATTACTTCTTTACTACCTACTGAATCTCGTAATATATTCTTAGGCAGTATCCACTTATATCGTTGAACGTACCTACAGTACTATATCGATGTACGAAACATACGCTACTGGCCATTAAAATTGCTACACCACGAAGATGACGTGCTACAGACGCGAAATTTAACCGACAGGAAGAAGATGCTGTGATATGCAAATGATTAGCTTTTCAGAGCATACACACAAGGTTGGCACCGGTGGTGACACCTACAAGGTGCTGACATGAGGAAAGTTTCCAACCGATTGCTCATACACAACAGCAGTTGACCGGCGTTGCCTGGTGAAACGTTGTTTTGATGTCTCGTGTAAGGAGGAGAAATGCGTATCATCACGTTCCCGACTTTGATAAAGGTAGGATTGTAGCCTATCGCAATTGCGGTTTATCGTATCGCGACGAGATCCAATGACTGTTAGCAGAATATGGAATCGGTGGGTTCAGGAGGGTAATACGGAACGCCGTGCTGGATCCCAACGGCCTCGTATCACTAGTAGTCGAGATGACAGGCATCGTATCCGCAAGGCTGTAACGGATCTCAATCGCTGAGTCAACAGATGGGGACGTTTGCAAGACAACAACCACCTGCACGAACAGTTCGACGACGTTTGCAGCAGCATGGACCATCAGCTCGGAGACCATGGCTACGGTTACCCTTGACGCTGCATCACAGACAGGAGTGCCTGCAATGGTGTACTCAACGACGAACCTGGGTGCACGAATGGAAAACGTCATTTTTTCGGATGAATCCAGGTTCTGTTTAAAGCATCATGATGGTCGCATCCGTGTTTGGTGACATCGCGGTGAGCGCACATTGGAAGCGTGTATTGGTCATCGCCATACTGGCGTATCACCCGGCGTGATGATACGGGGTGCCATTGGTTACACGTCTCGGTCACCTCTTGTTCGCATTGACGGCACTTTAAACAGTGGACGTTACATTTCAGATGGCTCTACCCTTCATTCGATCCCAGCGAAACCCTACATTTCAGCAGGATAATGCACGACCGCATGTTGCAGGTCCTGTAGGGGCCTTTCTGGATACAGAAAACGTTCGACTGCTGCCCTGGCCAGCGCATTCTCCAGATCTCTCACCAATTGAAAACGTCTGGTCAATGGTGGCCGAGCAACTGGATCGTCACAATACGCCAGTCACTACTCTTGATGAACTGCGATATCGTGTTGAAGCTGCATGGGCAGCTGTACCTGTATACAAGCTCTGTTTGACTCAATGCCCAGGCGCATCAAGGCCTTTATTACGGCTAGAGGTGGTTGTTGTGGGTACTGATTTCTCAGGATCTATGCAGCCTAATTGCGTGAAAATGTAATCACATGTCAGTTCGAGTATAATATATTTGTCCAATGAATACCCGTTTATCATCTGCGTTTCTTCTTGGTGTAACAATTTTAATGGCCACTAGTGTATTTCAGGAGATGTGACGTCATAAAATTAAGCACAAGGTCAGACGGTGCGTTATATGGGCATTGACACACAGCTACAAATACACTCAGGTGACAAAAGACATGGGATACCTCTGTATATCGTGTCAGATCTCCTGTTGCCCTGCGTAGTGCAGCAGCTAGATGTGACATAGACTCAACGAAACGCTGGATGTCCTCTGCAAAAATGTTGACCCATGTCGCCTCTGCAGCCGTCTGTAACTGCGAAAGTGTATCTAGAGTAGCATTATGTGCACGAACTGACCTCTCGATTATGTCCCATGCCGGGCGATCTGGATGGCCAAATCTTCGGCTCAAATTGTCCTTAATGTTCTTCAAACTAGTCGCGAACAATTGCTGCCCAGTGTCATGGTGGATTGTCATCCACAAAAATAAGCTCAATGAACAGCTGCAAATGGTCCCCAAGTAGCCGAACACAACCATTTCCAGTCAACAATCGGTTACGTTGAGCTAGAGGTCTCAGTCAATTCCCTATGAACACGGCCCACATCATTATGGAGCCACCACCAGCTTGCACAGTGCCATGTTGACAACTGGGGCCCATGACATCGAGAAGTCTGCGCCACACTCGAACCCTACCATCAGCTCTTACGGTTCTCCAGTCGTACGCGGTCCTGCCGATTTGGCCACGAGCCCAGGAGAGGCTCTGCAGGCCATTTCGTGCTGTTAGCAAAAAGGGGTTCACATCTGCTGCTATAGCCCATTAACACAAAATTTCTCCACACTGTCCTAACAGATATGTCCATCGTACGTCTCACATTGATTTCCGTAGCTATTTCACGCAGTGCTGGTTGTCTGTTAGTACTGACAACATTATGCACATGTCGCTACTCTCGGTCCTTAAGAGAAGGTCATCGCCCACTGTATTGTCCGTGGTGAGAAGTAATGCCTGAAATGTGATGTTCTCGGCAACACCGATACTGTGCATCTCTGAATATTGAATCCCCAAATGATTTCCGAAGTATAATGTCTTATGCGTCTAGCTCCAACTACTATTTCGCGTTCAGTGACTGTTAATTCCCGTCGCGAGGCCATAATCACTTCGAAAAGCTGTCCACATAAATTACCCAAGTACAAAATAATGACAGCTTTGCCAATGCACTGCCCTGGCGTGCGGGGTAACCGTGCGGTCGAGGGCGTCTTGTCACGGTTCTTGCGGCTCCCCCCCGTCCGAGGTTTGAGACCTCCCTCGGGCATGAGTGTGTGTGTTGTCCTTAGCGTAAGTTATTTTAAGTTAGATTAAGTAGTGCGTAAGCCTAGGGACCGATGACCTCAGCAGTTTCGTCCTACAGTCCTTCCCACAAATTTCTAAATTTTTGCACTGCCCTTTTATGCCTTGTGTATGTGATTCTACCACCATCTGTAAATACGTATATCGCTATCCCAAGACCTGTCACCGCAATGTGCTTACCTGAGCGACGCCAGGTTTCTCCGCTAGTCCATTTTAAAGCTATTTTATAACGACAGATGAATTTGTTGACTGCCGTATTGGTAAGTATGGCTGAATATCATCAGCGTTGTCACTTACCTGTATACAGTTTTTGACAGAATTTTCTAAGTTTGAGTGTACTGAAGAGCGATCTGTTATAATTGTAAAACCCATTCAACAGATAAGATCACAAAAAACATTTCTTTATCCAAGACAACTCGTTGTCTTAGACAAAGAAATATTTTAAGCTCTCTTTGCTGTTAAATGGTTTTTATGGTTTACAATATTCTCCATATACTAGATCAGTAGATTGGTTGGACAGGCCAGTTTATGCCTGCAGCAAAACTCTCACGGTGCGTCACTCCTGTAATACACTTTTCGTGCCCATTGCTAATGTAAAGGAAGGAGATTAAACGGGGATTAGAACTAGCGAAGGACCATCAGGATGAAATCCATGTACTGCCAAAGTCGGTCGATGCAGTGGACTGCATATTCAGCAGTTTCGCAACCGCCTCTGTGTTGACAGCTTGCACGTGCAGCAAGCGAACCAGGGTGGTTCTGCAGCCCGATTACGACAGCTAGGTCACAAGCCCCGGTGCAGAACTTTCTTCGGAACCTATTAGCGCCGACGTTACCATGAATCAGCACGGTACAGTAGTATTTAAGGACGCATAAACCAGCTCGTCGTCAACAAACAGCTGTGCAGTAATGTGCATCGGACCCGTGCTACTCCGTAACGCGTCCATGACTCAGATACTCCTGCCTCAGCCGGGACACGAACGGCTGCCTGTCTGCTTACCGTCTAAGCATCAGCGCACCAGGGGCATCCTCCCAGTAGGCCGTCGGGTAGATGGTAGGAGAGGATCCTACCATCCCTGCCGTCGCCAGGGTACCGACAGAAGACCACTACGCTCCGAGCCCTCGACAAGGAAGTAGTCTCTCATCATCACAGCCACATCCGATGTCTGGACCATAGTGGAAACCTGTCAATGCAGCAGAAACAGAAGTAGCAGCAATAGAACACCCAGTCAGTAACCAAAGGTAGTCACCACTGGGGAGACGCCGTAATATTCTCTGCGCTGGTCACTGATTATAGTAAACAAGCGCCAATGAAGAGGTCATTAAAACCGTCGTCAATTCTTCTTCAGCTGTACAATATCCTCAACCACACTAAGCCATCAGAGCCATCCTGTAATGGTACACTTTGTTTAGCAGCAGCATAGGCTGAGGAGTAGAAATCACTTGGGGTTGTTGAGGGATGTACATATTTTACTAGAATACAATTTATTAACAACTCTTATACTGGATATAAATATGAAAAAGACTACTCAAGGAAAAATATTATTTAGCTGGTAACTAGGTCCTCAGAGATTAGTAGTTTTGGTATGATGAGTGATGGTAAGTGCAACACCATCAGCTGTCCTCATGCCTCTGTCTGTTCGTGTAAGCATAGCTCGTTCTGCATCCCTCTCTCTCCCACCCCAAGCTGTTCCAACGCTCAATGCGTCGGCATGCGTATCGTGGTTGCCGAACAGTGCATACAGAGGGGCAGGGGCACCAATGCTCACCCATATATCATGTTGTTGAAGTAGCTATACATTATACAACGTGTACACTATGCCACAAGTAGTGTAGAAGTATGAATTTAAGATATTTAAGATTGTATAAGCATTGTATTCATTAATTTGAATCGTACGATGTAGCACATATCAACCAATAAAAGCATTTTCACAAATATGATAAAGATCAAATGATAAAGAGTAAGTAGCCTTTTCAAAGAGTTAAATTTATTCCTCTAATTACCCTAATATTTTTCGAATCGATAATTATCCTGTATTACATACTTTCTAAAGTACCTATATTCTTCCGCAGGGTTCAAGCAAAATTCATACCAAATTTCATAGAAATCGGTTGAACTGTTGAGTCGTGAAAGCGTAACAAAGTTCTTTTCGTATTTATTACTTTACTATGGACTAAACTTCCAATTACGATATCTTTTTTTTTCGTGATCATATTCTGATAAAATAGGGCCTATACGTTACCCCATGATATGCTCAAGTTACCTGTGGAAACTCCTTGAAAGAGATTAGCGCATTCAAACAGATACGATGGTTTCAGATAAAAATTTAAATCATGATATCTTTTGGACTTTAAGCTTATACGGTGCCCAAAGCTATGCTTAGATCACCTACTAAAACTTCATGAAGATTCCTCCAGCAATTTGGAGATCAGCGTGTTTAAATAGAGAAGCAGATAGAAAAGACTTAGATATAATTTCCGTGATCTGATTTTAATCAAATAAATCTTGTATGGTGTCCCAAGCTATCTTCAAGTTATCAGCGAAAACCCCATAACAATTAGTCTAGGAAATTTTCAAACAGACAACAGACAGAAACGACATTTTTACAGATTTATTAATAGTATAGACTGATGAGCACAGTAACCACAATTTGAGACATTTGTTAATATGTTCCCAAGTATAAAGCAAGAACATCTGAGAGTGAAAAGCCAGTATCTACAATTCAAACAACGAATTTAAACTAAATTTCAAACCCACACTATAAAGTCCATTGAACAATTGAGTTCTATTTTAAATTTATCAAAATTCTCAATAGCAAAACTGAAAAAGGAAGAAATGAAATCACAGCTTAGTCTTCACAGGTAAGATTTAATCTACACGATACAGTTTAGTCCCCAGCTGCAACTGCATAACCAGAGCACATGTACATGAATTGCTGGACACAATCAACTAGATGAAATGAAGTCAGGCAAGTGGCTCATAACTGAAACAGCTACACGCTAAACGAAGGCAATGTAATACGTCCTTTGAGTAAGCAGTTGGCCGTATGGCGGGCAGACTTAAAAAGAGAACTCTCCCTGGTACTTGAACAGCACTGTGCACTCAACAGACAGTGTAATTACGACGCCTTCACTGTCCATGCAGTCTAGGAACAGACTTCTCGGACACACAGTCCAAACTGGGCGGCGCGCACTCCTAGTAGTAGGGGCCACTACCTGAGTGCTGTCGCCCGCCATCCACCTGTCACCTGCGAAGTGCCACCTGTTCCACTCATCCCCGACAGACCGCCTACTTACGGCCATCATGGCGCTCGCCGTTTACCAGGTGGCGCTGGCGCGAATTTCACCGTTGATATTCGCGTTTTGACGGCAAAGAGAGAAAACTCCCCTGCTGAGCGGGGTGGAACTTCAGCAGTGCCGAGGAATCATGGCAAAACGATCTTTCGCATAAGAATTTGCATCTACGAGGTGTGTGAGAAAAGTAATGAGACTGACAACACTGCGAGCGATCTGGCAACACTGTGTTGTTCCGCTTGTGTAGACCGGTGTGTTCATCCCTTCCAGAAGCTCAGAGTTTCAGCTCCGTACAACCATCACGTGATCTTCAAGAGCGTGTCAGTGAAGTTGTGTTTTTGCTGTGCGTTACGAAAATGGAACAGCGGAATTTACAGCAACGTTATGCCATCAAGTTTTGCGTTAAACTTGGGAAATCCGCGCCGGCTGTTGTGACCGAGGGGTTCTAGGCGCTTCAGTCCGGAACCTCGCTGCTGCTACGGTCGCAGGTTCGAATCCTGCCTCGGGCGTGGATATGTGTGGTATTCTTAGGTTAGTTAGGTTTAAGTAGTTTTAATTCTAGGGGACTGATGACCTCAGATGTTAAGTCCCATAGTGCTCAGAACCATTTGAACAATTTTGGGAAATCCGCGAATGTGATCTTCGAAAAGTTGAAACAGGCCTATGGGGAACATACCATAACAACAGTTAAAGTTTTTCGCTGGCACAAATCTTTTCTGGAAAGCCGAGAACACGTCGTAGAGGAACCACGCTCAAGGAGACCTTCAACTTCAAACGCCGATGAACCGTTAAACGCGTACGTGCTCTTGTGAGAGTGTTCCTCCAAGACAAACTGTCAACCAAATCTTTCACAAAGATGTTATTGAAATGCTCATGAATACCTGACACTGCAGACAAGCGGATTCTGCATCGTGACAAGGCCCCATGGTTCAAATGGCTCTGAGCACTATGGGACTTAACTTCTGAGGTCATCAGCCCCCTAGAACTTAGAACTACTTAAACCTAACTAACCTAAGGGTATCACACACATCCGTGCCCGAGGCGGGATTCGAACCTGCGACCGTAGCGATCGCGCTGTTCCAGACTGTAGCGCCTAGAACCGCTCGGCCACCCCGGCCGGCCAAGGCCTCATGACCCACGGCCACTTTCATCGCGGAATTTTTGGCCGCGAAAGGAATTCCTGACGTTCCGCAGCCCCCCTATTCACCTGATCTGAGTTCCTGTACTTCTTTTGTTTTTCCTAAATTTAATAAAGTCTTAAGAGGGCGTCATTCTGGGACTCTGAAGAACATTCTCAAGAATTTGACGGAGGTAGTAAAGGCCCTGGCCAACGGCCTTGCCGCGGTGGCAACACTAGTTCCCGCCAACTCACCGCTGTCGGGCTGGGATAGCACTTGGATGGATGACGATCTGGTCTGCCGAGCACTGTTGGCATCGGGGTGCAGTAGTCAGCCCTTGTGAGGCATACTGATGAGCTACACTATTGAAAACTAGCGGCTCTGGCCTCGGTAACTGACATACGGCCGGGAGAGCGGTGTGCTGACTACATGCCCTTCCATATCAGCATCCAGTGACGCTTATGAGCTGAAGATGACACGGCGGCCGGTAGCACCGTTGGGCCTTCATGGCCTGTTCGGGAGGGGTTTAGTTTAGTTTTAGTAAAGGCCCTACTAGTTGAAGCCTTTCAACGCTGCTACCGATACTGGGAACAAGGACTCCGCCAGTGTATACCTGTTGAAGGAAACTCCTTCAAAGGGGACGACAGTGTTGTTTGAAAAAATAGAAACTTTTGCGGATAAAAAATCAGTCTTACTACTTTTCTTACCCACCTCGTGTGTTTGGTTCCTATATGAGAACGTCTTAATAAGGCAGATAGAATGATAATCAGGTTTTATTTTAAACCACAAAACGGAATTCATGGTGATTTCAGCAAAACCATTGCATATGACAATGATTGTTCTTTATGGAGTCTCAGTCAGGGGATTGACAATAATAATGTGGAATGAGTAAGACCTTTCAGTTTCGAAGAGAGAGGGAGGGGCAGCAGTCGGGAACGGGTTTCGTCGCAGTGTCTGGTTACAGAGGATAGAGTTAGGAAAACCAAGGAAATATAGTTGTTTCCGCAAATAAAAAAAATGGTGTTTTGTAATGTGGGATGATATTAAAGATTTTCCTTTCTTAGATAGTGTGGCATCGATAACAGAGCTGAGTAGCTCACTCTCTTTATTCAAATCGAATTAGAATAATATGTACCGACAGATTTGTATAAGAAGTGGAAACCAGGAAAGATGTAAGGAACAGATGTTCGTTGTCAATGTCGATGTTCATTTTGCGCACTGACTAGCTAACGAGGAAAAATAAATGACAACAGCTGTTTGTCAAGTTCCTAAAATTAGCACGACACGATTTACCGATGATACAGCATTGGTAGCTGAAAGTGAGCAGGAATTGCGTTTTGCGTCAAATGGAACTTGCGCTAGCTGTGGTTTAAGATATACACAAAAATAAGAAGGAATCCTCACTGGTGGACATGCTGGGGGACGAAATGTTACAGCCACGAAAGAGAATCTTGAAGAGATAAACACATTTTGACACCTGGGAAGCAGAACAGCTAAACATGGTAGGTGCGAGCAAGGCATAGAAGCAAGGGCAAGACTGAAAAGGCTATTCTAAGAAGCAGCGGTTAATTTCCAACAATGTGAAAGCCGTGCCTAGTTTTGGATGTATTAAACTTATGAAATCAGGAAAGAAACTAGCGAAACGAACTTTTCGGCGCGTAGCATTAGATAGTATGTGCCAAACTCGCAAATGTACACGTAATCAGTGTCTGCTGAACTGTAACACATCAATTACAATACATCTCTCGTGTTAAGGGATTTTTGATGATAAAATTACGAATCGGCTACTGTAAACTGTATGTATTCCGTTGTACTCAGATTTCGTTGTTAGCGTACACTGATATTAGTTTAATTTTCCTATTCGTGTTGGAAAATTCACCGTCATGTGTAGCGACTGCAAGAGCATTAGAAACAGTAATGTCTCAGTTTATGTCATACCATTCTTCCGTTGCTACACCATCCGCTTGGAGCTCTAGCTTCGCTGAACTGTCAAAATGTTGCACTTTTTGCTCTGTAAAATTTTACAACTGTTTGTTGTAGACTATGGTTTAATGTTATCACAGATTCCAGCCGTCTGATCAGTATTCAAGTAACGCTGAGACAACATGATGTAACTCAGGAACATGTGATGTAGGAAAGCCAGCCGGGGTGGCCGAGCGGTTCTAGGCGCTACAGTCTGGAACCGCGCGACCGCTACGGTCGCAGGTTCGAATCAGGCCTCGGGCATGGATGTGTGTGTGATGTCCTTAGGTTAGTTAGGTTTAAGTAGTTCTAAGTTCTAGGGGACTGATGACCTTAGAAGTTAAGTCCCATAGTGCTCAGAGCCATTTAAACCATTTTGATGTAGGAAAACATCATCTAATTAAATGTAACTGGCGCGTCTAAAGCAACGAATGTGAAAGATACATCTCTCAAGATTTTAAACATTGCTGTGCTTCAGCAACTGCGCATGCAAGAGTTTCAATAGATTGGGAATAGCAGCCAGCCACTTGCAAAATACAGTTTTATTAAACTCTGACCATGGATTCGACAGTGTCAAACCTGTCTTCTTCAGAATGTATTGCCGTAGAATCACATATTATCTATACCCGATGCGGGAGTCGGTCACTCGGTCTAGTACATTTGGGCATTATCCTCTTGACCACCACATAAAATGTGTGGTTTAAAAGTAGGAGCTCTCTGTAGTAGGGCTTTGTATTAAAACTTTTTAATGTGAGGTATTTTAAAAGATTTTAAGACGGAGCCCTACAGAAGAAAGCTACTACTTTTAAACCATATATTTTGAATGGTAATTAGGTGGATGACATGGACATGTACTGGACAGAGTCATCGACTCCCACATCGGATATAAATAATATGTGACTCTACGCGTAATACCTTCTGAAAAAGTCAGTTTTAAAATTGTCGAAACCTTGGTCAATGTATAATAAACCCATATTTTACAACTGATTGGCTGTTATTTCCAATGCACTGATAAGTCTTTCAATTTGTTTGGCCAGAAGTCTTTTTGTGCCCATATTCCGTACTTTCTACTGCATTTAGCACGGAGAAAGGGCAAGTTAGAGCACATCGATGCAGCGCAGTTACAGTTCGTTATGCCTTATGTGTCGCACTGCCACGTGAAAACTTTTTGCTCGGTATATCCGTCCTGCTTAAAAAAGAGAACGGGGCAACCGTGTGCCCGCATTCTAATTAGCGGAGAGCGACGACATCATATCTGCTTGTTTGCGGCACCCCGGCATCACGGTGTCCAAACGGGTGGTGCGGTGTTTAGTTGCGCTCCAAAACCAGGATAAAGAGGTAGGTATATGTTTGTGCACCAAGAACAAGCTATGAATTAAAAAGTTGTGATAATGAGGAGACAAATTATATTACAGTAACCTTCCAGTTAGTGCTGCAGATGTTTAGCTGTTGCACACATTACATTATTTTAACATAACGCAGTGATGTGTGTGTGTCTGACTATTATCTACCTCCAGTTATCAAACCGGGGAAAGTGGACGTACACTTTAACGTGACGTTCCTGACGCCCCCTTACGATGCTGAGAGGTGACGGTTACATTAAAGACACACTGAAAATTTCCCTGGTCCGAGCGGGATTTGATTCCGCAACCTCTCGGTTTACAGACGCATGCTTTACCACGAGACCACCAGGCTCTACGACAGAGTAATTGCACAGTTAGAGGAGGGAAAACTGTCCCCCTTAAGTGGTTCTCGCACGTCATAATATTACATTGTATACAGCTTCATGCTGGGTTGTAAGTGCAGCAGTAAACATACAAATACATGTGTCTCTTGTACGCATATGTTAAAGAAACGGAATAATTACAAAAAATATCTACATTTACGTGAAAAAAATTACCTGTAATTTCCTTGAGGTCTGGATTCAAACTTATCTGCAGCATAAGATTTAGGATAGTAACGAGAGATGACGGTTATAATACCTCAAAATAATATTATGTTGTGTTACGTCAGAGTAACTATGTGTGAGTCTATACAGTAACGAGCCCTTTGCGCGTGTTGTTATCGCTGCTACGCTTCAACTATTGCACAATTTCTTAAGCGGCCACTGAACAATCAATAATATTGCACATTAATATTGTGCAACATCACTGAAGTTGTAGCTGGACAGTTCAATAATATTCCCAATAATATTTTGCAATAATGCGGTGGTTCGGAACGTTGGGGATGAAGATGCTGCTGCTGTGATAATTGCTCTACTTGTTGAAAGCAGAAAAAAGGTGGATGAAAAATTAAGCCAAGGAGCGTCTAAGATCACTCACTAAAACTTGAGTAAATAGAGGCTGAACGAAAAACAAAGATTAAGTGTTGTGTGCTGGTGGTTCATACATTACTCGAAATGGTTCAGCCCATAAATTGGCATCCTCATACATAGACACTTGCCATCTCCCTCCCCCCCCCCCCCCCCCATCGTAACGGATAAATTACTGCGGATCCCCGTATCCACATAATGAAAAAACAAAATAATACAGTGAGAGCCGCAGTTCTATAATGTCAGTACTTCTCAAACGTTACGATACCTTACTATTGGCAAGGGTTGGGTTGGGTTGTATTGGGGAAGGAGACCAGACAGCGAGGTCATCGGTCTCATCGAATTAGGGAAGGACTGAGAAGGATGTCGGCCGTGCCCTTTGAAACGAACCATCCCGGCATTTTCCTGGAGCGATTTAGAGAAATCACGGAAAACCTAAATCAGGATGGCCGGACGCGGGGTTGAACCGTCGTCCTCCCGAATGCCTATTGGCAAGTCTCTCGAAGAGTTGAAATATACTCGCATACGTGCAGTTTCACCTTACAGTATTGTATTTGAGAGACAGTTACAGAAACGTGTCATGCAATAATATGTACTCTGCAGGATTATATTTGGGTAAGGAATGCATTCACAGAGACAAATATCGATATATACTTTTACTCATTAGATTAATTAAATTTCTTAAAAACATCTGCCTTAGTGGCCGTTCTGAACAACAAACCACACGATTCATAACTTTTAACATTTCTGTTTTTGTGCTCATCCCACAATGCCGGCGATGACTATACATTTCGATGCACTCTGACAGTAATGCTCTTTCATCTTCTTTTTAACTCATTTTCAACACAACAATAAACCATACTTCCTTCCTCTGTGTAGCACGCGAGGGACTGCCAAGTATTTTGTCAATAGCCCCCCAGGCGGAGCAATGTTTCCAGGCATCGCAGTACATTTTCAAAGTTTTTGAAGTTCTCAATATTACTGCGCAACCTCGCCATCTCACTCCTAGACGGTCAATATTATTAAAACCACTCCGTCTACAGGCCACAAGTGGCCCATCGGGACCATCCGACCGCCGTGTCATCCTCAGAGGAGGATGTGGATAGGAGGGGCATGGGGTCAGCACACCGCTCTCCCGGTCGTTATGAAGGTATTCTTGAGCGAAGCCGCTACTATTCGGTCGAGTAGCTCCTCAGTTGGCATCACGAGGCTGAGTGCACCCCGAAAAATGGCAACAGCACATGGCGGCCTGGATGGTCACCCATCCAAGTGCTGGCCACGCCCGACAGCGCTTAACTTCGGTAATCTGACGCGAACCGGTGTATCCACTGCGGCAAGGCCGTTGCCTACTCAATATTATTAGGCATCCAGGAAATATTGTCAATATTACTGATCGTCTAGCGGTCGCTTCACCAAAGACCTTGTCTTTCTACAGAAACAGATGTCCCGCATGATTATAGTGGTAATCAGCACTAATGCTCAGACTTACTCAACGTATCTGCAAGGTTAATATTGATGTCCAAGTCTCTGATGTTGGTTTACGACGATTATAGTAAAAAGTTATTTTCTAAGTTAATTAACCCCTTTCCTGTGGTCTGAAACGACTTGTTTAGTACGGTATTATTCGGCAGCTAATGGTAAAGCCCAATAAGGCCCTCATCTTCGAAGTTTGTTGCAATTGTGCCCTGCTAACGACTGAAAAATTTGGCCGGTAATCATCAGCTGCGCAATTGTCACGCATTGCACAGTGCGCGGGACATGGCCAGCCACCAAGCATAATATTTTCTGTTCTCATATTAATGGTAATAATTGACAGTCCTATATTTCAGTTCCTTAAAGTTGAGGGAGATAGTTTACTGTGCAAATGTGGAAACGTCGATTGAGGTTGAGTTTGCTGTGTAGTATCGATCCATATTGACACAAATGAAAAACTACGTACTCACGGAAAGACGGCATTGAAATTGCAGCAATGTTTATAATTTTTCTTTATTGGAAGGCTGTAGTAGGCCCTAATTCCCAGGCGGAATTCATTTGAATACAATTCTTTAGCGTGTGTGACAGCTTCATGATGTGATAAAACCAGCAAGTAAATGTAAGGGTAGGCTTCCGTGGCCTTCGTCATTGTCAACGAAGTTCCTATGGGGATGTGACTTCGTCATTGTCAATGAAGTTCCTCTGAATATGTGACCGCCTTTTCAATGGGTAAAATTCTCCAACGTTTCGGCCACTATCCTCGGAGTGTTTTTGCTAACTGCTGAGGGAGAAAACTTTTGGTTCCTATATATCGGCAGATGAGGCTGTTATAGTAATCTTATTGGGTATTGTGGATGAAGGGAAGTGATGTTAGATGTCCTTCATTCGTGTTTGCATTATTTCTTTTCATTGGTGGAAACAGACACAGACACAGGTCTAGGACGTCTGTTTTCACCAATGAAAAGAAATAGTACAAACACAAATAAAGGACGTCTAACACTCCTTCACCTTATCCTCAGTATCCAATAAGATTACTATAACAGCCCTCTTCAGCCAGTATATAAGAAACAAAACTTTTCTTATTCAGTAGTTAGCAAAAACACCCTGAGGAAGGTCATTTCCAATAGTGTTCGAAACATCGGAGAATTTATCACGTTGACAAGGCGTTCACATACCCATAGGAATTATATTGAAAACTAACGACGTTTGAGATACCTGGTATTGCTTCAGGCTGCGTTCATCAACGTAAGTCTCCCTGCTGAGGGCAGCCTGCAACAATAGTCCAAAAGTCTGTAGTTTTATCACACCATGACGAGGTCTTACATGCAGAACAAGATACATACACACACACACACACACACACACACACACACACACACACACACACACACACACACAAGGGGCAATGGAGGGGGATGTGGGAGGAGGGCGCTGGTAGAAGCTATGTTGCTGTTCTTCATGATACCGGTATAATAAGAACGTCGTTATATCTACAGTTAAAACGAATGAAATAGTGCCACTAAATTGCAATAAAAATGAGTCCATTTGATAATACTACTACAAAAAACACAACGGGAGTGGTGCAGGTGGTGCTACGATGTAAATGAATCTGGAAAATCCATGGAATTAACTTACAGAAAGTTTCATAAAGAAGGGGAATGGAAGGGCGAAGAGAAATATGGAATTATCGCTATATCTGTGATTAGATTTGGGAAAGGATTGGGGGCAGGGTGCTAGTTTCGAAAGAGACAGGAATGCAGTATTCGGTCAAAGAGTTTCTAACGGAAACGCCACTTGCACCGTTAGTATTTCAATAAAATCTTCGCATATAATAAATAGTCCAGGTGGTTTGACGTTTTATTTCCCGGAGTTCAACATCGAACTGACAGTAGAACGATGTTATACTTATGGAACCACGCGAAGACTGGTTGTGTGCATCGTAATGCTGCCTGCCACACCTTAAAATTCGTCACTTAGAATATTAAAGTGCACTGGCTTATATTTGATGATACAAATTAGAAGTGCCACTCGGCCTTTGCTTTGAAATCGATCCATAGTAATTAAATGATAATCCCAAAATTAGGAATTAGTGCTTGACTTAAAGCAAGATAACATATGGCTCTAATCATGTTATCTGAGTGAAGTTATTACAGAAGCATTTGTAGATCACACTTGTCACTGAAAACACTTTGAATCAATTTTTCTACGTACGCCAGAACACGCTCAAACGTCAGAAGTGGAGATCAGGGTCTCATTATTTTGGTATAATGCATTGACAATGGCCTCGTGTACTGTTCCTGGCTCGATGGTGTCAACAATGAAATCCTTCACTTGTTGCATGAGGCACATAATAAGATTAACAAATTTAGTGAGTTACTTCTAGATTCTGGCGTTTGTGCCAACATGCATGTTAAATGTTGCTATGGTATGTTGTTTCAGAAGGCACCGTTTTGGTAGCATGTGCCCTGCTGGGATCGCGGTCATGTTGTATCAGCATGATGACTAAGGTGTTCTCAAGCTTTCAGCATGAGAGGGCGGCTGTTGCTTATGAGTCGTGAACCGGTGTCGTTTGTTCGCCAGTACAACATGCAGGTTAGCTACTCGCGCTATTCCTGCGCATGGGCGGCTTATGTCTATGTCCTCTTCTTTGACGAAAACAGCAAATTCCGTCAATACTTTATTTCTCTGGTCTTGTTTATCAAGACCCAGAAAAATGGAAAGGAAAACGGATGATCTGTCTGACGACGATCACGTTACCTTCAAAAAGGTAACGGTACCAGGGGCAGTTCCGGCATTGCGTTTGACAATGATGACAAGAGCTAAGGAAAATCGGGATACTTTCATATCTCTCTTCGATCTAGGAAAAGCGTTCGATACCGTAAAAAGGTGCAAAATGCTCGAAATTCTCACGTTAATAGTCGTATGCCATTGCGTAAAACGAATGATATACAATATGTACAAGATCCAAGAGGGGACAGTAAAAAGGCTCGGATTAAAAATGGCGTGAGGGAAGGGTCCAGTCATTCTCCACAAATGTTCAACCTGTGCATCAATGAATCAATGACATTAAGGGAATAATTTAGGAGTGAGAATAAAATTTGAAGGGGAAAGCTACCAATGCTAATATTTGCTGATGACATTGCTATGCCGTGTAATGATAAGGAAGAACTGCAGGACCTGTTGAATGTTATTTAGTGTGTAATGAGCCCAGAAAAGGAGAGAGTCAGCCAAATGAAGGCGAAAGTAATGAGAAGTAGCGGGAATCAGATTTAAATTTAACGTCAGCGTAAGGGACGCCTTAGCAGAAGAAGTGAAAGAACTCTGCCAGTACTTGATTAACAAGCAAGGTGGATATAAGAAACGGATTAGCACATGGAAAGAATTTGTACTACCCTCGAATTACGTCTGCCGCTGTCAGGCGATAGGCCTCAACTTGAGGGTGGCCGTTGGAGCACAGCATTATACGGGAGTAAAGCATGGGCTGTGAGAAAACCGAAAAGAAAAGGAATCGATGCGTTCAAGAGAGAACTCCATAGAAGCTTCGAAGAAAGGAAAATTAAAAAAACAAGAAGTAAAATAAGGGACCGGATCTCAGAAGGTGTTTTAAAACTTTTGTGTCGCCTCGTTGTCACTGTAGGCTTGTACCATGGGAAGCGCGGAGATAATGTTGTTTGGTGCCAGTATCCTTTTTCTATAACACAACTGCATGCATATGTTAACATGGTTCTTTATTCATAAGAACAAGAAGTATCTTAAGATAGTCTAGGTTTTGTGGTACAAGCTCTTCTTTAATAGTCCACATTAGCCACACTGTTGGTGAAGTACACGTCCCGTTATGCACACTACTCTGGTCACGAGGTACTGACTTACTCTGACCTAAAGGCTGAGCTAATTGCGACTGAGACTCCCACTGGGCTGCGACTGAGGACTCGACTAGTTGTCTCACTGGATGACTGACTGGATGACTGGGCTCTCCAGCCCGCGGCGGTATTCTAAATACTGGCGTTGCCGTTGGCGGAGCATTTCTCGCGAGTCTGTCTTTGGCCTCTGTCGATCTTCTTACAACCTCTTTGCCGTCCTGTGTGCTGGCGACAGCTTACGCCAGCACACAAATATTACAGAATAAATTTCAGGGCACAAGAGGCAACTGTAGATGGAACACATTGTAGGGGAGAATACAGATTGGGATGTATTCAACAAATAATCAAGGAACCTTGATGCTACTCCCACTGTGGGATTGAAAACTTGCCAAACGAGAGGAATTCGTGACGGGCTACATCAAATCCTTCAGAAATCTGGTGACTAAAAACAAATTCCATTTTTAATTAACTGTGACCATCTTTTGCTCCCAGTGCTGTGATCCTCCATGCAGAACAGCGTAAAAATTTACGTATGCATTGAGAGGCACCATTGCTTTCTCTACAATTTGAACAATGAATCTGCGACAGACACTTACTGCTTCGATGGTCAAATGTTAAACAGCTGAATCTCTAGCGGTCGGCTGGGAAATACTGTTGCTCTACACAAGACATCCGGCATACTGTGACACTTTATCGGACAAATCGTGATGGGAAAGCTAAAACACAGGTTTACAAAGATAATTTCTATGATATTTCCTTCTTGTTGGATCCACTTTGTCATTCGCATATAGCGAATAATTTTCACTAACGAATAAATCGCTTCCACTTGCTGCTCATGCATAATATCCGTGTCGTCACTGCAGATAAATACAATTCGACCTATTTAGTGCGAGGGCCATAGGGTACAATTTGCTGCTGCTCCCTAACAATCCATCGAAGTAAACGTAGATCGAACCAGCTGCATCAACTTCATATTTTTGTTCTGTTCATAATTCGACATACTATGTTGTGGCTGCTATACTTGATTTCCGTGGCGAGTGCTACTGGGAGTTTGAAAAAATTCTGCTGCACTGACACATCACGGTGAGATGTAATTAAAGCTCTGGGCTAATTGTTGTTATAAAGCAGAAATGAAACTAAAATAGTATGTCCTCAAGGAGTGTAAGAGGACTGCTAATATTTTCCAGCACGTATAGCCATATCAGATAGGATCAGTAACCCTATCAGATTGCTCGCTGACGATGCAGTATCGTCTTCGAAAAGGGTAAGGAACTACAGAAAAATTGAGACAAAATGTCCACTTGATGTAATGAGTGGTGGAAGATGGTTGTCTAAGGCCACATTCATATTTATTGCCTCTGTTGGCACTGTTTTTGCAGCCCATTGAGAAGAGAATTCACGTGCTTTTTTTTTTCAAAAATTAGCTTCCTCTTCTTATCCACTCTTTGTTAAAGCTTAATGTTAGAAAGTGTGAGTGAGCGGGAATATGCAGTTCATATCTTCCGGTGATGGAAATTTAAACTTTCTTGTCCTTCTGGCAGTATAGACCTGACTTCTACAGATGAGGGACTATACATATTTTACTGTTAATCTAACAGTAAGTCATGTATTCCATATGGGTTATCGACCTTTGTAATAAACTCACAGTTGTAGAGTTTCCTTTCAAATGTCTCCACGCGCTACCTTTCCACATATCCTCTAAATTTTCCCCCGAAAGCAAACAGATTTCAACTCAATTCCTCATCAAATTTGATGAAAAAGAAATATCTGTAGGAAGCGCGTTTCGTCACCGTGAAGTCGAGCCATATTGCGGTGAATTAAAAGTTGGGTATGTTAATTTAAGAGCTAATCATCTTGTCATTGAAGCTCTTTTTTCTGTGTTTGCTTTAACAATAACATATGTTTTTGGGTGGGGTCCGCCTTTAGCAAAACACAGTTTTGTTTTTTGTCCCAGACATGCTCACTGCAGTTGCTGCATCATCAGTGGTTTTTTTTATTATTATGGCTGTTAAACGTAAGGCATATTCTTCACTGTTTAAATACATGTAAATATTAGTTTCTAAATCGTAATTACAGATTTTTGAAGAGCACATAAAATTATGTATTCATACCTCCTTACCACAAGGTGTGGTTTTTTCTGCTGTATCATGTTTTTACAGTAAAGAAAAACAATGTTTAACAGTCATAATAATAAAAAAAAACACTGATGATGCTGCAACTGCAGTGAAACATGTGTGGGGCATAAAACAAAATTGTGTTTTGCTATAGTCGGACCCCACCCAAAAACATATGTTAATTTAAGAGTGTTAACAAAGTTTAAAAGGTATATCAGACGGCCGATATTTCACACATGATGGCTAAGAGTAGAATGAACGTTTCATTAATTACTTGCTTCTTTATTTTGATACCCCATGGTAAGTATCAAAGTCAAGAAAGACGGCAGGTTACGTTGCTACTCATGCATAATATTTCGGCGATCCAACTGGTCGCCATCTTCAGGAAAATGCTGCTTCTGCTGATGAGTCCCGCTGAGAACTGACGCCAGACTGCAAATCGACGTCCTATATAGGCAACCGTTCAGTACACGGCGCATGCGCCGCCCATCACGGTTGCCCATCACGGGCGCCGCCCTTAGTGGAACACTGCTGGCAACGATACATCGCACTCAGGGCCGCACCGAAGAACGTTCAATTTTGATGCGAGACAATACAGGATTCCACGTCTTACTAAGAGGAAACCCACTGTCTCTGTTGATTAAATTATCCGCCAATCTAATTTCAATCGCCTCTTTATAGACACTGTTCCAAAAACCGGAAATGTTGACAACTATCACAGTTTCATCAAATTTCATACTGTGTCCCTCATTTAAGCAGTGTTCTGCTACTGCCGATTTTTCCGGCTGTTGTAGCCTCGTATGACGGCGATGTTCCACACACCTATCATGCACTGTGCGAACCGAACGGCCAATGTAAGCTTTCCAACATTGACCGGAATTTTGTATACACACCGGGTTCCTTAAGCCCCAAATCATCTTTCAAAGAGCCGAGTAGTGCCGTAATCTTAGAGGGTGGACGGAACATATAGTTAATGCTAAAATTCCTTAAAATTCCTGCGGTTGTTTCCCGCATTGTTGATTACCTGTTAGCACTGACAACACTACATAAACCCCGCTGCTCCCCGTCGTTGAGTGAAGGCCACCGGTCACTGCCTTGACCGTGGTGGGAGGTAATGCCTGCAATTTGGTACTCGGCACACTCTTGACACTGTAGGTCTCGAAATACTGAATTCCCTTACGATTTCCGAAATGAAATGTCCTATGAGTCTAACCCCAACTTACTAATCCGTGCTCAAAGTCTGTTAATTCCGGTCGTGCGGCATAATCACGTCGGAAACCTTTTGACATAAATCACCTGAGTACTAACGACAGCTCTGCCAATACACTGCCTTTTGTAGCTAGTGTACACGCTACTGCCGCCAGCTGTGTTATATATATGCATCCCGCTATTCCATGAGTTTCGTCACCTCAGTGTGTATGTCATTACCTGTCTTCCTCTACAGTTTTTGCCCTGTACAGCACCCTGTCGTACCATGGATGTAATTCCCTTACGTATTAACAGGCGTTTTTCCGTTCGAGTCCCTTCTAGTCTGTTTCCCACATAATCCATTCCTCGCCGATTCTGCGGAGGAACTTCCCATTCCTAATCTTACAAGTCAATTTAATTTTCAGCAGCTTCCTGTAACATCAAACCTCAAACGCTTCTACTGCATACATTCCGGTGGTTTCGCGCCTGTGAATCTTTAACTGCGACACAATTCCGTGCTCCAGATTGACATTCTCATGAGTTTCTTTCCCGAATTCATGTATATGTTGGTATTACTGTAGCAGCGAATGTTTCCTTCGCTTACACTAGACTACTTCTAGCATTCTTCCAATTATTTCGTCCGACACGTGTTTTTTGTTAGCAAGGTGGCTGGATTCCTTCAGTTCGTTTACTACTTTACCTCCTTTGTCTTTTTTTTAGTTCATCGCTAATTTCATTTCTGATACCCATTACTTTCGTCTTTCTTCGGTTTACTGTCGGTCCATAGCGTGTTTTTATTAGTGTTCATTTCATTCGATAGGTGCTGTTGTAATTCTCCTCTACTCTCACTGAGGATAATAATGTCACCAGCCACTCTTGTCACAGACGATCTTTTTACCTTGAATCTTTGTTTTGTTCCCATAATTGCGTCTTGGACGTACCACATTGCTTCCTTGACGCACTTGTTGACCTACGTCAAACGAAAGGCGTAATGTACTACTCGAAACTTAAGAAGTTAAGCCTAACGATCTTTTCCTCAGACGCTCCGAAGGGGAAAGTAAACACTACTACTCGCTGCGAAGTCCCGACCGAAAGTAGTGCGCTAGTTCTGCTGTTGACCTGTTTGCATTGTCTCCTGGCATCGGTTCCAATAAGACGGTGCGCCTCTACGCTAGAACTATTCTGAGAAGCTGATCGGGGACCCGAAGACGTCGGTGGTAAACAGTGCGACGCACTGAAGCGACAGCAAGGGGAACGGGACGCCTCGCCCGCCGGTCCCAGTTGTCAAAGCACTGCCCGATGGCCCTTGTAGAAAATCTTGAATACCTTCTGTTTTCAATGCTACAGGGTAGGACCTTGTGACAGTTATGTGAAATGTTTACCGCGCGATAAAATATCAAACCACGTCAGTGAAATCAATTTGCAGCGGTATTATGCCGTAAGTTACGCGAAAGAATGTGACAAATACATCCACGACCGCAGCCCAGTGAACACTGGTACAAGTGCCAGCGTATCGAACGTAGTAAGTCACCAGATATTTTCAAGAATGTGTATTTTTTGTAATTCATTTTCGCTTCGTCAGAAATTGCCATTTCAGCTTTCGATGTCACTTTATTTGCAGGATACAGACAACCAAAGAAGATAATCAACGATAAAGTTTGTCAGAGTGGCTTCATAAAAGTCGGTGTATTTTTAGCGGCGTAAGAACTGTATCCAGATCTGGTTAAGAAATTGCTTCTGGAACAATTGCAATGCACCAACTCTATAATATAGCGTCCAAGCAGCTACGAACGAAAAAGACTGCCATTTTCTTTATCCTTGGATAACTCTCTGGGATTATCACAAAAAAAATGGCTCAGAGCACTATGGGACTTAACATCGATGGTCATCAGTCCCTAGAACTTAGAACTATTTAAACCTAACTAACCTAAGGACAGCACACAACACCCAGTCATCACGAGGCAGAGAAAATCCCTGACCCCGCCGGGAATCGAACCCGGGAACCCGGGCGTGGGAAGCGAGAACGCTACCGCACGACCACGAGCTGCGGACGGGATTATCATAGACGGAACAGCTTGTAACTTTCAAAAAGTCGTAAATGAAACGCTGAGCGCTCGTGAGGTGTTGGTAGACCTCATCCACACAACAACAGGTGGCCGGGGAGGTGTGTGTGGGGGAGGGGGGAGGGAGAGGGAAGGGGCGTAGGGAGGGTGAGGACGCTTAGAGAATTAAGTGAAAAATCTGACAGTAGAGTCATACACTATTTAAAACGGTATGTAAACAAACCTCAAAGAATCATTCAAAAAGGTGCTTGACAAAGTTTCAAACTATCGTGGAACATTGATGCGTCGAGAATAAATATCCTTATAAAGAAATAAACATAGCACATGAGATCTGAGACCGGCTTTTGAGGATGAGCAACTCACAAACCCAGTGCGCAGACTGTTTTGTAAACCAACAGCATTCATTATTGAGCTGGCAGGGAGCAGGGGTATGGGAGTACTAAGGTGGTCAGCATAAATGAAATTTTAAAAAAATTACTTATTTAACAAGAGACTTATCCTACAAGTATCGAAACAAGTAAAACTGATTCGCCTCAACGGGCAAACTTATGATTACACGGATCAGCAAACTGAAAACGAACCTTAAGGTTCTGCTAAGTGTTCAAGAATTTTACAAAGAGCTTAGCATCGTTTCCTGCATTGACTCTTAACGTGCTATATACGTCTGTGAAGTAGACAATGAAATCACTAATCCAAAGATTTTAAGAGGGGACCTTTTGTATACGTCTGTTGAAACAGACAAAGTAGAATGTCTTATTATCAGTACCGTACTAATGATGAGGTCCCATACTCCGAGGAGCGTAGGGGACGCTGCGGGAAACGCGCAGGTGGTTTGCCATTGCCTTCCTCCGACCGTAATGGGGATGAATGATGGTGATGAGGACGACACAACAACACCCAGTCATCTCGAGGAAGGTGAAAATCCTTAACCCCGCCGGGAATCGAACCCGGTACCCCGTGCTCGGGAAGCGAGCAGGATGTGAAGCAGAGAAGGATGCTAACAAAACATTTACTTATATAGTAAATTTCCTTTACTTTACGTCTATGGTCACATTTTATTGTCACTAGACTACCGGTTTCGGTCTATAATGTCCATCTTCAGATCTATTTTGTAAAAACTATGCCATTATGCCACTATGGCTGCAGTACAGTATAGACCGAAACCCGTAGTCTGACGACAAAGAATTAGTAGCCAGGACGTAAACTAAAAGAAATTTATTTTATATTCGGGTCAGTTTTATTCGCGACCATGTCGCAGCTTGTGAAATTTATTTATATTATTCGTGTCCCTGAAGCGGACAGAGAAAATACTTAAAAAAAAAAATGGCTCTGAGCACTATGGGACTTAACTTCTGAGGTCATCAGTCCCTTAAAACTTAGAACTACTTAAACCCAACTAACCTAAGGACATCACACACATCCAAGCCCGAGGCGGGATTCGAACCTGCGACCGTAGCGGTCTCGCGGTTCCACGCTGTAGCGACTAGAACCGCTCGGGCACTCCGGCCGGCGAGGAGCAGAATAGTGTAATAGAATTTAAGTTTTACCATCATTAACAGGTGCTTTACTTTCAGAAGACGGAGGGTTACTCGATTCAGAACAGCTCATAGATCACACAGAATACAATGTAGATTTATGTAGCAAGCGAATGACAAACCACAGACACGCCCCTTAAACACAAGTGGCATAAGGACATCCAACAGAAAACCCGTTTTCTTTCTTTTTTTTTTGTCACAAATGCTAAACCAAAGGAAATACTTACATTCAGTCTGATTTTAGATTACCATATACACACCAATAGCGCAATTACAAATGAATAAAATTCGTAGGATAAATAGGAGAAATCGTTACAGTAGACTACAAACTTGCAAATTACTACGTGCTTTCGTGAACAAATCACAGAACGAGAATGTATTCTAAAACATGTAGCCAGAAGATAGCAGGCGAAAGATCGCAGAGGTGTGCCCCAAAACACACAGACGTAGAACACAAGAGACAAACTTGAGATAAGTAGTTTAACTTCAGCAACACAAAAAATCTAAAGCTACAAATGCACAATCGAGAATTACAATCAGAGCAGCGTTAGACATAGTGAAGCACAGGATGCTAATCCACCTTTAACGCATCGGCCAAACTACGACCAGTAGAATGATCATGTAAGAACAACAAACGACACTTAATTGTGACAGAGTAGAATTTTGCTTCGCAAACCGCCTCTAAAATGGTAACGTCCGTCAGATACGGAGCTCATCATGTTTTCTGCATAAGGCCAAAGTCAGTCATGGACGATGTAGGATGCCACGTGAATCAATCAATCAAGGCAGCAGAGAACTCCACAAAATGAGCTGCACCTGTGGCCTCGTCACACTGAAGACAGAGTAAGGCCTCAACGCTCCAGTAGGCGAAGGCGCGGCCCACGAAGTAAACACCAGTGATCCAAACACAGGGAGCAGCCCGCCACTAAGCCTCGGTGCAAGTCATCATTCCAAGCTCGACTCCGTCCAGCGGCCCACTTGCCGTCGATCTCCAGCCAACGGCCCCCTGAGCAGACAGATCAGCTGCGAGCTGTGCACGTCCTTCAGCCGTCCTCGTATTGCTGAAGTAAAGCCACCACAGGGGTCACCCTACAAACCCTAGCTCAGAAACGCGAACAATGAGATTCAACGAGTACAAGAATAGATATCAGGGTGCACACACGGCTCATTTCTCAATTAGATACAAGGTATCACAGGATGAAATAAGCTAAAGGTGTAAGCAGAGAAGTAAATTTATGTTGATACCCGTGGCCACGGGGTCGGCACAGTAGCTCAGCGTGTTCGATAAGAGGGTTAGCTACCCCCTGCAACAAAAAAACAGAGCGCACGGATCAACGAAGAACCTAAACGAGTGTCACTGGACGTCCGCCCAGAGCAAATTCAATGAACAATACAGAACAAAACGAGATCAACAAGAAAACGGGGTGCGTCTTTCATTAGCAACTGAAACAACCTGATCCTCGGGTTGTAATCCAACCACTAGTTAAATTTTGAATAGAAATCATTAGCAATGGCGGCCAAAGACTTCCAGCATAAGCAGTCACCTTTATTCTGCCAACAGCCTTGCTAAAGCGGGCAGAGGAGCGGACAGATCTTCTGGGCACTCTGTTGCGCTTGGAGTGGGAAACTGCTCTAAAAGGCGGGAGAAGCAGCAATGATCAATGGCATGAAGATGCAGAAGGCAGCGGCAACCACACATCATGTGTATCCACATGACATGTGGTCTGTAATTGAAAAACTATCATGATGATTTCTCCTTTGGCAAACGTTTCCGGACTAGCCTCATTGGAATCTCCGGGAGGAATCTGCCAAGGAGGAGGTGACCAAGAGAAAAAGAGTGAATAGCCAACGAAAAGATAACTTTATACGTTCAGTATGTACAAGATGCAAATCAGAACAATGAGGGTGGAAGATCAAGAACAAAGTGCACGGATGCAAAAGGATGTAAGCCAGAGACATAATCTTCCACACCTGATTTTCAATCTATACGTCGAAGAAGCAATGACGGATTTAAAAGGAAGGTTCAAAAGTGGGATTAAAATTTAAGGTGACAATACATTAATGTTAATATTCGTTGATGATATAGCTATCCTCAATGAAAGTGAAGAAGAATCACAGGATCTTTTGAATGGAATCAACAGTCTAATGAGTACAGAATATGGATTGGGAGTAAATCGAAGAAAGACGAAGGTAATGAGAAGTAGCATGAATGGGAGCAGCGAGACGAGTAACATCATAATAAGGAGATGAAGTTAAGGGATTGTGTTACCTAGGGAGGAAAATAATCCATGGCGGACAGAGCAAGGAGGACATAAAATAGCATTGGCACAAAAGGTATTCCTAGTCAAGAGAAGTCTACTAGTATCACATATAGATCTTAATTTTATGAAAAAAGTTTTGAGAATTTACGTTTGAAGCGCAGCATTGTATAGTAGTGAATTGTGGACTGTGGGAATACCGGAACAGAAGAGAACAGAGGCATGTGAGTGTGGTGCTACAAAAAAATGTTGGAAATTAGGTGGACCGTTAAGGTAATGAATGAGAAGGTTCTAAGCAGGAAAGGAGTTCATGGAAAATATTGACAAGAAAAGGGGACAGGCTGATAGAATATCTGTCAAGACATGAGGTAATAATTTCCACGGTACTAAAGGAGGGCTATAGTCGATTAATACTGTAGAGGAGATTGGAATAAGTCCAAAAAATAATTGAGGTCATAGACTGCAAGCGCTACTCGAATGGGAGATACTACAGGAAAGTCGTACATTGCGGAGAGCCTTTGAAACTTGTGCGAGTTCATGTACGAATACAAAGGAGAGCTATATTACTTCCACTATCCTAGAGAGATTTTGATGTGTATCACAGACAATCTTTGTTCTCCTGTGCCCTCCATTGATGGAATACCATGTAACCCCTTCCACAAACCTTAGAGTATCATTCAGAACACAAATGTAGTCTTTGCTATCATCCAGAGATCACGGTGCCACGCCAAAGTTAGCAACGAACACAGATACAACAGACGTCGTCAGCAAGGCCTCACTGCAGTCTGCAAAGTCGAACGGCACCCTCGCATAGAGGGGTGTATTCTAATTTCTGTCTTTCTCTACAGTTTCTGCTCTCTACAGCTCCCTGTAGTACCATGGAAGTCATTACCTGATGTCTTAACAGATGTATTGTCACCCTGTCCCTTCTTCCTGTCAGTGTTTTCCACACAAGCCTTTCCTCTCCGATTCTGTGCGGCACCTCCCCACTCCTCACTTTATCAGCCTACCTAATTTTCAATATTCGTCTGTACCACGACATCTCAAATGCGTCTATTCCCTTCTGTTCCGATTTTCCCACAGTCCATGTTTCACTACCATATAATGCTCTGCGCCAAACTTCTCTTGGCCAGGAATGCCCTTTTTGCCAATGTTAGTCTGCTTTTTATGTCCTCTTTGCTTCGTCCGTTATTGGTTATTTTGCTGCCTACGTAATAGAATTACTGACTCCATCTGCTTCGTGGCCATCAGTCCTGGTGTTACGTTTCTCGCTATTCTCATTTCTGCCACTTCTCATTAATTTCGTCTTTCTTCGATTTACTCTGGTCCATCTTCTGCATGCATTCATTACACTGCTCATTGAATTAAGAATGTCACATAATTATTCTTCACTTTCACTCAGGATAGCAATGTCATCAGCGAATCGTATCATTGATATTCTTTCATCTTAGATTTTAATTCCTCTCCTGAACATTTCATTTATTTTCATCATTGCTTCTCCTATGTACAAATCGAACAATAATAGCGAAAGAAGACAACTTCGTCTTACACACCTTTTAATCCGAGGACTTCGTCCTTGCTCAGCTACTCTTATTATTCCCTCTTGGTTGTAGTACATATCGTACATTACCCTTCTCTCCCTGTAGTTTACCCCTACTTTTCTCAGAATTTCGAAATCATGCACCATTTTACACTGTCGAACGCTTTTTCGTGGTCGACAACCTCCATGAACGTGTATTGATTTTTGTTTAGTTTTGCTTCTGTTATCAACTGCAACGTCAGAATTGCCTCTCTCGTGCCTTTTCCTTTTCTAGAGCCAAACTGATCGTCACCTACCATATCCCTTTCTATTCTTCTGTATATTATTCTTGTCAGTAACTTGGATGCATGAGCTGTTAAGATGATTGTGCGATAATTCTCGCACTTGTCAACTCTTCTAGTCCTCGGAATTGTGTGCATGATATTTTTCCTAAAATCATATTGTATGTCTCCAGACTCATACATTCTACACAACAACGTGAATAGTCCTTTTGTTGCCACTTCCCCCAATGACTTTAGAAATACTGATGGAATGTTATGTAACCCTTCTGCTCTAGTTGATCTCCAAAGCTCTGTTAAATTCTGATTCTAGAGCTGGATGCCCTATCTCTTCTAAATCATGTTTCTTCTTCTATCACATCAGATAAATCTTCACCCTCATAGAGGTCTCCAATGTACTCTTTTCACCTATCCGCTCTATCCTCTGCACTTAGCAGTGGAAATCCCGTTGCACTCTTGATGTTACCACTCTTGCTTTTAATTTCACCGAAGGTTGTTTTGACTTTCTGATATGCTGAGTGATTCCATCCGACAATCACTTCTCTTTTGGTTTCTTTACATTTTTGTTGCACACATGTCGTTTCAGTTTCCCTGCACTTCCCATTAATTTCACTGCTCACTACCTTGTATTTCTGTATCCCTGAATTTCCCTGAACATTTTAGTATTTGCTTCTTTCATCGATCAACAGAAGTATTTTTTCTTTTATCCATGGTTTCTTTGGAGCTACCTTCTTTGTAACTATGTTTTTCTTTCCAGCTTCTGTGATTGCCCTTTCTAGAGCTGTCCATTCCTCTTCAACTGTACTGCCTACTGGACTTTTCTTTATTGCTGTATCCGCAGTCTCAGAGAACTTCAAGCGTATCTCGTCTGTCCTTAGCACTTCCGTACCCCACTTCTTTGCGTATTTATTCTTCCTGACTAATCTCTTTAACTTCAGCCTATTCTTCATCACTGCTACATTGTGATCTGAGTCTATACCCGCTCCTACGTACGCCTTACAATCCACTACCTGATTTCGGAATCTCTGTCTGACTATGATATAATCCAAATAAAATATTCCTCTATTACCAGGCCTTTCCGCAGTATACCTCCTCCTCTTGTAATTATAGAACAGAGTATCCGCTTTTACTGGCTGAAACGTATTACAAAATTCAAGTTGTCTTTTTCCTTTCTCGTTCCTTGTTCCAAGACCATATTCTCCTGTAACCTTCTCTTCTACTCTCTATAACTGCATTCCAGTCCCCAGTGACTATTAGATTTTCATCTCCCTTTACGTATTGTGCTACCCGTTGAATATCCTCAAATACTTCCTCTATCTCTTCATCTTCAGTATGCGACGTCGGCATGTATACCTGAACTATCGTTCTCAATGTTGGTTTGTTGTCGATTCAGATAAGAACAATCTTATCACTGTTCACAGTAACAAACTCTCTGCCCTCCCTTCCTATTCATAATGAATCGTATTCCAATTATACTATTTGCTACTGCTATTGATATTATCCTATATGAATCTGGCCAGAAATCCTTGTTTTCTTCCCGTTTCACTTAACTAATCACTACTATATCAAGATTGATCATCTGCATTTCCCTTTACAAGCTTCTGACATTCTGCGCCCCGAGTTGTAGAACGTTATTCTTTCGTTGATTATTCTTTCTTTTCTCATAGTCACTTTCCCCTTGGCACCCCCCCTCCCGGAGATCCGAAGGGGGACTATTCCGGAATCTTTTGCCAATGGAGAGATCATAATGACAGTTTTTCAATCACAGGCCACACGTCCTTTGGATACACGTTACGTGTCTTTACTGCCGTGGTTTCCATTGCGTTCTGAATCCTAATGATGTTGATCATTGCTGATTCTTCCGCCTTTAGGGGCAATTTCCCACCCCTAGGACAAGAGAGTGCCCAGACTATCTGTCCGCTTCTGTGCCCTGTTTGACAAGGCCGTTGGCAGTATGAGGGTGACTTGCCATGCTGGAAGTCTTCGGCCGCCAAATACTGATTATTAATCAAAGTGTAAGCTGTAGACGGTTTCGAGCCCACAACCAAGCATATTTTGATTTCTAATCAAAGACGCTACGCCTAGGCCATGGTATACTGTCACAGTTAGCTTAGAAAGTCGATAAAGTTATTCAAGTCTCAGATGGAAATGTGCCTTTGTAAATGTTGAACACTGTACTTCAGGAGAAGAATTTGTTAATTAGAGTATTACGTGATGCTTTATGAGTCAATGACAGCTGTAAATTATCAAGCACTCATGTGGCAAAGGCTTGTATGAAGTTAAGTAAATCTCTCATTCATTCGTGTAATAAAGTGAACTAATATGTTGCAGTTCAGGTGAGTCATCTTTCAGAGCAATCAAAGAACCCACAGTTATGGATGAACGATTGTATTTCTTCTGGTGACAACGTATACATAGGAATCCTTTGCTACTGTTCAATAGTAACTTAATTTTTCCGCCTCCCGCTTCTCATATCACCTCTCTATCATCTAACATCCAGTATGTCTGACAAATTGTAATGCTTCAGTTATAATATTACTGTACTACTCGATTGTTGATTGTTTAAAGTTATTTAATACAACTGGACAGTCTTATTCCAGAGTGAACAAGTTGTGACATTTTGAGTTCGCAATGACAGTTGATGTTGAATATAATAAAAATCCATGTGGTAAACAAAAGCCCTTGGTTGGATGGCGAAAGCTATTTTTCGTGTTTTCGATTCTAGTGTACGTCAAATCTACGGTTATTTATGCTCTGCAAGTATTTAAATGCATTGAGAAGGTGATGAACCAAGTCATAGACGAAAAGTCGCATGATTCAAATGGCAGTGATAATGATATCGAGTGTGGTTCTAGTGATGAATACGTGTCATTTTCTGGTGAATCGTTTAGTGAACGTACGTTTTACATGTAAATTTACACAAACATGGTTAAAAAAGCTTCAAATGTCTCTAGTTGTATACAGTTATGTGGAATTAAGGTCATACGCGAAAGCGAGTTGACATATGAGGGTGTATTGTGGTATCATCTGAGGCAGTAAGGTGAGAACTGTTCACACATTAATCCACAGAAATACATTCCTAGGTAATTATTACAGGAATGGGATATCAAGAACATCGTCAGCGTTAGGAACGTAGTTGGTTCACTTTAGGATAAGAGAAATATGAAAGATCATCGTTTTCAATGCGAGTCTGTTGTCAACACATATGCAAAAACTGTGATGTATTTCAAATAAAAAGACACCCGAAATGCGAAGGCGTTTGCCGTTGTAAACGAAGAAAAATAACTGCACCATCGACAGGTTGACCTATCAAGGGCAACAAAAGGGGAGTAATAAAAGGTGTTCAAAATGGTTCAAATGGCTCTAAGCACTATGGGATTTAACATCTGAGGTCATCAGTCCCCTAGACTTAGAACTATTTAAACCTAACTAACCCAAGGACATCACACACATCCGTGCCGGAGGCAGGATTAGATCCTGCGACCGTAGCAGCAGCGCGGTTCCGGACTGAAGCGCCTAGAACCGCTCGGCCACAGCGGCCGGCAATAAAAGGTGTGTCCCTGTACTGTCATATGAGATGCAAAATACGGTTTCACTCTTAAAATCTCCCACTGCTATTGTATACCACCAACATCATCTTTCTTGCTTCAGTTTTAAATAAACAGTAAAGAAACTGTAACTTGTATGAGCGCGAGATGCATCACAATAACCAATGATAAGACGAATGTAATACACAATGATGATGACAACTACTAGGAAGTGAGTTTCACTAAAATATTAAAGAATCGGCTGGGTGAACTTCACTTCACTGCGAGAGCCTCAAGTATACCAGAGAAAAACCACAATGCCGTGCTTCATACCCCATACTGAGCACCATTTTACAAGAATGCTGGAAATGATAGCGATTAAAGGACTTCAGGAGACCAGTGTGAAGCCTCACACTTACATTCGAAATGTACAACTCATTTTCTCTTATTCGTATGCAACATACTCTTTGGTTCACCGAAACATCTGTGTTTTACTGGTAAAATCTGTGATGAGACAGTGGTGTTATTCAGTTTTCACTGCAGGTACTTGTAATGCCAATAACTTTTTCAGTTCTGTAATGTGTCCGATTTGTCTGAAAAGCAAATAAATAATATTGAATATATGTTAAGGGTCTGAGGAATGTCATTTTCTGTCCTTAGTACCCCAGCAGATTTGTTTTGTGACTGAACTGTAGTGCTGAGTATCTCTAAATACACAATTTATTGTTCATTCACTGTGGCCTATGACCATACTGTTACAATAATTGATTGACAAGAAATGCATAGAAACATTCCACTATACCAGAATACCGGTATTCCAAACACAATTGGGAAGATTCATTAGATCAGAAACATGTTACGTATACCCCACTATAACAGACCGGCGAAATAGTGAAAGAAACATACAAACTCTACAGTACAGCCATCATCACTAAAATACGGTACGGACAGTTTCATTTGTGCACTACCAAAAAGCTGCTAAAAACCTTTGCTTCGCTGCAACACGTGTCGACTATATAGTTATCATCCGGCAAACTTTAAAGATCAAAGTGTTGTATATAACATATCCTGAGTATATCACTTTGAGTTTTGAAGTGGTATATGCAACATATCCTGTATAAACTCTTTGAGCTTACATATCTAATACATAACAAGGAAATAGTCGGAAGTAGTAGCAGAAAAGCAGAAGCTTTTTCAGATTTTTCGTAGAATATAGTTTATCAGAGCTGTGGAGCACAACTTAAAGGAAGAAAAACAGTATATCTTATGGTTAGTGGGAGCAGTATTGAATGTGTGTCATTAACATCCTAGAAACAGTACGTCGTACGTTACAGGTAAAGGAAGCCCAGTGTCTGCATTTCCTAACGGTGCAGAAACAGTTTCTTCCACTGTACGTCACAGTGGAAACCTGATGCTGCTTCTGTGAGACAAATCGGCGAAGTGATTGGTAACACCGTGTTTGATACCGTATGCCAGCTCGACTGTAATGAAACAGCGCGCTCATTATTCCAGTCGGCACTTCGTCCTATCCTCAGGTATTGTATTTCTCGAGTTTTCAGAATCCCTACTTCCGGTTTCCGATTCAGCTCACGTCGTGTGACTGAAAACAGACTAACAGAGGACATGTAATACCTGCAAGATACCAATAAAATAAGAGTGCGCATAATCCGTATTGCTGTGGCTATACTCTCACTCTCTCTCTCTCTCTCTCTCTCTCTCTCTCATATCACCATAAATCACATACACATACAGTTGAATAGTTGAATTACGAGGGTTACCCAGAAAATAATGCACGGCCTTTTTTCCTTTATTGAACATAATGAGAATTACACACACGAAAGAATGGTGTTTTATCCACACACCTCATTTTCCTCGTAATCTCCATCCCGTTCTATGGCCTTCCTCCAGCGCGAAACAAGGGCGTGTATGCTCTGTCGGTACCAATCCTTGTCGTGGTGGCGGAGTCAGTGCTTCACTGTGTGAATCATCTCTTCAGCGTCCTCAAAATGTCTTCCGCGAATGGCATCCTTTAATGGCCCAAACAAGTGGAAGTTCGAGAGGGCTAGATCAGGTTTCTCAGATGTGACAGACGTGGATGGTCTCACCGACCACTGCAAATCGCGGAGCTGCATCGAACGGCCTTCTGATTACCTCACTCTCTGTGCAAAGCAACTAACTGTGCTTCATTGATTGGCGACTCCATAGAGTGCACAACGACCATATGATAGGTACAATTAGAAGGAAGGTCAGCGTTGGCCGTAATTTTGATGATTTATTAACAGCTCTTAACAAATCATCAAAGTTACGGCCAACGCTGACCTTTCTTCTAATTGTAACTGTACTTCTGTCGGCAGCAGATACTCCACAGACTTTACGTAAGTGTTTGTGAATATTACCCACAGTTTCTTTCCCTGCAGTGAGAAATTCAATGACAGCACGTTCCTTGTAACGTACATCATCTACTGACGCCATTTTGAAACTGTCCTGCAGCTACGCTATCTGTCGAAAGTGACGGAAACTTGGCGCACTCACTCAGGAGACTCCAAATAATACATATATACCGTTTAGCATTCATAGCATTGCCATCTCCGTGAAGCTCCCGCCTCCTTCCTCTCCACCCTGGCCCTACTCAATAATGTGGTCTTGTCCACCGGCTTCTACCGCAACCAGTGGAAAACCTCCCGGATCCTGAAGTTCCTCAAACCCGATAAGCCGCCGTCCGCTGTCTCCTCCTACCGTCCCACCAGCCTTACCTCGGTCTTCAGCAAGGTCCTGGAATCCATCCTCACCCGACGCATCCACCAGCATCTCCGCCAGCATCGCCTCCTTCCTGCTACCCAATGTGGCTTTCGACCGTCCTTCTCTACCGATGACCTTCTCCTTCACCTCACTTATCTCTTCTCCGAACAGCTCAACTCCCGTCGCTCCGCCATCTTCCTCTCCCTCGACCTAGAACGCGCTTACGACCGTGTATGGCATTCCGGTCTCCTCTTCAAACTCCAAACCTTCGCACTTCCTATCAACTACGTCCGTCTGATCGGGTCCTTTCTTTCCCAACGTCCTCCCTATGTCACCATCCATGCCACCGATTCCTATACCTTCCACCCCTCCATCGGTGTGCCCCAAGGTTCCGTCCTCTCCCCTCTTCTCTACCTTCTATATATGGCGGACATCCGCTGCCTTCACCCCCCGTCCATCTTCTCCAGTACGCCGATGAAACTGCCTTCCTTGCCCTCGCCCCCACCCTACAACGCTCCCAACACCTTCTCCCATACCATCTTGACCGGTTCACCACTTGGTGTAACTAGTGGTTGCTCAAGGTCAATCCTTCAAAGACTCAGGCGATCATTGTAGGCAAAACCACCACTTCCTTCCGTCTCCTCGATTTCTATATCACCATCTACAGCCTTCCTATCAACATCACCCCCACCCACAAGTACCATGGCGTAACCCTTGACTGTCGCCTCTCCTGGACCCCACATCTCCGGACAATACAAGCAAAGGCATGCTCCTGACTCCACCTACTCAAGCTCTTTTCTGACTTCACGAGGGGTCTGAACCCCTCCACCATCCTCCATACCTATAAAACCCTCATTCACCCTATCCTCTGCTATGCCCATCCTGCCTCGATCTCTGCCCCTCCTACCTTCTACAAATCCCTTCAAATCCTGGAACGCCATGCACTCTATCTCACCTCTCGCATCCACCTCCCATCCCCCCCTGCGGATCGAATATGACCTCATCCGGTTCCCGCACCTAGTCCTTTTCCTCGAACAGATATGGATCCCGCAAACTTGATCCCTCTCACCTGTTTGTCTCTCCCATCCTCTCCCACCCCCATCCACTGCCGTGCCTGCATTCCCACATCCCAACTGCTCTCCATATCTCCACTCTCCATACCCTCGCCGAAGGTGGCTCCCACCGACTCCCCCTCCGTGATAATGCCCTCCTCCCCTCCATCTACCCCTCCTACCAACTTTGATCCTCCCTATCCACCCCCTGTCTTTTTTCCCAAGGGCACCCTCTCTCCCTTCTCTACCTCCTTCATTCCTCCCTCCCTCCTCTCTCCTGGGCCTCCCCAACACCCCCTACTTTCTTTCCCTCCCCTCCCATCTCCTCTGCCACTGGCATCTACACCCTCGCCTCTCCCTCCTCCCCCACATTTTCCCCTTTTTGGCAGGTCCCCAGACGCGTATAGTGAGCTTTCGCGCGCCGGAGATCATCGCCTAGTGTTTGTGTGTGCCGTCGTGTTCGTGTTCCAGTGTTTCATCGTTTGTGCTCCATCGCTCGCGTGTGTCGTCTCTGTCATCTCTGTGCGTGTCCGCGTTTCTGAACGTTTTTATTTTGGACACTGCGTCCGTGAACGGCTCAGTGTGTTTTAATTTTGTATGTCTACGTTTGCATAACCACCATGTCTGTTTTTCGATTGTCCCCTTTTGTATCATGAGTCATATGTGTGGCCGAAGAGCGCCTTAGTATGCCGCTGCTGGCCTACCTGTATCAGGTGTGAAAATAACAATAAAGGAAAAAAAATCATAGCATTGTACTCCCCTGGTATCGAGTGGTCAGCGCGACGGAATGTCATACCTAACGGCTAGATCGGAGATTTTCTCCGCTCAGGGACTGGGTGTTGTGTTGTCTTTATCATCATCATTTCATACCCATCGACACGCGAGTCGTCGCAGTGGTGTCAACTCCAAAGACCTGCACCAGGCGAACGGCCTACCCGACGGGAGGCCCTAGCCACACGGAATTTGTAGCATTGTTTTCGGCTGAAAAAAAAAAGCGGTGCATTACTTTCTGGGTAACCTCGTATTTAGAAGACGACAGTTGGTGGATGTGTGGATGCTGTTACATTTACCCATTTGCTTTTTCAGCGCAACTGAGGGTACCATAATTCAGTAGTCATTTAATTTTGTAATCGAATTCTAAACAGTTCACATGTGATATAAAGCACTTTGGTCAGTATAATTTGTCAGTGTCCCATTACTCTGCGAGAAGTTGAAAGCTAGTCACTGCATTAAATTTTAACATCTGAGATCGTAATATTCGCCTTTACGTAAAATCTGACCCATAAGTGGACACAACACGATCTCACTAACTCTCCCTGATATTCTGTACTTACTTGGAACTTCCTCATAGTGCAACAGAATTATTAAAAAGTAATTTAAAATGAGCTACACCAAATTACATTTAGGTCACAAAGTCGTGCGATAGAGATAAGCACATGTACAGAAGGCGGTAGTATCAGGTATAGGAAATCGTAAACGAATTCAACATTCCGAGATTTACAGTGTCAAGCGTGTGCCGAGAATACCAAATTTCAGGCCTTAACCCCCCACTGTGGACAATAAAGTGGTCGACGGCCTTCACTTAACGGCCGAGAACGGTGGCGTTTGCACAGAGTTGTGAATGCTAACAGACAAGCAACAATGCGTAAAATGAGGGACTTACGACGAACGTATCCGTTAGGACAGAGTGGCGAAATTTGGCGTTAATGGACTATGACAGCAGACGTCCTACGCGACTACCTTCATTAATAGCCCGACATCGCCAGGAGTGCCTCTCGTGGGCTCGTGACCATATAGGTTGGACACTAGACTCCTGGTAAACCGTAGCCTGGTCAAATGAGTCGCGATTTCAGTTGGTAAGAGATAATAGTACAGTTCAAGTGTGGGGCAGACCCCACGAAGCCATAGACCCCAGTTGTCAACAAGGCATTGTTAAGCTGATGGTGGCTCTGCAGTGGTGTAGGCTGTGTTTACATGGAATGGACTGTGTTCTATGCTGCAAATGAAAATGTCATTTTCTGGAAATGGTTCTGTTCGGCTACTTGGAGACCATTTGCAGCTATTCATGAACAAGTTCCCAAACAATGATAGAATTTTTATGGATCACAATGCTCCACGCCACCGGACCGCAATTGATCACGGTTTGTTGAAGAACATCCTGTACAATTGGGGCGAATGATTTAGCCACCCAAATTGCCCGACGTGAATGTCATCGAATATCTATGGGACTTAATCGAGAGGTCTGTTTAGGCATAAAGTCCTGACCCGCAACACTTTTGCAATTCTGGACTGCTACAGAGGCGTCACGGCGCAGTATTTCTGCAGGGAATTTCCAACGACTTGTTAAGTCCACACCACATCGAGATCGTGCACTACGCTTGGCAAGAGGAGATCCGACACGACATTAGGTGGTATCGCATGAGTTTTGTCACCTTGGTGTAAAATGAAACCATTACCTTTACAACAGATCTCATGTAGCTTTGACCTATCTGTATTAATGACTTCATAGGAGTGATGTGTGCAATGCAGTGCTCACTGTATACTACAACACCTAATGAACTGAAATGAGCTCGTATTGTAGCTAAATATCGACCCCTTTGTCATTTCAAACACGAGCCCTGAAGCACCACTGCGTCGCGAACTTACCTTAATAGTTGAAAATTGCATTTAAAAGCAAGAACATATCATCTTTTGAGCAGTCAGTTTATTCTCCCCTCTCTTTAAAAATAATGAAACTTAAGGTAATTCTCTTATGAACGATGTTCTTACGTGAGCACATGTAGCGAAATGAAAAACAATGAATGAAAAATAATAAAAATAAATAATAAGTAATACTGAATAAGAATCTATGTATTGTGCAGAAAATGAACACCAAGACTCGAATTTTATGTGGAAGAGCCCCTGAACGGACCACAGCGCTTACCATGAGCATACTTTCACAAAAAATAAACCTCCAGTCGAATTATATTCCGAATAAAATTACTTTGTGACTGACGCTTCAGCGACTCGAGTAATAGGCGCCCCTTTCTCAAGCGTCATTTGCTCGATGCGTTGCTAGTTAGTTTTGATTTCATACAGAGCCTTCGCTACATAGCTGGCTGTAAGCCAGCAACACTGCCCCCCTTCCCTCCCCCCCCCCTCCCTATAAATACACTCACTGAATCTAACACAGTGTTAGTGTAATCGGAATAGACCTACAAAGTCCATGATTTTGTTCAAGGATTGGAAAAAACTTAAGATATGCAATTTATAAACCTGGATGACTGAAGACACAATATATGTTGATTCCCAACTGTTCCGTAACTAAACTCTGTCAGAACAGGCCCCGGAAGACCCAACGGTACTGACCAACCGCCGTGGCACCCATAGGCGATAACCGCCACTGGATGCGGTTATAGAGGGGCACGTGGTCAGCACACCACTCTCCCGGCCGTATGTCAGTTTACGAGACCGGAACCGCCACTTCTCAATCAAGTACCTCCTCAGTTACCAATATCGTTCGGCAGTCCCGACCGGTCATCCACCCCAGAGCTAGTCAAGCTCGACAGGGATCAACTTCGGTGATCCGACGGGAAACGGTGTTACCACCGCTGCAAGGCCGTTAGCCAATTTTTTCATAGCAAGTTGTGAAACCGGACAAAAATTAGCGTTGCTCATATGAATGCAATTGCAAAGTATCTCGCGCGAATAAATCTGAAAAGTCACGTAACTTATAATTGCGCAAAGGACGCGTAAGGCATCATGCGTCTGCCCAAAATCCGACGAAGTCTCTTCAGTGTGCCCGTTTCAGTATCACAAGACAAAGAATCTACACTAAACGTTTCAATACGTCCATGCGATAGTTAGTAGGAGAGCAGAGCGTCTTCACGACAGCCAGCGAAAGTGAAGAGTACCCCAGGAGGGTCAAACTCACGTAGGTTCCTCCGATAGCTCTACCTTGGTTCACTGCCAGGCTAACTGAAGCGCAGGAAGTTTATCAGTCCTTTCTCATCTCGTTTTCTTATTGAACGATTAAAATCTTCCATCTTTGTTTTCGTTTCCTAGCAAACAGAAGCTGGTTTCACTAAATTATGTTCCTAATTACTTCTTGTGTCCAGACCACTCTTTAGGCTGCATTGTAAATATGTTGAAGGAGCCGTCTGATTTTTGTTCGCATACTTATTATTGGATGGACTAAATGACTCCATATTTCTTTTTGTTTCACATAAATCAGAAGCTGGTTTCGTCAAGTGGTGTTCGACGACTCTTTGTTCCTGCTTACGAATCCACGTGTGAACTGCTCGATTGAAATGTGCTTCCTCATATTTATTGGAAAACTCTATTTTTAGCAGCTTTGGAGAGAACTGGTATTCGTCAAAAGGCAAATGAAAGGAAAGAAGGAAAATCAGAGTTCATCCTTCAGGGGATGACGAGGTCATTAGGGACGGATAATGTGTTCAATTCGGGCAACATTAAATCAGCCTTGACCTTTCCCAAGAAACGTTCCAGCATTAGTCTTATAGCGGCTCGCAGAATCCAAGGCGAAACTACATCTCGTTGGGTGGGCGGGAATTTGGACCCTCCCCAATGTCGGTTCAGTGCATACTTCGATGAAATGCGAACGATTTCATGTGCCGTACAAACGTGTTACGCCCACCTCAGGCATAATTCACGCGTCTGCCGGATACGTTAATAGCACTGACAGTTAGGCCTGGACCTATGAGAAATATGCAATGGATGTTAGGTATTATCAGCTCCAGTTTTCCGTGACCATTCCTGTTGAACTGATTAGTAATGATCACATAGGCTCAGCACTTTTGTGACTAAGCTTAAATGGAACAGAGTGCCACCAGTTTTTCTAAACCACACTTAAACTAAGTGCTACTCCCATCAGCTACAGTACTGCTGGGCATTAACGACTTTGCACCACCAGGAAAAACATCAAAATAGTGAAATTTTATTGATTTTGCGTTTGCGAGCTACAGTAGTTAGAATGTATGAGTACATTGGAAGTTTGTATGGGCATGTGCAACATTCGAAATTTTCACGCTGTTCTGCCACCTCCGCAAGCAACAGTGTCTGTAACCCGGCTGGGTGTCGTTTCGAAGTGAGTTCTGATACCACATACAGTTACGTCACTTGGTGCTGTTTCACTTAAAGGCCAGGCTTTATCAATCTTAGTGGTGGCGTGGCAGTGTCTAGGGCAACCCATATCAAGATGAGTTCAGTGGAAATTTTTGGAAGTTTGTATTAAGTTTCAATAGGACCAAACTCTCATCGGTCCCTAGGCTTTCACACTACTAACACACTAGTAACAAAACACATACACACACACCAGAGGGAGGACTCGAGCCTCCGACGGGGGCTTTTCAGTGGGTGGAACATCTGGAGAAGTTGATTTCCAGGCTAACTGTTCAACACGCCCTTTATACAGGGTGGTCCATTGATCGTGACCGAGCCAAATATCTCACAAAATAAGCGTCAAACGAAAAAACTACAAAGAACGAAACTTGTCTAGCTTGAAGGGGGAAACCAGATGGAGCTATGGTTGGCCCGCTAGATGACACTGCCATAGGTCAAACGGATATCAACTGCGTTTTTTAAAATAGGAACGGCCATTTTTAATACATATTCGTGTAGTACGTAAAGAAAAATGAATTTTTTAGTTGGAGCACCTTTTTCGCTTTGTGATAGATGGCGCTGTAATAGTCACAAACATATGGCTCACAATCTTAGACGAACAGTTTGTAACAGGTAGGTTTTTTTAAATTAAAATACAGAACCTAGGTATGTTTCAACATTTTATTTCGGTTGTTCCAATGTGATACATGTGCCTATGCGAACTTATCAGTTCTGAGAACGCATGCTGTTACAATGTGATTGCCTGTAAATACCACATTAATGCAATAAATGCTCAAAATTATGTCCGTAAACCTCAATGCATTTGGCAATACGTGTAACGACATTCCTCTCAACAACGACTAGTTCGCCTTCCGTAATGTTCGCACATACATTGACAATGCGCTGTCGCATGTTGTCAGGCGTTGTCTGTGGATCACGATAGGAAATATCCTTCAACATTCCCCACATGAAGAAATCCGGGGACGTCAGATCCGGTGAACGTCTGGGCCATGGTATGGTGCTTCGACGACCAATCCATCTGTCATGAAATATGCTATTCAATACCGCTTCAACCGCACATGAGCTATGTGCTGGACATCTATCATATTGAAAGTACATCGCCATTCGGTCATGCAGTGAAACATCTTGTAGTAACAACGGTAGAACATTACGTAGGAAATCAGCATACATTGCACCATTTACATTGCCATTGATAAAATTGGGGCCAATTATCCTTCCTCCCATAGTGCCTCACCATAGATTAACCCGCCAAGGTCGCTGATGATCAAGTTGTCGCAGCCATCGTGGATTTTCCGTTTCCCAATAGTGCACATTATGCCGGTTTACGTTGCCGCAGTTGGTGAATGACGCTTCGTCGCTAAATATAACGCGTGCAAAAAATCTGTCATCGTCCCGTGATTTCTCTTGTGCCGAGTGGCAGGAGTGTACACGACGTTCAAAGTCGTCGCCATGCAATCGATGTTAATGTAGCATTCTCAACACCGACGTTTTTGAGATTCCAGATTCTCGCGCGATTTATCTGCTACTGATGTGCGGATTAGCCGCGACAGCTGCTGAAACACCTACTTGGGCATCGTCATTTGTTGCAGGTCGTGGTTGACGTTTCACATGTGGCTGAACACTTTGTTTCCTTAAATAACGTAACTATCCGGCGAACGGTCCGGACACTTGGATGATGTCGTCCAGGATACCGAGCAGCATACATAGCACACGCCAGTTGGGCATTTTGATCACAATAGCCATACATCAACACGATGTCGACCTTTTCCACAATTGGTCAACGGTCCATTTTAACACGGGTAATGTATCACGAAGCAAATACCGTCCGCACTAGCGGAGTGTTACGTGATACCACGTACTTATACGTTTGTGACTGTTACAGCACCATCTATCAAAAGCTATTCTTTACGTACTACACGAATATGTAATTAAAAATGGGGGTTCCTATTTAGAAAAACGCAGTTGATATCCGTTTGGCCTATGGCAGCGCCATCTAATGGGCCAACCATTGCGGCATCTGGTTTCCCCCTTCAAGGTAGACGAGTTTCGTTCTTTGTAGTTTTTTCGTTTGATGCTTATTTCGTGAGATATTTGGCCCTGTCACTATCATTGGAGCACCCTGTAGAGATGGATCAGGACAGCAAGGACAACCTACTGTGTTTAATTCTTTTCTTTACTGTTATTTCAACTCACCACAGCGGAAGGGGGCTGGCAGCGGAAAAAACCGCTCTTAAGCAAAAGTTGCTTTTGAAGGTGGTTAAAATGTAGAAAAGGTGAGAATAACTGTGAAAAAATACATAGGTGGACGACAATGACGATGTTTACATAGGAACAAGTGATAATAAATGAAGATTTTGTAAAAAACACATACATGGAAAACAGTAGTGGATGCAGGCCCCAGGTGCGGCCTGTTAGTAGTTTAAGTCGGTTTCGGGCTTTGTGTTGGATAGTAAGGACATGGACGGCTTTGTGTTGGATAGTAAGGACATGGACGTTCCTGTCGAGTAGTCCTAAATATTTTACTGTGTTAGAGGAATGGGTTGGCTGTATATGGAGAGACGGGAATCTGGACAATGGAAACGCCAAGTGGTGCGACCATTGGTGGTGGCTTGACTTTTCTGTGGATTTACTTGAAATTTCACGTATTGCAACACTCGACTTGGAGATTAAGATATCGTTGGAGGGAGACATCGGAGAGTTGATCGGCGGGATGAGTGGCCAGGTAGACGGTGTCGTCAGCATATTGCAGGAAGTATGTTGGGAGTGGCGGTTTGTGAATGTCTGCAGTATACAGGATGTAAATGGGGAGGGGGGGGGGGGCTGAAAGGACAGTACCTTGAGTCTCACCTACAGTGGAGTGAAAGATGTGGGAGCAGGCATGGTTGATTGCGATGTGCATAGGACGATGTTGAAGGAAGGCTGCTACAAGGCAGACGTTGTTAACTAGGAGTACATACGTTCTTGCGGTCTTGCGTTATCTTACTGAAATATAGTGTCACGAAGACGTCAAATACATCCGAAATAGAAACGTCATCTGTCGAAATAACAATATATGCCAGGGGTTCCCGGAGGCGTCCGCCATGACTCCAGGATCGTCGCAGTGGTTTTATAAAAATAATAATTCGGTTTATTTGATTTGTGAATGGAGGAGCAACGTGTGCGCTAGTAGTGATGTCTACCGGGCTGTCAAGTAAGTGTTGTTACTAAGGCGTCGTGGTCGATGGCAGGCGAGATGTGCAACGTGACTCATTTGTTTTTTCAGTAACAGTCAGATTTGTCTTCTCTCAATTATGTTTCTCTGTCAGCATGGCCAAATTTGTAAATGTAAGTACAAAATGTGATATTTAAAATTATGCTGATAGAAAATAAATAGTAGTACCACTTCCAGCGGCAACTACATACAGGGAGATTCTTATTAATGTTCAAAACCCTCCGAAGGGACGTAGATCACGCCGAAACAAGTAATTTAATTTAAGACACATGGGCTCGCAGTTGTCTGGAAATGACCCAGAAACGGATGAGAAGTCTTCAACAAGTGACTTTTCACATGACGTACCTTGTTACATGTGCAGCCGTTGAGCTTGGGTGGAAGGGATGACCGAGCGATGCAATATTTGCACCCGAGCAAACGGTGCTAATTAACAGCACCTTTCGTAAATGTGATCCGTTATAAACGTAGACGTCACATTAGCTGCCAGCTTCCGAAAAACGGACACCACGTATATAATTAAGGCGATGACAGCCAGCGATCCCTTCAGTGCAGATGCACACCAGGGTCGAACTCGTACGGAAATTGGTGGGATGCCGCGGGAAACGAGGCTCATGATCGGGAACACTGTATTAGTAATGTGTGATATTAGTTGTCAATTTGGGTCTGACAAAGGACGTGCTAGCGTAGTCTGTGGGGTTGTGCCTCCCACAGCGACTAGTTGAGTAGGATCAGCGCATCTGCCTAATAAACAGGAGACCCGGGTTCGAATCCCAGTCTAGCACAAATTTTAAACTTGTCCTCTTGATATAAATCAACTTCCACTGTCACCTAATGTCTTTAATTCCTCTGTGCTCTGATTCATAGCACTTGCAGGCTCAAAATGACGTCTGTTCTTTCGGACAGACACCGCATATATGTAAAATTATTGTCCTCGTTTTAGCCACGTAAAGGCCCTTCTTTATCTGCATGTCTTTCTTTTTCTCCCTTCTACTTTTGTTTACAATTATTCAGTACAGAAAAAGTAGATCATTCACTGGTAACGTCACCACACAGAAGCTTATACTCATGTACTTCTGACGCAATACGTTAGATTTTTCTTGTACTGTACTCTGCTATCAACCGGCGGAGACTGCGAGACCGGTAAATAAAATAATAAACCTTACATCAATGTAAACACACAACTCTCTAACGCAATGAGAAAAATACACTGAAGAGTCAAGGAAACTGGTACACCTATGTAATATCGTGTGTGGCCCCCGCGAGTACGCAGAAGCGACGCAACACGACGTGCCACTGACTCGACTAATGTCTGAAGTAGTGCTGGAGGGAATTGACACCATGAATCCTGCAGAGCTGCCCATAAATCCGTAAGAGTACGAGGGGGTGGAGATTTCTTCTGAACAGCACGTTGCAAAGCATCCCGGATATGCTTAATAATGTTCATGGCTGAGTTTTTTTGGTGGCCAGCGGAAGTGTTTAAACTCAGAACAGTGTTCCTCGAACCACTCTGCAGCAATTTGGACGTGTGGGATGTCGTATTGTCCAGCTGGAATTGCCCAAGTCCGTCGTAATCCACAATGGAGACTGCAAGGACGCAGGTGATCAGACAGGATGCTTACGTACGTGTCACCTGTCAAAGTCGTATGTATACGTATCAGGGGACGTATCACTCGAACTGCAAACGCCCCACACTATTACAGAGCCTCCACCAGCTTGGATAATCCCCTGTAGACATGCAGGGTCCATGGATTCATGACGTCTCCGTACACGTCCATCCGCTCGATACTATTTGAAACGAAACTCGTCCGACCAGGCAACATGTTTCCAGACATCAACAATCCAATGGCTGTGTTGACGGGCACAGGCAAGGCGTAATGCTTTGTGTCTTGCAGTCACCAATGGTACACGAGTGGGCCTTCGGCTGCGAAATCCCATATCGATGATGTTTCGTAGAATGGTTCGCACGCTGACACTTGTCGATGGCCCAGCATTGAAATCTGCAGTAATTTGCAGAAGGGTTGCACTTGTGTCACGTTCAACCACTCCCTTCAGTCGTCATTGGTGCCGTTCTTGCGGGATATTTTTCCGGCTTGAGCGATGTCAGAGATTTGATGTTTTACCGGATTCCTGAGATTGACGGTACATTCGTGAAATGGTCGTAAGGAGAAACCCCCACTTCATCGCTACCTCGGAAATGCTATGTCCCGTTGCTCGTGCATCGGCTATAACGCCATGCTCAAACTCACTTAAATCTTGACAACCTACCATTGTAGCAGCTAAGCCACAGAATGGGCGCTTATGACCGTAGCAGTTTCCCGCCCTAAAGCCATAGTAAAAAAGTTTTAGCAGCAGTAACCGATCTACCAACTGCGCCAGACACTTGTTGAATAGGCGTTGCCGACTGCAGCGCAGTATTCTGCCTGTTTACGTATCTCTGTATTTGAATACGCGAGCCTTCACCAGTTTCTTTTGCGCTTCAGTGTACTTCCTGCCAGATGCAGAAATCTAACCTTGAGTGGTTGATTTGGTGGAAGAGACAAAACAAGCCGGCCAGAGTGGCCGAGCGGTTAAAGGCGCTACAGTCTGGATCCGCACGACCGCTACGGTCGCAGGTTCGAATCCTGCCTCGGGCATGGATGTGTGTGATGTCCTTAGGTTAGTTAGGTTTAAGTAGTTCTAAGTTCTAGGGGACTTTTTATGACCACAGCAGTTGAGTCCCATAGTGCTCAGAGCCATTTGAACCAGAGAAAACAGCGATGTCATCGGCCTCTTCGGATTAGGGAAGGATGGAGAAGGAAGTCGGCCGTGCCCTTTCAAAGGAAATATCCCGGCATTTGCCTGAACTGATTTAGGGAAATCGCGGTAAACCTAAATAAGGATGGCCGGAAGCGGGATTGAACCATCGTCCTGCCGAATGCGTGTCTAGTGTGCTTGCCACTGCGCCACCTCGCTCGGTGAACCGTAAGCATCACGTGCTAAAGTCGCGCACTTGGGTCCAGACCCACACCGGAGGGAATACTTCACTTGGGTCGGGATGATCCAGGTACGACAGACCAATAGGATCAACTGCTACACGTAAGGCGAGGTACGGTATGTCGCGACGTGACGTCACATTTTCAATGTTTGTCATTCAGTTTAGTGGTATTTCCCGAGATCTGGGACTCAATGTATCTTTTATTACATTAATTGTCCTGTTATCATCTACGTTGCTTCAGGGCTTTATAAACGTTAATAAGAATCACCCTCTGCGGTAAGTCGCATTAATGGTTCAAATGGCTCTGAGCACTATGGGACTTAACAGCTGTGGTCATCAGTCCCCTAGAACTTAGAACTACTTAAACCTAACTAACCTAAGGACATCACACACATCCATGCCCGAGGCAGGATTCGAACCTGCGACCGTAGCAGTCGCGCGGTTCCGGACTTCGCGCCTAGAACCGCGAGACCACCGCGGCCGGCAGTCGAATTCATATTTTAACGTAATTGTAATAATGTTTTCATGTTATGTAATTTGTATTGTTGGCATGTGACCACAATAGGTGTTGTTTCAATTTGTTCCACGAGCGGCGCAGCAGGAAATTGACAGCGACGGCAGCCTTCACATCCGAGAGAGCAGTTAACGCACCTGGACATATTCGCCATCGTGTCAACGGCCAGAGGACTGAAGAAAATGCCAAGACAGTCAAGTTCTTGATATGCTTATTTTTTTTAACATTGTAAGAAAAAAGAGTGACTCAATTTGGTCCGAAAAAAATTCAGTCGCTCTTGATATCTTGAAAGATCAAGAATTGTAACTGATCTTGTTATTACGTTACATGACGCCATATACATGCTCCCCCCGTCGGAGGTTCGAGTCCTCCCTCGGGCATGGGTGTGTGTGTTGTCCTTAGCGTAAGTTAGTTTAACTTAGATTAAGTGGTGTGTAAGGTTATGGACCGGTGACGTCAGCAGTTCAGCAGTTTGGTCCCATAAGACCTTGCCACAAATTTCCAAATTCTCTGATTTATTTTTAAAATGTTTTGAGGGAATCTTTGAAGAAGTGGTGCTGAAAATAATAACTGTAGTTTACAAAAATACTTAATTAAAGACTACAGTCATATCAATGCTCATGAAAAAATAAAAGTCATATCTGATTTCTAACAAACTTACGCAAGGGGGCAAATAGACTTTGATCATGTGATTGGTAATAAAAAAATAAGCTAAAAGCATAACTAATACTGAAACATTCTTTAGTTAGAACAATCTAAGTAGTTCAGTGAAGTGAATGTATAAACTCAATTTACATTTCATTTGTTTACGTATCAGGCAGTACACCATTCAGCTGTGTGGAAGTAGTAATGATCCCTGGTGGAAACAAATTACGCGAATTGTATATGAGAAATGAAAATGTTTAAAATTTCTCCAATAAGTGGAGAATATTTTAAATATAAGAACCAATGTTTGTAAAGAAACTAACGCACACTAATTAAGTGTTTTAGAGAACAGGGATATTATGAATAACTAGTTGACGGATCGTAAAGAATACTATAGCTAAGTGTGATCTCTGAGTCGGTACAGCAACAGGAAAATTAACGAATCCGCTTGCGACCTATTTCAGAATTGGTTTGGAAAAATAATAGACCTCACCTAGTACATTACAGAACTAATGCCCACATTCAGAACGCGAAAGCCTCCAACAACCTGTCCTAAAATGTTCGAATGTGTGTTAATTTCTAAGCGATCAAACTGCTTAGGTCATCTGTCCCCGGACTTACACACTACTTAAACTAACTTAAACGAACCTGTGCTAAGAACAAGACACACACACCCATGCCCGAGGGAGGACTCGTACCTCCGGTGGGAGGGTCCGCGCAGTCCGTGACATGACGCCTCAAACCGCGTGGCCACACTGCGTGGCTTTTCAAACCCTCTGACCACAATAGTGTTGTTCATTAAATTTTACTGTGCCTTAGCTGCAATATAAGTATTTTTCCCCTGTGGAAACCTGAGGTATACATTTGTGAACATTCAGCGTTTTCACCATCCGCAAGAACTGCCAACTGTTGGACATCACTATGGAAATATCAGGAAGTCAAACTAGCAGTGCGCAGCAGTTCATGACCATCAGAATACACAGATGTGGTTGGAATCACTGTATGATTGAATATTGTTATCGTTATTTTGCGTTGTGATTATTGAATGATCATTTTACTATTTACTACAGTAGAGAATATTTCGTAATTTGTTATTTTAGTCTATAAAATGAAGCGTAGTGTACAAAATATATTTCGAAAACAGGTGCATTTTTTGTAGAAATATTTCATCTAAAATCATTAAAAAATCACCTGAGAGCATTACCACATAAAGAAAAATTTTCTGTCCTCCAGAAAAAATTCAGGTCTGAAAGGGTCAAATTATCTTCAGATACATGTGACACGGGTATAACCCGCTATCTGACGAAGAACAGGTAAGTCGCCTTAGATGCTCTATGTTGATTGAGTAACGAGGTTATCCCACATTAAGAAGGTCGTACCAGTACAGAATGTGGTGGCGGTGTCAGTGCCAGCAATGTGGGCATAAAATGCCGGAATGAAAGGATTTGAAAAAGAGAATTTCGATAGGAAGGTAGAAGGCGACCAGAAGAACCAACAGGCAAGCGAGAAACTGAAGAACAAGATTTATATGAAGCTCAAGAACAGAGGAAGAGGCCCTTGGGGCAAAAGGGGAATTTATTTGTACAGGTGGAGTTTCAACGGCGGCTTGGGGAGTGTTCCGAGCCCCCAAAGCAGCGATCAACGCTCCGAGTCGGGATGTAGCAACTATCGAGGGAGAATCCACGGACAGTAGTCACACGCAGCGAGGCCGCCGTCTGAAATCGCCAGTGCCAGCACGTTCCTGTTACTTTTAACGTCGTCTGCAGATGGAGAACGCACCTCAGTTTATAATAGTCAGGATGAGTCAATGGGAGACGTACCCAAAAATTACACACTATTTAAAAGACGCACCAAATCCACAATTTTAAAGATACGACAATGAAAGTTTGTACCATGCTTTACGTGCAATTTACACATTTACTGTTAACTTCCATGAGTTTATATATATATATATATATATATATATATATATATATATATATATATATATATATATATATATATACTCCTGGAAATTGAAATAAGAACACCGTGAATTCATTGTCCCAGGAAGGGGAAACTTTATTGACACATTCCTGGGGTCAGATACATCACATGATCACACTGACAGAACCACAGGCACATAGACACAGGCAACAGAGCATGCACAATGTCGGCACTAGTACAGTGTATATCCACCTTTCGCAGCAATGCAGGCTGCTATTCTCCCATGGAGACGATCGTAGAGATGCTGGATGTAGTCCTGTGGAACGGCTTGCCATGCCATTTCCACCTGGCGCCTCAGTTGGACCAGCGTTCGTGCTGGACGTGCAGACCGCGTGAGACGACGCTTCATCCAGTCCCAAACATGCTCAATGGGGGACAGATCCGGAGATCTTGCTGGCCAGGGTAGTTGACTTACACCTTCTAGAGCACGTTGGGTGGCACGGGATACATGCGGACGTGCATTGTCCTGTTGGAACAGCAAGTTCCCTTGCCGGTCTAGGAATGGTAGAACGATGGGTTCGATGACGGTTTGGATGTACCGTGCACTATTCAGTGTCCCCTCGACGATCACCAATGGTGTACGGCCAGTGTAGGAGATCGCTCCCAACACCATGATGCCGGGTGTTGGCCCTGTGTGCCTCGGTCGTATGCAGTCCTGATTGTGGCGCTCACCTGCACGGCGCCAAACACGCATACGACCATCATTGGCACCAAGGCAGAAGCGACTCTCATCGCTGAAGACGACACGTCTCCATTCGTCCCTCCATTCACGCCTGTCGCGACACCACTGGAGGCGGGCAGCACGATGTTGGGGCGTGAGCGGAAGACGGCCTAACGGTGTGCGGGACCGTAGCCCAGCTTCATGGAGACGGTTGTGAATGGTCCTCGCCGATACCCCAGGAGCAACAGTGTCCCTAATTTGCTGGGAAGTGGCGGTGCGGTCCCCTACGGCACTGCGTAGGATCCTACGGTCTTGGCGTGCATCCGTGCGTCGCTGCGGTCCGGTCCCAGGTCGACAGGCACGTGCACCTTCCGCCGACCACTGGCGACAACATCGATGTACTGTGGAGACCTCACGCCCCACGTGTTGAGCAATTCGGCGGTACGTCCACCCGGCCTCCCGCATGCCCACTATACGCCCTCGCTCAAAGTCCGTCAACTGCACATACGGTTCACGTCCACGCTGTCGCGGCATGCTACCAGTGTTAAAGACTGCGATGGAGCTCCGTATGCCACGGCAAACTGGCTGACACTGACGGCGACGGTGCACAAATGCTGCGCAGCTAGCGCCATTCGATGGCCAACACCGCGGTTCCTGGTGTGTCCGCTGTGCCGTGCGTGTGATCATTGCTTGTACAGCCCTCTCGCAGTGTCCGGAGCAAGTATGGTGGGTCTGACATACCGGTGTCAATGTGTTCTTTTTTCCATTTCCAGGAGTATATATATATATTGAAACTTTTGTATGAAATTTAAAAATTTTGTTTTTAATAAATTATATACATTGAGGCGACTAAAGCCATGGGGTAGATCCTAATATCGTGTCGAATCTCCTTTTTACCGGCGCAGTGTAGCAACTAGACGTGACATGGAGTCAAGAAGACGTAGGAAGTCTCTGCAGAAATACTGAGACATGCTGCTTCTACAGCCGTCCATAACTGCGAAATTGTTACCGCTGCATGGTTCTGTGCACGAACTGACCTCTCGCTTACGTCACATAAATGTTCGATGAGGTTCATGTCAAATGGCTCTGAGCACTATGGGACTTAACTTCTGAGGTCATCAGTCCCCTACAACTTAGAACTACCTAAACCTAACTAACCTAAGGACATCACATACATTCACACCCGAGGCAGGATTCGAACCTGCGACAGTAGCGATCGCGCGGCACCAGACTGTAGCGCCTAGAACCGCTCGGCCACTCCGGCCGGAGAGGTTCATGTCAGGTTACCTGGGTGGCCAAATCATTGGATCAACTTGTCCTGAATGTTATGGCATGGCGCATTGTCATCCACAAAAGTTCCATCATTGCTTGCGGACACCATGTCCATGAATGGGTGCGGAAGGTCTCAAAGTAGCCGAACATAGCCGTTACCAATCAATGATTGATTCAGTTGCACCAGATGACCCAGTCCATTCCATGTAATGGCACAATCTGGAACTGCTGAGAAACTTGCCTGTAGTACGTTGTTTACCCTGGGAAAGTTGTGACGTCTGTAAGAGAAAATTATGTTTATAAAAGAACTTATGGATATCGAGGAGAAATTCGTCCTCGGATTTGTGTGTGCACTGGGACACGGATACAACTTCCGGTTATTTTCAAAGAAGTTCCATGTAGCGAACAGCAAACAATGTGCCATTTATCGAACGCTTTGGTGAAACATTCTGCATAAGGGTACATCACCAGCGAGATATTCCTGAATGGTTCCAGTTTTTCATCAGTTCCATTCCACGCACACGGCTAGTTGCTTTCATTATGGATTCCCATGTATCACATTTTCCGAACGTAATGAAGATGGCAGAGGGGAACTGCAGCTTCTTAATGACTTTTCTTGCACATACTACACGTTGTTCTAGTTATAGAAATTTGAAAGTCCCTCAGATCACAATATGCTGACAGTATGAGCTAATGTTAAAAGAAAACTCAATAGAAAAATCAAACAGGACTAATTTCCGCCCGCAGCTCGTGGTCGTGCGGTAGCGTTCTCGCTTCCCACGCCCGGGTTCCCGGCTTCGATTCCCGGCGGGGTCAGGGATTTTCTCTGCCTCTTGATGGCTGGGTGTTGTGTGATGTCCTTAGGTTAGTTAGGTTTAAGTAGTTCTAAGTTCTAGGGGTCTGATGACCATAGATGTTAAGTCCCATAGTGCTCAGAGCCATTTGACCCATTTTTGACTAATTTCTGTACAATCCTTAATCCAACTTTTGTCTTGGTCTTGAGCCAGAAGAATATTTCCAATACTCCATTTAAAAAAAAGGAATCTTTCCATTCAACAAGGAAGCCATCTTAACAGAAGCTATCACACCATCATTGCTTACAGAAAATACCACAGATTTTCGACCACATGTAACATATGAAACATATTCCCTTCAATCAATACATGCTTAAGGAGTCAGCAACAGTGGAAAGTAACAAGAAAACTACCAGGAGTAGCAAGAGAGACTTGAGGGCGAAGTATCTCACTCCTATCCGAGAAAACAAAAGGAGAAACTTGAACTTCGTCTACACCTCAGAAATAGAGGAAGGCGCAAGAATCAACCAGTGGGTATGATGATGACTGGTGTTGTGTTAATTGTACTTGTGAAGGCCTTTATACGATGTAAGAAAGAAGAATGGTGCAAAATTTGGAGCAGAACGCCTTTTGTCTTTTGCCATATCGTGTCTTATGTCAGACAGTAATGAAGACATTTTTGTATGTGACCTTTGTTCTGCATTAAATGTCTTAATTCGGATTTTGATTAATTTTAAAGGATCTAATTACATGTTTTAAATCAGCATTTATTTCACATCAACCGTACTTTATAGGACACAATATAGAAACAAAAAAGTTAATTGCCTGTAACCGGATACACTCGTGGTGTAGGGGTAGCGTCTCACCTGTCCCGAGTTCGAAAACCGCCGCCACTTGTATTTTGATTAATTGGAAATTTGTGGTAAGTTCTGTGGGATCAAACAGGTGAGATCATCGGTCACTAGGCTTACACACTACTTAATCTAACTTAAACTATCTTACGCTAAGGACAACACACACCCATGCCCAAGGGAGGACTCGAACCTCCAACGGGGGGAACCGCGGGAATCGCCCAAGATCTCACGGCTACCCCGCGCGGCTTTGATTAATAATCAGCACTGGCAGCCGAAGACTTCCGGCATAAGACGACACCCTCATTCTGGCAACGGCCTTGTCAAAGAGGGCAGAAGAGCGGATAGAGGTTCAGGGCAATTTATTGTCCTTGGGGTTGCAAACTGCCCCTAAAGACGGAAGAGTCAGCAATGACCAATGGCATGACGATGCAGAAAGCAATGGAAATCACAGCATTAAATTCACATAACGCGTATCCACAAGCCATGTGGCCTATAGCACAGGCCAACGAAAAACTTTTTCTGAATTTTTTTTTTACTTTGTTAGCTGATCTTTATACATTTTTACGAGCTGAATTCAAATCTAGCCTAGGTTTTTTTGTATCACCCATAGTTTTCGAGCAATATGCTTTTTATTATATTGTATAAAATCTTATGCTATACGGTAAACGGGGAAATTAATTAAATGCTTTGTTACAACATAAGCATGGTCTGTATTTACAGTAAGCTACTTAAAACAATGATATGTGTTAATAGAGGCTTCACTTGTCACATGGAAATGGTTGGTATTTTCTTTATTCTTTGAAGCTTCTTGTGTAGCTTTTTCTACGATGAGTCGCTTGCTGAACTTCTCGGTGAAGTGACTAACAGTAGTCCGCCATCATGTTGGTGTCCCAGCGGCTTTGGTAGCGTTTTTCCATCACTTTATTGTCCTGATGAAAATGCTGCCCTTGCTCCTCACTAACATCTCCCATATTGTCCAGGAAGTAATCAACGTGACTGTTCAAAAAGTGAACTTTCAGGCTCATTAAACGTCCTAAAGTTTTAAACTTCTTTAACGTTGTAACTATAATAGAAACATAGTCTGGGTCTTTTTCATGTACTAAGAACTTTGTAACGACTTGGTTGAATGATACCCATGCTTCGTTCTCATTTAAGATCATTGTGAACTCAAAGTTAACATAAAATCTCAAATTTTTTAATTTCAGGTCCGACAAAGACGCCTTCTTTTAGTTCAGCTTCTGAAAGGTGTGGAAACTTTCGGCAGAGATACTTAAAACATGGTCCATCTTTAAGCAAAGCCTTTATAAACTATTTCATTAGGCCTAACTTTATATGTAGAGGTGGTAGGAGTACGTGTTTTGGATCTACAAGGTTTTTGCGTAGGATGTTCTTCTCACCAGGTTTGAAAGACTCCCTCACAGGCCAGTTCTTTCTGCGCCGGTGTTGATCCCTAGCCCTACTGTCCCATTCACGCAAGAAACATGGAAATTTGGTAAAGCCACCTTGCTGACCAAGGAGATGCATGTTACTTTTAGATCGCCACATATCATACAACCATGAGCAGAATAGCCTATTTCATTAAGCACTACTTCTAGGTTTTCATAGGTTTCTTTCTTATGTACAGAATGTCCGACATGTATAGATGCGTCCATGTTGCCACTGTATAATAACACAGCCTCTAAACTAGTATTGCATGAATCAATAAACAGCCTCCAGTCTTCCTTCTTGTATTCAATACCAAACTCATTCATCAGACTGGGAATGTTTGAGCAGTACACTAAATCACCTTCTTGATGAAAAAACTTGGAAAATTGCTGCTCTCTCTTTCTATACTTGTATATGCTGGTCCCAACAGCCAATACGTTCTTTTTTTTTTTAATCTAGAGCCAAGCAATTCAGCTTTTTCTTTCGTTAAGCCCAGATCCCTACCTAATCGTTAAGCTCTGTCTGAGTAAACAATTTGTGCTCTGGACTTTCTGTATTACAATGGAATTCATCATCATCTGGTTCACCTAAATCAAATTGTGCAACAGAAAATAGTTCTGTTGGAATAGAATTTAAATCACCTGGTGGTTCAGGAACCGGCAAATCTACACCTTGCCCTACTGGTCGGATAGCGGACGGAAGGTTAGGGTAGCTTATTACTTCCTCGGTTTTCGAATTATGACCAATAATATCAACACTGTAACAATCATCGGAATGATTTCTTGGCTCCCTCCATATCGTAGGAATAGAAAATCTTTTTTCTCCTTTTTTGACAATTTTCTCAGAATTTCAACACACACTTAACTTACCTTATGCGGCACCCAAGATTTATCTTGATTACCAAGTTTAGATCCAAAGTATGATAGATAAACCTATTTCACAAAGTCCATAATGTTTCTTTGGTGTTTTTACTCACAAATTCACCACATAGCAATAACTGTCAGCAGAGTTTTTGCAACCATGGTTAGACATTGAAACGGGAAGGTGACGTTAGGTTGATAGAAAACAAAACACCATATGTTAACACAAAAATAGAATCGACCGTTTTTGCCAGTAGATGTTTTTCAGCAGTGCTACCAACATCATCAAACACATTGTTTTTAAATTATTTTAACTGCATAAGAGCTGTTAAATTCTTTAAAAAATCACTTAATTTAATAAATTTAACTGTAAAATCTGAAGAAATGGTGTGTGATACAGTTTTTAAGTATGATATTTGGATTTCCCACCATAAAAACGTAAGAATAGGTTCAGAAAAAACGTTTTTCCATCGTTGGCCTTTGTAATTAAAAAAGTATCATAATGATCTCTCCATTGGCAAAAGATTCCGGAATAGACCCCCATTCCGATGTCAGGGAGGGGACTGCCAAGGGGAGGTGACCGTCAGAAAAGCATTGTATTACCAATGAAAGGATAACGTTCTATGAGTCGGGGCGTGGAATGTCAGAAGTTAGAACGTGGTAGAGAGCTTAGAAAATCTGAAAGAGAATTAAAAAGGCTCAATCTAGATATAGTAGGGGTCAATGAAGTGGAATGAAGACAAGGACTTCTGGAGGAGGAGGAGGAGGAGATTAATGTTTAACGTCCCATCGACAACGAGGCAATTAGAGACGCAGCACAAACTCGGATTAGGGAAGGATATGGAAGGAAATCGGCCTTGCCCTTTCTAAGGAACCATCCCAGCACTTGCCTGAAGCGATTTAGGGAAATCACAGAAACCTCGCTCAGTCCAAGGATTTCTGGCTAGACAGGTATAGGGTAATATCAGCAGCAACAGAAAATGTCTTAATAGATGTATGTTTCGTTATGAATAGAAAGTTAGGGCAGAGAGTATGTTACTGTGAAGACTTCAGCGATAGGGATGTTCTTACCAGAATCGACAGCAAACCAACACCAACAACGTTAGTTCAGGTGTACATGCCGACATCGCAAGCTGAAGATGAAGAGATAGAGAAAGTATATGGGGATATTGAAAGGATAATACAGTACAAAACGGGAAAATGCAGTTATGGGGGAATCAACAGAATAAAAGGTTACAGGAGTATATATGCTTGGGACAAGGAATCAGAGAGTAGAAGACTAACTGAGTTCTGTAATAAATTTCAGCTGGTAACGGCGAATACTCTGTTCAGGAATCACAAGAGGAGGAGATGAACTGGAAAAAGGTCGGGTGATACAGTAAGATTTCAGTTATATTACATCACGATCAGACAGAGATTCCGAAATTAGATACTGGGTTGTAAAGCGTACCCAGGATCAGATATAGAGTCACATCACACTGTGGTAGAGATGAAGAGTAGGCTGAAGCTTAAGGAAGAACCAACACGCAAAGAAGTGAGATACGGGAGTACTAAGGAATGATGCGATATGCTTGAAGTTCTGTACGGCTGTAGACACGACAGGGAGGAAAAACTCTGTAGGCAGTACAGTTGAAGAGGAATGGACGTCTCTAAAAAGGACAATCACAGAAGTTGGAAAGGAAAACATAGATAAAAAGAAGGTAATTGCGAAGAAACCATGGGTAACACGCGAAATAGTTGAGTTGATCAATGAAGAAGTACAAAAATGTTCAGGGAAATTCAGGAATACAGAAATACAAATCACTGAGGAATGAAACAAACAGGAACTACAGGGACTCTTATGACGAAATGGCTGCATGAAAAAATGCAGAAATTGAAAGAGAAATAATTGTCCAAAGGACGGACTCAGTATATCCCTTTCAGTCACAATTTTTTCTTTGCCAAAGAAAAAAAAAATATTTTTGCGTTTTTCTTGATCAAATGTTTTATCTCAAAATCTTTTCTGAAAAATAAGAAATTTCGAAAATGTTTTTTGAAAGTGTAATGTTGTCACTTGACATCATTATATTGCTATGGCTACATATAACTAAAGAATGCGACCAACATCTTCTTTGTACAGAAATAATAAGTAAACCATTCAAGTGAAAAAATTTATTACAACAAAATATTGAATATGAAACTGATATTCGGCTTCTGCCAGTGCATTTTTCTAATTTGCATCTTATCTTCCTGCCTTCAATGTAATGTGGACAATGAGATAACCCGTCGTATCTGTAACCGGCCTCACCTCGCTCTCCGATGTTTTTACCGCATCCGATGTGGGTTTCTTCATCTTCAAACTCATCCTCAGTCAATCGCGGATGTCCTCTTTTCCTCGAAGATAAGCTGTTTCCCTTCTCCATTAAAATTAAAGCTTCAGCTATCAGATTTCAGAACTTCAGCAGATCCTTTTGCTCTTTACGTCCTTTTCCCTTGGCATCCAGACCTCTCAGGATCTGGAACCACCTAGGCCCAGGTGCCTGTGCTCACTTCAAATTCCCGTATTTTTGTTCTGATATATTTCAAAATCATGTACAATTCCGGAAACTCCACAACGAACAAAATGTTTTAGACCAACAGCGTTTGGCTCACCACAAACAAATTTCTTCATTACAGTTCTTCATTTGCTCGTCAATACGTTGCCATTCTTCTTGTTTCAGACTGAGGCAAGTTTCTCTGATTGTATTTAGCTGTGGTCTCACCTTCCAAAGTTTGTCTTCCGGGGAGCTACCTTCCATATTGTCGACTAAATGAAGATGATTCCTCAGTTTGAATATTCTATTTACAGAAAATGTGTCTTCAACTAAACGTATTCTTGTGTAAGACTCCCAATACATACGCAATATAGAAAACCCCAATGTACCCATCAAAATATGTACTATTACACAGGTCTGCAACTAAAAAACTGCATAGGATTTTTTAACATTTTCTTATAGATTTTGACCTCTCAAAAACAGGAAAAATATTTAAAAAATTATATCACATATGTTTTTATGTATATTGTAATATTTATGTTCATTAATAATAAACCGATGATATGGCGTGAGCAGAAAAACCATACCACTGATTGCTACTTCTGTTCAGTTGACGTAAAGAGAATCAATTAAAAAAAAAAAGAAGCATAAGTTATCCTGCTTTACGTCCAGTACCCCATAACTCTGAAATACCTATCCCACAGCCACCTTCCAGTTTGGATGAATACCCGAGTGAGTTGGAGGACGAATTTACATTACCTCCTCAGGGTGAATCAAGCTCAGGTTTTTCTGCAGAAGAAGATGAAAGGCCTCAACTATTTTCTCAAAGTGAGCTCAATGATCTAGTAAGAGATTTAGGTCTCAAAAGATGCAGCCGAACTGTTACGTTCCAGATTAAAAAAAAAAAAAAACTTTTATCATCTGGTGCCTCATTTTCACGGTACAGACACCGAGAAAAAGAATTTACCCAGTTTTTCTCAAAAGAAGGAAATTTAGTTTTTTTGTACTCATGTGGAAGGACTCATGCATTGCTTTGATATGCAGTATGACTCATGGGAATGACTTGCATGGTACTAGAGGGAGCTGTAGAGGGCAAAAACTGTAGAGGAAGACAGAGATTGGAATACGTCAAGCAAATAATTGCGGACGTAGGTTGCAAGTGCTACTCTGAGATGAAGAGGTTAGCACAGGAAAGGAATTCGTGACGCGCCGCATCAAACCAGTCAGTAGACTGATGACCAAAAAAAAAAGACTCATCTGAATTGCACCAATTTATCAGTTCATCGAAAACTACTCTTAAAGTAGTAATATTGCACAATGGAAATAAATTTGCATCGCTTCCGATGGGACATTCTGTGCATATGGGCGAAAATTATAACGATTTGGTCATTATCCTGGAAAAAATCAAATATCAGGACCATCAATGGATGTTTTGTGGGGACTTCAAAATACTCACGGAGCTTTTGGTTCAGAAGGCAGGCTATACTAAATACCCATGTTTCTTATGCTTGTGGAATAGTAGAACGAGATAACAGCACTGGACTAAAAGTGATTGGCCACCCTGAGAAACTTTAAAACCTGGAGAGAAAAATGGTATCAATACTACTTTGGTACCACCAGAAAAGGTTTTGTTGCCCCCTCTCCATATCAAATTGTGGTTGATGAAACGATTTGTAAAATCGCTGCAAAAGGATGGGGACTCTTTTAAATATCTATGTACATAATTCTCGAAGCTGTCAGAAGCAAAGTTGAAAGAGGGAGCTTTCACTGGCCCCGACATAAGAAAATCGACAGCCTCTTCGTGGAAAGTATTGAATGAGAAGGAAAAAGAAGCTTGGGTATCGTTCAAGGATGTAGTGCGAAAGTGTTTGGGAAATACTAAGGATCCTGACTACAAAACCATTGCTCAACGGATGCTAGCAGTGTGGTGTCACCGCCAGACACCACACTTGCTAGGTGGTAGATTAAATCGGCCGCGGTCCATTTAGTACATGTCGGACCCGCGTGTCGCCACTGTGTGATCGTAGACCTAGCGCCACCACAAGGCAGGTCTCATGATACGAACAAGCACTCGTCCCAGTTGGACGGACGACCTAGCTAGCGACTAGATGTACGAAGCCTTTCTCTCTCATTAGCCGAGAGACAGAATAGCCTTCAGCTAAGTTAATGGCTACGAACTAGCAAGGCGCCATTAGCCTTACAGTGATTGTAATCAAAGTCTCCTGTGTATAGTCAAGAGCGATGTACCACAATGATTGATTAAAGATAAGTATTAATCCAGCTACGTACTTTTCTTCATAGCATTAATTACGTAGCCTGTTCCAGTACTTCACGCCCGTCTGCGTTAGTCTAGCGTGCAATTTCAGCCATCTCGACCTACAAGGTGTTGGCCCAGCTGCCGACACATCACATGGCGACGACTCTACAAAGGATCTTGTGTTTTACTTTGCCCTAATTTATTTGTGTCATGGCTTCGCCACATTCTCCAGATGTACTGTCCGAATTTTATCGCTTGCAGAATCAGCAGACGCAGGCGTTATTGGATGCCCTTGGACAGCTCGTCCAGGGTCAACGTGCCATTCAAACCGATGCGGCCGCCGCCGCTTCACCGGTACCGCAGCCACAACATGCTGTTGCACCTCAATTCCGACCCTTTGATGAAACCCACGAGACTTGGCAAGAGTGGTCCCGTCAATTCTCCTTCCACCTCGCCGCCTACAGAATTCAAGGTAAAGAGCGGCAGCCGTTTTTGCTTTCTTGTGTCGCTGTGTCCACCTACCGCATGATGGTGAAATTGTTTCCCCGGCGCGACGTAGCAACTCTGTCCTACGAGGAAATTTTGTCTGCATTAAATGTCTATTTCAAAGAAACAGTTAAAGTGGTTGCAAAACGGTATACGTTTTTTCGTACAAAACGTACGGCCAGTCAAACTAATAGGGAGTGGGTAGCAACATTGCAAGGACTTACTAGGGACTGTGCCTTTGACTGTGACTGTGGTCTTTCTTATTCAGATACAATGGTACGTGATGCAATTGCACAAAACGTTTCTGATGTTCGCATACAGGAGCAAATTTTGAAACTAGTTAATCCCTCCCTTCAACAAGTGATAGACATATTGGATAGGCAAGACACACTTGACTGTGCTCAGGACTCTTTTGAAACTTCGCCAGCAGTGTGTCACATTAACCGGCGCGCCGGGCGAGCTGCGCGGCCCGGTCAACTGCCCTCGCGCAAACAAGCGCAGCTGCCACCGCGCTCTAAGCCACGTGTGCCGCGCCAGCCCACAAATGCAGTGAAATCATGCCCGCGGTGTGCTACTAGGCATTCGCGTGAACATTGCCCGTCACGCCAAGCTATTTGCCTTTTCTGTAATAGAAAAGGACATGTTCAAAGTGTTTGCCAGAAAAAGCTCCAATCAGACAATCACAATCATTCCAGGCCCTTTGCTTCGCGCCGGACTCGAACCAAGGACACTCAGGCTCGTGGACCTTCGCCCATGGACATTCATGTCGTTAATTCCAATTCGTCCAGTGACACTTTCTCTAACAGTGACTGTGTTCGTCCCACAAAAACTGTGTGTCGACGTCGCCGGAAATCACGTCAATTAGCAAGTGATTCGGTACAAGTGTCTGTTCCAATTGCACAAAACGGTCGCTCTTGTCGTCAGCAGGACAATAAACTTTTTGTGGACTTAGACTTTGAAGGCAAAGTGATACCATTCCAGCTCGATACCGGAGCTGCAGTTTCATTGCTCAATCACGACACGTACAAACAACTGGGCACACCTCCGTTGCGTGCCGCAAGTGCTCAGTTAAAAAGTTATTCCGGACAGACAATACCTGTGTTAGGACAGTGCACTCTTCTTGCAACATATAAGGGACAATCAAAACTTGTGTCATTTTACGTTCTTCGTTCTTCTACTGCAGTGAACTTGTTTGGCTTAGATTTATTTCAGTTGTTTAACATGTCTATTGTAAATCAGATCCTATCGGTCAATCAGACTGTGCCTTCAGACAGTGTTTCTCGCTTATGTGACGAATTTGCAGACATTTTTGCACCAGGCTTAGGTTGCGCTAAAAACTATGAAGCACATTTGGAACTGAAGGTCAACGCGCAACCGAAATTTTTCAGAGCGCGCAATGTTCCCCACGCATTGCGTGATGAGGTCGCAAGAACATTAGACGATTTAGAATCACAGGGTGTAATTGAACGTGTGCAAGCTTCTCTCTGGGCCTCACCCTTAGTAATTTTGCCAAAACCTTCCGGAAAATTGAGACTTTGCATGGACTTCAAGGCCACAGTGAATCCACAACTAGTGACTGCTACTTTTCCTTTGCCCCGCCCGGAAGATCTTTTTGCTAAACTGTGCCCGGGAAAATATTTTTCAAAGTTGGACCTAGCCGATGCGTACTTGCAAATACCAGTGGACGACGAATCCCAGCGCGTATTGGTGGTTAACACGCATCTTGGATTGTACCGATTCAAAAGACTGCCATTCGGGTGTGCATCCGCCCCTGCATTGTTTCAGCAATATTTACAAACTATTTGTGCGTCGGTCCCTACTGCAGCAAACTATCTGGACGATATAGTGATCTCTGGACAGACAGAAGAAGATCATCTTGCGAACCTCCGAAAGTTATTTCAGGTCTTGCGACAAAATGGTCTTCGCTTGAGGAAGGACAAATGTGTGTTTTTTGCTCGTGACTTACCATACCTGGGCCATGTCATCAATGCCCAAGGCATACATCCGAGTCCAGAGCACCTCCGTGCCATACAAGATTTACCTTCCCCTCGCAATGTGAAACAGCTACAGAGTGTGTTGGGTAAAATTAACTATTATCACAAATATATGCGCAATGCCTCTTCCATTTCAGCTCCGCTTCATCGCTTACGCCGTAAAGGTGATCCGTTCGTCTGGACGACGGAATGCGAACGCGCCTTTCGCCAGTTGAAATCGGCGTTGCTTTCTAATGCTTGCCTCACGCCTTTCGATCCCCAGAAACCCCTTTTGTTGATGGTAGATGCATCGGATTTCGTGATCGGTGCTGTCCTTGCGCACAAAGTGGGCTCGCATGATCGCCCTATTGCCTTTGCGTCCAAATTGCTCTCGTCTGCGCAAAGAAATTACTCACAAATAGAGAAAGAAGCTTTGGCTCTCGTGTTTGGTGTTACTAAGTTCCATGATTTCTTGTATGGTCGTCATTTTACCATCATCACAGACCACAAACCTTTGACATCGCTTTTTCATCCGAACAAGCCGGTACCTCCGCGTACAGCGCAGAAATTCATTCGCTGGTCTATTTTCCTCTCGCAGTACCGCTACGATATCTTGTATCGGTCCACTGCTAAGCACGGAAACGCCGATGCGTTGTCCCGTTTGCCGGTTGCTGAGGATAAAGCATTCGATTCTTCCGAACTTGCTTGCCTGTTCATTGATTCGGAAACCGATGAAGTGGTCGAATCGTTTCCGATTGATTTTCGTCGTGTAGCTACAGCCACCGCTGCTGACCCTGCCCTTGCTACTGTTTTGCGTTTTGTTGCTACGCAATGGCCTTTGTCAAAGTCTCGGATTGCGGATCCGTTGGTTCGCCGATTTTTTGCTCACAAGGAGAGACTTTTTGTTCGATGTGGTGTTTTGTTGTTGCGTTCTGATAATGATGAGTCCAGAGTCGTGGTCCAACGTTCGTTACAGTCCTCTGTCTTACGGCTTCTTCGCCAAGGACATTGGGGTATAGTGCGAACGAAACAACTTGCTCGTCAGCACTGTACTTGGTTCGGAATCGATGCTGCGATTACGAATATGTTTTCTTCTTGCATGGCGTGTGCCGAACAACAATTCACACCGCCGCGGAAAGTCTTTGCATGGCCAAAAGCCACTTCCCCTTGGCAACGCTTGCACTTTGATTTTGCTGGTCCATTCTGGAATGCTCGATGGTTGGTTCTGGTCGATGCCTTCAGTAATTTTCTTTTTGTTGTCCGGATGTCTTCCACGACGTCCTCCGCCACCATCCAAGCGTTGTCTGCTATCTTTTGCATTGAAGGTCCTCCGCAGACTATTGTTTCCGACAATGGCCCACAATTCATGTCCACAGAATTTCAGTCATTCTGCCAGGCCAATGGTATTCAACATCTGACATCCGCGCCGTTTTCGCCACAGTCAAACGGTGCCGCTGAACGATTGGTCCGGACTTTCAAGTCACAGATGTTGAAATTGAAAGAGTCGCATTCTCGGGAGGACGCATTGTTGCTCTTTTTGTCCTCGTATCGCTCTCAGCCCCGAGATGGTCGCTCGCCGGCTGAGTTGCTCCACGTTCGTCCTCATCGCACCTTGATGTCTTTGCTGCATCCGCCGCATCAGGTTCCTGTGCAGCGGCAGACTCCTGCTTTTGCTCCAGGCGACGTTGTATTTTATCGCAACTATCGAGGTTCACGGCGTTGGCTCGCAGGGCGCATTCTTCGCTGCCTCGGCCGCGCGATGTTTTTGGTTTTGGCGGCCTCTGATGAGGTGCGTCGGCATCTCAATCAGCTGCGCCTCTGTCGTCGCACGGGCTCTGCCGCTCCCCGTCTGCTTTCAGCGACGGTGCCGTCTGGTCAGCGCCCTGGGGACCCATCTACTGGCTCGCCTCATCCCCAGGTGTTACCGACGATGCCTTCCATTTTGCCCCATGGTGACGCGCCGCCGCAGCAGCCGCCGCCGCCGCCGCCGCCGCAGCCGCCGGTCCTCCGGCCGGCGCCGCCCGCATTCGACGCTTCGCTGCAGCCGCCAAGCGCCTCCAAGGATCACGCGCCGCCGATCGCTTCCCGTGACCAGCTGTCCTCCGCCATGGAACTCCCGCCCGCTCCGGACCACATGACGTCATCGCGCGTCGGCTACCCCGACGCAATGGAGGTCGACCCTTCGGCCCCTCCTGTTTCTTTACGTGCGCATACACCGCATGTTGACGTGCACCCTGGACTAGGTTTTCAGGCGTTTCCTAGCTCCCCTCAGACCGAATGGCCGGGTGCGGGTGGCATAGCCTCGCCGTTGTTAGGCTCCCCACCTCATCGCATACGTCAACATGGGGTCCTCCCCACGGCGAGCGGAAGCCTTATCTCACGACCGTTCGCCGATTTGCGGGGGAGGAATGTGGTGTCACCGCCAGACACCACACTTGCTAGGTGGTAGATTAAATCGGCCGCGGTCCATTTAGTACATGTCGGACCTGCGTGTCGCCACTGTGTGATCGTAGACCTAGCGCCACCACAAGGCAGGTCTCGTGATACGAACAAGCACTCGTCCCAGTTGGACGGACGACCTAGCTAGCGACTAGATGTACGAAGCCTTTCTCTCTCATTAGCCGAGAGACAGAATAGCCTTCAGCTAAGTTAATGGCTACGAACTAGCAAGGCGCCATTAGCCTTACAGTGATTGTAATCAAAGTCTCCTGTGTATAGTCAAGAGCGATGTACCACAATGATTGATTAAAGATAAGTATTAATCCAGCTACGTACTTTTCTTCATAGCATTAATTACGTAGCCTGTTCCAGTACTTCACGCCCGTCTGCGTTAGTCTAGCGTGCATTTTCAGCCATCTCGACCTACAAGGTGTTGGCCCAGCTGCCGACACATCAAGCAGCATACGAAGATCAAGGCTACAAGATGAGCGTGAAGGTCCATTTTTTACACTCCCACATAGTTTTCCTAAGAACCTGGAGCTTACAGTGAAGACCAGGAGTAGCGGTTTCACCAGGTTGTCCGTGATATCGAGAGACGGTACCAAGGAAGATGGGATGTCACTATGCTTACTGACTACTGTTGGATGTTTAAGCGGGAAACTAAAGAGGAAATCGGAAAAGGACTCTACGAAGTATCAAGGAAAAGACGAAAAGGTTTCATAAAAATCATGAATAAGTGTAATATTGTTACTATATGTCTCAAAATAATGTTTCATTCGTTCTAAAAAAATATTATGTTTGATAATTTTGAATAATCGAGTGCTTTTACCAAATTTTTGTGTCTGAATTTGCAAAAGAATCTTATGTAGTAGAAAAAAAAGGACATCTGAAATCAGCGCATTCTAAAATATATAATTAAGTAAAAATATCTCATGCAGCTGACAAAAAAAGTTTTCTGCAGTTTTATATAATCAACTTTCGTATTTCAGAGCTTTTACATTTCAATGTCACTCCATTTTTCGCCACTGAATACAAATTTGTTTGCTTCGAAACCAATTCCAAAATATCATTGGTGAAGTATTCTGAAACATATTGAGCTGGACTTCTTTCTTCTTCATCAGCCGTAACATCTAGTTTACTGAAAGCAGTGTCAAGGCATATGAAAGGCATATTCTTCCAATTTGACATTACCTTGCGGCTGTTGATTTTCTGCTTGTGAAACTTCTTTTTCAGGGTATAGAGTGTGTCTTTCATATTGTGAGGTCCGGCACTCCCATTCTGTTTCCTCATTCCTCGTATCTGCTGTATCTCCAACAGTTTCAGGACCAAACTCTACACTGTCTGAGAGCTCTGAAAGCTCACTGTCATTGAGCTCTAGTAGAATCTGCTCAATTTCCTTGTGGGAAAGTTTCACCATATCAGAGTCAGAAAAATTAAAATATTTACCTACTGAAATGAGCTATGTGATGTGTAAAAATAATCGGAATATCCGTTAAATAATTAAGAATGATTAGTGAGCCGTGGTAAAAATTGCTGTTTTGAAGAGCGCGCCGCAGCGCGTAGTGTGAAGCAGTCGCCCACCGTTTCTGGCGGTGGTGCCGCTGTGGCAATCGCAGCTTTGGTGTCTCCCTCTGGTGGGAAAGGGGAAAGGTTGCCTGTTCACGTGCATTTAAGGGGCGCTGTGAGCTCGCCAGTCGGTGAGCCTGGGTCAGTCTCTCGTCCCCAGGTTGCTAGTGTGTCTCTCGTCCGCATTTGTTAGGCAGTTAATGTCCGTCTGCCGTTCGGAGTGCTAGTATGTCTGTCCTTCGGATCAACCTTTAAAGCCGGCAAAATCAGAGTCTTTCCACTCCGACAGTAAGAGAACTCATCCCCGGTCGGGGCTTAGTTCCTGCATCTGAGTCTGCGCGTTAGGCCGCCAGTATGCTCGAGTTCACTCAGGCAATGGTCATTGGCGGTTGGATCGATAGGTTGGTCGATCGCGCACTGAGACACAAGATGACTTGTCCGTCTTGAGCGTCGGCGCATGTGAGGTCGCCACGTGAATCCAGTGGGCTGCGGCGTATAGCGACGGGTAGCGACTTCGCGGTCGACACGAGAGCAACAGGAGTCAACTCACATCAGTCTGGCCGGTGCGAGCTGCGACGCCGTGAGACGGGAGATCGGCGCGCCTTCCTGCGTCCGTTGAAGCGGCTGGCAGCGGACAGTTCGGGAGAGCGATTTGGGGGTGCTGCGCCAGGTCTTCTCGAGAAATCGCAGTTTATTAGAAGTTAAGTGATTGGTGTTATGTTTTTCGATTTACTCTTGTTAAATTCTACTTGTTTTCTTGGTGAGGTCACCAGCCGTTTTGCTTTGGGGTCGTCCCATCATTCTTCTCCGTTTGCCCCCCGCAGGAAGGCGATTATTTATAAATTGAGTGGTCCGTTTTTCCATTGTGGAGTAGGGGCAGGTTATACCAACCTGCGATTCGGGTTGTTCGGTAATGTCCCTATCAATCTACCGTACGTTAGTAGCTACCTGTGTCATGTTTGTCGGATTTGGTGTGTTAACGAATTTATTGCTTGGAGTGTAACGGCCTAATACCTGAAATATGTTTTGACCTTTGGAAACTTTGATATTATTGCCTATCATCTTGAGAGGCGGTATCTGTCTACTGTAGAGCATCTTAACTATTGCTTGGCCAACTTTGTAGAATTTTGTATAAGATTGCATTTCATGGGCTTTTATTTAAATGATCATTTTACTATATAAAGTTGCCACCCTTTCACCGTAAGACTTTTCTTAGAAGTTAAAATCGAGTTACACCTTTGGTGGCAAGGTTAATATTTTAATTGTTAGTGTTTTGTACCATTTCCATCCCTCCTACAGGGGGTGCATAGTTTGTGTACTTGTGTAAATTGTTATAACTCTTAGTTTAAAGTAATCTGGTGTGTTGCAGATTTGCACCAGTGTAGTTTTTCAGAGGCTGTTGTGAGCGATCATAACTACGGCCGTGTTAAAAGGGAGCGGCACGGTTCTCTGCCATAAAGCTCATACAGTTAAAACTTGTTTCTTTCTGCCTCTGAATAAATTGTAACTTTGATATTTAGAGGGTGCTTTCTGATTATAATTTTAAATCTGTTTCTTTAAAAAAAATGCTTTTAGGCACTATTAAAGTGAATAAAATTCCCATTTGTTAAAATGAATTTGGTTATGATTTCATGAGTTACTCCCTGGCAACTACTTCCATGCTTACATAGTGTGATTAAATGTGTTAATTTTCTTGATAAATCGCCAGTAAATAAAACAAATTCTTAAGAATATTCTTTGAAAATAAATCACGGTTCAATTAGCTTTCAAAATTTTTTCAACTGAACATAAAAAATATTACCTACAAAAACGAGAATGTCCACGCAACATGAACGCGCATCGTCACAATGATGTCAAATGACAACAACAAATTTTTAAAAATGTAGCTAACAATGTAATAAAACACATTCACCAAAATAACACACGCACAATAACCGTACCTTTAGCGAATTTGTAATACCTTTGTCTTCTATAAATCTCTGACAGGCTCGAAACAGAAAGGAAAAAATGTGAAGCACGTTCCACACATTACAGCACACGTAACATAGCACGTCAAACATTTGACTATTGACTTCCCTATTCAAAAGGGACGAAAGCGCCCCATTTGGTACACGCCTATAGATTGTTGTCATCCGTCACCAGAGTGACGAAACGCAGACATTTTGTGCTTCCATTCTGCAGTCGATGAAACGTGACGGTGTCAACTGACAACACTATGAACGAAAGGGATATAGAAAAGTCAAAACATCCTTCAATGAAATTAAAAGCAAAGGCGCTAATATTAAGAATGCAATGGTAATTCCACTGTTAAATGAAGAGGAGAGAGCGGATACGTGAGAAGGGTACATTTATGGCTTCTACGACGGGAAGGTCTTACCTGCTAACGTGAAGGTGGAACAAGAGGCTATAGGGAAAAGATATGAGATTCAGTATTTGAATCACAATTTAGAAAATCTTTGGAAGGCTTAAAATCAAATAAAGCAATAAGGATAGACAGTATTCCTTTGGAATTTCAAAGTGGCAGCATAACGAGTATTCATGTTGGTGTGTAGAATTATAAGACTGGCCATACGCCATCAGACTTACGGAAAAATGTCATCCACATTATTCACAAGATTGCAAAAGCTAGCAAGTACGAGAATTATCGTACTTTCAGCTTAACAGCTCTGACATCCAAGTTGCTGACAAGAACTATGTACAGAATAGTGCAAAAGGAAATTCAGAAACTGTTGGATGACAATGAATTTGAGTTTGGAAAGGTAAAGGCACCAGAGAGGCAGCTCTGATGTAGCGGTTAATAATGGCAGCAAGACTGAAGGAAAATAAACTTTTACATGATTTGTCGACCTGGAAAAAGCGTTCGACAATTTAAAATGATATGAGATGTTCTAATCCTGAGAAAAATAGGTGTAAGCTGTAGGGAAAGTCGGGTTATATGCAATATATATGTTACCGGCCAAACCCGATTTTGGGATGAACTAGTTTCGCCTAGGTCAAACTCGTTCATCCTGTTACCGATAGGATAAAACAGTGTAGCCTTGGTCGAATTGTTTTATCCTAGTTAGAATTTTCATGCTTTAGGGTAAACTGGTACGTCCTAGTCTGAAGCAATTTCACCTCAAGTAATTTCCCCTAGTTTGTATCTTTTATAAGCTTTTCAGAGTAAACTGAATAAAGGAATAGAAATAAAATAGTCAATATGTTTCATTACAGTTATTTATCAACTTATCAGTAGTTTCACATCTGTCACTAGATCAAGTTACTTATATCCATCCACAGAAATCACCTTATCTACAATTTGTTTATTCACTTATTTTTGGAAGGTTTACTTTGGTGGCACTTGGAATTGCAGAGTGTTTTTCTTACAATTGCTTTGTTTGTTGTGCAGTTTTTCATGCAACTGCATTCTACGAAGCCTTGCCCTGATCCCACAGAATGTTTTGTGGCTGCAGTCCTTAAAGACATTTCTGTATCCTGGTTAATATCTCCCACATCTAAAAACTTCTGAATGTAGACGTCGAAATCAGTTCTAAAAAAATAAAAAGAAGTTAAAAAAATTAATATTTTATTATACAAAATTATGGAAAATTTTAATAAATTTATACCTGTAATAATGGTTTTGAAGTACTCCGTGTTTGGTGCCAACTTTGTAGAGGCTCTCATCAGTCTTTTGAAGTATTACCCCAATTATGTTTCGAAGGTCACTTCTGCCCTTATCTACATCTGAAATGGGTATGGTTACAATGTCTCCAATGTCAGCTGGTGGATGGGATTTGTGAGAGGAAGCTTTCATCTTTTAGCTTGTATTTTTTAAATTTTCTGTGACAACTTTTCTAGCCTTTTTAATGTCGTTTATGTCAATTTTCAGAATGTCATCTTCATACTGTCTTCGTTCTGTTCAGTATTGCTGTCATTTTCGATTGCCTTCTTTAGGTCATATTCACCCTGAATATCATTTACGATCTCTTGAGGCAACGAGGAAGTGGAAAATACTACTTTAGGTTAGATTCCGAGTAACGCTTTGTAAGGTACTGTTTTACGCCAGAGTGGTAAGCTCGATTTAGACATACCTTAATCCTTCCGACCACTTCGTCGAATTGTTGTCCTTTAACCGAGTACTTATCATATATTCGATGTCCTGGTTGGCACGTTCAACAGAACCCTGACTTTGGCTGTGTCTTGGTTTTCCATGCACAATTTTCGGTTCTGAACAAAGCTTTGCGAGTTCACTTATAACAGTATTGGCAAATTCTCTGTCATTAACAGATTGAAGAATGCACGGCGCCCCTACAATAAGGAATATGTCATTCCAATGATAAGCCACTTCTTCAGCTCTCTTTGATGTTAACGCACTAAGGAGAACAAATTTTGTGGCCATAGTAAACGAGAAAAAATATTAAATTCCCGTCTGGTTATGTTTGGAAATCAATCAAATCGACTTTGCATCTGTTATTCATTTCCGAATGGAGAACTGGCTTTGCAACTAGCCCTCTTTTCTTTTTTGTCTTCTTTTGTTGACAAACATCACACATTGATAAATGGAGGCATATCATTTCCTTTGTGATGTTGGTATATTTTTTGATGTCTCAGCTGACATCCTACCACGACCACCATGACCCACAGCTACATGAGCTGCGTGAATCACATCATAAAGTTCATCAGCTGGAAAAGTATTTTATATTCCCTTTACACCGTGAAATGAGTTTTTTCACATCACAAATTTTTAAACAACAAATCTTTTCAGTCTTTTTTTTTTTGTAATGATGTTCTTTTTTCCAACTTTGTCCGCGTCTTCTACTTGTTTAACCAAATCCGCATATTCGTCCACTGATAACACATTATAATGAGAAGACTTTTGCTTTCACTCTGCAAAATTTCCTCCAGAAACTTTTCTCTCCACATCTTTTGCCTGGCTTGTCTACTACACGAAGGCTCATACATGATGATACTCCTCACAATAATTATACTATTGTAGGATTATAACAAAATCTTTTAAACGCAACCAGCAACTTAGCACGTGTACTCGTCGATGCAAAATACCGTTCAAAACAAAGAACAGTACCAGCGAAGAGGGTTTCTGAGATGCGAGGGGCGATCCAGAGATGATTCGGGGATTCCCCTTCGTACAGGCAGCAACATGCCTTCCGACTAGGCAAAATTAGTTCAGACTAGGACGTACTAGTTTATCCTAAAGCACGTAAATTCTAACTAGGATAAACCGATTCGACCTATGCTAAACTGTTTTATCCTATCGGTAGCAGGATGAACGAGTTTCAACTAGGCGAAACTAGTTCATCCTAAAATCGGGTTTGGCCGGTAACATATACAAGACCTAAGAGGGAACAATAACAATGGAAGATGAAACACTCCCTTGTTAACCAATCGTTATTAACTAGTGGATTATAGCCTAACAGTTTATAATAGATTGCAGTGTGCAACTGATAAGGGCTGATCGATTAATACTTGCAGTGGAGTTGTTTCATATCAAATCCAAGAAAGATAATTATGATGTCAGGTCGCAATAATCGGTACGTACTTAATTATTAAGGTTCTATAAATATTGTCTCAACAGCAGGAATGAGGCAGCTACTCCCTTCGCCTGACAAAATAAAACGGTTAACTCATCACAGGTCGCCTATTAATATCGTCATACGGCAATATTCTTCATGTAGCACTGAATGCACAATCATCACTGCAATCCAAGTCGTTGGTGGCCGGCACGATTTTCGTGTAATCACGGTGTACAACTGAACACTTAAACACACCAACAAAACACTCAATTAAAGCCATTTACCTACTGGCTGGAAGTAAGGCCCACGGCGTTGGGTGACACACACACACACACACACACACACACACACACACACACACACACATACATGTCCAAACACACACAGTCATTGAACAGTAACTACGGTCATGCCGAAATCTGTCCTGCTTGCTTAGCAGCCAACAACTTACTTGTCAGGAGTCTCAACCTGGCCCTGGCACCGGGCGCTCAACTATCGATAGTACCTACTGCGACCTGCGTGAGGCAAAGATGTACTCAAGACGTAAGGGGCGGTTGACCCCTTACAAAGACCAGGAACGAAGTTCTCGGATTAAAAGGGGTGTAACAAAGAGACGTCGTCTTCCGTCGTTGCTGTTCAGTCTATACGGCGAAAGGGCAATGATGGAAAAATGAAAGATTTAAGAATGAAGTTAAAATTCAAGGTGAAAGGATATCACTGTTAAGATTCGCTGATGACATTGCTATCAACAGTGAAAGTGAACAGTTACAGGATTTGTTGAACGGAATGAACAGTCTAATGAGTACAGAATATGGACTGAAAGTAAATCGAAGAAAGACGAAAGAATGAGAAGTAGCAGAACAGCGATAAACTTCATCATAACTGGTGATCATGAAGTGGATGAAGGGGCTTTCCCCGCCAAGAGAAAGCTCCTAGTATCTAACATAGAGAGTGAGGGAGAAATTTCTCAGCGTGTAGGTTTGCAGTACACAATTGTATGGTAGTGAGACATGTGCTGTGGGAAAACTGGAACAAAAGAGAATAGAAGCATCTGAAATGTGGTGCTACAGAAGAATGCTGAAATTAGGTGGACTGATGAGGTAAGGAATGAAGAAGAAAGGAATATATGGAAAACACTGACAAGAAGAAAAGACAGGATGATAGGACATCTGATAAGGTATCAGGGGATGACTTTCGTGGTACTAGAGGATGCTGCAGAAAGCAAAAGCTGTAGAGGAAGACAGAGGTTGACATACATCCAGCAAGTAACTGAGGACGTATGTTGCTACTCTGTGATGAAAAGGCTAACACTTGTAACAGAAAAATTGTCACATATTTAATTTTAGTTCATCGTGTTGCTATGACTTATGTAACTGGATGAAATATTTGCTTGTTAGAGCAGCCTTACCTCACACTTAGACATACATTATGCTACATCTTTTTTCTTTTGTCTGAGATATGTTGTTGTTGTTGTGGTCTTCAGTCCTGAGACTGGTTTGATGCAGCTCTCCATGCTAATCTATCCTGTGCAAGCTCCTTCATCTCCCAGTACCTACTGCAGCCTACATCCTTCTGAATCCGCTTAGTGTATTCATCTCTTGGTCTCCCTCTACGATTTTTACCCTCCACGCTGCCCTCCAATGCTAAATTTGTGATCCCTTGATGCCTCAGGACGTGTCCTACCAACCGATCCCTTCTTCTAGTCAAGTTGTGCCACAAACTTCTCTTCTCCCCAATCCTATTCAATACCTCCTCATTAGTTACGTGATCTACCTATCTAATCTTCAACATTCTTCTGTAGCACCACATTTCGAAAGCTTCTATTCTCTTCTTGTCCAAACTATTTATCGTCCATGTTTCACTTCCATACATGGCTACACTCCATACAAATACTTTCAGAAACGACTTCCTGACACTTAAATCTATACTCGATGTTAACGAATTTCTCTTCCTCAGAAACGCTTTCCTTGCCATTGCCAGTCTACATTTTATATCCTCTCTACTTCGACATCTGGGATATATGGTCCCAAAATTAAATTAAAAATTGTTACCAACCCATAGGTGTGATCACGGTTTTCTGGAGGATTCGCTTGGTTTTAAGGCAAATGCCGGAAACAGAAATCTCCTTCCGAATGTTTCGAATTGTGATATCATCTCCCTTGATATCTAGTCGCCTGATGTTTGGCTGAGGAGTTGTTCACTGTTCATTTGATTATTACTCCTACAGCCTAGTCTACCTTCAAGGGTAGGAAAAGAAATGTAATAAAAAAAAGTCGTCTCTCAAATAAACGTTATTCAACTGTATTTTCTAAATAAGAAAGCCCCTGTATACAGGATGGTTCAGATGCTCCATCGATTTCGTTTTATGCAATCCACTAGATTATACGAGGGTGGTTGGAAAAGTTCTCGGAATCACCACGAGAGGTCAGCGCTAGCGCAACAAGTTGCCTGTAGACAAGTGCCACGTTAGTGCTCTGGGAAGTGAGCTGTGACGGTGACGTGGTTCTGTTGTTCCCGCGTAGTGATGTGCGAAGATGGAAAAAAATCTAGAATCGTGCAGTGATTAAGTACCTCATAAAGAAAGGTATGATTGCAAAGGGCATTCATGCCGATTTCCAGAACAGACTGGGGGCTCTGCTCCTTCATATTCAACTGTTGACAAGTGGACAAATGAATTTAAATTTGGTCGGGAGCACTTAAATGACGATCCGCGCAGTAGTCGGCCAAGATGTGTCACTAATCCAGAAATCATTGCATAAGTGCACGAAATTCTCATGGAGCATCGCCGATTGAAAGTGCCTGAAATTCCTCACGCTTGTCAGATGTCATCTAAAAGGGTATATCACATTCTAACTGAAGAATTAGAAAGGAATAAATTATCTGCAAGATGGGTGCCGTGACGCTTGACGCTGGATCAAAAACGCAAGCCGTCGCTATGACAAAATGAAATGTTGCCACACCCGCCTTATTCACCTGGTATGGCTCCGTCAGACCTCCATCTCTTTTAAAAACTCAAAATTATTCTTGGTGGACGAAGATTCACTTTCAACGAAGAATTGATAGCCAGAGTTTACAACTATTTTACAGGTGTAGAGGAAACTCATTTTCGAGACGGGATCAAGGCACTGGAAAAACGTTGCACCAAGTGCATTAATCTACAAGAAGAGTACATTGAAAAATAAAAAAAGTTTCAGTGATGTAAGTACTTATTTTCTATTCCGTTCCGAGAACTTCTCAAACCACCCTCGTATCTGGCTTTCCAAAATCACGTGTAAGATTTTTGTATACTTTCACTCGCTACACGAAAACTATTGGTTCTACAGAGATAATGGACAGGACCTTTTTGTAGGAAATTTAATGGGGTTAAATTTTGTACTGCGGTACGGTTTGGGTTTTAGAGTTATTCAAGGAAAACCTACAAAAGTGACGTTCAAACTCCCACTCTCAGCCCCCATCGTCAGGATTTCTGGTATGTTGTTCACGGCAAACCGTCCTTACCATAGAACAGAAATTTGTGATTGGACCAATTGTGTCCCCCACATTCGCCTATGTTTGGTATTCGTTGGCCTTTTTACTTCACCGGCTTAGTCATCGAGCACTTGTAAACTGCAAAATTGGCGTTTCCGTACCATTTGCTGTGGCCCGCCATGAATTCATCTTCTGTGCCAATGTTTTCATCTCAGAGTTGCATTTGTAATCTACGTCCTTAATTATTTGTACTAGAAGTACTCCATTCTCTGTCTTCCTCTATAGTTTTTACCCTCTGCAGCTCCCCCTAGTACCATTAAAGTTATTCCTTAACGTCTTAAGAGATGACCTACAATCCTGTCCCTTTTGTTTATCATGTTTTCCACATGTTCCCTTCCTCGTCGACTCTGCGGAGAACCTCCTCATCGTTGTATTCGTCAGGCCTTCTGACTACAAAACTAATGTGGTTGTGATTGTTAATATTGGATTGAATTGTCAACGTAATAAGGTTTATCGTAACATTTACATAAATCGTTTTTATTCCATTACCCTCATTGCACATTGAAATTAATAACGTTAAAGAAATAGCCGACTATGCTAGTGGCGTAACGGCCCAATCAATAGAAAGCAAAAGAGGTCGAATATCGGAAGTGATTCGTGCAGTCCGAAATTTTTGTGCAGTGGTAGGCGGAAGCATCATGAACAACATACTAGAATTTTTGAATGATTAGGCATAGGAGTTGGGGTACAGGTGCGTTTGAACGTCGCTTTTGTACTTTTCTGTTGAATAACTCGAAAACGGTAGCCTCCAGCAAAAACTTATATCAGAACAAAATTTAATTTCATCAAATTTCGTACAAAAAGGTCCTACTCGTTTTTTCTATAGAACTAATAGTTTGACCATAGCGAGCAAGAGAATATTAAAATCTCGCTCTTGGTTTTTGGGGGCCACGTATAATATTGCGGTTTGCATAAAACTACATCGGTAGGGCAGCAGAATCACGCTATATGTAGAATGCAGACGGCTTTACTCCTGCCTAGTTTCAACGGTTATGCTGAAACGCTAATCGTTTGCACATCCAAGCCTGTAGTACACCTCATGTCAATTTGACGTTTGTTGCCTGCTGCCTTCGTGGTGTTTCGATGTTAATGAGCAGTGTAGTTCCAGCATGGTGGAGTACCAGCACTCCACAGCGATAATGCGAGAGAAGAGCGAAGTATCGGCTGTGAGAGATATTGTGTGCAGCAGGACCTTTTGTGTGGCCGGTGTGTTTGGAGACTTTAATACCTCGACTCTTTATTTCCTGTAAGAGGGAGGGAGATCTAGAGTACAATGCTCCAATCGCCGCAAGAGCGGAAGTGATTGCCTGAATCGATTTGAAACAGCAGTAATTCCTCCCCAGTCGATACAAGTATGTGGCTATTATAGTGCAAGTTTCTAACATGTATCGCTGCTTCAGGCACGCCTGTTTAAATACCTTTTGTAAGTTTATTCCCAGCCATCTTTAAAACCATTTAGTGTGAACGAAACCATTGTTACGCATACTCTGATCCTTACAGAATAGAAGAAAGTTCACAATGCGCCAAAAAGTGGTCTCTTTCCATGGAATGTCTTATTTCCTAACAAATGACAAATGCGTGTAGCTCATCACGGCAGGTTAAAAATGATATCTCTATATCAAAATAATGCATAATGTGTCTTCATCAAAAATTTTCTGCGAGATTCCATTTAAATGGAATGAATTTTTCACCCTGCAGCGCAGTTTGCGCTATTTTGAAACGGTTGGGTGGGTACATAACTTCATATAATTTTTCTATGAGATAAACAGACATCACAGACACACATAACAGAGACATTAGTCATTGATAATATATTCTCCTTCTCTCTTTACAACATACTGCCAGCTGGGTTAACTTATCAATTCCATGATTGTAGAAATCACGTGGTTTTGACTCGTCGAGCCATGTTCTGAGTGTATTTCCATCCGGAAAGGAAGTTCCTTCAACGTTTTTCGATTAGAGCATGTAAAAGTTGAAAATCTAAGGGCACAAGATCAGGTGAACAAGGCGGGTGCGGAATGACTTCCCAAACCAACTCCTGTATAGTGTTTTTTGATAGTCTAGGAGAATGCGGGCTGCTGTTGTCACGGACTAGCATCACTTCACGCAGTCATCCTGGTCGTTGTTCTTCGATTGCGTAGGCAAGACATCTCAGTTGTTGACAACAAATATCATCAGTGATGATTACACCTAGGGGAAGCAATTCGTAGTACAGCACACCGTCGCTGTTCCACCAGATGCACAACACTGTCTTTTGTAAATGAGCGCAGGTGTTCGTACGGGAAGTTGCAGCTTTGTTTGGGCTCAAGGGCTCAACCGTTGATTTCCTTTCCTTACGTTAGCAATAAGATCCCGTTTCTCGTCACCTGTAATGATACAGAACAGGAATGGTCAGTGTTGTTCATGGCCTAATAGATTACGAGCAAGCAGAGTTGCACATATGTTCACCAGCTATTTTAGTGATTTTGGCTTAGAGCATACGATACCCACATATCCGATTTTTTATCCTTCCGCATTGCGAGCAAATTTCGTCCGATGGCGGAATGTCCGCAGCTCGTGGTCTAGTGGCTAGCGTTTCTGCCTCTGGATCACTGGGTCCTGGGTTCGATTCCCGGCCGAGTTGGGGATTTCCTCTGCCCGGGGACTGGGTGTTTGTGTTGTCCTCGTCATTTCATCATCATTAACATTCGTGACAGTGAATAGACTGGACTGTGTACGAAATTGGAATGTGAAAAAAGTGGGACTTTGTACGGGCGCTCATGACCGCGCAGTTGAGCGCCCCACAAACCAAACATCATCAAACATCACGGCGGAATGATCATAGTTCATCACATCTGCGATTTCTTGTGTGCACTGACTTGGATCGTTGTGGATTAATGCGTTTAAACGATCTTCATCACACCTCGAAGCTCATCTTGAACGCGATGAGTCGTTAATGTCAAAACTATCTTCCTTAAAACGATTAAAACATTTTCTCTGTCCTCAGAAACAGCGCGAAAATTTCTGACCCCCTCCGCTGTTGTCATCCCTCTATTCAACTCAAACAGAAGAATACATCGGAAATGTTCCGATTTCTCCACTTGGCAGTCCATTTTCTACTGTCCACAGCTCAACTCATCTCCAAATGATATTAGTTAGAAAAGGGACTTGCATCGGTCGTCTACTACCATATCCCAATAACGCCAAATTTAACTGTACTTTTACAATGAATACCTTTGTCTTGTGTCCCACATTGTTTCCTGCGTTTATTTCACGCAGAGTTACTTTGTGTGTCAGCACTGACAGCGCGAATGCCGCTGCTCTCGGTCGTTAAGTGAAGGACATTGGCTACTGCGTTGTCCCTGGAGAGAGATGATGCCTGAAATTTAGCTTTCTCGGCACTCTATTGACACTGTGGATTTCGGAATATTGGATTCTCTAGCGAGTTCCGAAAGTGAATTATCCAGGTGTCTAGCTCCTATTACCACCATCTGTGTATGTGCATATCGCTGTCCCATGACTTGTCACCCCAGTATATTATGCAGTTTCCGTGGCGTGTTTCATGGGCACTGGGTGAAATTAAGTGATTCGTCTGACAACACAGCATCACTGTCAGCTTCTGCTCACCCACTGCTATGTGGCTACTACGCAGGTTTCAGCGAGGAAAAGTGACTCGCCCAAGTATTCCCCTGAAAACCCCATACGATGCAACGACATTCATGTTGTCCGAAATGGAAGAGGTGAGAATGGACCACTGTTCCTAATTCCTGTCCCACACTGAAGTGATTTTTAATCGCGAACGGTGACACACGCCGATGAAACTAGATAAGACGCGATCTTTCGGTACAAACTCTGCATTTACACTCTGAGAAAACTGTTTCGAGATACCCATACAAAATACGTCAATTCACAGAATTGTTTTGGATCAGAGACAGATCCTCGTTTTTATCACTCTATCACGTCTTCTGTGTCCCAAAGAGATACGCAGGAAATGGCACAGTAACTGCACTGAGACGTTATTCCAGAAGACTGCGTGTGATAACTCAAAATGACGACAATGGCCGGACTGGATCACTGCTCTTCACGATAACAACACAACCATTAACGCCATCCGGGTATGATTTTCAGACAGAAAACAAGGGAAGAATGTTTTAAAGTCTACCTGTTATATGATGAGAGCATAAAATATCTATACCTAAACGGACTTCATCATGATCTAAGCCAGACAGATATAATTTATACGTTGGAAGCCGATGGTTAAATTTAAAGCTATATATTGAACAGGCCACAAATGAGTTACTGCTAAAAAAGAATAACAGAAGAAATGATGAGGGATTAAGAGTATGGGACAAAGACCTCTCAAATGCAGTCGAGGAAAAGAAACGTGCTTAGCAGATATATATAGAGGCAAACCCAGATTCTGCGAAACAACAGAGTAAAGAGGAAATAAACGAAGTAAAAACTATTGGTACGCAAGAAATTAGACTCTTGGAACGATTTTCTGAGAAAATTTGAAGACTGTCCTTAGTTTACAAGGTGACAAAGCATTTAAAAAAAAACTGAAAGGCGGACAGAAGACCTAAATACACGGTTCAGTCACTTCAATGTGATCATTGTCTATGTTCGACGTCAACTTGCAGTAACCACTCACAGACGGCAGGTGGCAGCACTAGCAGTGGAGAATGGAGGTACATAAAGCGTTTCACTGGGGTGGGGGGGGGGGGGGCGCAGAGAACTGTGCAGTCGCCGGCCGGTGTGGCCGAGCGGTTCTAGGCGCTACAGTCTGGAACCGCGCGACCGCTACGGTCGCAGGTTCGAATCCTGCCTCGGGCATGGATGTGTGTGATGTCCTTAGGTTAGTTAGGTTTAAGTAGTTCTAAGTTCTAGGGGACTGATGACCTCAGATGTTAGGTCCTATAGTGCTCAGAGCCATTTGAACCATTTGAACCTTGCAGTCGTTGACGTAATTTGGAAACTGAGATACATCTGACGTCCAAAAGGGCATTATCATTGGCTTTCGGGCCAAGGCTGGAAGCATACCCGACATGGGAAAGTTCGTAACTGTTCGCCTGAAGCCGTGGTTACAGTATACCGTGCTGAGGCTATCCGCCGAGGCAACTTTGGTGCACTATGGCGACGAAGGCTGGAATCCGCAAGCCAATACCGCAGCTGGACGTCCACAGAGTGGCAAAAGTTGACCTTTTAAGATGAATAACGTTTTATGCCCCATCGGACAGATGGTCGTTGGTGTGTACGGTGTGAAACGCCTGAAAGGAAATCGTCCAGGCCAGAGGAGGGAGCGTTATAATCTGGAAATAGTTTTCGTGCCATACCCAGGGTGATATCGTCCTTCTGGAAGGCACAACGGATCAACACAAGTATGCATCTATCCTTCAGAACCATGTTCACCCCTGCTGTTAGGTAGTTCTCATGGTAGAGGTGTAGGCCAGCAGCTGCAGGAATTGTTAGGGAGTGAGTACCAGGTCACCAGCATTGTGAAGACCAATGCAGGATTGGCTCAGGTGACTGTTAACATAGGGGGGTTATGTAGGAATTTTACTAAAGAGGATCAGGTAGTGATTGTGGGTGGGGCTGGTAATAGTATTGACAGGGATGGGCAGTATGACATAGATGGTGACCTGGAAAAGATAGCCACTCAGACTGGCAACACGAATGTGCATTTCGTGGAACTGTTTCAGCGTCACGATCGGCCTCATCTTAATACAGCCGTCAGGCGTAATAACATGAGACTTGGGGGTGCGCAGGTGACAGAAGTCATAGGTCACATTTCATGGTGTCGGTAGAGTCTATCAGCGGGACAGGTTTCACTAGACATGGCCTGCACCTCAACAGGTATGGAAAGGGGAGGTTTGCGAAGCTTGTAGGTGACAGCATATGTGGGGGTGGTGGGATCACTCATGGGAAAATTCCGGTAGTTGTGGGTGTTAGAGCTGTACCTTTTTTAGATTGAAGTCAGCTGATAGATATTCCTGCTTAAGGGAAGTCTCTCTAACAAAGAAACCACTTTCGACTAAGCTTAGGTATCCGATTAATGAGGGAATTAGTATATTTCATCAAAATATACAAGGTACTAGAGATAAAGTTAGTGAACTGCTTATAGATGTTGACTCTGAAATTATTGGTATATCTGAACACTTCTTAAATAAGGAGATAATTCAGAGGGTTCCTTTACCAGGATACAGGTTGGCTGGCAGCTTTTCTAGGAGCTCTTTGCGGTGTGGGGGAGTAGCCATGTATGTGAAAAACGGTATCACATTTGGGTCAATTGATGTTTCAAAGTACTGCACTGAAAATGTGTTTGAATGTTGTGCAGGTGTGGTTAAATTTAGTGGAGTTAAACTTCTTACTGTTGTTATTTATAGATCCCCAGACTCCGATTTCACAACATTTTTGCTAAAGCTAGAGAAAGTTCTTGGTCCACTTTATAGGAAATACAAAAAGTTAGTTATATGTGGTGACTTCAATATTAATTGTATAAGTGACTGTGCAAGGAAAAGGATGCTGGTAGACCTCCTTAATTCATATAATCGTATGCAAACCGTATTCTTTCCAACGAGAGTGCAAGGGAACAGTAGAACAACCGTAGACAATATTTTTGTTCATTCCTCATTACTAGAATGGCATTCTGTTAGCAAAAAGGTGAATGGCCATTCAGATCATGATGCACAAATTTTAACTCTAAAAGATTTTTGTGCTGTAACACATGTTAAATACAGTTATCAACTTTTTAGGAAAGCTGATCCAGTTGCTGTAGAGACCTCTGTAAACCTTATCAAGGAACAAGAGTGGCAAGATGTTTATAGTGCTGATACAGTAGACGATAAATATAATGCATTCCTCAAGACTTTTCTCGTGCTCTTTGAAAGTTGCTTTCCGTTAGAGTGTTCAAAAGACGGTACTAGCACAAACAGGCAGCCAGGGTGGCTGACTAAAGGGATAAGAATATCTTGTAGAACAAAGTGGCAATTATATCAAAACGTTAGAAACAGTCACAATCTAAATGCAGCAGCCCATTACAAACAGTATTGTAAGGTGCTTAAAAATGTTATTAGGAAGGCAAAAAGTATGTGGTATGCAGATCGAATAGCTAAGTCTCAGGATAAAATTAAAACCATATGGTCAGTCGTAAAGAAAGTGGCTGGTCTGCAGAGACAGGTCGAGGATATTGAATCAGTGCGTAGTGGGAATGTCCGTGTTACTGATAAGTTGCATATATGTACAGTATTTAAAAATCACTTTCTGAATATAGCAGGTGAACTAAATACAAAACCTAGTCCCAACAGGGAATCATATAGCGCTCGTAGAAAAAAGTGTTCCGAGACTGTTACCTGAAATGCTCCTCCATGATACTGACAAGAGGGAGATTGAGTTAATAATTAAATCGCTAAAGACGAAGAACTCTCATGGATATGACGGGGTATTTAGCAGAATACTGAAGTATTGTTCTATGTATGTTAGCCCAGTACTTAGCCATATCCGTAACTTTTCCTTTAGGACTGGTCGGTTTCCTGACCGATTAACGATTAAAGTACTCGGTAGTGAAGCCAAAAGGGAGACAGGGATAATGTTGACAATTATAGACCTATTTCTATGCCATCTACGTTTGCTAAAGTTATCGAGAGGGTTGTATATACAAGGTTACTGGAGCATTTAAATTCACATAATCTGCTGTCAAGTGTACAGTTTGGTTTTAGAAATGGCTTAACAACTGAAAATGCTATATTATCTTTTCTCTGTGAGGTTTTGGACGGATTAAATAAAAGGCTGCGAACGTTAGGTGTTTACTTTGATTTAACGAAGGCTTTTGATTGTGCTGACCACAAAATATTACTGCAGAAGTTGGACCATTGTGGAGTAAGGGGAGTAGCTTACAATTGGTTCGCCTCTTACTTTAAGAACAGAAAGCAGAAGGTAATTCTCCGCAATATTGAGAGTGGTAGTGATGTTCAGTCCCAATGGGGCACTGTTAAGTGGGGCGTTCCCAAAGGGTCGGTGCTGGGGCCACTGCTGTTTCTTATTTATATAAATGATATGCCTTCTAGTATTACAGGTGATTCAAAAATATTTCTGTTTGCTGATGACACCAGCTGGGTAGTGAAACATCTTGTGTGTAATATTGAAACAGTATCAAATAATGTAGTTCATGAAATAAGTTCGTGGCTTGTGGAAAATAATTTGATGCTAAATCACAGTAAGACTCAGTTTCTACAGTTTCTAACTCACAATTCAACAGGAACCGATATTTTGATCAGACAGAATGGGCATATTATAAGCGAGACGGATCAATTCAAGTTCCTAGGCGTTCGGTTAGATAGTAAGCTGTTGTGGAAAGCCCATGTTCAGGATATTGTTCAGAAACTAAATGCTGCTTTATTTACCATTAGAACAGCATCTGAAATAAGTGACAGTTCAACGCGAAAAGTAGTCTACTTCGCATATTTTCATACGCTTATGTCATATGGTATTATTTTTTGGGGTAATTCTTCTGATTCAAAAAGGATATTTTTGGCTCAAAAACGGGCTGTTCGAGCTATGTGTGGTGTAAGTTCGAGAACCTCTTGTTTCAATAGTCTGGGAATTCTGACATTGCCCTCACAGTATATATTTTCTTTAATGTCGTTTGTTGTTAACAATATTAGCTTATTCCCAAGAGTTAGCAGCTTACACTCAGTTAATACTAGGCAGAAATCAAATCTGCATGTGGAATGCACTTCCTTGACTCTTGTGCAGAAAGGAGTGCAGTATTCTGCTGCATCCGTTTTCAATAAGCTACCACAAGAACTCAAAAATCTTAGCAGTAGCCCAAACACTTTTAAGTCTAAACTGAAGAGTTTCCTCATGGCTCACTCCTTCTATTCTGTCGAGGAGCTCCTGGAAGCGCTGAAAAATTAAGCAATTTCCAGTGTTACATTGTTGATTTTCTTTATTAAAACTTACGCATTGTCGCCTGAATATATTTCTTATATTTCATTTTATCTGTTTACACTATCGTGTTATAATTTCATGTATTGACTCCTTCCATGACCATGGAGACTTCTCCTTAATGTGGTCCCACGAAACAATAAATAAATAAATAAAAATAAAACACATTTTCTTCTGCACGATGGCATCTACCAGTAGGACAATCCAACGTGCCACACTGCTCGTAGTGTACGTGAGCAGTTCTAAGAGCACCAGTATGACTTTAGTCTACTCCCTTCTCCACCAAACTCACCGATTTTAAGCCCAAGAAAAGGAACTGGAAGCTACAGGGCCAAAAATGCGAATTTACTTAACTATTGGGTATTATTTTAAAAGCTTAGACTTCTTCATTTACACAATAGATCCTGGAAAAGCGGCCAAATCCCAAACCCATGGACAGGTGTGGATTTCACATCAGTCTTAAAAATGTGTAGACAAAATTAATGTGATAAATACAATGGCATAACATTAGCGGACACCGTGCCAAAATAATAAATAAACGTCTACAAATTATTGCTGAAAATCTGTCATCTGAAGAACCAAATGGTTCTAGAAAAACCAGATCATGAACTGATAACATTTTCACTTAAAAATGTTATAGATAAAGAGAAGTAGTTCAACAGGGAAACACACATCGCGTTTGTTGGCTTACAGAAAGCGTTCGATCGTTTACGTAGAAAAATGTTATGAAACACATTAGACAAGTAAGGATATCCGTAGCAAATAATGGTGATACTTGGCTGGCCGGTGTGGCCGTGAGGTTCTAGGCGCTTCAGTCCGGAACCGCGTGACCGCTCCGGTTGCAGGTTCGAATCCTGCCTCGGCCTTGGATGTGCGTGATGTCCTTAGGTTAGTTAGGTTTAAGTATTTCTAAGTTCTAGGGGTCTGATGACCACAGATGTTAAGTCCCCTAGTGCTCAGAGCCATTTGAACCATTCTTTTTGGTGATACTTGTGATACATATAGGTGGAAAAATAAGAACTAAATATGCTATATCAGAAGACATACCTATAAAACAATGGTCTGACAGGGCTATAGTTTGTCACCCACACTTTTTAATACATGCATTGACGATATGATTTAGACATGCAAACAACAAATTCATCCAGGCTTGAGATTATCACATGACATCTTTCATAGTACATTGCTTTTTGAAGAAGACGTTACTATCGTACAGGATATTGAAACTTTACCACAAAGATCCATCTATAGACTTAACCAAATTTCTAAGGAAAATAATACGAATATATCCATCTAAAAACAAAAGTGATAGCTTTCAAAGGAAAAACACCGCTGATGACTAAGATCATAAGCAAAAACAAACCAACTGAACAAGTTATTCACTTCAGTTACCAACGAAATATTATAAGCTACACGAATATTCGCAACAAACTGTAGAAATATCAAATAATATGCGAAACAATCGATAGAACATTGACGAATAAAGTTAGGAAAGACACAAAAATCAAATATTATAACGTAATGGTCATACCCACATTGCTATTTGGTAGTGAGTCTTGGACAGCTACTAAAAAGCAGTACAGTAGGTTACAAGAGGCAGAAATGAAATTTCTAAGCGAGCAGAGGGCTCCACGAGGTTAGATACAATAAGCATAAGCGCAGAGCTTGGGGTAAGTGTTATGAATGAGAAGCTCAGACCTAACCGACAAAGGACATCAACAAAGAATGCCATATTCGAGATTACCAATGCAAGTCTTAAATTTCAGACCCTTGGTTGCAAGACCCCCTAGGAACACTTAGAAATAGATGACCAGGTATTTGGAAGGCAGAATAGGTCTATGGTATAGACCAGACCACGATGAGAGAAGAAGAAGAAGACATTATTTCAGAGGACTAGGGTGCGAGAAGGGGGCCGGGGGGTGATTTCAGTCCTCAAATATTTTATGTGGCTTGTCACCACTGCTTCTTGTGTGCTATACCCTTCATCTCACATCACTTTTGCAGTATCCTTAATTATTTGTTCTTTACTGGGTGTAACGGGTACAATTGCAGATATTTCTATTGATGACTGAGAGTGTTGTTCTATGCAACGTTATGTTGCATCACTAGCAGCCTAATAACTATAACTGTTAGAAGTCTTACGTTTTATGTTGATTAGTACCTCCAAGTACATGTGACAAGATCAAGCTTTTGCTGCTTATTTACTCCTGGACAACAAGGCAGGAGTTGAAGTGTGGATGCGTGGACGCAAAACTGTTAGTCTATACGGAAAGGCTCCACTTAGTGGAACTGTTGCGACCATGCAGGAGACGTCATTTCATAAGGTTTAGGACAGGTTAGTGGGAAGACTGTTCTACGCAGGGAAAAATCAACCAAAACACTGATGTGTGTACATATTAAGGTACCACATGTAAAATATCCTGTATATTCTAACATTTGTCTTTCCCTACAGTTTGGCCATATACTTCTCTCACTTGTACCATCGAAATTACTCCCTCATGTCTTATAACATATGTCATTCTGTTTCTTCTTCTAGTAGGTCGTATCCAAATGTTCCAATAACTTGCCAAGTCTGCAGAGAACCTCCACATTTCGTACCTCATCAGTCCACGTAGTTCCTATCATTCTTCTATATCACAACAGATCAGATACTTCGATTCTCTTGTTTTCCAGTTTTCCTACAATTCAGGTTTCATCTCCATACAATGTTGCGTTCCAAACGCACATTCTCAGAATCTCTTCCGCAAATCAAGACCGATGTTTGATACTAGCAGAATTCTTATGGTTAAAAACGCCTTCTTTACTTGCACTATTCTGATTATTATGTCCTAACTGCTTCGTCCGTGGTGTGTCATTTTGGTTCCAAGGTATGTTTCCATTGACATTATTTCACCCTCAGTTTTAATCTCTAGTAATCCCACTCCAGTAACTTTATTTTGTTTGCGCTATTCGTTCTTCGATGCATGGACTGAATGGTATTGACGAAAGCTTGTATCTCTGCCTTATGCCCTTTTTAATCAGAGGACCGCTCAGGATCTTCCATTATTGTTTTTCTTTTGATATATTGTTTCCCTTTAGATCAGTACTGTGTTCCACCCCGCACGTTTTTTCACTGCCAAACGCTTTTGCTATCCCGATAAACCCTAACAGCTTAAGGTTTATTAGGTATTGTTTCCAATATCAGGTGAAACGGCACAACTGCTTCTTGATGTCTTTAGTTTCCGAAAGCCAAATTGATCGACATCAACGGATTCACAATTGATCGTCATCTAATACATGTACAAGTCTCTTTTGTATTCCACTGTACGTTATTCCTGTTAACAATTTCTTGATTGTGTGATAGCTCTCGCACTTATCTCCTCTTGCTATTTTCAGAAGTTTCACGTATGACTCTAGACTGATAGATGTTACAAATCAGATTGAATAGTCGCTACTTGCCCTATTGGTTTTAGAAATTCCGAAGGAATGTTATCTATGCTTTCCGCCTTATTTGATTATACATCTTCCACACCTCTGTTAAACTCTATCTTTGTATCTCCTATGCCTCCCATGTCGACTCCCATTTCTTCTTCTACCACGTCACAAGATTGTTTCTCACCCTCGTAGAGACTTTAAATGTACTCTTTCCACCTATCCGCTATTCCTTCTGTAGATTCGCAACTTCAGCTGAACGTTATCTTCCTTCCACACTGCCCTTCGCTAACATGATGTGACTGGTGCTAGGGTTTCTGTTTAATTATTTACGAGTATTTGCTTGTTTCTTTAACCTGAGAATTTTATATTACGTTGATTACGACATTAACCTTATAAGAAATTTTACATTAAATACAGAGCTGAAGACTTAGAAACGACTAGTATACAAGTTTCAGAAGAGTTGTAGTTTAGCACAAAAAATATTCGTTCATGAAAATCAGATTAGTAGAAACAAAATACAGCCATGTACATTTAAACTTCGGACTCTGGTGGGAACTGAGGTGAGAGTAGGTGTAGGAAGAGGGGAGGAAGAGGAACGTGGTAGAATAAGTGTAAAGAAGAGAGGGGGGGGGAAGTAAGTTGACTGACAGACGAAAGAAGAAATCAGTATGATTGTGCGAAGATGAAAGCATTTTCTTTTCTGTTTGATAGAGTAGTATTCGCCATATGTTAAGTTTTTATGGAAAGGTTATGAGGTTTGCAAAAGAAAGTATTTCCCTTTTTTAATATAACAGGCTACTTAACGCTGCGGAAAGTACAGTGTAGTTTGTTCCAAAGGTGGACTGAGGTAACAGGAGTGTTTGATTTTTTTTTTTAATTTTTTTTTTTTTTTTTTTTTTTGTGGATGTACTCTGCTACGATACTAGATAAGTAAGAAGTTATGAGGAAATGGTAAGAAGTTGATCCTTGACGTGCACTGAGGGGATGATGAAATGGACGTAGGATGTGATAGTTACGTAACTTGTTTAGTCGCAAGCATCTGAATTGTGCCTATTTTGCCCGTGTAACGTGCAGAAGCATTCACAGTTGATTGAAACTTTCTAGTGTCTTCAGTACTCGTTCCGTATTGGATTACATCGAAATAGTTGTGGTTTAGCAGAAAGAGTGACAGCACAACACGTTTCACATTCTGGGGAATATGTTTCGAAAGATCTCGAGAGCATGAAGGTAAACGGAAGTCTTATTTCCGTTGGCGAAGGCATTTTCTAAGAGGTTGAGGTGCTCATCGAACGTAACACCAAAGGTATTCACCGTTACCTGATATGGTATTATGATACCAGCGAGGAGAATAGGAGGCAGTTTCTCTAAGAATTCGCAATTAGTTAATTTTTGATGGTACACTAATATTACTTGAGAATTTTTCGAGCTCAGTTTAAGTCCCAAGTATCGTGCCCATCTGAACACTGAAGACGATGACAATATTAACATCTTCACGTCTGGCACTTGAGTAAAGCTAGAGATGGTCGGTGTAGACTGACATGCAAAGAGAACTGTGCTCCGAGGACTTGTTTCTGTGTTACTTCTCAGAGAACATGCTTTTGACCCCCAAAGATTACATGAATATTTTAGCTGTCAACTTCGACATGAGTTTTACCATTCATGCCACCAAACTACTCATTTTTATTTGATTAGTTTTATATTTCTTGTCTTCAGATATGTTCGTAAAGGCGATTGTGGAACGATCGAAGTCACGTCCGCCAGTGTCCATGGAGGACCATTTTGTTATCTGCTTTGAAGCATGGAGCGGAAATTACATTACATCGAGCAGTTCGGCCGAGAATCTATGTTTCCTGTCTTCGTAATCGGCTCTCCGCGTTAATGTGCTGGAAGATGAAACTAAAATTCTATTGGAATTCAGTCACGCGTCTGAAGTACCTGACTAAAATCATAGCAGGTGTTTCCGTGTCAACACCTACTTCAGTACACCACGAACAAAACGGCTAGCAAAGCACACGTACTTGGAAATATTCTACATAGTGCTTATTTACCGAATCTTCAAATATTTCGGCAAAGATCTCGTATTACGGGAAGGGGCTGCTGAATATTTTTGAATATTTTAGATCGTGTTTTTGGCTCTTTGGTACTGTGTGTCTCATACACAAAAGGCTTGAAGTTTTGAAGCTACGCGAAGGCGTGTACTTATGAAATGAATAGATGTAAACTGCAGTGAATAAAATGAGTATCACGCGTGGATGAGCATCGGCAGTTAAGTGAGTGACAAACTACATATTCAAAGTTTAGGGTTAAATCTCTGGTCAGACCTAAGCTTTCTTTTCTGTCTTTTATCATACCCTCCCCCCCCCCCCCCCCCCCACCCCCAGCAATGATTTGAACAATAGTGCCCCTCCAAATTTCCCCAAAAAGTGAGTAGGTAATTCAGCTCGGAGTGACGCAAGTGCATACACCCCCAGTTGCCTTTGCCTTGAAAAGAAAGACAACCCTAGTTGCCTTTGCCTTGAAAAGAAAACTCTGGGGTTTTGAAATTCATCTTCAGAAAACAGCATCATCTTGTCTCCTGTGAGGAGACCTACCACAATTGGTTCTTCCTTGGCCTTGCTTAATAGCTTAACAGTGGCGGTGTTGTTTGATTGGTAACTATAAGGGGTGATCGAAAAGTTTCAGTTCTAAGGCCACACTGAGCCATTGCCTACACATCGATGCTTATACACTCGCTTCAAAGTCGCGCTGGGCTGCATATACGCTGCATCAGTGCCCGCAAACCTTTTGATTAATTGCCCCTTATACCAACACATTATTGGAGCATAGCCATTGATGTAGTGTTTAGGATTAGGTTATGAACTCGAGCTATTTACATATCCTACATGATGACCCTATTTTACTTCCACATAATAGAAACATATACTCGTAGGGAAAAAAAGCGATACGCACTTATACAAACGGCAGTAGTACAAAAGGTATAAAAGAGCAGTACACTGGCGGAGGTATTACTTGAACTCAGATGAATCATATGAAAAGCTTTCCGAGATGATAATGGCCGCACAATGGGAATTAACAGACTTTGAACGCGGAATGATAGTTATAGCTACACGTATGGGACTTTCCATTTCGGAATTCGTTAGGGACTACAAAATTCCGAGATCCACGGTGTCAAGTGTGTACCGAGAATGACATACATCTGTCGCCACGGCAAACGCAGTGATCTACAGCCTTCACATAACGGCAGAGAATAGCGACGTTTGGGTAGAGTTGTCAGTGCTGACAGACAAGCAACACTTATTCGCAGAAATCAGTGTGGGGCGTACAATGAGTGTATTCTTTAGAACAGTGCGGTGAAATTTGGCGTTAATGGGCTAATGCAGTAGACAACCGACGAGAGTGCGTCTGCTAACAGCACGTCATAACCTGAAACGTCGGTCGTGGGCTCACGATAGTATCGATTGAACGCTAGGTGACTGGAAAACCGTGATCTGATCAGATGAGTCCTGCTTTCATTTTGTAAGCGGTGATGGTGGGATTCAGGTGTGGCGCAAATCCCACGAAGCCATGCAACCAAGTTTCCATCGAGGCACTGTACAAGCTGGCGGTGTTTCAATAATAGTGTGGGTGGTGTTTACATGGAATGGATTGGGTCCCCTCGCGCAACTGAACCGACCAATTGGGGAACATTCTAAACAGTTCGAGCGAATGACTTGGCCACCCAGATCGCCCGAATTTAATTCCATCTTACATTTATGGAGCGTAATCAAGAGGTCAGCTTATGCGCAAAATCATGCGCCTGCAGCACTTCTGCTGTTATGGAGATATGAGTGAACAGTGTCATTAGGTTATTTGTAAAACAAGTTTTGTGTATTAGGAGTATATCTAAAGATTGTCTCTTACTAGAAATCTGTAAATGTATGTGTATACGAATTAGCTTATTTTAAATTGGTATAAACTTGTAAATACTTTGACATGTCCTATATCCTTGTAAAAGGAGATCTACGGATGAATAAAGCTACTACTACTACTACTAAATCTTGAGTAAACCATTGGGAGAAACATTGTTCAGTTTTGACAGGAACGGGTTAACATTTGTTTACGTTCCAAGTTACATGTGTTGTTCAGTGTGACGACCATCTGTGTCCACAACAGCCTGGAGACATACTACTACAGAAGCAATTTCACATCGAATCAGCTAATGCAGAGGAAGGTATCACTGATCACAAGGCAGCGGTAGCAACTATGACCACAGGTTTTACAAGAAATGTTAAGAGATATAAAAATCAGTGAAAAAACAATCGCGATGGGTATTTAATTAAAATGACCGGTTTCGGCATAGGTTTTGGTCATCTTCAGACAGCACCATCAGCTGAAGTTGACGATGCGTAGAAGGATGCACTGATCTCAGTCGCTGAAACGTGAGCATTCGACACGGACGACGGTCGTCATCTCTTCTCACAACATGACATACTCAGCTCATTCCATGACCATCGTTCCCGCATTATTCAGTTCAAATTCCGCATTCGACGGTATTGGAAGACGTTTCTCAGACGATATGTGGCTTCGTGGAGACGGATTTGCTGAAAGAAATTTCTGAAGAGGAAGTGATTGACGCCTTTGGTAAATGGACGATAAACAAGTCTCCGAGCCTGGCGTCTCCCCCTATACTTTTAAGGAAATTTTAAAATTTATTAGCCACCTGGTAGACGGATATCTGTTGCAAATACGATCTACAAATGTGCCGCTCCCCGCGACCTCTGTTGTTAGGGGTGGGGGTGGAGGGGTGGCGGGGAGGGAGGGGGGAAGGGGGGAGGGGGGATATAATAAAAATTCGCAAACCTACCTACACCTACACCTACATAGATATTCCGCAAGGCATCGAAAGGTGCGTGGCGAAGGGTACCCTGTACAACTTACCACTTCTAGTCATTTCCTTTCTGTTCCACCCACAAATAGAACGAGGCAAAAACCACTATCTATATGCCTCGGTACCAGCCCTAATCTCTCTAATCTTACCTTTATTATCATTTTACGATTTGTTTTGAACTTGTCATGAGTTTTTTCTTCTTCTTCCTCTTTATTTATTTATTTATTTTTTATTTTTTGAATCATCGGTCTTCAGACTGGTTTGATGCGGCCTTCCACGAATATCTCTCCTGTGCCAACCTCTTCAGCTCAGAGTGGCACTTGCAACCTACGTTGCATGTATTCCAATCTCTGTCTTTCTCTACAGTTTTTGCCCTCTGTAGCTCCCTCTAGTACCACGGAATACATTCCCTGATATCTTAACAGATGTCCTGTCATCCTTTCCCTTCTCCTTGTCAGTGTTTTCCACACATTCCTCTCTTCTCCGATTTTGCGCCCCGAACCTCCTCATTCCTTACCTTATCAGTCCACCTAATTTTCAATATTCGTCTGTAGCACCACATCTCAAATTCTTAGATTCTCTTCTGTTCCGGTTTTCCCATAGTCCAAACGTACATTCTCAGAAATTTCTTCCTCAAATCAAGGCCTACGTTTGATATAGTAGACTTCTCTTGTCAATGCTAATCTGCTTTTGATGTCCTCCTTGCTTCGTACGTCATTGGCTATTTTGCTGCCTAGATAGCAGAATTCCTTAACTTCATCTACTTCGTGAGCATCAATCCTGTCGTAACGTTTCTCGCTGTTCTCATTTCTCCCGCTTCTCATTACTTTCATCTTTTTTTTATTTACCCTCAGTCCAATTTTGTACTCATTAGACTGTTCATTTCATTCAGCACGACATTTAATTCTTCTTGACTTTCACTCAGGATAGCAAGGTCACCGGCGAATCGTATCACTGATATCCTTTCACCTTGAATTATAAATCCACTCCTGGAACTTCCCTTCGTTTCCATCATTGCCTCTTCGATATACAGTTTGAATGGTAGGGGCGGAAGACTACGTGCGTGTCTTACACCCTTTTTAATCCGAGCACTTCGCTCTTGGTCGTCCACTCTTATTATTCCCTCTTGGCTCTTGTACATGTTGTATATTACCCGTCTCTCCCTACAGCGTACCATTTCACATTGCCGAACGCCTTTTCCAGAGCAACAAATCCTATAAACTTATGTTGATTTTTCATTAGTCTTGCTTCCATTATCAAACGCAACGTCAGAATTTTTCCTGGTGCATTTATCTTTACTAAATCCTAACTGCCAATTTTCTTTTCCAGTCTTACGTGTGTTACTCTTGTAAGCAACTTTGATGCGTAAGCAGTTATGCTGACAGTACGATAATACTTGCACTTGTCAGATCTTGCAGTCTTCGGAATTGTGTGAATGATATTTTTCCGAAAGTCAGATGGTATGTCGTCAGACTCACCCATTCTGCACACCAACGTGAATAGTCGTTTTGTTGCCACTTCTCCCAATGGTTTTAGAAATTCTGATGGAATGTTATCTATCCCATCTGCCTTATTTGATCTTAAGTCCTCCAGAGCTCTTTTGAGTTCTGATTCTAATACTGGAACCCCTGTCTCTTCTAAATCGACTCCTCTTTCTTCTCCTATCACATCGGAGAAATCTTCCCCTCCTAGAGCCTTTCAGTGTACACTGTCCACTTATCTGCTCTCTCCTCTGAATTTAAAAACGCAATTCCCGTTGCACTCTTAATGTTACCATCCGAGCTTTTAATTTCACCAAAGGTTGTTTTGCCTTTCCCAATACGCTGAGTCAGTCCCCCCGACAATCATTTCTTTTTCGATTTCTTCACAATTTTCATGCAGCCATTTCGTCTTAGCTTCCCTGCACTTCCTATTATTTTATTCCTCAGTGACTTGTATTTCTGTATTCCTGATTTTCCCTGAACATTTTTGTACTTGCTTCTTTCGTCGATCAACTGAAGTGTTCGTATTTCTACTGTTACCCATGGTTTCATCTCACTTACTTTATTTGTACCTATGTTTTTCTTTACATCTTCTGTGATTGTCCCTTTAGAGATCTCCATTCCTCTGTTACTGTACTGCCTACTGAGCTATTCGTTACTGCTGTATCTGCAGCCTGATAGAACTTCAAGCGTACCTCGTCATTCCTTAGTACTTCCGTATCCCACCTCTTCGTATTGATTCTTGCTGACTGATCCCTTCAATTTCAGCCTACTCTTCATCACTACTACGTTGTGACCTGAGTCTGTATCTGCTTCTAGGTAGCCTTACAATCCAGTATCTCATTTCGGAATCTCTCTCTGCCCATGATGAAATCTAACTGAAATCTTTTCTTATCACCCGGCCTTTTCCTCCTCCTCTTGTGATTCACGATCAGAGTACTGGCTATTACTAACTCAAATTCATTAGAAAACTCAGTTAGTCTCCATATGAGCCTTAATTTCTCTTAACTTGTCTTTGTGGTCCTTACACGAGACGTATGTTGACGGCAATAGAATCGTACGGAAGTCAACTTCAAATGCCGGTTCTCTAAATTATCGCAATAGTGTTTCTCGAAAAGAATGTCGCCTTCCCGCCAGATAGTCCCGTTTGAGTTCCCTAAGCATCTCCGTTACACTTACGTGTTATTCGAAGCTACCGGTAACAAATCTAGCAGCCCGCTTCTGAATTGCTTCGGTATCTTCCTTCAGTCCGACCCAGTGCGGATCCCAAACACCCAAGCAGTACTCAAAATACGTCGCACCAGCTTCCTATATCCTCTCTCACAATAAACCGAATTCGACCATTCGCGAAGGCTACCTCAAGCCTCACATGCTCGTTCTACCTCATACCGCTTTGCAGCGCTATGCGTATATATTTAAACGACTTGATTGAGTCAAGCAGGACACTAGTAATACGGTATGCGAACATTACAGACTTGATCTCTCTACTAATCCGCATTAACTTACATTTTTCCTCATTTGGAGTTAGCTGCCATTCATGACACCAACTGGAAACTTTGCCTAAAACTGTCCGGTGGCTCACGGGTACAAGATTACCGCCTGCTGACGCTCCTTAATTGTGTCCTTAAAATCTTATTCAGACTGCTGGTGGCTCGTATACGTCAGACGTTACGTCAGATTACCTCACTGGATCAAAGGTCCCTATAAGGTGACAATGACATTCAAACGGCGCTCAGTGAATACCTTGACTTGATTGCACTGGCGAGGGCACGTCGTCTGAGGGGTGCATTGAAGACAAGCCTTCGATTGCGTCGACCACAACTGTGTCCTCCGACATATGCGGTACACTCAGCCACTTTACACCGTTGTGATGAGATTTCTCCGTGGCGCGAACTCCAAGGTGAACGTCACCGAACGACCTACGGCACCCCTCAAGATTTCTCGATCGGTACACTACTGTCTACGTTGCTCAATCCAGTGGCCCTTGAGCAACAATTACACGTCGTGCGCCTAAAACTAACGGGTATGACGCTGCGATGTCACACATTCCGATATACAATTTGGGCACCCGACCTGGTAATTGTGATCTGCAATTGTAACGACACTGGCGACAGTGGCGATGAGTATCTGGGTCGGGCTTCCTGCTGACTGTAATACCCCCTACAGCTCAGAGATACCATCAAATGCCTAGCCATTCATTTCACAGACGGTGAACGGCGCACTGCTGCTCACAACTACCAACGAGTCTTACAAAGCTTCCAGATAGGGTTTGCGTACAGACTTGGCAGCCTTAGGAGGTTTGGAATGTCCCTGATGGATTCGTTACTTCGTTGAGATTCAACGACCGGTCCACGTTCGAACTCACTGGGATCTCTTGACCGACCAGTTCTGCTGTTACCTCTTTTCTACTTAAAACACAACACTCCCCTCCTCCTTTGACATTGGCGGGTCCGGTTCTCGTCACATCTAGTAGTCAATTCCGGATTACATAGGTTCGTCCGGGTATTTTTGATCAGATGGACTTATTATGGCTAAGAACAATAGCGCCGGCCGCGGTGGTCTAGCGGTTCTGGCGCTGCAGTCCGGAACCGCGGGACTGCTACGGTCGCAGGATCGAATCCTGCCTCGGGGATGGGTGTGTGTGACGTCCTTAGGTTGGTTAGGTTTAAGCAGTTCTAAGTTCTAGGGGACTTATGACCTAAGATGTTGGGTCCCATAGTGCTCAGAGCCAAGAACAATAGCGACAAATTAGGTCAGACTTGGACGTGTACATAGACGTAGAACCAATTCTTTCCTCTGAAAGAAAGAGGAAAGCAGCAAACAGGACCCGAAGATCATGCACCAGCGTAGATTAAGACGATTGGATTGGCCGCAAAGGCTGAGATCAATGTTTTCTCGGATGAAAAGAGGAAATTTGCTTGTAAAGATTTAATCAGTAACTGACGAAGAAAAACTAATCCTTCTTTCCAACTAAACTGAAAAAAAAAAGAAACATGTTAGAAGAGGAAAATATTATCGAGGATTAATCTACGACTGGACAACGTACTTGCTCAGTAAACAGGGCAACGGGGCAACGTGAAGTGCAAATTCTTGAAATATTTACTCTACTCATTCCTCCGAGATCACGTTACGGTCGTCCATTCCCGAATGGTGTTGGTGCAGATACCCGACATAACGCGTAGAGAAACATTTGGATCTAGTGTTCGGACTTAATAGAAAGAAACATAACAGAAAATAAGCCTGGAGGCTTACGAAAATGCCTCTGAGCACTATGGGACTTAACATCTGTGGTCATCAGTCCCCTAGAACTTACACCTACTTAAACCTAACTAACCTAAGGACATCACACACATCCATGCCCGAGGCAGGATTCGAACCTGCGACCGTAGCAGCAGCGCGGTTCCGTACTGAAGCGCCTAGAACCGCACGGCCACACTGGCCGACGGAAGCTTACGCAAATTATATAATGATTGAGGTGACTGTTTTCAATTATCAGTAGATACTGTTCGAAACCAGGTATGATACATATTTTCAATAGCTATAACAAATTTTTGTACTGTAGCTAAGCAAAGTTTTCTGGCGCAGTATCATTCCATTCTAATAGGTTCCACTCATTTCATGTCCGTGATTTCAGTACAACCGTTAGGTCTCTGAGGACCTATGTGGCCAGCAGCGCAGTGTTTGAAAGATATCTTGAGTAGGCAGTGGCTGCCATCTGCGCCGTAAGAAGCCCAGCACCATATTGTGTTGCAGGAACGTGACTTTGTGCGCTGCTGAGCGATTGCCAGACTTTGTACTTTGCTGCGCTAACAGGAATAGTGTGTTTAGCTACCATACAGAGCACATACGCCCTCCCTCTTCGAACACATACGCACACGGAAATTCTTCTGAAATCATAATATCCTTATCTGTGAGTATCGGGTACAACTGTCGCGTCTTTAAGAATAATATTACGTTATGACCAGATTCAACAGTTTTATGAGGCGTGATGAATATATATATATATATATAGAGTACATGGAGAGAATGATGTACGCCAAGACATCAGTTGCATTCATTATTCACCTGACTGTAAAGTATTGCACTAACACGAACGACTGGAGGATATAACCATTTCTTTGGGGTACACCTAATTTTATTGATGGATTCCCTGTCATGTCCCATCAAACAATGTAATTTCCGTTCCAGGCATGAATTTGTAAAAAAAAAAATAAACTTTACGGCAGTAAGGTGTTTTATGAGTTCATTGCAATCTCAAGTCTGATTTGCATCACCTAGTAAATAATATTATTAGTGTTCAGTGAAATTTGTTTACTTTATGTTCTTTTAGTAAGAGAAATATACAATCTGAATTACGGACATTCAAATTTGGTGCTGTCATTAATGGCTATAAATGTTTAGGAAATTGTTAAAAAATGCAACATTAGAGACACATGTTTTCACAGAAAGAAGGTTCCTCGCTGTAGGTACGTTCAGAGGCTCTACACAGTGTTATGGGAAGTAGAAATAGGGCCACCGCAGATAAACCTGACACAAAATGCAAGCTTAGTTTTAAAGAAGCAAATACCATTTCGTTCCCGCCACTGTTTAAGTGAGTTTCAATTTCACTATTTGATAGAAATACGCTAACATAGTAAAAATCCGTTTAATTATTCATTTCTAAGAGGCAATGGAGTTCTACGTACTTCTAATCAAAAGTTTTCCTTCTTAAGAAACCTGTATTTTGTCTCCCTAACGTCTCAGTAGGTTACGACATTCAGTTGTCACCAGGTGATGGCCAAAGACGATGAAAATATCAAGGTAGGATTTCCTTTTGTTATTAATATTACCACGTTATTTCAAGCACCCAGAGAGAATTATTTCAGGTAATTTTATTTTCTTTTGTTCTTTCTGGACGTAGATGTATGATTTTGAGACAACCTGGGCACTGGAGAAAAGGTAGATTTAGTAAAAAAAATATGACATTAACTTTCGACCAGCAGGAAGAAACAAAGTTTATTTAACTGTCACTGTGGTTACTACATCTTTCTAAAATGTATAAAGTGTGATTCATCCACTGTGTGGTTTCTCAAACAATTTAGTCGAATAATACTCTACATCTGTCAAAACTCTCATTTATTTCTAATTATTGTAATCTGAAATTAAACACACAGGACGCAGTTATTGGCCATTTAATGTAGTCAGACTTTAAGTTATCGTGTCTCAAATTCACGGTTGTTTTAAAAAGTAAAAACAAGTAATTATAACGAAATATGAGTCGTTATCAAACAAGCACGACAGTACATCTTACAGGTACTGAGATCCTAAAGTTATCAGTGAAGAGGTAGCTTCTCCTCTAATAATGACCATAAAGTGTGGATCAGTAACACAACTTTAGAATCGTATAGTGAGAAAAATGCAATACCAAGTGATGTGATGGAGAAATTAAATTACTGGACTTGCATTTGGGGTGAAGGGATTGAAAACCCCGTACAGACATCCCTATTCCTAAACCATCTCAGGCAAATACGTTCGTGGTTATTGATATGGAATTCGAAATCTAGATACTCAAGCTTATTATATTTTTGCTTCCAGCACTTTTGCTAGTTAAAGAATCAATGTAATGAGAATTACTTTCGTAGAATTTAACAGCGGTCTTCAAAAGCGAATTATGGAGTTCCCTCTAAGTCGATGAATCTAAGATTTCGCTTATTTTAATCAGCGGGTCTGTTTTATCGAGAAGGATCTAAGAAAGTAACATATAGGTAAAAAAGAAAGGAGAGTGATTAAAACCTAGAACAGTGCCATGGATGCCTCTATAGAACTGTCTCCAACAACAAAATCACTGGTGTCTGTCTAGGAGTGTCAGGTGCCCTCTTTTGTCTTAATGGCGGCGGCGACTCGTGGCGTAGACTCATTGTAATATTCCTCTCTGTGAGCCGTTAATAAGTTAACCTACCCCTTTCCTATCTGTCCATTGTTCTCACAAGGTGTTTCATTATTACAAGTGCAAACGAAAGAGCACGATATGGGACAATGACACAAGCAAACAATTCTAAAAAACGTACGTCCGGATATCGATGGTGTTGCCCAATACGTTTTGTTTACGACTGAGTACATGAATACCTTACAACAGAATCTTCGAGGATCCAAAGTATATATGTGCAGTTAATGACAAACACATTAGAGAAAGTGTTCCACATGGTCACGGTTAATATGAAGGCAGGCTTCAGAACGTCTCTTCAGCATTGTCTGTGCACGTTCGAGAATCACACGCGTCTTCCGAATGCACAATCCGTTCCCAGATTTCGGTAATACTATCAACAGCGCTAGAATACATCAAAGCTTTTTAAAATCCCACATTAATAAAATCAAACAAGTTCAAGTCGGGTGAGCTGAGAGGTCCCGGTAGGGGTAAGCTACGACCAATACACTTGTTGTAGAAGATTTTACTACTTATTCCCGAACTGTTACATGAAAGTGCGCCGGTGTATCATCATGCACGTACCACTTACACTCCTTTCACCAAAAAGGAAAATCATCCAAAATAAAGCCTTAGACATTAACAGTGCTACAACACTGGCATGTCTGCACTTGTGTGTTATTCATATTGGGGAAACCCATTTTTATTAGGGCTGTTTGGTTGTTACACTGTCCTTTTCGTTTGTATCGCCATGTGTATGATTGTGAAAGTGATACGCGACCGCTACGGTCGCAGGTTCGAATCCTGCCTCGGGCATGGATGTGTGTGATGTCCTTAGGTTAGTTAGGTTTAAGTAGTTCTAAGTTATAGGGGACTGATGACCTTAGCAGTTAAGTCCCATAGTGCTCAGAGCCATTTGAACAATTTGAAAGTGATACCTGATCATTAAGATAAGGTTGTTTGTATGTGCAGTCACAGTTTCGATTTATTTTTCGAGAGAAAATACTTTTCGTTGTAGGATTTACATTATTCCATTTATTAGCTACTATTGGCCTCTCTAGACCGTGAAATCATTATCAAGTACCTCCAAAACATGCCAACCACGTAAGAGTGAAGCACATAACTTGTATAATAAATCCAAAAAATCTTAAAAACATAGAAAATATCAGAATCGTTGATCCGACATATGGCACCGTCTAGCACTTACATAGCAAAATCCTGTAGGAGATGTTCAATGTAAATTAATCCATCAGCCCACATGCGTAATCACGTACCAATATTGGCGAGACCTGTACCCAATCCATACTGAAGTATTGAAAAACATGTGGAAGAGCTATCTACAATACACTGTAGGGAGAAACTTGACATCTGTTCACTGAAGCACCACATTTTGCACTTTATGATCCTCAGCTTATACAGTCATTACATCCACATGCAGATTGAAGTCTGATCAGCCATTATAACCTATACCAACAGTTGATTATTCTTCAGTTTGCATATGGACGTACGAGTCTATAAGTTGAGGAACGTATATGTCAAAATGTGGCTTGCACCATGGAGGCTCCGGAGGTTTTGAAGCCTGCCAGGGAAGGTATTGGTGCAACTCCCCTTTTCAGTTTAGAAAATTCGGTTAACCGAACAGGAGGCTGCTGCTAAATCTATGGTTTAATAAAATATTGTAAGGTGCATTTTACATTTTTTACATCTGTTTACACTATTCGCTCCAATTGATTTTCCAATAACCAGTGCTCATTGTCCTATGACTGGTATTGAACGACTACTTGTACTCTAGCGGTGACCCACTCGGCCGGTATATGGTGGGATGCTTTCCGCCGCAAGTAAATATAGACCGCGTGATCACAAGTGAGAATCGGAAACAACATAGTATTCAAAGACAAAACTGTTATGCTGTTGTATGTACTAAAACATTTCCTCTGTGCTAATACAACACTTCTGTAGTACTATAAGCTAGTTCAGGATCCAAGATAATGTTCAGGAAAGACAGGTTCTTAGGAGATAACATTTGTGGTGGTTTTGTAGGCCAAGAACAGCAGTGGGTATGCCCAGTTCAGATTCCTAGGCCCTGCTGTAGTAAACGAGAGTCAAAAAATTGGCCACCAGATGTCACATATCTCACTGTTTATTGATATACCGCCAACTTGTGGCACCAAACACCTTGCACCATTAGATCGTTCAACGCGTAACAATTTACGATAGCTACTGTCGTGCCGTATACTGAGTATATCCAGTGTGGACCTGCCTTCCGGAAGTAAGTCTGTTGGCGTCCTTCTGCCCCTATTCATCCAAAGAACGATCATATTTTACACGTCCCTGTGGCAGTCTGGGTCATCCTGGTCAGGTATATTGTGACCTGTTCTCTTTGGGAACGCCGCTGTTACGCTGTTGACATTAATGAATAACTTTTTGGGCCTGGCGTCACTAGAAGCACCTCCTTCCTCCTGACTTGCGCAGACTTTCCTATGACCCCCATCTCACAGGATAAGGGTGAATCACGTGACACTCGTATTGGGCATTGACACCGGCCACTGGAAAATTCATTTGCACCTACAGCTGTGGGCAGTTAGTACTGACATCTACTGCGTACACAAAATACCAACTCCTTCATCTGGCTTTCCTTGAAAGCACACAACAAATCTTCGAACTGCTACACTAACAATGTAAACCAGCTCAAGTCAAGAACAGGTATATAGTGTGCCTCAGAAATAAACGTTAACTTTTCACAAAAATGAAATCTGCCACTCCACAAACTAATAGCTCAAACAAAATTCATTGACCTGGAACAGAACTGCCCATAAAACAAAGCACATTATTTGTAGAGCAGCTGCTTCCCATACTCTCATTACTATGTAAATGGAATGTGATACTCCAAGAGAAGTACACCTAACAAACCTTAAAGAATTCTCAGTACCCTGTCACTTTAATGGCCTTAAAGCAGACAGCAGTGGTTGTGTAGCTTGGACAAGTGTGATGTTTTCTTCCGCTTGCTCCCCACCCCATCTGTATACACTACCATACCTCTCGCAAGTCTCTGCGAAATTTAACACTGGCTCAGCATTTTTCCCAATATTATGTTTGATTGTCTCAGATTGAAACGGCAGTTTCTGGCCAGATATTAATTTTTAGGGTGATAGGCCCGTGTTTCCATGGATCTCTGAATCATAAAATACAACAACACAAAGAAACAGAGCATCCCAATGATTGTAATGCTTTTTCATATAATGACATAGAATTTTTTTTACTGCTCGATGCACACACACTCCATCCTTCCATTAATTGCGCGTGTAATGGATTTGTCTTCAACTTACTTATAAGCAACAGAGGGCACAACAAGATCCATCGCCACGCAGGGTAGCCACACGGTCTGAAGCGGCTTGTCACGGTCCGCGCGGCTCCCCCCGGAGGTTCGAGTCCTCCCTTGGCATGCGTGTGTGTGTGTCGTCCTTAGCATAAGTTAGTTTAAGTTAGATTAAGTAGTGTGTAAGCTTAGGGGCCGATGACCTCAGCAGTCCGGTCCCATAAGACCTTACCAGAAATTTCCAACAAGCTTCATCAGTTCAAAGATAAAATTGTTGTCCTGATCAGTGATAAATATCTCCAGAACACCGAAATTTAGTAACCAACTATTCACCATTTCCTATGCTATCATGTCAGCTTAATGACTGAGGATGGCTATCATACGCCGGCCGCGGTGGTCTAGCGGTTCTAGGCGCGCAGTCCGGAACCGCGCGACTGCTACGGTCGCAGGTTCGAATCCTGCCTCGGGCATGGATGTGTGTGATGTCCTTAGGTTAGTTAGGTTTAAGTAGTTCTAAGTTCTAGGGGACTGATGACCACAGTAGTTAAGTCCCATAGTGCTCAGAGCCATTTGAACCATTTTTTTGATGGCTATCATACAGACATAACGCGAAAAGTGATCTGTTATATTGAGAATGTAGCGGTTCCCCACTAGCGTTTGTCCAGGAGGTCCTAAAATGCCCATGCCAACAATTTCTGAAGAGTTACTCGCTTCCAGCAACCTTAGCAGTCATCACTCAACTCAGTCTGCCGTGCACAGGGTATAAAGTTTTTAATAGTTCCACATCTTGTCTATGTGTATGCCACCAGCGATGTTCAGTTCCTCGCCACTTCATGATTCTACAACAGCAATGACCAGATAACATATGATCTTCTTCGTGTTTTAACACTTCTTCTCGCAACATAACTGAAATCGCAACATACAGATCAAGTTTTGTGGCCTTGTATAACACGCCTTTATACTTAATGAACCGTGGCTGCATTGTAGATAGTTTGCAGTCCTCGTCTGCAAACTTGTGCTTTTTGCCACTTAGCAATGGAGCGACCTAAACTGTGTAATACACCGACTTTCCTACTGATTTTCTGTGATTTTTACCAGATTTATTGATTAAATTGAAAGCAAAATCGCTCAACGTTAGTGCCAAACGCATTAATCTGCTAGATGGATTCTTCAGTCCTAATAACCATTTCAGTGCGATGTGATCTATTCTTACCTTAAACTTCCTACGATACAAATATAACTGGATGTGTCACACCATGTATGAGACTCTTCATTTCTTTCTCCATGACAGAATACTTTCCATCTGCCTTATTTAACTGATGCAACACAGGCACGCAGATGTTCCTTCCCCCCTGCTCCCTCATTTAAAGCATCCCAGTGCATGACTACCTGCATCAAATAATAACATGAACTCCTTTTCGTAATTCAGCAAAACAAATGCTGGACTACTTCTCAGCAATTCTTTCAGTTTTCCAAGCGCACCTTCACATTACAATGTACAATGGAACTCTACGTGTATCTCAATAAGAGTATGAGACGTCATGCTATTTCTACAACCGTCTACGGTCGTCCATTCCCGAATGGTGTTGGTGCAGATACCCGACATAACGCGTAGAGAAACATTTGGATCTAGTGTTCGGACTTAATAGAAAGAAACATAACAGAAAATAAGCCTGGAGGCTTACGAAAATGCCTCTGAGCACTATGGGACTTAACATCTGTGGTCATCAGTCCCCTAGAACTTACACCTACTTAAACCTAACTAACCTAAGGACATCACACACATCCATGCCCGAGGGAGGATTCGAACCTGCGACCGTAGCAGCAGCGCGGTTCCGGACTGAAGCGCCTAGAACCGCACGGCCACACTGGCCGACGGAGGCTTACGCAAATTATATAATGATTGAGGTGACTGTTTTCAATTATCAGTAGATACTGTTCGAAACTAGGTATGATACATATTTTCAATAGCTATAACAAATTTTTGTACTGTAGCTAAGCAAAGTTTTCTGGCGCAGTATCATTCCATTCTAATAGATTCCATTCATTTCACGTCCGTGATTTCAGTACAACCTTAGGTCTCTGAGGACCTATGTGGCCAGCAGCGCAGTGTTTGAAAGATATCTTGAGTAGGCAGTGGCTGCCATCTGCGCCGTAAGAAGAATGTCTTTTAAAAGATTCTACATGACTGTGAATACAGGCGATACGAAGTTAACTGAATTTGTGGCCAACAACCCTCTTGACAAATCTATGGAGATGTCCCAAAATTTTCTGTGCTGACAAGCGCTACCTGCTCACTGTCTATCTCCCGTAAGTGTACAATGCTCATGTGGGGAAGCAGCGCCCTTTATCTAATTCATCATTTTCTCCCAACTAGCTCAACCACTCGCAACTCGTTCACATGCAGAGCTGTTCCCACTCTCACCCATGGCATTCTTCTTGTACCTTGCGGTATTTTATTGCGCAAATTACTCCTTACTGCTTTTGCATCCAGCTTAACTGAATCATTCTTTCCGGAAAGACGACCTTGTATCAGTGCGTCACAGACAATAATTTTCTTTAAGTGGAAAGATGTCTACTGTGCGTTGTTTAAAGTCGCTTTTAGTTTGATACGCATGTAGGAAATATAATCATACGATCGAACAGTACTTATGTGAAACTAATCTTCCACATATTCCCAGAAATATCTTGCTCCAACCTGAAAACTTAATTTAACCGAACCCAATGGATGTACGTCATTATAATCTACTTCACACAACTTATACCATGGAAAGTGTTTCCCTTGCCCATGAGATCCAAACTTGCCTCATTTGCACATGTATCTAATAAAAATCTGTGTTCTCATTCATCAGTTACGATAATCAAGCAAAATTCCTCCTGTGCATACGTCCTAGTCATGCCAAATATGCTCAAATACTCCAGGAGCTTCGCTCGGCGGCCTTGGTTGCAACATTTAATGATCGGTTACTCACATTCTTCCCTGCCTATTATGTCCTTCGCTTCGCTTACGGTCCCACTCTCGATGTCCAAATTCCCCATATTTTCTACACTGTGGCTCGCGGCAGTTTCGCCGAATATTGCCCAAACGTCTCTAATGTTAATTTTTGGCATCAGTGGAAGAAACATTTTCCCTACCGTGGATTCGAGTTAACATAACTTCTTCCTCTAAGACCAATCCTATGCCTACAACTTCCGCTAATTGCTTTGGAAATTCTGCGAGTGTTTTCCTCGAAACATCTGCTAGTATGTTCAAATGTGTCTGAAATCTTATGGGACTTAACTTCTAAGGTCATCAGTCCATAAGCTTACATACTACTTAACCTAAATTATTCTAAGGACAAATACACACACCCATGAACGAGAGAGGACTCGAACCTCCGTCAGGACCAGCTGCACAGTCCATGACTGCAGCGCCATTAGACCGCTCGGCTAATCCCGCGCCATCTGCTAGTAATCCTTGTCAAAATAAGTCCAACGCCTTCTGCTCCGCTTCTTGCAGACGGACGCTATTCATGTCGTCACTGCCCATTACCCCATAGATATTAATGTTGAGTTTTATTATTCTAGACATGAAATTTTATGTGGGTTCTCCATGTTTCTGTGACACCCTGTTTAACTGCTCGCGATAGTATCTACAACTCTTCTCTCTTCTATGCTATTTTACTAAGCCTGAGCTCTCTACATGAAGTACTCAGGCATCCCTTGGGTCCACGAGGTACATTACCTACGTTTCACATACACCATTAAACGTAACTTCGCCATTTGTAACAGCTGTTCATCTAACAATGAACTCATCTATCCAATTCTCAACAGGTTGTCCACAAATGCTAATAAATACTCTTCTGCCTTGCTTGAAAATAGATTAAATGACTTAGTGGCCCTATCACCTGTGATGCGTAGCGATAAACTGGACGAAGATCTGTGCTCCTCCAATGAATCCAGCTGCCTGTGCAAGTCTACATTATATGTCCTCATTTAAGCCACTTAGTCTGAACCACTTCCTGTTGGGCAACTACCTGTTCTGTATCTGACAGAATAGGACAAAATATAATAGGACAAACACAGGGAGAATATCTAAATCAGCAATATTGTAACAATTTTCAACATTACTTAATCTTTACACCTCAACACCAACCACGCACTCTCGTTGAACTCCCTGGGGGGGAGCATACCCTCTACAGTTAACACAAACTACAGGTAAATGACTCACGGAGGGCAGCATACACGTAACTAGGCGCGTACAGGCATATATCTCTTTCGTATTTCCATTAGATTCACTCAGATCTATATATGAGTCAGCTTTCACAAGCTGCACTCGGAAACTATCTCGCCAACGTGACAATGTGAGCCACCGACACCACGCAACACTTGAAACGCGAACAACCAGAAAACTCAATCTACATTCACTTAGGATGCTACATTGATGATTGCTCACATTCACTGGCTGTTTCTGAAATCAATTATAGTGATGGCAAGATGGTCCGATAGTTACTCACATTGTAAAATGACAGAACGACGTCTCAGGATGGTGGGCTGGGCGTTTGATGCGAAGTCCGAGTTCAGAAATCCGAAGTCCGAGCCAGAAATGCTGTGGCATTAACAAGATGTTTTTTTCAGCAAGTACTCATACAGCCACTGCAGACAGTTTCTCGATATCGTGTGTTACCCTGGGTGACTGGGCTCGCCTCAGCGAAACACACGACAGTGTGAGGCTGCAGCTAGTGCGAGGAAGCCAGACATGAAGGTGGCGCCATAGAAGTGCAGCGTCAGCACCCTGACCTGTGCCGAGTGCGACCCAAAGACCCCTTGGCGGCACCAAAATCTGTCTGGATGGCTCACGTTGGGGACGACACCTGGCATGCGCTAGTTCTCGGTGTAGGCACCAGTCAACGACAGGTGCCTGTAGGTTCTGGCAGTGAATATTTATGCCATATTTGCCCAGCTTTGTTTTGTTCAGGGTTCACCTCCACTCAAGTAGGGAGATCCAGGCGGTGAAGTGACAGGGTCCGGCACGTGGTAAACTCTCTCGATTCATTTCTAGATCAGTGCCCTGCACGCGGTCTGGCTCAGTGGTATTCCAGTCCTGGCAATGGAATTTCGAAGGCAGCATTTGTCCTGCCTGTTGGGGAGTGTGTTGGCACAAAAAACAAACAACTAGCTACAGTGTCACATCCAAATAAAATACATTAACGAACTTTTTAACCGTCACATTTTTTTAATAGCGTTAACTGTCTGTTCCAATACACGATTCAGTTTTATGCCACTAAAGAATCTTAGTAGGACTTGTAAACAGATCTGAGCCGTGTGTGGCTCGCGTTGATGCCGTTCATAGCCTGGCATCTTGTAATAGTGACAGTGGCGTCTGGTTTTCTTAGTGTGTACACTGGCGCCACTACTTTTGCTCCCCTTGTCTGTCCGTGGGTGGCAGCAGCAGCGCTTATCGATAGCACGTATTGTGATACCATCTCTGGAGGGGTATCTAGTATCTCCGGGTGGTCGTGTGTCCAGCTAGGGGAGTTGGGACGGAGCAGCAGTGAGGGCCGGACGGCCAGTTCTCGCCCTACCGCTGGCGACACACGTGCACTGTCCGACGGAAGGATGTGGTCGCGAGAGTGCACGACCACGTCAAGGACCGGATTCAGCGAGTTTAAGTTGAATGGACCGTGATATTCAAGTAGTGCAATTTTCACCTATGTGTTTGTGAGTCCACCCGTCGAGGTGCCCTTACGGCAATAAGTTTTCAGTCGACGATTTATACTGGCATCTTTCCCGTGCGTGACTTGAGTGGGGACGACCGTTGGTTGGTCGTCCGGTCGGTCGTCGCAGCGGACGACGTGCATTTGGTCTACCGACCGCTTCTGGCTTCTCTGTGTTTGTGCCGACTTACAGTTCGTATGTGTTGTTTCACAGTGACTGTTTTTAGTATTGTGAGTTGTTGGTGGAACTGTTTTCCCGGATACGTGTGTATCTTGTGGTTTTGAATGAGCAGTTATTTTAATGCTGTCTGCGTACTGGTGTGGAGTGAGGGGTTGCGAATGGAGGTCAGTTCGGTGGGGGCGCAGCAGCTAGCAGGTCCGTGCAGCGCGAGGTTTTCAGAAGACGTAGTGCTGTCTGTCTCTTCGCTCTTGCCTAAAAATATTCCATCGTTGTACCGGTGATCGGACGTTAGGCGGATTGGTTAGTCGGTCGGTCGGCGCTTAAGCGGTCTCTAGTTTGAGTTGCCATCCAGTTACGTTAGTACAACTCTTGGCTGACTGTCTCACCTTACCTTATGTTTGAGTTACCTTTGCAGGCCGACACTTGGAACACTTGCTGAGATCCGCTTGTCTTGATTCCCTACATTGTGATGTTTGTCTGTTTTAAGGATATTTGAAATTTTCTAATTATTGCTGGTGTGGCCTGCAACCGAGCAATAATTTCACTTCTTTCGTTATAAGGCTGACAGCCGTGTTACAGTTGTTTTAAAACAGAGTATTTATCTTAGTATGTGCTATTTGGAATTGTCCTTCTGACTTCTAATTCAGGACTTCAGCCGTTTGTTGTTTAAAATTTTTGTTGGTGGCCTTCGGCCCCAAAATTGAGGACTTTTTTTTCCTGTGATAAGGCCTTCAGCCGTTATACAGTCAATTGTGTTTTTTTGAGATTATTTTAATATTTTAATTTCTTTAAATAAAGGTTACGTATTTGTTGTGCAACAGAGAATAACTGATTACGGCCCCGTCCACAACCTCTTCCTGCCCCATCCTGCGAACCATCAGCTCTCAGGATCCTATCCGAGAAAACATGAAATGAGACGAATGGAGGAAAGACATTTGAATAAACATTCACAGTTGATACATCGAGTTCAATAGACAAATACCGATCCATGCATTTACAGTACTGCAATGAACTATGCCTGGGGAGTACGTACAGTTGTGTCGAGGCATACATTTCTGATACCGTCGTTCGTGCATCCTCTCAAGCACAGAAATTATCAATAGTTTAAAGCTCTTATATCCAGTCATTTTCCAATATTATGCTATGGAACCTTGCATGTCACTTTTCCAGGGTGCTGAAATGGGAATAAAGACCATCATCTAAGACTATGCGCTCCAAGCCGTTGTTCTTTGTTTATCATTATACATTCGTCTTTGACCTACGCTAGCAGTCTGTATGACTCGGTGGGGCTCTTAGAACGTGCGTAAACAGCTCTTGTCTTTCGTCTTTTCCTTTTGAACTTCAACAGCTTTCTGTTTCGGAGGGAATTTCTCTTTGCTTTTCATTATCGGTCATCGCTATGCGAGTATCAGCTAAAAGACATTATACAATATTATTCACAACATTTCCTATATAGTTCCATCGAAATTTATTTTAGTAGCCAGGAACAACGTATTCTCATAAACATTAAGCCAATTAACAAATTGTCCGCAGATCGTGGTCGTGCGGTAGCGTTCTCTCTTCCCCTGCCCGGGTTCCCCGTTTCGATTCCCGGCGGAGTCAGGGATTTTCTCTGCCTCGTGATGACTGGGTGTTGTATGCTGTCCTTAGGTTAGTTAGGTTTAAGTAGTTCTAAGTTCTAGGGGACTGATGACCATAGATGTTAAGTCCCATAGTGCTCAGAGCCATTTGAACCATTTTGAATTAACAAATTAGAATGTAGATGAAGTTACAAACTAACTACGAACGTAAAAATAGTCCTATGTGTTCTGATTTGTGATTTTATTCATGGCACACATTTAATTGATTTATTTTGGTAAGGATAAAATTAGTGAAACGTCTCACAATGCGCAACACTACGTCGCTGTCACAAAATATATTTACGTTTTCAAAAATTTAAACACAAAATAGAGCTACCATGCATGCAATTTTTCGTTCTGATGAAACCATATTCTATGAACAAATGAAATGATTGTATGTCTAGTGGTAGTGAGAGTTCACCTGGGGTCGTTCAGCCATTTGGGTAGGTCTTTCTATTTGACGTTGCCTTAGTATCTTGCACTCCGATGCACATCAGATGAAATGATTATTACCACAGAAACAAGCAGACCTCAAGCGAAGAAAGTCTCTGACTTGGTTGGGAATCGAACCCAGTATCCTGCAATGTAGAATCAGCGATGATAACTACTAGACGACCAGCTGTGGATCCTCTCAACAACTACACATACTACAGAATGTTTGCTACAGATGATACCTCTTTACATACTATATGAGCTATAATATGTATCTGTGTACATGTGTTATTTTTATACAGTATGGAACATACATGCACAGAGTTGTTAAGCGAAGTACTGTTACATCACACATAAATTAACATCTGAATTCATGTATGTATTAAGGAAAGATATTAATCATTTTCACCTCACACAACATTGAATTTGCTCTAAAATACGCAGCGTTTTCTGATCAGGGTATAGTGCAGTCCTTTCCACCAGAAACTTTTCTCAGTAGATTAATCAAACACGTGGAACTAAGTATTTCACATTTACACAGAAATTTCAACTGAAAAGGAAGACTACAGATCATAGATGCGAATCATTTTTCTCCTTTTCCATCTCTTATGCCAGATGCATTTCATCTCATTGCAGTATCATTGTTTCTTACCTCTTCAGTCATGTTAAATGCAGATGCATTCTGTCACTTTATTCTGCAGCAAATCTTAGTTTCGGAGTTATGTTATCTTTTGCGCTGGAATATATGACACGTTTCTTTTCAGTGTGATTTACAAGTTTCAAGATAGCGTACAATATCCCTTACAACTTTTGATCATTTTTTTCACTTTATAAAAGTATCAGAATATCGTAGACTATTGAGTCCTAAAAAAATCATTCAGTTTTTAAATAGTTCAAAATTTGATTGATTTCTTAAATATTTGAAAAGAATTCTTGTTTCTTTTTGCATCGCGATGTATATTTTGGTACCATCTGGAACTTTCTTCCAAAGTTCCCGTACTATCTTCAAGTCAGATAGTCTTCCTCTAAAATATTCCAGGTTGCTAAACTAAAGCACGAAAGCCTTCCACGACTTTGTTTACGTGGATACCGTACATTTTGGTTCTGACGAATTCTCCCCGTGGAAACCCTTGTTTTCGTTCTTACTAGTATTCGTTGTAAAATTGCTATTTAAATGACAGAGATGTCCTATGGCCAATATCTTAACTAAAACTTGACTGCATCACATTTTATGTTAAACCATCTAAATAGGACAGAAGTAATCTTTTACTTCTCTGTGATATTTTCAAGCAGATTTCGTTCATTTTCCTTAACAAGCCTACAGTCTATACTTTTTGCGAGTCAAATTTTACTTCTTTGCCTTTTGTCCTACACGTAACTTCTCCTGCCTTTCTTTTCAAGGTCTTTTTCCTTAAAGAGTACAGTGATACGATTATTCACATCATAATCGTAAAAAATCCTATGCCGACAACAACAGTTCAACTGCACGTGCTGACGTAACAAACAGAATATGAAAAGCCATAGAAAATGTGAGAGAAATCTATGATATAGTATGTAAAAGGAGTATAGGCTTGATAATAGGAATGTGAAAGTCTAATTGAGTCTTGCAATAAATTTAAGGTAGTTCAGAAATCACAAGAGGAGGTCTTGAAAAAGGCCTCGAGATACGAAAAGACTTCAGCTGGATGCAGACAAAGATTATGAATTCAGATATTGCATTGCAAGGCGCACCCAGAAGCAAATATAGACTCGCAAGGGAGTGGTCCAACACGACATGCCAAAAGCTGCGTTGTAATTTTTTTTTTTTTTACGCGAGAGGAAAACAGTTCAAGAAACAACATTCAAAATTTTATCTGCTAAGACGCTCTATAAGTATTTTTAAAAAAGGAATATTGAATCCTGCCAATTTCGTAGCCCACCAGACGACTGGGAAAATGTACATTCCTGTCGGAGATGCGGCTAACTGCGCATGCACAATATGGCAAGCGCATGTATTAGTCAAAAAATGGCTCTTAGCACTATGGAACTTAACACCTGAGGTTATCAGTCCCCAAGACTTAAAACTACTTAAACCTAACTAACCTAAGGATATCAGACACATCCATGCCCGCGGCAGGATTCAAACCTGCGACCGTAGTCAGCAGCGCGGTTCCGGACTGAAGTGCCTAGAACCGCTCGGCCGCAGCATTATTGAACCTGGGAGTGAGGGCGTTTCGGATGGCTTATGGTGTATTTTTATCGTCATATTTCACGAGGACACACTGAACCATTGGTCTGTATATGCACAACTGTCATTTACAATGCGATGAGATTTCCTAAGTCATCACTGTACTAGTGTACTGTTATATTACAACGTGTTTCCGATAACGGCCATGGGAAGCCAAGTGCAATAATATCGTGGTCGGATGATACGTGATTAACGGCGCATCGGTAAAAATATAAGATGACACATTTCTAAATCGAATTTTGACAAGTGTTACCAATGGAGGTAAAACTGAATTACCATTTAGTTGTGTTTTCTTCATATTCGCCTGTTAATATCATCTTCCTGTACGCGTTCCAGAGTCCTGAATTAATATGGAATCCAGTTAACGTTCTCAATCTTGCAAACATGAAACACGATGAACTTGGTATGTACCCGAAATTAAGTACATACAAAATAGATGCACCAAAATGAAACTCGCTAAAATGATGAAAGAAAAACTATTCGAAAGGTACAGAATTGTTCTTGTGAGATACTGTACCGTTACCGAGGTAGATATAGGAGACCACGGCCTCAGAATCGTGAGATAAAAGGTGTTGGTTTCCAAGATTCTTCGACATTATTAAGCAGATCAAAGAAATCATGCAGAACAGGAAGTCGCAAAATTACGATGTTTGCTTCAAGTCAACGTGTAGAGGAGATGCCTTAAACAAGCAATACTGTAGAGCAATTCGGAGCTGATGTGAAGACGATGCTTACTTTTATCCCCACATTTGGTGGATATAAAACTGATCAGTCAAATATCGTGAAACAAATGCATGAAAATCGCACTTTATCGTTTTGTAGCGAAGAAAGGAGTCTGTTGTGTAATCTATGAATGCTACGACACGTACGTATACAATAATGCCACTGATCAGTATGAGAGGAGTACTGTTTCTTCAGTTTTATATCCATCGTAAAGAAACTCACAGCAAATTAGGAACACAAACCAAAAGAAAGGAGTGTTTATTACAAAAATCTTGTAATGGACGTACCAAAAGCGGGAAAAATGGGAAGGAATAATTTTAAACATTTTATTCGTAATGTCATCCTACTAGTTGCACGAAGTAATTCATTACTTTTGTAGGACATTAGGTCCGCACATAGCATCTCCGTCTTTGAGAAGCATGACGAAAAGACTTTTGATATAATTGGGATTCAAACCGGAACATCTAATGTGACTGAACCTCTCGAAAAATAATTTCTTCGACAGTGGAAAACATTTTGCAGGAAATTGGCGGGCCATATAATACCCGATATCTCTGTCATTTGAGGTATATCATCGTAATAGTATTCTCAAACTTCAGTCATTTATGCAGTATCCATTTGCGCCATCACCTTCTAGCAATTCGATCAGCTAGGCTTGGTGCACAACGCGGTATGCAGAACGGCGGCATCTGTCCCCAATCTGTCTAAATAAAACAAGAAATCAGCTTGAATTGCATGACTACATAGGTACAAAGAAGGTAACTGCGCATAAAGCATACTAACGTGACAGACACTTCAGTTATCGATTAAAGAAGGAAGTGCAAAACAAAAGGGCAAGTTGGAAACAAAAACATAGGTACAAAGAAGGTAACTTCACATAAACCATACGTAACGTGACAGACTCTTCAGTTATCGATTAAAGAAGGAAGTGCGAAAACGTTCAGGGAAATTCAGGAATACAGAAATACAAGTCGCTGACAAATGAAATAAATAGGAAGTACAGGGAAGCTAGCACAGTTGCGACACCTGAGGATGGGCTTATGAGAGCCCGAAACTGGTCATGATAAAAAAAGAAATTTACAACTGAAGTGGTATTTTCAACCTCTGGTAAAAGACAAAATTATTTTCACGGAAAGCCATTAGGTGTAGACAAAGAAAAAAAAACAAATGGGCAACTATTTTACTACGTTCATCATGTATCTTGCGTAAGCACCGTGAGAAAAAGTTAGGTTAAGGCGTATAAGAAAGAACCAGTCTGAGAACAGACCAGAAAGTCAAAGTGCGGCGTCGCAAGTAGACTCATCATGGTCTAAATGACACCTTCGTAAGCCATCGAGCCACATGTATGGTTAGACTAAATTCCAACTGATCCGTGTGTTTTGTGGGTGATGGTTGAACGTTAATGGATCAAAATCGCTCCTTAGCAATTACAGTTGTTACACTACTTGTTTGAGGAAGAAATTTCTGAGGATGTACGCCTGGAGTACAGCATTGTATGGTAGTGAAACATGGACTGTGGGAAAACCGGAACAGAAGAGAATCGAAGCATTTGAGATGTGTTGCTATAGACGAATGTTCAAAATTAGGTGGACTGATAAGGTAAGGAATGAGGAGGTTCTACGCAGAATCGGAGAGGAAAGGAATATGTGGAAAACACTGATAAGGAGAAGGGACAGGATGATAGGACATCTGCTAAGACATGAGGGAATGACTTGCATGGTATTAGAGGGATCTGTAGAGGGCAAAAACTGTAGAGGAAGACAGAGATCGGAATACGTCAAGCAAATAATAGAGGACGTAGGTTGCAAGTGCTACTCTGAGATGAAGAGGTTAGCACAGGAAAGGAATTCGTGGCGGGCCGCATCAAACCAGTCAGTAGACTGATGACAAAAAAAAACACTACTACTCAGTGTCAACTACAGAGGAGCTTGCAGGCATGTCAGTTGGCGCTGGCACTACAGCCTGAACTACTGACATCGGACCACTTTTGACACTAACAATAAGACGACTGATGCTTGCTACTTGGACTCCGCCACTCATGTTGCGCATAAGCACAGGTCCGTTTCCTCTACCCAGTATCCTGACAACGGATACCGTGACCCGATGTGCACTCGTTAGACAAGAGCATAGTGTGTATTTCAAATGAGGATACAATCCGGAAAATGTAGCAAAAAAATTAATTCTAGATCGAAATAAGAACAGAAACAAGGTACACTGAACAGACTATGAAGCACAGAGAGTTAATAACATTGTAGGGTATCAGGTTAGCTGTAGCGTAAGTTGCACACAGCACACCACATGATGTTGCCGTAGTGTAGCAGAATCATGTAGCAGGTAACCGGCTGCTAGACTGGCTGTGTAGGTATGCAGTACTACATGGTAAATAAAAACAATAGAAAGAGAGCAGTAGAGTGAAGAAAGAGAATACGAAGATTCTACATGTTCAGAAAAACGGTATGGAAAATAGATGAGTGTGACCAGTTTGTTTTTTGGCTGCAAGAAAAGCTAACTGATGCAATCATTTATGAATAAAGGTAGATTGACAAAACACGAGAAGAAACGTACATAAAAGTAGGTAAATAAAGCAGTAGAGCAGAAGCACTGACCAATAACATGGATGGAAAGAGCAGTAAAATAAACTAGAGATAAAAAGATACAAACTTCTCATGACCTAAATAACAGATATCAGTCCGAAGTTGTTCATTCAGGTTACATACGACGCAAATGTTAATGTACAGATAGATGCCATCAACAACAGATTCTGTTCGGTAATAGGAAAAATCCTGGATAGTGTAAATCGAGTGTCGAATCAAAGGTATGTGAAAAGATCTCATCAATGATAGCAGAAATAATGAAAGAGAACAAGACATATGTCTTAAATTTGAAGAATATCGTTTCGCATGTGAAAACACAATTAACAAAACAAGTGGGGTTTTGTGAACGATAAAATGGAAGTAATACATCCGGAACTCAAAGCAAGTATTTTATTTTTTTCTCTTCTAATGTCCCCACCTGTTTATCTCAGAGTAGCACTTGCACTTACGTCCAAAATTATTTGTTGGATGTATTCCAGTCTACGTTCTTCTGTAGTTCATACCCCCAACGAGTCCCTCAAGTACAATTGAAGTTATTCCTTGAAATCTTAACAAATATCCTAACATCCTGGCCCTTCTTCTTGTTAATGTTTTACATATGTTTGTTTCCTTGTCGACTCCGTGTCGACTCCAAGGAAAACATCCTCTTTTCTTATCAGTCAGTCCTAACTTTTCAACGTCACATCTCAAACATTTTGCTTGTATACTTTTACGGTCTTCCCACAGACTATGACTCAGTTTCATACAGTGTTGTTTTCCATATTCTCAGACATTTCTTCCTTCTGTCAAGTTTCGTGTTTCGTACTGGTATACTTCTTTTGGCCTCTTTGCTTGTGCTATACTGCTTTATATGTCCTCCATGTTTCGTATATCCACTGGTTCCAAGGCAGTAGAATTTCTTCATTTGTTCTCTTTCGTGGTTCCCAGTTCTTATGGTAGCACTACTCTCGTTTCTACTATTCTTTATTTGCATCTTCTCTCCACTTACTTTCTGTCCAGATTATGTGCTCGTTGAACCGATCATTCCACTTAACAGGTTATGGAGTTTTTTCTCACTCCCACTGAGGTTAGTAACGTATTTAGCAAATCTTATTACTGATAACGTATCATTGATACTGTATGAATCTGAATTTTAACTACACTCCTGAAACCTTCCGCCATTTCCGCCACTTCTTCTTCAATGTGTAGTTTGAACAGAAGGAGTAAAAGACTATAATACCTACCTTATATCCCTTTTTATCCGATCAGTTCCTTCTTGATCATCCATTCTTATTTTACTATCTTGCTTTTGTTTATACTGTCTATTATCTGTCTTTACCTGTAGATTAACCTGTATCCCACACTGTTGCCCGCAACTACAACTACCTGACAATAAAGCCATGTTCAGCAGGTTCCCCCACTGTACACCCACAGGCTTCCCAATCCGGGTCAGCAGGCACAGCATATCAAGTACATCTAAGGCTGAATTGTATACCAATACAGTGACTGAACAAAGACACCGGGCTGTTTAGGATTTAGCCTTCAGCAGCCATAATGACAAATGTGTGACCAACCTCACCACTCAGGACGCACGTATTCTGTTAGTGGCGTTACATTCGCGGCACCTATTTTGCATCCATCAATCAAGTGTCCGATGATCACGTGTCTGCCGAGCGTGGAACAGGTATCCATCCATCCTCTGGACGCGTAATTAAGGGAGTATGAGTTCACTGATCCAATTTGATCTACATCTTGTAGTGTTCTCCCGGTCCAGACAGTTCCAATCTCAACACCAGCAAGAAGGATCACCATTTTAGAACCACCAAGAGTTGCCAGCAGTCGCAGTCACATCTGTTGACTCCACCAACCTCGACCTCAATCGGACACTGTGCTTGTGGATATGTTCCTTGTTTGACCTCCGACTTTACAGCTGTCGGGGACTACATCCCGCCAGACTTAGCGCATCCTGGTTAATGATATAAACTTGTGTTTCACTTTACTTCCATTATTAATTATAAGGTCATTCTTGGACATCAGATTTGCAATCTGCGGAATGGAACTTACGAGAATAATCTGACATTGTGTATCAACAGACCTTCTACGAGTTGCTTTCTTTCAAACATGTATTTGTGAATTAGTTCCACTCATTGTGTTCCAGAGAAGTTTTCGATATTTATGGTACTCGGGTCTCTCTTAATGCAAGCGTGTTCTTCTACTGTGTACACTTCATCACCGGTGACGAAGTAAACTGGATTAATAATTTCGTACCAACAGAGAATGACACCGAAAAATTTTCGACTTTCCCAGCATAGGCATTTCATACAAAGACATTTTGGGAATTTTAGTGCCATTTCATTGCATGTTTTGCAATTATGATAAGCAAGTTTTCTCGTTCCAGCATGGCAACGTAGAAACAAGACATGTTGATGCAATTACTGCTTTTCCTCCAGCGCCTTCATAAACAGAATGTGATTTTTCTAAAAACTTTGGCCCACCCTGACGCTTTCCTGACAATGCCGTCTGTGCCATTTTAAGTATTCAATGAAAATTTGCAACCATGGCCAGATTCGTCTCGAGGTTGGAACAGCAACTTCTGGCCTGTACAATTCTAAGTGATGACAAAGAGCTTTTCTGTTAGCTTAATTTAGAACTTAAGCGTATCAAATTTTTCTAAGAGTCAACACTGGTGTCCATCCTCAAACCCCGGTCTATGTTCAGTCATCGGCCCAACTGAAAACCTATTATGCTTTATGAAAAATTTTCAGTGCTCATGCGCACAATAAACATTCCCAGACGTCTTCTACAAGAATCCCAGCTAGTTCTTTTTGCTTGTCAAATTCTCATTCTCGTGCTCATCTTAAACATTCGGTGTCGCCTTACACGACATAAACAAACCCGAAGACCAATCATTTTATCCGCTAAAGGTTCAATATCCACCCTCAGGGCACTACAAATTTATAAGTACCTACTACAACTAACTCTCACACTTCTTGCTTCAAATATTTCGTTCCGCCTTTGGCAGCATCACAGGAAACTAGTCGCTTCCACGAAGGATTCTCTCGAAATCACTTGGATTCGTTTACTGCATTACTTCATGTCTGTTAATCAGAATGATTCGCTTTATGTCTCTTACAAATTAGCTTCCTGTGTCAAACACACACACACACACACACACACACACACACACACACACACACACACACACAAGATCCGTTGTCTCCTCCACTCTATTCGATGACAGCATTGCTTCGCTATTCGCTGCCTTACCTGAGCTCCTGTCACATGCAAGTGAGCAGGTACACAAAGCGTTTTCGACCATAGAAATGATACCACCAGTAACACAGTCATTCCCGACATTCTGATCACATATCTACTTGAATCACCATTCTTCCTGGACTGCCATTCCGGATGTGAATTCAGCAATGTTGGAGTGTCGCACGTTAGACTCTCCTAACCTCCCAGAAATGCGTAATATCCAAGTGGTGGACACATTTTAGGTATCACCGAGGTCAGCTTCCGTGTTGAGTGGTAACAAACATACGAATTCCAGACGATCGATACTGTAGTGCGCTATAGTTAGTGTTTCACAGCAGTTATGAGGACAAGGAAAATTCTTCGGCAGCGATACCCTGCCCTCCTACCGCATCAGTAGCACAGAACCCAGTAACCTTTCAATCACACCTTGAGTTAACGTCCACCAGATGATCCAAGGACATTATGATCAGATGGGCACATTCCAGAACACATCCTCCAAGCTTGTGGATTCTATTGCCAGCATTACAATCTGATGCGTCCCCTTTGCACGGAGCAGCTTCTGCAAGTTCCAGGTCAGGCTGTTACTGGATGCACCTGCCAGTATCCTGGTCTTGTCGGGTTTGTTATAATCACCCTGTGGGGTCACACTGTCTTGTCATATCAACTAGATGTCCTTCCTTTCGGAACGAACACACGTCTCAAGCTCTTGCTTTGTTTTCAAAAAGACGAAATCGTAAGTTGTAGCACGAAAGTCCACTCCCTGCAACACAACTGTATGGTCGACTGTTTAAGAACCCTAATTTTGATGGTAACACAGGCGACCAGCGAGACATCACTCATCAAGCAGGGTCTATAGCGATCCTTAATGGGACAGCCTATCAAGGCCAACAACTGTTCTTCCCTTGCTCATCGGTTGCTTCCTCATGGAAACTTAAATGAAAACACTGTCCCTCAAAGGGACACACCTACGTCGCCAACTTCTGCACTGAGATTCGGTCTTCCATTATGATACTGCATTTCTAATAATTTTCAAAAAATCAAATGGCCCTGAGCACTATGGGACTTAACATCTATGGTCATCAGTCCCCTAGAACTTAGAACTACTTAAACCTAACTAACCTAAGGACATCACACAACACCCAGTCATCACGAGGCAGAGAAAATCCCTCTAATAATCTTACCGGCTGGTTTCCATCTGAGGTAGATCAGCTTTCGCAGCCACACTGTGTCTTTCAGAAGGCTCTTCAGGGCCCCAGTTTAAGGATTCGAGGAATGAAGACACATCTGCCGAGACCTGCACACACATCGTTGACAACGACCCCGAGAAGCTCCATCCATATGGGCGCCCATTGTCAGATCTGCATCATCAAGGAGATGATTCTATTCTCTCGAATCGGGGGATGGGGGGGGGGGGGAGGGGAGATGGGAGGTGAGGTACAGGATCTTTGTCCGACAACGAGATGGTTGCACTGTCTTTCAGTTAGGGAGGGAAGCATGCTGTATCCCAGGGTATCACTGAAACTACAATTACCCAGCAACATAGCCGTCATTGTTTCTGCGCTACCTGACCACGGGCCTCATTACACTGGTCTGTAGGAACAGCGTATCAGTCGCAACACTGGCTGGATTGCCTATCAACACGGCGGCTGGTGAAACGTGAAGCGGCAGCATTGTCACCCTCCGTGCGCGTATCGCTGTTAGTAGCGCGACGTTTACGGGAATTACTTCGTGCTGGCCGATCACGTGTCCGGGAAGCACGGGTATCTTTCTGATGAACTAAAACTGCGTGTGGCTGCTACTGAGTTTGAGCTCGCTGAACCAACAAGATCTATATCTCGCAGTATCCGTCCAGGCAGTTCCAACCGCAACACCAATGAAGGAGGATCATCGTTGCAGGATTCCAACCGTGCAGTCGTAAAGCATTGACTGTACACCGACCAGCGCAACGCCGCAAAACGGCATCAAGAAGGTGCTGACCCGCGCGCCGATAGATAGAGCGGGTAGCGCCACACCTCTGGAAAGGCATTTCAGCACCCCCTGTCAACACTGATTTAACCAGTCGCCCATCGTTGGCTGGACCTAGTTCGGTCGCAGATTTCGACAGTATCAGTACTAATAGGAAGACAGTACATAGCCTGCGTTTGCGAGTAGTAATACTGTAGATTGTCAACGTACTTGCACGTAAGGGGCAGAACAAGTTAAGAAATGTTCATCTACTCTGCAAAAATAAAATGTTATAAATGTTATATTTATATTGTTAAAGTTATTGATTATATTTTGATTATTATTGATAATTGGTTATTGATTGATTATATTTATATTGTTACATTGATTTATATTGTTATATTGATCTTTATATGATGTTATATTGATCTTATAGTTTACTATACAGATTATTTTGGATTTCTGCTCCCAGCCATCAGAAGTTCTCTTGTTTGTGGTGCTGCTGACTCCCACAGTAGACGACACAACACCAACGAGCCATCCGCTGTTGCAGCTGCAGTCATCGCCTCCCCCGACCTCGCCTTTAAACTGGCACTGAGCTCATGTGACGATATTCATCAGTTGAACTTAGACTTTGTAATTGTGACAAGTAAATACCGTCATGGACTATGTCCCGTCAGAGTTAAACATTTTAGTTAATCATATAAACTTTCTATTCGTGAACAAGTGTCTCTTAATCATTCCATTGTCCGCAGCTCGTGGTCGTGCGTTCTCGCTTCCCACGCCCGGGTTCCCGGATTCGATTCCCGGCGGGGTCATGGACTTTCTCTGCCTCGTGATGACTGGGTGTTGTGTGATGTCCTTAGGTTAGTTAGGTTTAAGTAGTTCTAAGTTCTAGAGGACTGATGACCATTGATGTTAAGTCCCATAGTGCTCAGAGCCAAGATGCCAAGAATTAATCATTCCATTGTTAAGTTCTGTCGATTCGTGGACAACAGATTCACAACGTCAAGTGGAACTTGAAACGTCCTGGCAGATTAAAACTGTGTGCCCGACCGAGACTCGAACTCGGGACCTTTGCCACTCGCGGGCAACTGCTCTACCATCTGAGCTACCCAATCTCGACTCACGCCCCGTCCTCACAGCTTTACTTCTGCCAGTATCTCGTCTCCTACCTTCCAGACTTTACAGAACCTCTCCTGCGAACCTTGCAGAACTAGCAATCCTGGAAGAAAGGATATTGCAGAGACACGGCTTAGCCACAGCCTGGGGGATGTTTCCAGAAAGAGATTTTCAATCAAGTGGAACTTATGAGAACAATTTCAGACTTTCTAGGAACTGCGTCCTCGCAGATGTTTATTTGTGAATTAGTTTGATTCTCCGTGTTCTGACAAAGCGTTTGTTGGGACTGTCTTGTTGCAAGCACTTTGAAACGTCCCCTTACAAAAATTTAAAAATGACAGTGCTGGAAAACTTCTTACGTTATTTGATTTTCAATCAGCTGAGCAAAAATGAACGTACTCAGTTTTCTCTTTACTTATTCTGATCATCACTAAACTGACACACATTATTTTTTTCAGCGCAACGCAGTCAGACTTTAAATAATCCCTAGCAAAGAATGGCCCTGCCTAACAATAACCTATACCTTTCGTGAATCACTTACCTCACAAAAATCTTTGTTACTCGAACTACTTCAATCAGCGAGCGCCAATACTGCCAGCTAAATAAAAGATTCTAACTACTGAAGGCACTAACTACTGATAGGCATAGTTAGCAAATGAAAGATTTTGATAGAGAACAAACAATGTATTTACCTTAATAGCGTTCAAAAGTCATTATATATATAATTTTGTGACATCCAATTAAACAAATTTCCTTTTTCTGACGGACACACGTCCAGATCGTCCTCTCAAAACTCTGCCATCTCTCTTTCCACATCCACCACTGCTGGCGGCTCACCGTCAACTGCCCAGCGCTACGCGCTGTTCGCATCCAATTGCCCAACACTACACAAGCGAATATTCCAACAATGAGTCCAACCAGCCACAGACTGCACACAGCACCGTCAGTGATTTTCATAGAGAGCACTACGTGGCGTTACCACCATAAAAACCTAAACAGCCTACTTACAACTTACTTCCACTTTGGACACATCAAGTTAAACACGTTTTTCTGATAATTTAGAACATTTTGCCACATTTTAAATTTTCCAATTGTTTTTCTTGCTCAAAACATCCTATGAACTTGTGCTGATTTTCCCAAAGTCTTGCTTCCAGTATCAAACACGTCAGAAAAGCAAATGAATCACTGGGTTGAATTTATGTCTTCCATACAAGGCGCTACATTTTTCACCAAATAACGACAAACAGGCATTTGTTTGCAACGGAAAACTAAACTCCTCTCTGAAATTTACGGGCTTGCTGGGATACGAATGACATTCTTGGAGACGAAATGCAACAACCCGTCTTTCCCGTCACTGCGAAAAGAGCGGTATTGGATTCCACTCGTGCTTCTCTACTTTATCCCTCGCTGAACGCTTTCAGCCTGGAGACGCATCTAGTTCCTAAGGGAACCCCATGTTTTGCATGATATACAAATTCTCGCAGGCAGTTTTAAGAAATATTTTGTAGAATTATCGTTTGGCTACTGTTACTTGTACATCCAGTTCAAGTTAAGGATTATTTCAACAGGAATTCAGAAATGGTTCGAATGTAGCTTGATCTCATCTCAGTAGCCAAATCACAGCGAACTCTGCCATTTCAGAATGTCAGAGCACCGCCCTCTGCCTTGGTGAATAGTCTTAGTTCACAAATTTCCCAGACGTCCGACTGAACACAGGAATTACATACCTATCCGTGAGATAACATGCACACAAACAGATTTCCACTGCTCATTTAAACTGAGATACTGTACGACTTTCCAAATGGACTGTATATCTTGATGCACGCATAGGAGTGAGATCCTACACTTTGCACCCGAAACAGTTTTTCTGACACGGCAGCAAGGTTTATTTTATAAGCATCAGTTTAAATTAACTAAGTCTATATCAGTGTTTCCCAGGTAAAATAAATATTTATGAAGTTATCTTTAATGACATGTTCACGAATTATTGAAAACTGCCTAAAAAGTGTTTCACCCTCTCCCGGAAAGCCTTGTAAAAACCATAGTAAAATGTTACGATAAGCACAAGAGAAATTTGTCAATAACGATCAAAATTATGCGTGTCTATGTATGTAACTGCTATCAATGACGGAATCTTATTTTTGAACGAGAAAAGTTCTCCTCCTTTACTTGTTTTAAACATAAAAGTATTAATAGTAAATATATTTCTGTGTAATCATACTAAGCATAACTGAGACTGTATCATGTCATGTAATTCATGTATAACAGTGTGATAAAGACTTGAATGAATGATCAGTCTGGTCTCAGTTCTCAAACCTACTAGAAGCTTTTATACGCGACGAACGCGAGGGTAATAAATAATAATTCAAAGCTCAGGCTTGCATATGAATATATTGCTGACGGTAAAATCTTCTTTTCACTGCCGTAAATATTGCTCAAATCATAATCAACAGCATAAAAGGTCAGCGTTTAACAAAGAATTTACGTAACGTTGAGAATAATAGTGCAGCTACGTAGGTGATTATATCGTGTCTCTCTCTCTCTCTCTCTCTCTCTCTCTGTATCAGTATTTATTTATCTCGCATTAAGTACTACAGTTTTAAACAACCCCGGCGTTTTTTGAGCTAGCCTTGTGTGTTGACAATATGAGTAAATTTTTGAAACCCAACCTAGTATCTTTACGCATAATTATTTGCCTACGTGGTAACATTGATGATTGTTAACGTATATTTTAGTTGCTACTACGTGTGTGCGAAATATACGCAACGTTACGACTTATAAATATTTTCATCCTCGATTCCAAACGTAACAAACCGATACCTTTTACAAAATATAGTGGGAGATAGATGGTATAATTGGTGCCCAACGCTGGGCAGGTGGCCTGATTCTCATTGGGATAGAAAGAATAGAAAACAAAATAAATTGATTTATTGTGTTATCTTCTATTCTTCTTGAAATTAATTTGTGCGTACTTTTCCACATATTCATCGACTTGTGCTTGAATGGAAAACTAATGAGAATCTCTCCTTGCACTGACGAGGGAAATTGTACTGCAAGGAACCAAATATATACCAGGTAAGACTAAATTCCGAACGACCTCGATCTATTGCTGCACTTCAATAAGGGCACTAGTGCGTGTTCCTACGGTTTTTGTAGTGAAAGAGCAGAAAGTTACTGTGATATCCAGCGGTACATTTTCACTTATTGTGTGTTAGATCTTGCATTTAGGTATCTTGAGTGGATAAGAGCAATGGGCTAAAACCGTGTGATGCGTAAGTTACATTTTCACTGCGATTACTAGCGAGTCTCGATTGTAGCCAAATAACAACTGTCTCAACAACTGACTGTGAATTTAAACTCTATAGTTAGCACGATAAATTTTGATTTTATTCACATTATGAACCGTGCTAGAACACTCAGCAAGCGAGTTAGGAAACAGCAATGTCTACAGTTTTAAAGATGGCTGTGTCTCAGCAACAGTATATAACTTTCAACTTAGGAATCACAGAGACAACCGGTTGCAAACACATGTCTAATGCATTTACCTAAGTTTCTATACCTCATGAGAATGAAATTTAAAAAAAAAGACTATAAAAAAACACATTATTAGATTTGACAAAAACATTGGCCAAGATGATAATTGTCACGACATACAAAGGCTACTTATGCAAAGTTATATTGCGAGAAGGCAATGGTCACAATTTAGAGCAGATATGTTCAAGTGAAAAAACTGATCACATTCCAGTCTTTAGCACGTATGCCTTTCTAGGAACAACATCAGACTGATCGGCCCAGCGGCTTACATTGCAAACAATACAACTTACGCCACCTATCGGGCGCTGACAGCGACATGTGCTCATTTGAGACATTATAACAGAAGTAATTGAATTATAAAAACAAAATACAAAGGAAGAGAGCTTAATGTGATCTTGAAAATACAAAGTAGTCAAGCAAATGGAGTATAACTGAGAACCATTTATTAGGCTTTTTTTAGAAATTTCTATCACGTAAAGCTCAGATATAATAGAATATTTATACAGACGAGTGTATAATCCAAAAACTACCTGCGTGTAGTTTTTAGTAGTAAACATCTATGTTTGGGAACTAGACGCAAGAAAACATAGTAAAAAAGTAAAAGAACCAAAATCCCGCGAGTAGTGGATTAATGCCATTCAAAAAAATTTTTATTACGTAACTGTAACTGTTCAGTGAAGATGAGGGCACCGTTCTTAGAAATGTGCTTGGAAATTGTCAGCTCTTGTGGTCACATTTCTGATGAGAAATTCGGACCTAATTCGTTTGCTAAGAATAGTAGCAAAATACGACTATTTTGGTCTCATTGGAAACTATACCATCAGGTTGACGGCCTCGCAATGGATAATCCATTGGCAGACGTCTTTGCCGACATTCTTCTTAATTCGCTGGAAGAAAAAGTCTTCAATAATTTTTCAGGTGCTGATCCGTGTACTATGCATATTCTCGGTGCTTAGACATTTTCATCACTTTCCCGGGAAGGAATTGAGAATTTGTTTGAAATTTTTAATAGCCTTCATGAAAAAATCAGCTTTGCTTGTAAATTAGAAAATAAGGAACGTCAGCTTCACTACTTGGACTTTTTGTTGCTATTGGCAACGACAGGTTTTCCTTTGTTGTTTTTCGAAAAACCACTAATACAGATCAGATTGTGCCCGCTAGTTCAGTGTATGATCATTCCCATAAAAAAGTATTTCTCCATTCAGCCATTCACCGTACAGTTTCTATACCTTTGTCACCCGACAAGCTTAATGAAGAGTTGAATTTAATGAAAATCATTGCAGTTAGTAACAATTTTAATCCCCCATTAGTTGAAAAGGTTATCAAAGTTAAAACAGACGCTAAAGTGACAACTTTAGACATCAGTACTGTTTCTGATAGTAACGAATAATAAAAAGTTTCTTCGATTTCATTTTTAGGCTTCATTTCTTATAACATTCGTAGTCCTCTAATTTAAAAAATATGGATGCAAAGTGACCTTATCCACTAACAATAACTTGCAAAAAATATTTGTTAATCTCAAGTCCATAGTTTGCTCCTATTCACAGGTCAGGAGTTTATAGAATCACCTGTGATACATGTCCCGTTTGCTACTAAGATGAATTTGGAAGATCTTTCAGTGTTAGGTACAAGGAACATTTATTCGGAAAAAGAGACCCTAATGCACATAATTCCACTTTCGCTGATTATCTGTTAATGTCTGGTCACAAACCGAAAAGTGTTGAAGAAATTTCCATTTTACATAGGGAAAAGAAACGTCACATGTCAGATGTACTCGAAGAGCTGGAAATTTTCAAATATATTTGTAAGAACAGCGGCTTCATCCTTAATGAACAGTTACAATTACGTAACAAAAATTTTTTCAATGACTTAAATCCGCAAGTCGCGGAATTTTGATTCTTTTACTTTTTTACAATGTTTTCCTGTCTCTAATTCTAAAACATCTTTTTCTTTGAATCTCATAGATGCGTACAACTAAAGTTACCTTCATGCAGGTATTTTTTGAATTATACAGCTGTTTTTATAAATATTCTATAATATTCTGTGCTTTATGTAGTTAATTTCTGTAAAGCCTAATAGATGGCTTTTACTTATACTTCATTAGCTCGACTATTTTGTATTTTCAAAAATACAATAAGCTCTCTTGCTATGTATTTAGTTTTATAATTAACTATTGTCTAATTCAATTATTTCTGTTATAATATCTCAAATGAGTACATACCACTGTCCGCGCCTGATAGGCAGCGCAACTTGTGTTGTTTTCGTGGCAGCAACGTAAGCCACTGGGCCCCTCAGTCTGATGTCGTTCCTAGAAAGGCATACGTGCCAAAGGGCGTGTTTAATTTTTGACTTGAGCATATCTGATGTAAGCTTTGACCATTGCCTTCTCGCATTGTAGCTTTACGTAAGTTATCTTCGTATGTCCTGACAATTGTCATCTTGTCTCTGTTGATCCACCATGGACATGGAACATCGGCTGGTCAAGTAATTATCTATGAAATTCGCCAACAGCTGTGTAATTGTACGGTTGTAAGCGAATTTCATTGATAATTATCATCATAATTAATGTTTTCGTCAAACTTAATTTTGTGTGTTATACGGTTTTTTTTAAAATTTCATTCTGATGAAGATATCCTTAGAGGTGTCGAAGCCTAGATCAATTTAAGAAACTGATATTTGCAACATCAAAACCAAAGAATACGAATAGTGGAAGAGGTAGATGATAGCCAACCCCACTCATCTACACCTCTGAATTGAAGTAACATCCCATGGTTACGGAGAAAAGCGAAGGCCCCTCTGGGGAAGATATACACATGTTGTGATATAGCTACGACCAGAATATACACAATGAATTATGCGCTGAGCCGAAGGTCTGTAGTCAGAAGGGTAAGTTCGTGGTGCAGTAATAGTGCACGTTGAGATAGTATACCCATTACTGTTATTTTAGACACAGCAGCAACGAAAAGTCTGATGAGCTTGACTTTACATAAAGAGTTATGCCAGGTCTATAAGATACCGGCTTTCCCAGCACAAAGTTCTAGAGTAATCGGTGTTATTAGCACCATATCACAGGTAATCAAAAACGCACGTGCAGGTCGAACATTTAATGGGAAATGGAGCCTTTAAGTGCACGTTCCTGCTTATAAAAAAATTGTAAGTGGCCTGTATCCTGCGATGGAATTTTTGCCAGAGAGAGAAACGCAACGATCGCCCTCTCGTCTGGTACCTGTACCGTGGATAATTTAGGGAAAAGAATAGTACTGAAACTGATCGCTATAGAAAAGCATATATCAAGTATTTCCAGACTATCTAGACTGAAGCGCGAAATAAACTGGTAAAGGCATGCGTATTAAATTACAGAGATATGTAAACAAGAAAAATATGAGGCTGCGCTCGGCAATGCCTATATAAGACAAGTGTATGGGGCAGTTGTTAGATCGGTTACTGCTGGTGCAATGGCAGGTTATCAAGATTTAAGTGAGTTTGAACTTGGTATTATAGTTGGCGCATGAGCGATGGGACACAGCATCTCCGAGGTAGCGATGAAGCGGGTATTTTCCCGTACGACTATTTCACGACTGTACCGTGAATGTCACGAATCCGATAAAACATCAACTCTCCGACATCGCTGCGTCCTGAAAAAGAACGCGACCAACGACGGCTGTAGAGAATCATTCACCATGACAGAATTTCAACCCTTCCGCAAATTGCTGCAGATTTCAGTGCTGGGCCATCAACAACTTCAAATGGTTCAAATGCCTCTGAGCACTATGAGACTTAACATCTGAGGTCATCATTCCCCTAGAACTTAGAACTACTTAAACCTAACTAAGCTGCCTGAGGCAGGCCGGGGTGGCCAAGCGGTTAAAGGCGCTGCAGTCTGGAGCCGCGTGACCGCTACGGTCGCAGGTTCGAATCCTGCCTCGGGCATGGATGTGTGTGATGTCCTTAGGTTAGTTAGGTTTAAGTAGTTCTAAGTTATAGGGGACTGATGACCTTAGAAGTTAAGTCCCATAGTGCTCAGAGCCATTTGAAACATTTCGAACCTGCGACCATAGCAGTCGCGCGGTTCCGGGCTGAAGCGCCTAGAACCGATCGGCCACCGCGGCCGGCCATCAACATCTGTCAGCATGCGAACCATTCAACGAAACATCATCGATCTATTTACATCTACAGCTACATGGAAATTCTGCAAATCACATTTAAGTGCTTGGGAGAGGTTCATCGGACCACCTTCACAATTTTCTATTATTTTCTTTCGGAGCCGAAGGCCCACTCGTGTACTCTTGATGACTGCATCACACAAAGCTTTAAGCCTCGCCTGGACCCATCGACACCGACGTTGGACTGTTGATGACTGGAAACATGTTGCCTGGTCAGATTAGTCTCTTTTCAAATTATATGGAGCGTTTGGCTGTGTTCGGGTATTGAGACAACCTCATGAATCCATGGACCCTTCAAGTCAGAAGGGGACTGTTCAAGTTGGTGGAGTCTCTTTGATGCTGTGGAGCGCGTGCAGTTGGAGTGATATGGGATCCCCGATACGTCTAGATACGACTCTGACAGGTGACACGTACGTAAGCATGCTGTCTGATCAGCTGCATCCGTTCATGTCCATTGTGCTTTCCGACGGACTTGGGCAATTCCAGCAGGACAATGCAGCACCCACATCACGTCCCAAATTGCTAAAGAGTGCCTCCTGGAAAACTCTCTGAGATTAAACACTTCCGCTGGCCACCAAACTCCCCAGCCATGAACATTTTTGAGCATATCTGGGATGCCTTGCAACGTGGTTTTCAGAAGGGATCTCCATCCCCTTGTAATCTTACGGATCGAAGGACAGCCTTGCAGGATTCATGGTGTCAGTTTCCTCCAGCAGAACTTCAGACGTTAGTCGAATGCATGCCACTTTGTGTTTCGGCACCTCGGCGTGCTTGCTTGGGCGCTACACGATAAGAGGCAGGTGTACCATCCGTTAGACATAAACAGTAATTTATCCACTCAGGGATACTGTAGCTCGCGACTTAATGATGAAAACAGTGAGATAATTTCCATTGAATGATTGGTTCAACAAAGGGTTGCGGACTCAGAGTACTTAGATATGGAGCAGCAGACATAATTAACGGGGTTACTAAGCAGTTATACAGAAGCCTTTTCTGAGGAGCCAGGAACCGACATTGAATAATAGAATAAACGAAAAGAGTAAGAAGCAATTAAACCTGTAGAAAAAAGTAAAGAACAAATCAAACAATTAATTCATCTTAAGCAAACCGTCTCAAGAATTAAATCTTTTGAATAGAATCCAGCTAAAAAAAGGAGGTGTGGTTATGTTTGTAACATGGAGGTGTATACACATGAAACATATTGTCAAGCAAATTACCCCGTCACTTGCAGAAGAAAAAAGCTGTAATCAGAGGATTGAGAAAGATATTTGAATGGATATTACAGAGCCTTCCTATTCACCGTATAGCAGCCCACTATTGGCAATAGCAAAGGCAGGTGAAAGTGTAAGGCTTGTGTTGGATGCGATGGGTAGCGTATGTGGGTGAATTTCAGCAAATATACAATAATTTGCCCCGTTCTTCCACAGGGTATATCCCAGAGGAAATTAAGTTAGCTGCTAAAAGAGAGAATGAGTGGGCAACACCGATACCTAAACTAGTCGAATCAGAAGTAACTCAGGAATCAAAGATCTGTCAAGTTTTAATTAAATTAAATCAAAAGCAGAAAGACCAAAAGGAAGTGCGATAGGAATCTAAAGAGAGTAACAGATTATGACATTCGAGAATTAGTGCTCCTACGAAACATTCCAAGGCTTGTAGCCCTAAAAGTCAGAACAAAAAATGGCAACTTTGTACATAGGTCCCTGTAGTAATCACCCGCAGGCTGTCACAACCTGACAGTGTGACTTACCCGTATAAGAACTTGAAAATATTTACTGAATAACTTGCAAAAAGAAGTGTGAGACTTCTCTAGATAATATTTGTCTTCTTTGCATACGTATCGTTGTTCGTCATGTAAATATTTCTTGTGCGTATGTAGCAGGTAGTAGTTTTTTTACCTTATGTAACATTTTTAATATAATTGTTAATAGGATGTCCAAGGGGCAACCAAAATAGAAATCAATCTAGACAAAAAAGTCTACAAATTTAAGAATTACCTTGAAAAATTTTTCAAACGTTTTCAGTTATGTCTCTTGTTTAATATTCTAATCAGGTGTAGAACATGATCAAATGGTATTTACTTGAAATGAGAATTGCTGTTTGCTTAATCAATCTTTCAATTCAGATCATTTTCCTTAAAAGTTTCAATGAGAAAAGTATTTTTTTAAGTTTTATAAGCCTAGAATATAAGAATGTCAAGATAACCACTTTGCACACTCAATTAAAGGATGATTCATTATTTACTTAAAAGTCTTTGTTTGCCTAGACAAGCATTACAAGACGCACGATGGATTATCAGAGTTTGAATTGCTTTGAGATGAAGTTATTCTTAGTGGATCTCATGGTAGATTTACTGATTACCTCTCGTGTTTTTGATGTTGTCGTGCCGACAGCGTTATTCGCAATTAGTCACCGGTAGCCGGCCGCTGTGACCGAGCGGTTCTAGGCGCTTCAGTCCGAAACCGCGCTGCAGCTACGGTCGCAGGTTCGAATCCTGCCTCAGGCATGGATGTGTGTGATGTCCTTATATTAGTTAGATTTAAGTAGCGCTAAGTCTAGGGGACTGACGACCTCAGATGTTAAGTCCCATAGTGGTTAGAGCCATTTGAACCATTTTAGTCACCGGTAGCTTTCTTTTCTGGATAAAAAGAAACATGCACTGGTGTTCTCTACGCATGCAACTGTGTTTTTGAGCATGAGAAATGGTACAGTGGCCATTACTATGTAAAAGTCAAGCCAGAGCCTTGAGTGGCAAAATTCAGATGGTCAACTGATCATAAAAGATGGAGTAGAAAGATGTATATGTAAGCTCATGTGGGCGTGTTATGTATCCAGAAAATGTTAGTACATGTCTATATCATCATAATATGCGACAATAATGTACAGATGACTAATATACGTACATAGTGTAAACATGAACAGTACTAAAAAGATGTCGTAAGTGACGTAAGAAAAACTATATATTCGACATATATATATATATATATATATATATATATATATATATATATATATATGTGTGTGTGTGTGTGTGTGTGTGTGTGTGTGTGTGTGTGTGTGTGTGTGTTCGTGTGTGTGTGCTACGTTAGTAATATGTGAACAAACTGAAAAGTGCCCGTGAAATTTCCCGTCGAGTGTGATGCATCAAAAACTGCAATACAGTTAATGTATCGAGACTTACGGGACAGGCTGCTACAGTGAGAGCGAAACGGCGCTTCGTAAACCTCTAGGTAGCGGCGTCTCGCATTGCTAAAAATAAATTATGAAAACTTTTAAGTGGAAAATAAACATTTCTTCTCCCGGTAATATAATGCAGATATTTACAGCCCCCGTTGTGTACTGATAATGTTAATAATTTTTATAGAGACAGTGAAAACTGTGAAACTAATGTTCAGTGCGTTCAGAGCAATAGCTAATTTTAAATATGTGAACAAATTCTATAAACAGGACGCAGTGTGTGTGATATTTCTACAAATAACTTTCACAAATGACATAAATGCTTCACAAACAGATGTGATAAGTGTTTTTATGTGGCATTATTAGTGTACTAATCTGTGTGAAGATATTTCATTGCGGACATTATGTCATAAAGAAATTCTGATGCCACTTTGGAAATTTTCACTGTCGCGGTTGCGGATGAGCTGCTGCCAGGGTCAGCGGGAAGCAGTGACAAGTGTCTGCAGCCGATATGGATGCTGCTTTCCTGGCTTTACGCTGAACGCCAACAGCTGCCCAGTGCTCCTTCGCTGTCCAGGTGGCCTGCGGCTGCGGACTCCACCATCGGCAGGGACAGACGACTACTTCCAAATTATCGACGCCGCTTTCCGACGACACACGCCGACGTCGAGATTTGAAGACGTGTTCTTAATGTACAAATATTAAATATCACGAACTGAGAACAAAGAACTATATTTGTAACGACTTGAACAGTACTGTAACGTCAAAAACATAACATCGATAAAACTATATAGTGATATTGAGCACTGAACAGTTTAACAGATTTATGACTCGTTAATCAAACTATAATTACTCTGCACGTGGATTACATACTGTGCGATGGGGCACCGAACAAAATAACTGTTTTATGGAATCCTTCATGAAAATGCAATTTTACATCCCTGTAGCTTTGGAAATTACTGTGTTCTCATGTGCATGATTGATTTTAACTATCACGTAGCGAAAATAAGATACAATTAGTCCAAAGGCTTTCACCCGGTTTTTACGCAGGAATTTTCCTTGGGCCTCGCCGAATGTGGAAGCGAAGTATTCTAATCTCTGGCAATCTTAACTTAAATGTGGACTAACTGTATTGGTCACATTGTAGTAAGTGACAAGATAACTTTTTTTGGTAGAGTATAGTAAATGACAAGATAACTGCGCTGGTCACAGTATACTAAGTGACAAAATGTAACGAAATGATATTCACATAGTAATTCTCAATGCCCTTCAACCAAATTGTGAATTATTAATAATAACTTGGCCCGCCCGGATGGCCGTGCGGTCTAACGCACGGCTTTCCGGGCGGAAAGGTGCGCCTGGTCTCCGACACGAATCCGCCCGGCGTATTTGTGTCGAGGTCCGGTGAACCGGCCAGTCTGTGGACGGTTTTTAGGCGGTTTTCCATCTGCTCGGTCGAATGCAGGCTGGTTCCTCTTATTCCGCCTCAGCTACACTATGTCGGCGATTGCTGCGCAAACAAGTTCTCCACGTACGCGTACACCACCATTACTCTACCATGGCAACTTAGGGGTTACACTCGACTGGTGTGAGACGTTCCCTGGGGGGGGGGGGGGGGGGGGGTGTCCACCGGCGGCTGAACCGCACAATAACCCTGGGTTCGGTGTGGGGCCGCGGAGGGGTGAAGTGGACTGCGGCAGTCGTCGTGGGGTTGTGGGCCACTGCGGCTGTGACCGGGTCGGAGCCTCTCCTTCGTTTCTAGAACCCCGGTTAACATACAATACAATGCAATACAATACAATAATAATTTATTGATCCTGCATAAACTTTATGAAGTGACTTTTCAGTGGATACTTAAAAGTAGGACTTGTGCGACAAGCATGCTTTGAACTTTCTAGAGGGCATTGCGCCGTCTTCTGGAAAGCCTTCTAAAAAGCGTAGTAAAATGTTACGATAACTGTAAGTGATCTGTGTCAATAACGAACAAAACTATGCCTGTTTATGTAAATGAGCTATCAATGATGGAATATTATTTTTGAACGAGAAGAACTCTCCACCTGTACCTGTTTTGCACAAAAAATTATTCGTAATAAATACATTTCTGTCTAACAGATACTAGGAATAACAAATACTCTGAGTATATCATGCAGTGAAATGTCCATATAACGGTGTGAAAAAGACTTGGATGAATAAAATGATCACTCAGCTGTCAGCTCTCGAACCCACTAGGCACTTTTTAGGAGGTTGCTTCTGAACGCACGATTTTGTTAATTGTACATAAGTTTTTTTCAGAATATATGTATAAACAGTATTTTTCCTTGTAATCTCATTTTATACCTCTCCCTCCATGTGAATATAATTGAGTGGAAATAATTAATTATCGCTAGACTTCAAGTTTTATTATTGGCTAACTCGTCATAATGGTGCACTGGCAGCCATTATGTGAAATATAATTAATCATACGATTTTCGGCATCGCCCACAATATAACAAAAAAAATACGTTAAATAGTTTGTCAGGAAAAGAAAATATCTGTTGCAGAAAAGTTTTCATTAAATGTACACAACGAACGCAAAAATAATAAATAATAATGCGAGGCTCAGGCTTGCTTATGGATATCTAGCTGACTGGTAAAAACCTTGATTTCACTGCCATAAATATTATTCAGATTGTTGGGTCCTGCCCGGCTTGCTTATGGATATCTAGTTGACTGGTAAAAACCTTGATTTCACTGCCATAAATATTATTCAAATTGTTGGTTCCTGCCCACTCGTCTTGTATAGGGTGCCTAAGGGATGCTGCGTTCTCGGAATGCTATAGAACAGTTCAAGCAAATAACATTAGTAGTATTATTTCAATAAAGCAGATTGACAATACTTAACTTGTATTTACAAGTAGTAGTCGCAAACAATGGGCGACATGCAAACAGATAAGTTCGTCGCTATAGACAAGTCCAGACAAGCAACTTTTAGGATCACTATTAGCTGTTCTTGCAGTACACTCAGCGAATACGTTCCACTAATGTCTGCTACTGAGCACTATTGTCCGTATACTGAGCCGATCTCAGCGGCGCTTAAATTCACTTCTTGCAGAGGTCGCTCCTGGCGGGGCGCGATCCTATTCCGCGCCCCATTGGCCAATATCGTTTCACGGCCTTCTCTGGTCTTGCGTTCTGCATCTTCGTTCCGGCGCTTGTGGTTACGTCAGAACCCAAATCATAATTAACGGTATGAAAGGTCAGTGTTTCACAAAGAATTTGCGTAAGAGTGAGAATAATAATGCAGCTACGTAGGTGATTACACCGTATCTCTCTCTACAACAATATTCATTTATCGGGTATTAACTATTACACTTTTAAATAAACCAGACATATTTTTGATGAATTTTTACAACCGAACCTACTACCTCTACTCAAAACTATTTGCCTACGTAGCAACAATGATTTTCGTTAGCATATACTTCAGTCGCTACTGAGAGTGTGCAAATCTACGTGTCACAACAGGTAAGTATTTTCATCCACAGTTCCACACGGTACAAACTGAAACCTTTTATAAATAGAGAGAGCGACAGAGACGATATAGTGGCTGCGACTCTCCGAGAATGACAAAAGGTTAAGTATCGCGTGAAAAATGCCCAACGAACAAAACATTAGGCATCCCCTTAAAAGACCACGCTGATCACTTTGGATGACTACGGACGGTTTAGAACTGGTAAAGGCGTTGTCATATGACCTTCGTGAAGTGAGTCATGGCAATGAAGTTGTGTGTAACTTCTAGTCAGTTGTGTGGAATCACTGCAGTAAGATAGGTCACGTGGAGACGTGACAGAATGTCAGAAAGGAGCTGTCCTGTTGGGACATGTTCATAACCAAACATTGATATAAGTTGCCCAATTTGTTTATGAATCAGTGTGGACTGTCTAATACACCATTCGTAGCTGTGTAATGTGGCATAACAAAAGTGGTCATAAAAAGATTCTAAACTGCAGCGACCAGCACTGTCAATTACAGACGGTTACAAACTCTACCTGAGCTGCTACTAGCAGCGAATGCACGTCCATCTGAACCAGTTTCCGAGCGATCATTCCACAACTAACTGCATGCCATCGGCATTTGGAGTAGGTGCCTGCGAAAAGTCATTATTCACAGTGGCCCACAGAGCTGAAAGTTTTCATTGGCCATAACAACAGAGAAATTGGACAACTGCTGACAAGAAGCGTGTTGTGTGATCTAACGAGTCGTGATTTTGCTTCATCTCAAATGAAGCAAAACATCTAGAGAACCAACGGTGCTAATGGGGCTTTTAACCGGTCTTGTATGGACGATGTATTTCAGAACGGAAGTCCTTCTGCCATGTTTTCCTTTTTTTGTACTATTATTTATAATCGCTCTCTCAGGCTATCGTGATGATGAACTAGGACCTTTATGTCCAAATTTTCGGCAATTTCTTCTGCGTCCTCATAAGGAATATATTGTAGTCACTCAGGTTTTTCAGGATGACAACAGCCATGTTAACAGGGCTGCACTAATACGTTCCTAGTTTGGCGAACACATAGGAACCCTGTCGCCTAGCGACACATGGGCACCACAATCTTAATCCCTCAGAAAATTTCTCGAACTATTTCCAATAGCGGCTGACACGTAACAATTGACATCTTCCCAATTTGGTGGTTCGCTGAAATGAGGCCATTAGAGGTGCTGTTCCACGGTATTAGCAAGATTTCTCCTGGTTGACTTATTTTTACTTCGATGCGCTTACTTAGCAGACTGAGAGCGACAGCTGTAAAGAAAGCCGCAAGGCTATGTTAACAATTTATTCCAGTCAATTATAAGGCATCAGACAACAGCTGTTCTGCGGAACTTCATAATGAACGCAGGCGATTAAGTGCATTTACAAAACTTGAGTTTTGACGTCAAGACCCAGTTAGTAAACATGCTAAACTGGTGTGATTATCTCAGTATCATGCAGATGATACACCGTTTTAAATGTGTTGTTTACCTGGAGTTCAAGTTCAGGACATTACCCCCATTAAATATTCCAAGATGTAGCCGCGTTACTCTGTAGATCAGGTTTTACTTGAAGTGGGATTTGGGCTATGGGATGTGCAGGCTTGGGTTTATTTTACGAGTATAAAAACATTTCTTAACAACACACATACTTTCACACAAACACGATGACATCAGTAGAATAGTAGGTGAGGCGTAGCGCCGTATAACGATCCTGCCTTGGAGGCGGTTAGGTGGGAGATGTGTCTCAGAGCTGGAGAATAACAGATGGTGACGTGAGATTGGACGCGCACGTAGTTTATGTATCAGCCGATAGAGGACAATATTGGATAGGGGACTGATTTAGTTTCGATTGTGCCCACTAGAGTGCTCTAAAGTAATAGAATGTTTTTCATAAACTGTTCTAGTATTTTCATAAAGTGCTATTATCTGTTTTTGTGTATGTAAAATGTATTTTAGCAGTATGAATGATGCATGGCTGTGGTTTAAGGTTAATATGAAGATATCTGTTTAACGAGTTATGTAGTAGGTTTTAGTGTGGGAACATTTCGAAGAAGTATGGATATGGACAAAGGGGATTTTTGTAGAATAGATTTGTAAAGTAAGTTTATGGTAAAGGTAAAGTTAATTCAGGTATAAATAACAAAAGTCAATAACTTTATGCATAAACAAAACTTCAGCATATTAGATAATTACGTCGGTAAAAAGTGCAGTCGTTTGGTTTACTATTTTGCGATTGGTTATTGATGAAAAGCGCGGACTGACGCGGGAGAATGTTGTTTTGCTATCGGCTGTTGAGTAAACTGACCAATGGTAAAGCAATATTCTTCGCGCGCTTTTCTCTGCTGGTAGAGGAGACTCAGAGTATTCTAGAGAGGAGTGGGAGCCTAGCCATGAAACAGATCGGACTTGTGTAGTAGTAGTAGTTTCGATGGAAACGATGAGTTGCCGGATCTAGCAGTGTTTCATACATCCAAAGTGTTGGAAAGTGACGGCATAATTATTCCGATGTGTGGGTGTAGAAATTTCGGAATTTTTAAGAGAATTTTGTGACGAGAAAAGACATATATTCCGCGTGGCGTATTGAGCAGGTCGGTGGCTAAAAACTGTGATTGCATTTGGTACCGACAGACTTAATATTTGGCGAGCATTATCAATCAAAAACAATCAGTATTTCTGTAGCTATTAGGTTTTCGGGAAATGCGACACCATGAAGTTGCTAACGTGAGTGAAAGGGATTATGAGTGACTGTGTTAAGACTAGCACGGGTTTAGCAGTGATACTTGTTCACCTAAGTTTCGGAATATATTAATTGAGGACAAAATTTCCAAACTTTCATTTGTATGAAAACTTTCTCCCGAAACGTAGATTAGTGACTTAAATTGCAGCCTGGTTCACGTCGAAGTACAGTAGGTTTCACTCGGCTTTCCTACTGATGATCTGCTGAGACAATGTTCACAGGTAGGTGCAGGTCCGTCGTAAAGGGACGGAAAGAACCGCGCCGCCGCATAGGCAACTTACAATAAATCAGCAATGTTCTGACCAGATCTGAGGTTTATGTAAATAAAAATAGGCGTCATACAATAATACAATAAGCAAAGAACATCCTCAGGTGCAAACAGGTGACGTAAGTCTTGGGATACCTCCAACATCGAGTATCACTTCCTTTTGCCCATTCCATAAAAACAGCCCCCACCATTATCGGGTCACTATCAGTTTTCATAAAGCTTCTTGTCGACGTGGACCCATAGCTTTGCGACGTCTGAGCCACATATGATCCCTACCATCCACTCTTACCGATCCAAATCGGTAATCATGTCATCAGGCCACGCTTTCCAGTCGTCTAGAGACCAACCGAATGCTCACAAGCCCAGAAATCTACACTACTAGCCATTAAAATTGCTACACCACGAAGATGACCTGGTACAGACGCGAAATTTAACCGACAGGGAGAAGATGCTGTGATATGCAAATGATTATCTCTTTAGAGCATTCACACAAGGTTGGCGCCGTTGACGACACCTACAACGTGCTGACATGAGGAAGGTTTCCAACCGATTTTTCGTACACAAACAGTAGTTGTTCGGCGTTGCCTGGTGAAACGTTGTTGTGATGCCTCGTGTAAGGAGGATAAATGGGTACCATCAAGTTTTCGACTTTGATAAAGGTCGGATTGTAGCCTATCGCGATTGCGGTTTATCGTATCGCGACATTGCTGCTCGCATTGGTCGAGATCCAATGACTGTTAGCAGAATATAGAATCGGTGGGTTCAGGTGGGTAATACGGAACGCCGTGCTGGATCCCAACGGCCTCGAATCACTAGCAGTCGAGACGAGCGGTATCTTATCTGCATGGCTGTAACGGATCGTGCAGCCACGTCTCGATCCCTGAGTCAACAGATGGGGACGTTTGCAAGACAACAACCGTCTGCAAGAACAGTTCGACGACGTTTGCAGCATCATAGACTATCAGCTCGGAGACCATGGCTGCGGTTACCCTTGACGATGCATCACAGACAGGAGCGCCTGCGATGGTGTACGCAACGACGAACCTGGGTGCACGAATGGCAAAACGTCATTTTTTTCGGATGAATCCCAGTTCTGTTTACAGCATCATGATGGTCGCATCCGTGTTTGGCGACATCGCACATTGGAAGCGTGCATTCGTCATCGCCATACTAGCGTATCACCCAGCGTGATGGTATGGGGTGCCATTCGTTACACGTCTCGGTCACCTCTTGTTCGCACTGACGGCACTTTGAACAGTGGACGTTACATTTCAGATGTGTTACGACCCGTGGCTCTACCCTTCATTCGATCCCTGCGAAACCCTACATTTCAGCAGGATAATGCACGACCGCATGTTGCAGGTCCGGTACGGACCTTTCTGGATACAGAAAATGTTCGACAGATGCCCTAACCAGCACATTCTCCAGATCTCTCACCAACTGAAAACGTTTGGTCAATGGTGGCCAGGCAACTGGCTCGTCACAATACGCCAGTCACTACTCTTGATGAACTGTGGTATCGTGTTGAAGCTGTATGGGCAGCTGTACCTGTACACGCCATCCATGCTCTGTTTGACTCTATGCCCAGGCGTATCAAGGCCGTCATGACGGCCAGAGGTGGTTGTTCTGGGCACTGATTTCTCAGGATCTATGCACCTAAATTGCCTGAAAATGTAATCACATGTCAGTTCTAGTATAATATATTTGTCCAATTAATACCCGTTTATCATCTGCATTTCTTCTTGGTGTAGCAATTTTAATGATCAGCAGTGTACTATTAGCAGAAGCACTCGCGTTGGTCCCCTGCTGCCATAGCCCATTAACGCCAAATTTCGCCACACTGTCCTGAAGGACACGTTCTTCCTACGTCCAACATGGATTTCATGCAGTGTTGCTCGTCTATTATCACTGAAAGCTATACGCAAATGCCGCTGCTCTCGGTCGTTAAGTGAAGACCGTCGGCCACTACGTTGTTCGTGGTGAGAGGTAATGCCCGGAATTTGATATTCTCGGCACACTCTTGACATTGTGGATCTCGGAATATTGAATTCCTCTACCATTTCCGAAATGGAATGTCCCATGCATCTATTTCTTCAAGTACAAAGCCGGTAAATTCTGTCTTTCGGCCATAATCACGTCGAAAACCTTTGATATCACCTGAGTACAAATGACAGCTCCACCCATTTCACTTTCCTTTTATATTTCGTGTACGCTAAGCTGCCGCCGTTTGTATATGTGCATATCGCTATCCCATGTTTTTTGTCACGTTAGTATATACAGGGTGTTTCAAAAATGACCGGTATATTTGAAACGGCAATAAAAACTAAACGAGCAGCGATAGAAATACACCGTTTGTTGCAATATGCTTGGGACAACAGTACATTTTCAGGCGGACAAACTTTCCAAATTACAGTAGTTACAATTTTCAACAACAGATGGCGCTGCGGTCTGGGAAACTCTATAGTACGATATTTTCCACTTATCCACCATGCGTAGCAATAATATGGCGTAGTCTCTGAATGAAATTACCCGAAACCTTTGACAACGTGTCTGGCGGAATGGCTTCACATGCAGATGAGATGTACTGCTTCAGCTGTTCAATTGTTTCTGTATTCTGGCGGTACACCTGGTCTTTCAAGTGTCCCCACAGAAAGAAGTCACAGGGGTTCACGTCTGGCGAATAGGGAGGCCAATCCACGCCGCCTCCTGTATGTTTCGGATAGCCCAAAGCAATCACACGATCATCGAAATATTCATTCAGGAAATTAAAGACGTCGGCCGTGCGATGTGGCCGGGCACCATCTTGCATAAACCACGAGGTGTTCGTAGTGTCGTCTAAGGCAGTTTGTACCGCCACAAATTCACGAAGAATGTCCAGATAGCGTGATGCAGTAATCGTTTCGGATCTGAAAAATGGGCCAATGATTCCTTTGGAAGAAATGGCGGCCCAGACCAGTACTTTTTGAGGATGCAGGGACGATGGGACTGCAACATGGGGCTTTTCGGTTCCCCATATGCGCCAGTTCTGTTTATTGACGAAGCCGTCCAGGTAAAAATAAGCTTCGTCAGTAAACCAAATGCTGCCCACATGCATATCGCCGTCATCAGTCCTGTGCACTATATCGTTAGCGAATGTCTCTCGTGCAGCAATGGTAGCGGCGCTGAGGGGTTGCCGCATTTGAATTTTGTACGGATAGAGGTGTAAACTCTGGCGCATGAGACATGTTGGCGTCATTTGGACCGCAGCTGCAACACGGCAAACGGAAACCCGAGGCCGCTGTTGGATCACCTGCTGCACTAGCTGCGCGTTGCCCTCTGTGGTTGCCGTACTCGGTCGCCCTACCTTTCCAGCACGTTCATCCGTCACGTTCCCAGTCCGTTGAAATTTTTCAAACAGATCCTTTATTGTATTGCTTTTCGGTCCTTTGGTTACATTAAACCTTCGTTGAAAACTTCATCTTGTTGCAACAACACTGTGTTCTGGGCGGTGGAATTCCAACACCAGAAAAATCCTCTGTTCTAAGGAATAAACCATGTTGTCTACAGCACACTTGCACGTTGTGAACAGCACACGCTTACAGCAGAAAGACGATGTACAGAATGGCGCACCCACAGACTGCGTTGTCTTCTATATCTTTCACATCACTTGCAGCGCCATCTGTTGTTGAAAATTGTAACTACTGTAATTTCGAAAGTTTGTCCGCCTAAAAATGTACTGTTGTCCCAAGCATATTGCAACAAACGGTGTATTTCTATCGCTGCTCGTTTAGTTTTTATTGCCGTTTCAAATATACCGGTCATTTTTGAAACACCCTGTACATAATTCAAACGTGTTTCAGTTCCTGTGACACACAAGCTTACCAATAACAACAGATAGAAGCCACAATATTCAGACTCTCCACCAAAAGTACGTTACAATCGGGTAAACACACAAATGCAGCAATAAATGAATTAAATCGCAACAGTATCTACCCCTTCTAACAAGAAGCTCTACCAGCTACTGGCCACTGTTATATACCACAGGGCTACCAGGGCTACCTAATCTATGGACAACAACAGAACAAGAAATTCAGAAAACTTATAGCTATGTTTAATATTTGCACACGGTCCAAAGTGATTACAAACCGAACTCTCTCTTGTACAGTGGTAGAACATACCATCAAATAAGACACACTTGCACCCCCACAGCCACACCATCTAATAACGGAACTTGCAACGAACACTTCAAAACACACACATCAGCCACTTGCTCTCTTCACTGCACACAGAACCTGCGGTAAAATAACCTCTATATGGCAAATTATCAAGTGCCTACCAAACACTGGCGTCCTCTAAAGCACAGTCCTAGTGCTCTGTATATCACTGCAATAGAAATTAAAATAAGGAAAAAAAGAAACCACACCGTCCTCCATACCTGGTTGTGGTTTCTGGAGGACGTCCGTTCAATCCCGCGTCCGGACACCCTGATTTAGGTTTTCCGCTATTTCCCTAAATCGCTTCAGGCAAATGCCGGGATTGTTCCTTTGACAGGGCACGGCCGATTTCCTTCCTCATCCTACCCGATGACCTCGCTGTTTGGTCTCTTCCCCCAAACCCACGACCTGGTTGTGGTTGACTTTTCTGTGGCCACTGGGTAAAGGCACGTCCTCTCTTCAGGCAGACGGTGTCCACGCCCGCTTGGCCATGCCCCACATGGACCACTGACTGTAGAAGTTGCCCATCTCCTCGGCAGACCACTTTCCAGCTGAATGTCCGTTTCGGTTGCTGACCACCAATCAACCGTTTTGCTCCAACTGCAGCCCATGACAACAACTTCGGCCCACTGCCAAAATAAGTCAGGAAAACGTCCCGTAATAAAACACACGCCATCGCATAACTCGTCCGCCACTATGTACTGTGGTTTCCGGTGGTGGCTGAAGTTGTTGTCACCTCATCTCCCCATCACGCTGACTGAAACACACGGACTGGGGCGATGATAGGGACCTCTGTCGCCGCGCCGTTCCTTGCCACCAATGAATGATGCAGGATTGCCAACTACGGTGGTGGCGTTCTCCTCCAGATGATGTCACCATTCGGTGCAGCTGACTAACCACTGTCATCTAAACTCCGAGCGGAGCTGCTGTAGTTCAGGTGCCGCCAGCCGCGTCCTCTGGCCAAACTATGAAGAGCAAAACAACGCTGCCACGGCCAGCTGGGAGGAAAGGAAGGGAACCATGCCGCGAAATTCATTTTCACAGCAATCCATTAGTAAACATCAACTTTGAGGGCAATGCAGATTTGCAGTTTACGGTAAGTCTAGTTGCAAGTAGCTTCAGTTGCTTTCTTGTTGTCGCGTTCTCATAAATCTCATCAGTCACGCGATCAGGCCCAGTGGACTGCACGCACCACAGTTAGAGCTCTCCATCCGTCTCTGTCTTCTGCTATCTGTCTCCAGTTTTCCGTGACTCCCAGCTGCAACAAGTCTTCTCTCACTCCCTCGATCCACCTCTGTCTAGGTCTTCCCACTAGTCTGCTGCCTGACGGGATTCAGTCCATTGCGACTTTGGGCCACCTTGTTGCCCCCATTCTAACCAAATGTCCAGCCCTTTGCAGTCTTTTGCTTCTCATCACTCCCAAGATGTTAGGCTCCTTGTACAGCTCTTATAATTCTGTGTTATGGCGCCCTCTTCATTCTCCAGTAGTCTGATCTCGGACTGATCCAGATATTTTCCTGAGGACCTTCCTTCCAAATATAAGCAGTCGGTTAAAGTCTTATTTTTGACTGCTCCAGGTTTGAGAACCATAAAGTACTAGAGGCATTATTAATTTCTTATACAACGGTAGCTTTAGTTGTTGAGAGACACTTATACATTTTATTATAGGGTCTAGGGAGTGATAGCATCTGTTTCCCGCCTACAGTCGTGCTTTTATCTCTGCTTCAGTTGAAGTTACTTGTGTAAAAATTTATCTAAGATGTTTGAACTCTTTCACATGTTTATACCTGCTGTTGTTCACAATTAAATTTTGAGAGTTTTGGATCTTTCTTCCTATGGTCATATACTCAATCTTTTCAGAGCTAGTTTATAGACCGATCCTAACTCCCAATAACCTCAAGGTCTGGAGACTTCTCTTCAGATCTTCTTGTGTGCATCCTAATAGTGCAATGTCGTCCGCATAGGCCATATACGTAATGTGTTCATTGCCAACTTGAATGCCCTGGAACTTTTCTTTGTTGAAATCCCGCATTACCTTCTCAAGTGCCAGGTTGAAGAGGACATGTGGTAGCCCATCTCCTTGGTGTAATCCTGTTACAGCTTGGAAGCTTTCTGTCATTTTATTGCCTACCTTCACCTTACGTTTTGTGTCATTTAGGTATATCTCTACCAGTCTGACCAATTTCTCTGGTATACCAAACTCTGTCATAGTTCTAATGAGGATAGGTCTATGTATACTGTCGTAAGCCTTCTTGAAGTCTACAAACAGGAGATGTATCTCTCGTCCGTAATCGTACATTTTTTCACTGATCTTTTTAAGGACAAAAATCTGGCCCGTGGTTGATCGTCCTGCCTGAATTCTCCAATTATGTCTGTTGCTAGAGGTTTTATTCGTTCTAATAGGCAGTTGGAGAAGATCTTATAACAGGTGTTCAAAATGGTTCAAATGGCTCTGAGCACTATGGGACTTAACATCTATGGTCATCAGTCCCATAGAACTTAGAACTACTTAAACCTAACTAACCTAAGGACATCACACAACACCCAGTCGTCACGAGGCAGAGAAAATCCCTGACCCCGCCGGGAATCGAACCCGGGAACCCGGGCGTGGGAAGCGAGAACGCTACCGCACGACCACGAGCTGCGGACATAACAGGTGTTAAGTAGCGCTATGTCCCTATAGTTGTCACATACTGATATATCTTTCTTTTTATATATGGGGCATATCACAGCTCCCTCCCATTCCTCTGGTATTTCATGTTTTTCACCAATTTGCTTGATTAGCTTGTGGATTTTGAAACAGAGGATTTCATCTTCAGCCTTGAGAATTTCAGCGAGAATTCCGTCCTCTCCTGGACTTTTACCATTCTTAAGGTTTTTTATCTGGTTCCTTATCTCTTCAGTGGTGGGTAGAGGATATTCTGGGTCTACTGTAACTGGGTCATCAAACTCTAGTAGTTCGGTTGGTTCATCATAGTCTAGTAATTTTCTGAAGTATTCCACCCATCTTCTGCCATTGGCATGATACCTGGCACGGAAGTATAGGATTTCTTACTGTGTTAAGACTATCAGAGCCAAGAGTATTTTCAATAGCAAAAATAAGACCCAGCTAGTTCTTTAGTATAGTGTTCGTGTTTTTCCTGTTTGCTTCCTTAATATGTGTCTACTGTTCAAATTTTTATTTTTTAAAATGCAGCACCACCACACTCTCAAAGATGGCATTTACCCTCACATACCCCCATTTTCCTACATTCATTCATTTCTGCCCATCTTATTGATACTACTTAAGTTCTTTATATATTCTTTATTTACAATTGATAATTCTTTCTTTTAGTCGGTTTGTGTATCACTCTCCATATTTTATCGATGTTTTATACCTCTTGAAGTAGCCTTGTCACAAACAATTTTTTTATTGGTTCTGTTTATTAATATAAGCCGTTATGTAGGCATCCTTTTGCAGTTTTGTGCCAAAGTTTTTTTCTTGTTTACTCCCTTTATATTTATTTATTCTTCAACTTTTACTTTTTACTTTGCCTTATCACCAACTGTTAAAGATGTCATTTACTGTGCGTTTATGCTTCAATCCAGAAGCGTAATTTCTTTTCCAGTATTGTTAACATACTCTATAACTTCTTTGGCGACAACAGTCAATAATGTCTGATGATCGTCTTGTAAGCCTAAAACTGGTTAACGTAATAAATTAATACCGCGGAACAAAAGAGAACTAACGCTTTCCATTTATTATAATGTTTTTTTTTTAGCAAGAATCGACTGAAGATCCAGTTAACATGACTGCTCAATAAAACGAACTTAAACAGAAAAATGATTGTATAAGTTCTTTAATTCAGTCGCTTGTAACCGTTTTGTTTTCTTTTGTATACTGGTTTCCAGTGTGTGTGTGTGTGTGTGTGTGTGTGTGTGTGTGTGTGTGTGAGTGAGAACCACGCGCTATCCAACGAAAAGAGTCGCCAAATTCATCCGAAATTATGTAACTGTATTTCGACTAAATTAAATAATAGAAAACATAAAAACTGTATACTAAAGAAGCTATCCTGTGAAATTCTGTATTATGCACTGTATTGACCAGTGCTACAGTGCTACACAGTAAGTGCCTAGCAGCTACGACATGCAGTTCTAACAGAACAAAAGTCCTGCATAAAATTAAAAATCGAACATTCAAAGAATAAGTACCCAAATGCTTCTGTTAAAATTCCCTGCAAATTTGCGAATCCAAAACTGACCAAGTAAAATTTCGAACATAAAATGGCACACACTCAAATATGTAACACTGCATTGTAAGACTAAGAAAGTCTGACAAATCAATGAGATCAGAACTAAACTTTAACGGAACTGACACTGATGACAATTTTGAAATGTAATGCAGGTGGATATGTGGAGTCTGACCACAATTCATTGTTAATGAAGTTTAGGTTAAAACGGAAGATATTCCAAAAAGCTATGAATTTAAGGAGATGAAACCTGCATAAACTGAAACGACCAGAGACTGTTGCGAGTTTGAGAAGGAGCATTAGGAAACGACTGACAAGAACAAGGGAAAGGAATGCAGTAGAAAAAGTATGGGTAGCTTTGAGAGATAAAACAGTGAAGGCATTAGAGGACAAAGTAAGTAAAAAGACGAAGGCTATTAGAAATCCTTGGGTAACATAAGAGATATTGAGTTTGGTTGACGAATGGAGGAAATATAAAAATGCATTAAGTAAAGCAGGTGAAAGGAAGCAACCGTCTAAAATATGAGACTGGCAGGTAGTGTAAAATGGCTAAGTACGGATGGCAGAAGATAAATGAAAGAATTTAGAAGCATATACCACTCAGAGAAAGATAGATACCGCTTACAGGAAAATTAAAGAAACCTTTGGAGAAGAGAGAACCACCTGTATGAATATCAAGAGCTCAGATGGAAAATCAGTCCTAAGTAAAGAAGGGAAAGCTGAAATGTGGAAGGAGTATACAGATGGTCGATAAAATTGAAATGTTTTTGAGGACAATATTATAGAAATGGAATAGGACGTAGATGAAGGTGAAATGAGAGATATGATATTGCGTGAAGAATTTGACAGTGCACAAAAAGACCTGATTTGAACAAGGCCCTGGAGCTAGACAATATTCCGTTAGAACTACTGATAGTCTTGGGAGAGCCAGCCACGGTAGAACACTTCCATCTGGTGAGCAAGATGTATGTGACAGGCGAAATAACGTCAGACTTTGAGAAAAATATAATAATTCATTTTCCAAACAAAGCAGGTGGTGCCAGGGTGAAAATTACCAAATTATAGGCTTAATAATCAATGGTTGCAAAATGTTAACACTAATTCTTTACGGAAGAACGGAAAAACTGTTAGAAGTTGACCTTGGAGAGGACCAGTTTGGATTCCGGAGAAATGTAGGAACACGCGAGACAATACTGACCCTACGACTTCTCATAGAAGACAGGTTAAGGGAAGGGAAACCTACGTTTATAGCGTTTGTAGACTTATAGAAAGTTTTTGTCAGTGTTGACTGGAATACTGTCTTTCAAATTCTCATGATCTCAGTAGCAAAATACAGGTAGCGAAAGCCTATTTACAACTTGTACAGAAACGAGATAGCTGTTATAAGAATTGATGGATATGAAAAGGAAGCAGTCGTTGAGAAGGGAGTGAGACACGGTTGTAGCTTATCTCTGATTATTCAATATTTACATTGAACAAGCAGTAAAGAAAATCAAATAAAAATTTGGAGTAGGAATTAAAGTTCATGGAGCAGAAATAAATTCTTTGAGGTTTGCCGATGACATAGAAATTCTGTCGGAGATAGCGAAGGACGCCGAAGGACTGTTCAACGGAATGGACAGTGTCTTGAATGGAGGATATAAGATGAACATCAACAAAATCAAAACGAGGATGATGGAATGTAGTCCAATTAAATCAGGTGATGCTAGGGAATTATATTAGGAAATGAGACACTTAAATTAGTAAATGAGTTTTGCTATTTGGGAAGCAAAATAACTGATGAAGGTCGAAGTAGGGATACGAAATGTAGGCTGACAATGCCAAGAAAAGCATTTCTGAAGAAAAGAAATTTGTTAATATCGAATATAGATTTTATTGTCAGTAAGTCTTTTCTGGAAGTATTTGTATGGAATGTAGGCATGTATGGAAGTGGGACATGGACGATAAACAGTTTAGACGAGAAAGAGTATAGAAGCTTTCGAAATGTGGTGTTACAGAGGAATCCTGAAGATTAGATGGGTACATGACGTAACGAGAAGTTACTGAATAGTAATGGGAAGCAAAGCAAATTGTTACACAACCAGACTAGAAGAAGGGGACGGTTAATAGGACATATTCTGAGACATCAAAGGATTGCGAATGTAGTACTGGAGGGAAGTGTGGGAGGTAAAAATCGTATAGGGAGAGCAAGAGATGAATTCGTTAAGCAAATTCAGAAGGATGTAGGTTACCGTAGTTACATGGAGATGAAGACGATACAGTAGCATTGAGAGCTGCATCAAACCAGTCTTCGGACTGGCGACCAGAACGACAGCAATGACAACAACAACAACAATGCTCAACTTCAAATAATCTTATTGGGTCTAATAGTGATGTTAAACTGGCCCCACAGATTTTCGTAACTTACCTTGTGGCAACGGAAACTCAGTAGTACTGGAAAAAGGTGAATGTTAAAATATAGCGCAGCAGCAAACCAGCTAAAGAAAACTTTGCCAAAGTGCAATGCAAGGGAAAGCAACTGTGCTAAGCACATCGTACTCTAAGCTAGTGCAGCTCTGTTCTGCTAAATGCAATGCGGTGACATACGATTACAAAATGTAACTTTAGTAAGGGAACGGTGAAAGAGACAGAACTTAACTAAATGATATAAAAGCGTCTAGCATTTAAAAACTGTATTATAAAAGTGCCTTTTATCTGTTTCAAGAATCTTTATCAAATTCACTTCTTATATAAAAAAATATAACTCTGCTATGTAATTCGTTAATGGAATGTTAAAGGAGTGGTGAATCTATAACTCTCAGTCCAGGCCATGTGAGCAGATAATTTTGCTTAGTCTCAATTCAACAATGAAACTAACTGACCCAACTCAATAAAGAAAAATTACAAGGAAAATTTGTCTTTCTCAAACTCATAATGAATTACATGCGAGAAAGCATTACAATGAAAACATTACCTGAATATCTTCACAATTTTAAAATCAATCTTTACAAGATCATGTGTCCAGTAATCAATATCCTCTGTGTTTGGATCTCAGCTTCACCAACAACCGACTCTTTGTCTCTTAATAACTCGCCAAAGCTACAGAGGCAACGGCAATGCTACTGACAACCAAAAATCACATTGTACACAGAACCTATGTGGCGTAACATATAGACTATTAAAGACTTATGCCTGAACATTATCCAGTGTACAAATATGACGTATGGTTCACTGAATAAAAAGAGACCACACATCATTCTCATCGAATACCAAAAATAAACTAGAAACCTTACACGTTGACCTCTAAAAGTTCATAGCAATATGGATAAACTGAAATTTTAGTATGATTTGTTCGGTTTGTTATCAAAATTACATTTATTTGCGTGAAAATATCCTCGCAGTCGTGAAAAGGCTGCAATTTACAAGCATTCTAACATGGAACAATCCGATAAAGTGGAACCAACCCGAGACAGGATCGATTAGTACTGAACGAAAGTTTGCGGATCAAGAGAAGAGAGAGTCAATTACAAGTGGCACTAGCAAGCATCGTGAATGGTTCAAACAGGTTTGTTTTCGAACAAGGATCCTATTGCAGAGGCGGAGCAGGGCAGGATGACCAGGATTTCAATGAAAGAGCCGACCTCCTTGAAGCAGATAGCACTGTTTTCCCGCAAGCAGACTGCAATAAAAGGCAACCCGTGGCCAGTGCTGAACGCTGGAGCGCCAGAACGTTATTGGTTTTCTGCCCTCACGGTAACGGTCCACCTGAATATCGACCAAAGGGACTACGAGTGTGCTCACACAGTGACACACTAACGCTATGGTTAAGACCACAACGTATCAGATCAAAGAGTGTATTTGGCTGATGTGAGATGTAATCGGGTTCCAAATATGTTTTCCATCTAATACTTACAACTCTTCTGCCAGAGTCATTTGTTTCCTGAAATATGGTTTGTTGTCGAATTAAATTCAACTATCATTTTAAGTACATTGATCCGGCAAAATCTGTGAGACGTGTGTGACAAATTAGTTTATAGTCACGTACCAAACAGATTTTGGTTAACTGAGTGATTGGTTTCTTTAATATTTGACATTTGCATACTCTGTGGAGGTGTTACTACGAAAGGAAGCTGCATGGGTATTTTGTGTGGAGGTAGCGTAAATAATTTTTGGTGTAAAACATTAAATGCAATTTTCGCATGTGAATGCATGATACATATCATCTTCAGTTCTTTACATTTAGAGAAAGCTTTTGACTATATTGACATGCCACTTTGAAATTATGAAGGCAACAGGGATAACATACAGAGAGAAGGGGATATCTACAACATTTACACAAACCAAGCTGCAGTTGTTACAGTCAAAAGACATGAAAAGAAGTCAGTATCTAAGAAGGGTGTGAGGTAGGGTTGTGGCCTATACCGATATTATTCAGTCTGTTCCTCGAGCAAGCTGTCAAGGAAACGAAGGAGAAATTTGGAAAGGGTATTGAAGTCCAAAGAGAAGAAACAAAAACTTTGAGGACAAGAAAAGAATATAAGGTTTTGAAGTGCGGGGCTGTAGAAGAAAGCCAAAGATTAGCTGTGTAAATCGACTAACTAATGAGCACGTACTGAATGGAACTGTGGAAAAAAGAAATTTATGGCGCAACTTGATAAAGGAAGAGATGATCCTGAGGTACTTAGTGTTTGTCAGTTTTGGAGGGAAGAGGGATAAAAAAAGTTATGGAGGACCAAGACCCCAGTATAGTAAACACGTACAAATGAATGGAGGATGCAGTAGTTATGAAGAACAGTCATGCGGTAGACTAGCATGGAGAAAAACTTCACAGCAATGACAAAATATATGTTTACTTTGCTTCGTTTTAACCAACAGTAGTATACTCCCTGCTGAAGTTTACTTTCTTTCTTGTTACAGTTTCTTCCGGTAATCTCTGATCTCCGCATGCTTCAGTTTTCTTTCCTCTGTCCATAATGCTTTCGTTTTCTTGGTTTCTTTGCAGTGGGCCCTTTTAAAATCAATATTTTTCCTTTCTCTTGTACATGATTCTTTAACTTTATTTCTTTACAGGTAGTTCTTCATCTATTTGATGCAGTCTGTTGCTGAATTTTTCCCTCCAAAAATTGTTATTTGTTTCATTAGCCCAAACACACATTTTATTAATTTTACAGAGATGATCAATCGCCGTTTTGTAATCACAGTTGATGTGTTTGGGATACTTGCATAGAAGTAATGAAGATTATTTCTTACATTTCATGTTTTAAATGTGTCCTATCCATGTAACTTGTAATTCATTAGCAATCAGATTTATTTACACATAATACGCTGTAGTTTGCGTTGTAGTGACTTTGGTTCATGTTTATAGAGACGCAGCTTTGTAGACGCTTTTGTGGACTGTGCAGCTCCTCACTATCAACACTACCACAGAAGCGTGTGATTCAAGTGCCTGACAGATTTTGCAACAAGGAATCACTTCCAGATAGTGTGATACTGGACTAAGATAAATTTTATTACAGCTACACTGAATGAATTAGGCCAAATACCTAACTATTTACTCAAAGGCAAAAAGTTTGAAGAGAAATCGAAACAATTTTAGTGAAAAAAATCAGTTCGGTGTTGAAATGGTTACAAATGGAAGGCATTGTAAACATGAATGATTCAGTCCAAATATAACCATACCATAGCGCATAACTAAAACGCTCTCTGCAGTATACCATGTAATCACGCAAGTACGCTTAGTTCATGATGCCTATACAACAATATTCCCACCTAGAACGAAAGCAAAAACATCTCTATTCTTACAAAGAAAGACAAGCCATAATCTCTTAAACAGACTTTGTACTTCATTCTTGATACCATCTGTATACAAAACAGTCTTGTAACTCAAATTCAAAGTGACAACACTAAAAGAATGTTTTATTCGCTTCAGTATTTAATGAGTATAAAAACGTGAGTCAGAAACACTGGGGATTTATTCTTAACATCAAAACATTACGAAAGGCTGTAATATTAGTAATTTTCGCCTCATAAACATTAATATACGCTCAATAGTAAACGCCTGATGGCCTAAAGTTATCGAACAATTGTAAAGTAAAAGAAATGAACCATCGCATAGCAGCGACAGAGTCTATTATTCTTTATCTTTGCCGTTCTTGCGCGGTGCCTGTAAATCTCTATGTACATGTATCGATTAATGATATAAAAAAGAATTCTGTTGTTTCAAGACAAATGAGGCTTTTGGCGCCTCACCTTTTTACTGTTTGTATTCTATGAAAGGCGGACTCGGACTTGCTGCGTTCCACAACTGTATTTTATATTTTATGTGAAAATATTGTGTGAATATGCTAACTGTTATTTTTCCAATCAAAAAACATGTAGTTTCTTGTAACTAATTACGAACAGACAACGTCAAGAGGACATTTTGACTGTTATATATAAAGTATTTAACCACAATGGACATCTATTGTAATTTAATATGAAAAGGTACTTAGCATTAAAAAAACGTGTGTTAAAGATAAGTGTGCTTATTTTAGTAAATTAATCTTGATTTCCATCTCCTTATTTACCTCAATGATAATTATTTTGTGTTGCTTCATTACCAGAAATTACGATCACGCTTATGGGCCGAACGCAGCATGAGGCAGAAGGAACATTATCGTTTTCCTATTATTTCTGACCAAATCTTTTTTTAATTGTGTAGTGTTGCATTTCTTTTAAAGTCTATAAATCTTCTGGTCCCTTAATGTTGATCCGGGTATGACTACATCGCGACTATAAAAATGCACAGAAATGATAATGTTTCTTCCGAACAATCTCAAATATATCAATATGCTGCTCTTATTCAGGTATTTAATTCTCAACGTATGTTATTATAATAGTGTAATCAATCCCTGATTCTGTTGCCAAGTGGCCCACCAAAATATTCGCTTCTTCGAAATTAAAAAAAAAAAAATAATTCTTTTTATTTTCGCCCCCCAAGAGCAACGCTACACTTGGCGCCCGAACAGGGACTTGATCAAAAATCATTTCATGTATGTGTTTAAAAATTTTTCAGTGCTTGTCCTAATAATTGTTTCATTTTTCATGTGGATGCAACCCAACCGAGAAAGAGAAGTAGGAAAACCTTTTAATTAATTCTGAAGAACGATTGAAGAAATTACCAAAAAACGCGAGTATCCATCCGTACCACCATCAAGACAGCCATAGTAAGTGAAATTTTTATACGCAGTAGCCAAGCTTTCGTAGTGACGTTGCATCTTTCGAGTTGATCAGAACGTAAACCTGTCTTTCCTTGCCTTGAAACAGCTTTATTTCAATTTGTCCATAGTCCATTCTTACGTAGTTAAATTCAGTGAAAGTATACCATTGTTGTCAGTGCATCAAAAAAAAAAGAATAATAATTACGATATGGTGGATAATTACGCTCAAAACTGGTAAAACGTGTGATATTTCATTTGTTTATAATTAGTAGGAACCATCTTGTCTTCTTGGCGTACATGAACGTCAGTTGTTACTCAGAGTTAAAATTTCGTCTTAGGTCTTCGACCATAGATACTTGTTCGAAGTCTTAGGTCCCAGTAAGCCATAGCACTACGTCACAGACAAACGACTGACGGCAGTGACAAACAATATCGGTAGCATTTTGACGTTTGACAAATAATTCATGAACATGGCTGACGGTAAACAGCGGACACAAACAAAAGCAGACGACAGCAGTGATGCGAATGGACCTCACTATCCATTACGATCACGCGCGATAGGTACACGAGCGGAGGCAGAAGCAGCCTCGACCGAAGTTTTAGAAGCTGGTCCTAGTGTGCAAACTATTCCCGCTTTTGAAAAGAATGACTTGGCTGCAATGATCGAAGCAATAATGGAACGTAAGTTCGAATGCCAAAAACAGGAAAGATTAGATGAAAAGGCCCGCGAAGAAAAAGAGAAGGCCGAAAGACGGCATAATAAAAATCAGGTCCTTACAAATCTGTGCAATTCAGTAAAAGCAGACATAAATTCAGTAAAAGCCGACATAAATCCAGTAAAAACAGAAATAAATTCAGTAAAAGCAGACATAAATTCAGTAAAAACAGATCTGCAAACGGAGATAAATGACCTAAATACACGGTTAAATTCGGTAAAGGCCGAACTAAAGGCAGACATAACAGCTGATTTAAATACCCTGTTGGGTAATGTCGAAAGCCAAATCAGTACCGTGCGGTTAAAGGCGCTGCAGTCTGGAACCGCAAGACCGCTACGGTCGCAGGTTCGAATCCTGCCTCGGGCATGGATGTTTGTGATGTCCTTAGGTTAGTTAGGTTTCACTAGTTCTAAGTTCTAGGGGACTAATGACCTCAGCAGTTGAGTCCCATAGTGCTCAGAGCCATTTGAACCATTTGAACCAAATCAGTAGTCAGATCACGACCATGAGGCTAGAAATTGACACACAAGTACAGTCAAAAATAGAGGATATTTCAAAACGGTTAGATGAAAAAATCGAAGCAGCCAAGGGAGAATTAAATTCAAAAGTGATGTAATATCAAAAACAAACTGCGACCTTAAAAGAAGATTATACTGCAATCAAGGGAGTTAAAACCGCAGTAGACACGATCGAGAATGTTGTTGATGATCTTTCCAAACAGATTCAGACTCTTAATGTAGAGGATCAAGTAAAGAATACTGTTAAGGCACATGCTGAAGCATTGTCCGACCACTACCAAGAGTGGATTAAAAACAAAGACGGACACATAGAAAACAAGGTCAAGAACGAACTCAGGGAAACGGTCAAAAACGTGACCTTTGAAATATTGGCAACCCCTGGAGAAACAGGAGACACGGTCATGTCAGAATTAGGCCAGATAAGACGAACGTTAGCTCAAGATTTACCTGAATGGCGTCAACAGATAGTTGATGAAGTTCGTACACTAAAATGCCAAGTTCAAAATTCTCCACCTCCCGTGCCAGGAGAGTGGAATAATCCACCACGATGTAATGAACAACAGCAGGTACATTACCGTTCACCATTTGATAACGCTCAAACTCATAGTTCTATAGAAGCACAATTTAACCGGAGTACCAGCCCACCCACTTTTGTCAGTTTGATGCAGGAGGAAAGCGTGATCAAACATCGTGTTTTTCCGACCTTTCACCCACAGGAAAGAGAAATTCATCCTATAGTGTTCCTCTGAAATTTTGCAGGAATTTGCCCGAATAGCTGGAGTGACCGCCAGCGAATTCAATTCGTTGCTGGATTTATCGTAGGCGATGCTGCCTTATGGGGAACCGAAATGGTCGACTCTTGTAAAAGTTACAGAGTTTGAACAGATGTTTTTAGCTAAATTCTGGAGTTCTGGTGTGCAGCAGCGCCTGAGAAAAGAGGTTTACAACGCCGAAGTGTTTAACAGTAAGCGCGGTAGTTTGAGAAGATATTTTGAAAAGTATTTAGCGAAAATCAAGTTCTGGGATTCGCCGATCACCGCCAAAGACGTTATTACGATTCTAAAAACTAAGCTACCGATTGCGATCAGAGAAAAGTTAGTAAACGTGTCTGAGGACGATACGGACACCTTCCTATCTGTGTTAGACTCATTAGATCTGATTTACGAGGACGCTAGAGTTGATGTTGGCAACGCCCACTTCAGTGCAGGCGGCCAGCACAATACAGAATACGCAGGCAACAATGGTGGCCGAGCGAAAGCGGGTCACAGCAACGGCCAGTACCAACCCCACAACGGTTTCAAAAATAAACATACTACGTACTCCAACAGTAAATACAAAAATAAGTACAATAACGGCCAGAGATACAATCCAAAATATAATTCGTCACCACCTCAGTACGGAAATGCACTTTATAATACACAGCCCCAGCAATATGGAAACACGCAACCGATCAACGGCAATTATCAAAACGATCAGTCTTACGATTCAAATCGTCAGTGGAAAGGAAATAAATGGCATAATCAAGGTGGAGACCAACGTACACCTTTCAGTAACGGTTACAATCAACACAAGGCACAGCAAAATACCTTTCAGCCACAAAATATACACTTCACGCAACAAGCGAACGGAATTTCGGGAAGTCTGAAGCCTAAACGCCCGCATAATAAGCAAATTTATTATGCGCAAGCGAATACTCCAGGACAACAAGATCCATTTCCAACCGAGTTCGTACCACAAAACCAACACCAGTTCCAGACGGAAGAAACTTTAAGAAATATAAATCAGCAGGAAAGTAAGCGTCGAGCGGAAATTTAAAAGCAGCACCTTTGGGCCTCCTAGACGATGCTGCAGGTTTGAATGGGGGCACCCTGTCCCTTAGTCCACACGAAATTAAAGCAATTAGGTATGACAAAGAGACAAACTTACGGGATGATCTAGTAGCAGACACTGAGACGAAAGACAATGATGACGTATGGGACGAACAAGTTCAAGCTTCCATAAGAGTATCAATTGCCAACATACCAGTAACAGCCATTGTGGATACAGGAGCTAATATAAATGTCTTATCTTTATCTTTATATAAGCAAATATCCTCTGTATGCAAAGTTTTATCACTTCCAATTCAAGGTTGCACCGTTTCGGGAACAATTGGTCCACTAACACAACGTGTAAATCTTCAGACTCAGCTTCAAATCCAGATAGAGTCTATTTCAGTAACGTGCATTTTTCTTATTGTTAAAAACCTATCAGTCCCATGTATCCTGAGTATGGAATTCTTGAAGCAGACGAAAGCTAAAATTGACATCGAGTGTGGAATCTGTACTCTAGTAGCGAGCCAGCAACAAGTAACTGTAAATTTGTTAAGAAGTAAGGTGAAGACAAACTTTGGGGTGCTTCAAATAGCAGTACGGAAATGGACTAAAAGACAACAGTACAGTCAGACAGAAGACATGACAGATCCTGAAAGTGTTAATGACGATGAGTATAAAGACCTAATTCTCGGTCAGAATGAATTATACGGTAAAGCTAGTGAGTCCACTGAATTATCGAAACAACAGAAGAATGAGCTTTACAATTTGTTAACAGATTACGTTCAAGTATTTTCTAAGAAACCTGGACTAATAAAAGGCTTTGAATATCGAATGGATGTCCTGCCCCATTCAACCTACTGTAGAACAAGCTATTCCATTCCATATGCGAGACGCGAAGCCGTCAAATGCGAGATCAGGAAAATGTTAAGCTGGATTGTGATAGAAGTATCTCATTCACCTTATTCGAGTCCTTTATTGCCTGTACTAAAATCAGATGGTAGCGTAAGGTTAGTCCTAGATGCAAGATCAATCAATAAAATTATAGTACCCATAAGAACGAGACCAGAGGCTCTTGAAGAGCATCTGCAGAAGTTTCATGGAGTTAAGTATTTGAGCACCCTTGATTTGAAAAGCAGTTACTGGCAAGTAAAACTTGCGCAGGAGTCTAGGAAGTACACTGCGTTTATATTTGCAGGTAGATCTTACCATTTCAAAGTTGTACCGTTTGAACTAAATGTGAGTTCCGGAATTTTTATTTCTGCCCTTGACTATGTACTAGGTCCTGAACTTTTAGATGAGGTAACAGTCTGTGTGGATGATGTTCTTGTAGCATCGAAAAATTGGGAGGATCATGTGATCCTTCTGCAAAAGGTATTTCAACGATTCGGAGAGTATGTTGTTACAGCAAATCTTAAGAAATCCAAGTTTGGAAAACGTGAAATTAAATTTTTCGGACATATCATCACCCCTGAAGGAATTAAACCTGACCCGGAAAAATTGTCTGCTATAAAAAACTTTCCAACCCCTGTTCCAAAAAAGCAACTGAGAGGATTTATCGGTCTTACGTCATTTTTCAGACGTTTTGTTCCCAATCAGGTATTGAACAATCCCGCTCTTCACAACCTTTTAAAAAAGAATTCACATTGGAATTGGACGCCGGAATGCCAAGACGGATTTCAGAAAATTAAAGACAGTCTTGTTAACAGTACCATTCTCCATCCTCATCAGATGGATAAGGAATTTTGTATTACTGCAGACGCTTCCTTTGTGGTTATCGGCGCTTGTCTTTTCCAGATTCAATTAGTAAATGGACACGAGCAAATCCAAGTGATTAGCTTTGCGAGTCGAGTGTTATCTGAGCGTGAAAAGTCTTATTCGGTTACGGAGTTGGAGGCACTTGCCGTAGTATGGGCTTTTAGGTGATGTAACTATTATATCTATGGAAGAAAAATTAAAGTCTATTCAGACCATCAAGCTTTATCATTCCTCCTTACATGCAAATTGCAACATCCTCGTCTTACTCGATGGTGCTTATTCCTGCAGGAATATGACTTTGACATTGTTGTTGTTGTTGTGGTCTTCAGTCCTGAGACTGGTTTGATGCAGCTCTCCATGCTACTCTATCCTGTGCAAGCTTTTTCATCTCCCAGTACCTACTGCAACCTACATCCTTCTGATTGCTTAGTGTATTCATCTCTTGGTCACCCTCTACGATTTTTACCCTCCACGCTGCCCTCCAATACTAAATTGGTGATCCCTTGATGCCTCAGAACATGTCCTACCAACCGATCCCTTCTTCTGGTCAAGTTGTGCCACAAACTTCTCTTCTCCCCAATCCTATTCAATACTTCCCCATTAGTTATGTGATCTACCCATCTAATCTTCAGCATTCTTCTGTAGCACCACATTTCGAAAGCTTCTATTCTCTTCTTGTCCAAACTATTTATCGTCCATGTTTCACTTCCATACATGGCTACACTCCATACAAATACTTTCAGAAATGACTTCCTGACACTTAAATCTATACTCGGTGTTAACAAATTTTTCTTCTTCAGAAACGCTTTCCTTGCCATTGCCAGTCTACATTTTATATCCTCTCTACTTCGACCATCATCAGTTATTTTCCTCCCCAAATAGCAAAATTCCTTTACTACTTTCAGTGTCTCATTTCCTAATCTAATTCCCTCAGCATCACCCGACTTAATTAGATTACATTCCATTATCCTTGTTTTGCTTTTGTTGATGTTCATCTTATATCCTCCTTTCAAGACACTGTCCATTCCATTCAACTGCTCTTCCAAGTCCTTTGCTGTCTCTGACAGAATTACAATGTCATCGGCGAACCTCAAAGTTTTTATTTCTTCTCCATGAATTTTAATACCTACTCCAAATATTTCTTTTGTTTCCTTTACTGCTTGCTCAATATACAGATTGAACAACATCGGGGAGAGGCTACAACCCTGTCTTACTCCCTTCCCAACCACTGCTTCCCTTTCATGTCCCTCGACTCTTATAACTGCCATCTGGTTTCTGTACAAATTGTAAATAGCCTTTCGCTCCCTGTATTTTACCCCTGCAACCTTTAGAATTTGAAAGAGAGTATTCCAGTCAACATTGTCAAAAGCTTTCTCTAAGTCTACAAATGCTAGAAACGTAGGTTTGCCTTTCCTTAATCTTTCTTCTAAGATTAGTCGTAAGGTCAGTATTGCCTCACGTGTTCCAGTGTTTCTACGGAATCCAAACTGATCTTCCCCGAGGTCGGCTTCTACTAGTTTTTCCATTCGTCTGTAAAGAATTCGTGTTAGTATTTTGCAGCTGTGACTTATTAAACTGATAGTTCGGTAATTTTCACATCTGTCAACACCTGCTTTCTTTGGGATTGGAATTATTATATTCTTCTTGAAGTCTGAGGGTATTTCGCCTGTTTCATACATCTTGCGCATCATATCGTAGAGTTTTGTCAGGACTGGCTCTCCCAAGACCGTCAGTAGTTCCAGTGGAATGTTGTCTACTCCGGGGGCCTTGTTTCGACTCAGGTCTTTCAGTGCTCTGTCAAACTCTTCACGCAGTATCATATCTCCCATTTCATCTTCATCTACATCCTCTTCCATTTCCATAATATTGTCCTCAAGTACATCGCCCTTGTATAGACCCTCTATATACTCCTTCCACCTTTCTGCTTTCCCTTCTTTGCTTAGAACTGGGTTTCCATCTGAGCTCTTGATATTCATACAAGTCGTTCTCTTATCTCCAAAGGTCTCTCTAATTTTCCTGTAGGCAGTATCTATCTTACCCCTAGTGAGATAGGCCTCTACATCCTTACATTTGTCCTCTAGCCATCCCTGCTTAGCCATTTTGCACTTCCTGTCGATCTCATTTTTGAGACGTTTGTATTCCTTTTTGCCTGCTTCATTTACTGCATTTTTATATTTTCTCCTTTCATCAATTAAATTCAATATTTCTTCTGTTACCCAAGGATTTCTACTAGCCCTCGTCTTTTTACCTACTTGATCCTCTGCTGCCTTCGCTACTTCGTCCCTCAAAGCTACCCATTCTTCTTCTACTGTATTTCTTTCCCCCATCCCCCATTCCTATCAGGTGTTCCCTTATGCTCTCCCTGAAACTCTGTATAACCTCTGGTTCTTTCAGTTTATCCAGGTCCCATCTCCTTAAATTCCCACCTTTTTGGAATTTCTTCAGTTTTAATCTACAGGTCATAACCAATAGATTGTGGTCAGAGTCCACATCTGCCCCTGGAAATGTCTCACAATTTAAAACCTGGTTCCTAAATCTCTGTCTTTTAGTATCTCCAGGGTTCTTCCATGTATACAACCTTCTTTCATGATTCTTAAACCAAGTGTTAGCTATGATTAAGTTGGGCTCTGTGCAAAATTCTACCAGGCGGCTTCCTCTTTCATTTCTTAGCCCCAATCCATATTCACCTACTACGTTTCCTTCTCTCCCTTTTCCTATACTCGAATTCCAGTCACCCATGACTATTAAATTTTCGTCTCCCTTCACAATCTGAATAATTTCTTTTATTTCATCATACATTTCTTCAATTTCTTCGTCATCTGCAGAGCTAGTTGGCATATAAACTTGTACTACTGTAGTAGGTGTGGGCTTCGTATCTATCTTGGCCACAATAATGCGTTCACTATGCTGTTTGTAGTAGCTTACCCGCATTCCTATTTTCCTATTCATTATTAAACCTACTCCTGCATTACCCCTATTTGATTTTGTGTTTATAACCCTGTAGTCACCTCACCAGAAGTCTTGTTCCTCCTGCCACCGAACTTCACTAATTCCCACTATATCTAACTTCAACCTATCCATTTCCCTTTTTAAATTTTCTAACCTACCTGCCCGATTAAGGGATCTGACATTCCACGCTCCGATCCGTAGAACGCCAGTTTTCTTTCTCCTGATAACGACATCCTCTTGAGTAGTCCCCGCCCGGAGATCCGAATGGGGGACTATTTTACCTCCGGAATATTTTACCCAAGAGGACGTCATCATCATTGAATCATACAGTAAAGCTGCATGCCCTCGGGAAAAATTACGGCTGTAGTTTCCCCTTGCTTTCAGCCGTTCGCAGTACCAGCACAGCAAGGCCGTTTTGGTTATTGTTACAAGGCCAGATCAGTCAATCATCCAGACTGTTGCCCTTGCAACTACTGAAAAGGCTGCTGCCCCTCTTCAGGAACCACACATTTGTCTGGCCTCTCAACAGATACCCCTCCGTTGTGGTTGCACCTACGGTACGGCTATCTGTATCACTGAGGCACACAAGCCTCCCCACCAACGGCAAGGTCCATGGTTCATGGGGGGGACTTTGACATTATATATACATATATATATATACATATATATATATATATATATATATATATATATATATATATATATTAAGGTAAAGATAATGTTCTAGCAGACGCACTTTCTCGCTCACCTGAGAGCTTAACAGAAACCAGCGAACTGGTGGAACAAATGTCTAATTATAAAGTTTTCTTAATGAAAGATCCAATTCACAGAAAATATTTTCTTCAGTTATGTAGGCAGATTCAGATTCTTCAAAATACAGATCCAAAATGGAAAAAGGTTAGACAAATTCTTCACGAAAATCCAGCCCACAAGTTGTCCAAGTTTTATAAAGTTCACAACCAAGTGCTATTTCATAAAACGTCTGAGTCATCTGAGAGGTGGTGTGTTTGCATCCCTCGAAATTTCATTGAACATCTTCTGTGATACACTCACATTTCATGGGGTCACTACGGACCAGAAAAATGTAAAAGGAAAATCTCGACTTACTGTTATGTTCCCAATCTACATCATAGAATTCATAAATTATTAAGAAACTGTGTCATCTGTCAAAAGGCAAAATCCTTAAACATTTCCACTTCACTCCCACTAAATCCAATAATTGCTGAAAGGCCAAACCAACTTCTTAGTATTGATTTGGCAGGTACACTACCCACCGGTAGGTGGGGCGCTAAATACTTAGTAGCAATCCTGGACAATTTTTCTAAGCACATAAGACTGTACACAGTGAAATCTTCTTGTGCAAATCCAATAATTCGTCGCACTGAAAATGATTATTTCCCACGATTCGGGGTTCCAGAATCAATCTTGACCGATAATGCTTCAAATTTCACATCACGCCCGTGGCGTGCATTTCTTGCTCGCCATGGAATCAAAAAAATTTTGATATCCCTGTTTCGACCGCAATCGAATCCGACAGCAAGAATCTTCAAAGAATTTAACAGATTTATAAGGACGTACATTCCGAATAAGCAATCTAAGTGGGTAGACTCCGTAACACCTTTCGAACAGATTGTAAACCACCTTCCTCATCTGTCGACCGGATTCACGCCACATGAGTTAATGTCAAGATCAAAAGAAAGGAATGAATGGATAGACCCCCTTCCAAAGTCCAACGAATTGGACCTAGACGTAAAAATCAGGCAAGCTTGAAAGGTGGCTACACTGAGCCACAGCGCCAGAGATTGCGCCAAAGAGTATTATTCAGCCGCCTCCACTGGCACTGCTTGGGCAGAACTCGTAGTAGTCAGTGTCTGTCGAGGACTCGTAGTAGTCAGTGCTTGGGAAGAACTCGTGGGAGTCAGTGCTTGCTGAGATGTGATACTGAAGAGTCTTGTTGAGATGTGGTAGTAGAGAGTCGGTGTGGAGATATATTGTAAGGATTAGTGTGATTTTCATCAATATAAATGAGGTAACAAACTCCTTTTCTTTTTTTTCTCATTATTTCAATGTCCCGAATAATGCGTCATTACAGGTTCAGTCAACAAAGCATCTGGCGTGTGTTCTTGTATTAGAGTGTAATTCTGCTTTCCTTACGCAATTATAGTATTTCTATTTTTTAATTACTTCAGTATAAATGATAGTTAAAATTTCTTGTTTTAGTGAAGAAGAACCGTGCCAGATGTGTACGTTGAATCACACTTCCACAAACAGAACAGCTACACTTGAGCTTTGTTGGCTGCGTAGGTTTTATAGTTGCTGGGGACTTAATTAATTAATTGTGTTAACGAAAATTTTCATTTCATTCTTTGTTGTTGTTCCATGCAGTCAGATTGCGTAATAATACTAGTCAGGGCCAACCGTTTACGAGACTTGCGTAGTCGGACAGACACCAAAATTAAAAATTATTTTCATTTTATTTAATTAAGCCCCCATGCAAGCTCTCATATCATTGACAACGTATGCTAACCTCCGAAAAAAGGCATTTGATAAGAAGGTAAACAGGGTAATCGATTTCAAAGAAGGAGAAAAGGTATTAGTCAGTACTCACTTCAAACCATCCCTGTTGTTAAAGAAGAATCGTAAGTGGCAACACATTTATGAAGGTCCCTTTGTGATAATGAGGAAACCACACATTGGTAGCTATTTGTTATCTGACCCTGCCACGAATAAAATCAAAGGATTGTTCCACCATCATGATTTAAGAAAATTTTATAACGCCAGGAATTAAGTTAATTTAAGCTGTAAGAAAATTCTAAGGTATTGGAGATTAGGATTAACCTATGAGTGACAAGAACTGAACTGAACTGACTACGGACGTTAACCGGTGCTAAAAGGAAACCTTATGTATTAAAACAACGCGTCTGGAAAATAAAATACAGAATAAGTTGTAGACAAGTATTTATATGAATAGTCTTTATGTCAACAGGAGGACATGTCCTAGAGGCGATTTTCAATTTTAGTTATAAGTTCGTATGTAAGAAAAATGATGTACTCAAGAGGTATTAATTAGCCCCGAGGTACTAAAATGAGGAAAGAGGAAGGAGCGAATGATAAACTTCTCTCGCTAAATAGTAATTTGAAAATGAGCAGGAAGAAGCGAATAATGCACTTCTCTCGGTAAATAGTAATATGAAAATGATGATTATATGTGCTTAGTATTAGAAAGTGAAATTTAATCGAGGACAAATTAATGAGCTGTTTTGAAAGAAAATACTTAACGTCCAGACAAAAGAGGAAAGTAATGTGAAAAGATTCGATTCCATGAGGCTATTCCCTATTTTCAAATGTGACGTAAATAAGGCACCACCTGTTAGCGCAAAACAGTCAGTAGATTTAACTTGTAAGTTCCAGCACAGTGCTGTGCCAGCGATAAAATAACATCTCTTTGAAGTAAACAGATGCCTAGGATTAAGCATGAACAGATTGATAACGCAGTGCAATTGTTCTAAAAAGGCATGAAGTTAACCTTAAGTAAAAGCGTGATGGAATAAAAAGGAAGTTTATTAGATAACGCAAAGTAAGATGAGTCCAGACTATAAACAAGCTGAGTAAAAGAACATATGAGTAACATGGTTTATTATGCCAACTTCACGGTACTATTGAGCATTAGCGATACTACAAATTCACAAGCTAGCAGCAAATAGAATAAGAATGTCGCCCACGCTTCACAGGTCGCGACAGCAGCCAACAACAACACTCTAGTGAGAGGCTTATATATACAAATGATAATTAATACCCAAATGCGTAAAGCATAAACTTGACTTAGTCTAAGAAATGAACAAAGAGTAGTAGCATATTAGATATACATGCTTGAAGTGATAGATTTTATTTTAAGTGCGCACTGCAATATTTATTGTTTTCTCTGTGATTATGTGATTATTGAATCCCTTTCCTAAGTGCAAATCCTTTAAGATCCTTGATCATATCCACTCCTCAGGATCAACTTGTAAAGATGCACGTGTGCTTGGGAAGTGAGGCACTACGTATAAAAATGAGTAGGTTCGCGACGCGCAAATTGCTTTTGTAATGCGTAATATAAATTAAATTTTCGACCTAGTTGAGGAGTAATTTAAATTCTATCGACGATCCGCGAGTAGGCCCGCTTTGCCCACTTTTCTTTTTCGACTGTTTGTATTTCTAAACGAAATCCAGAGGCAAAATTGCTATTTTCAAATCTGTCCTCGAACTTTCTTTAAAGACAAGCACATACGAGAAAAACTTTGGCATAAATGAAGCTCCCCTCACAAGTCACTAAATAAGATGAGCACTAAAAAAATGTATTGGGCCTACAAAATGAATAAGCAAGCGTGATAAAGATTACTATGAATGAAATTAATTTGTAAAGGAGATTGGAATGAATTTTGGTAAAAGTAAAAGGACTTATAATAGCTTACCTGTGACCGTAGGCATAAATAGTTAAAAAAAAGACTAATTAAGAAACAATTGTTCTGATTCAAAGTGGTCAGTTAGATTATTTCTCGATTTAAATGAACTCTTGTAAATATTAGTATGTAAATCAACTTGTAAACACCGTGTGATGTTATGAAGCGAGAATTTATTTTAATATACCGTTCATGTGGACGCTCACCACAGTGCAAGTGAAGTTTTAAAGTTGGACGATTTTCAGTGGCAGTATTCTACTACACCATATGTGTGAAAAATTCATTGATGTGTGCAGTGTATAATAATCAGTGTCATTCCACACATGCAGTTGCAGCGGTAGCTACCACATACCTGTAAATCCGTAATTGGATAGTGGACAGGAAGTGATGCGAGGCAGTTTCGGTGGCAGAAGCTCCCTCAAGCAATCTAAAAAGGACAAAGCCACGATCCGCCAAACAAAAGCGACGCACGGCACCTCAAACGCGAAATCAACGCTCTGCAAGAAAGCTCCGGTCATGTGCGCGCGCACAGACTGAATTTCAAGATTGCTCGCAACAGTGGAGGCGGACAGCCACCAAGTGACGAAATAATGTAAACGTTCAACCGCCAACACAGTTGCTGTGTGCTACATTCTGTAGCAAAAACATTCACACCCGGTACTGTAAACATTTTTGTATGTATCATAAACCTTCTGAGGGACTCTAAGACAGAGAAGTTAGCGTAATTATTATAATGACTGATTGTACACAGAGATAAGTCACAAGGTTACCTCTGAACATTGTTGAAATGTAAACTTTAACGAGAGGTCACGATACGAATGAAAATAAGCACACGAAAATACGTCAGAGGATCCCATCCTCCTATATCCCATCCCACATGTATATAAAATTAGTTTTGTAAGCTATTCTAATATAAGATATTTTATCTGTTTCATATGTGAAATAATTCGGAGACACACACTCGAGCCCTGAAAGTGAAAGATATGGACTTCCTTGTCGAAGCCTTCACCAGTGGCCGCTCTACAATCCAAGTCTATCATAAATAGTATATGTGCGACGAAAATAAATGTATAATTAAGTGCGATAACGGACAAGGCAATCAATTGACAAGACGATGACAATATAATGAATACAGTCAAAACATAAAGTTGTGTACCAGTTATGATAGTCAAATTACTTTTGCAACGATGAAAAATGAAGTGTGACTCTATTTCCCTACAAATTTTGTAAATATGTGTACTTATAGCCTTAATTTTAAGAATCATCAAGAAAGACTGAATCCATACCAACACTGATAGAATAAAATCACAATGATCCACCGTCAGTAATTACAAATTGAAACGTTAATTATTTTATTATGGAATGAATGTAAAACGAATCTTTTAATAACCTGTATGTTACACCCGAAAATTACAAATATTCCAGTGGGCATGAGGACGAAAGTAACACCTTCGGTATTCCTTCCCTCCTCATGAGAGGCAGTGTAATATTAGTAATTTTCGCCTCACAAACATTAATATACGCTCAATAGTAAAAGCCTGATGGCCTAAAGTTATCGAACAATTGTAAACTAAAAGAAATGAACCATCGCATAGCAGCGACAGAGTCTATTATTCTTTATCTTTGCCGTTCTTGCGCGGTGCCTGTAGATCTCTATGTACATGTATCGAATAATGATATAAAAAAGAATTCTGTTGTTTCAAGACAAATGAGGCTTTTGGCGCCTCACCTTTTTACTGTTTGTATTCTATGAAAGGCGGACTCGGACTTGCTGCGTTCCACAACTGTATTTTATATTTTATGTGAAAATATTGTGTGAATATGCTAACTGTTATTTTTTCCAATCAAAAAACATGTAGTTTCTTGTAACTGATTATGAACAGACAGCGTCAAGAGGACATTTTGACTGTTATGTATAAAGTATTTAACCACAATGGTCATCTATTGTAATTTAATATGAAAAGGTACTTAGCATTAAAAAAACGTGTGTTAAAGATAAGTGTGCTTATTTTAGTAAATTAACCTTGATGATTTCCATCTCCTTATTTACCTGAATGATAATTATTTTGTGTTACTTCATCACCAGAAATTACGATCACGCTGATGGGCCGAACGCAGCATGAGGCAGGAGGAACATTATCGTTTTCCTATTATTTCTGAACCAAATCTTTTTTTAATTGTGTAGTGTTGCATATCTTTTAAAGTCTATAAATCTTCTGGTTCCTTAATGTTGATCCGGGTATGACTACATCGCGACTATAAAAATGCACAGAAATGATAATGTTTCTTCCGAACAATCTCAAATATATCAATATGCTGCTCTTATTCAGGTATTTAATGCTCAACGTATGTTATTATAATAGTGTAATCAATCCCTGATTCTGTTGCCAAGTGGCCCACCAAAATATTCACTTTTTCGAAACTAAAAAAAAAATAAATCTTTTTTATTTTCGCCCCCCAAGAGCAACGCTACAAGGCTTATGCGAATAGGGGTCAGAAAATCCTTTTTAAGAAAGGAACGGAAGGATTTATTAAACACGGCCCAGAAATGATACATTTACATTTAGAAGAACTTGCTCGAAGTGCCGTTTGCATGCACCCTTTGAGTCCGCTTTCCATATTTTTCCGTACGTTGTGGAAAACTCTTGATGAGTTATGTATTTGGCCACATCAATTATGGATACACTCCCCCAGTATATAGGCATTCGGTACAGCAATTGAACACGCCAAAGATTTTAAGTGTCCCCAAATCCCCAAATGATAATTCAAATCTGGCGATAGAGAAGCCCATGCTATATAACCCCTTTGGCCAAGCCAAATGCTCGGACACTGGTTATCGAGATACTGGAGAACTGTCCGTGTATACTAAGATGGAGCACCATCGAGCATAACAACATTCGTTGGACGAGGCTTAGAGGATAAGCGTCGAGTAAATGAAGCAAATCATATCCGAGAAACTGTAGATACGTTTGTCCAGTAAGACGTTGCGGAAAGTGTGGACCATTGAGATGAATATGAATGATTCCTTATCATACATTGAGACGAGCCGCTGTTGATGTTTGTATTGTCGCACTTCGTGAGGGTATTCGTAAGTCCAGACGTGATGGTTATCATAATTGAAGATCCCATCACGTGAAAAGCCAGCTTCGTCTGTGAATACGGTACGTAATAAGGACTGCAGAAATTCGGCATACTGCCATAACATGCGTTTACGGTAAGCTATTCTTGACTGAATGTCTGCCTGATTTAAACTTTGCATCGTTTCATGCGGAATGTTCCATATCGTCATGTGATTAACGCCTTCACTTCTCGCAATTCCTTTTATATTAGGTGCTGGATTTTCATGTAGAGTAAGAGCTCTTCAAGCTCAGACGTTCGTACATTGCGTGTTCTCCCATCATCTGCAACTCTCTGCTCAAATGAACCTGGGCTTTACAAACGCTGGTGTGGTCGTACAAACGTTTTTGCACACGGCAGTGCCTCACAAGGAAACGTTAAGTATGAAACTGACATGCTGCGTGCGCATTCTCATCTGCTAGACCGTACATGTGGCGGATATCTGTCATTCCAGACACCGAGGACATGATAGCGTTGTGTTGCGATGGAAGTCACCCTAAAGCAAAACAAATGGCATGACAAGACCAACTGTAAACAAGAATGCGATTAAGAAGGCAGATTTGAGGTACGTTACACAACCATGAGTCATTACAGAGAATTACTTTCGTGCCTCCCTAACGAAGGATTTTTGGATCCATGTTCACATAATTTTTTGTAAGAATAAATACATACAGTTTCTGACACGCACTTTTATTCACCCTCTCTAGTGACAATATTCAGAGATGAGAAGTCATGGGATAGCGATACTCACATACTCAGATGACCGTAGAATTGATTCAATAAGGTACAAAAAGGCAGTGCATTGGCGGAGCTGTCATTTGTACTCAGGGAAGTTATGCGAATAGGATTCCGATGTGATTACGGCCACACGATGCAGAGAAGCAGATCTTGAACGCCGAGTGGTAGTTGGAGATAACATGAGACAAAAATGGCTCTGAGCACTATGGGACTTAACATTTAAGGTCTTCAGTTCCCTAGAACTTAGAACTACTTAACCCTAACTAACCTAAGGACATCACACACATCCATGCCCGAGGCAGGATTCGAACCTGCGACCGTCGCGGTCGTGCGGTTCCAGACTGTAGCACCTAGAGCCGCTCCGCCACACCGGTCGGCTAATTTGAGACATTCCATTTCGGAAATCGTTAGGGAATTCAATATTCCGAGATCCACAGTGTGGAGAGTGCGACGAGAATACGAAATTTGAGGCGTTACCTCTCAGCACCGACAACGCAATGGCCAACGGCCTTCACTTAACGACGAAAAGCAGCGGCGTTTGCGTAGCAAGTACTAACAGCCAACCAAGCCTGCGTGAAATAACCGTAGAAATCAATGTGGGACGTACGGCGAAAGTATCTGGTGGTATAGGATGGCGAATTAGCGTTAATGAGCTATGGCAGCGAACGACCGACACGAGTGCCTTTGCTAGCAGCACGAGATGGCTTGCAGCGTCTCTCCTAGGCTCGTGGCCATGTCGGTTGGATCCTATTCGACTGTAAAACCGTGGCCTGATCAGATGAGTCCTGATTTCAGTTGGTAAGAGCTGATGGTAGGTTTCGAGTGTGGCACAGACCCCAAAAAACCTTGGATCCAAGTTGTCAACAAGGCATTGTGCAAGCTTGTGATGGTTCCATAACGGCGTGGGCCCTGTTTATATTCAATGAAGTGGGTCCTCTGGTCCAGTTGAACAGTTCATTGACAGGAATTGGTTTTGTTAGATACTTGAAGACCATTTTCAGCCATTCAACGATGGAATATTTAAGAATAAAAATGTGCCTTGTCACCGGGCCATACGATATGGCGGGTGGTTCGATGAAAATTGTGGACACTTCGAACGAATGGATTTACCACCCAGATCGCCCAATGTGAATCGCATCGAACTTTTATGGGACATAATACAGAGGTCAGTTCGTACACAAAATCCTGCACCGATAACTCTTCGGAAATTATGGACGGTTATAGAGGCAGCATGGCTCAATAATTCTGCACGAGACTTCCAACGACTTGTTGAGTCCATGCCACGTCGAGTTGCTGCACCACACTGGGCAAGAGGAGATCCGACACCATATTAGGCGGTGTCCTATGACTTTTATCACCTCAGTGTAGTGAAACTATTAATGGGAGAATTTAACTTTCCTAAGATACTGACAGAATAAACCTCACTTCAGATCCACGTAAATATTTTACCACACAAATGTCACTGCTTTTTATAATTTTTTTTATTTAATTTCTGGTGTTAATAATTATTTGATAGTGTACAGTGATTATAGTTACAGCCGTTATGATAAGGTATTCGACCGAAATATAAGCAATAATGACTTGGGAACATCAGCACACAGAAGCAAATGCTTAAACTTAAATAATTACTATCTTCCTATGAAATTTATCAGAAGGCACTGGGTACTCGAATATTCATCTAATACTAATCTAAACGAGTTCTGCTTACATATGGTATAAGGGCTCTTACGTCGGCAACAGTATCGATTGGGCTCCGATATGTACCAGGTCAGCCTTGATAGCTGATTTAAGTTAGTATGTCTCCACTGAGAATGCACTAACGTCAGGTCGCATAAATAATTCAATGTCATTTACTCCATAGTGTGAGTTTTCATTGCAACGACTGCCAGTTACCGTCTCTAAGCGCAAAAAACGACGCACGAATCGAACGGAAATCAGTATGTGTGACGTATGTGCAGAGACAAAAAAACGGATAATTTATTTAAGAGAAAGAACTTCACAAACTGAGCAGTTCAGTTACTCGTTGGTCCATCACTGGCCCTTATGTAAGCAGTTCTTCGGCTTGATATTCATTGAAAGTGTTATTTTATGTCCTCCTGAGGGATATAGTGCCAAATTATGTCCAACTGGCACATTAGATTGTAAAAATCCCGAGCTGGTTCGGAGGACCCTATCCATAATGCTCCAAACATTGTCAAGTATACGATCGCAGGCTCGAATCCTGCCTCGGGCATGGATGTGTGTGATGCCTTTAGGTTAGTTAGGTTTAAGTAGTTCTAAGTTCTACGGGACTGATGACCACAGCAGTCCCATAGTGCTCAGAGCCATTGTCACGTAGGGAGAGAACTGACGAACTTGCTGGCCAAAGTAGGGCTTGGTAAGCACCAAGACAAGCAGTAGAAACTGTCGCGCATGCGGGCGGCCATTATCTTGCTGAAATGTAAGGCCTGGATGGCTCAGCATGAAGGTCAAGAAAAAGGATCATAGAATATCGTCAACGTACCGCAGCGCTGTAAGGGTGCAGTGAATGATAACCAAGGTGTCCTGCAATGAAATAAAATAGCACCCCAGACCACCACCACTACTGCTTGTCGAGCTGTTGGTATCCCACCACTGTCTGGGGCGTGTCCAGACACTTCTTCGCTGCTCATTTAGGCCCAGTTCGAAGTGCGACTCATCAATGATGCTAATTGCACTCCAGTCAATGAGATTCCAGGGTCTGATAACAGGCGGCGACGTGTTTGCATGCGCTCCGGACAGTGTCATTCGCCATACGGCTCGACAACAAGAAATGATGATCTGGGGTGCCTATCATCTCATAGCTAGAGCCTTACAGCACAGCGGTACGTCCACGACAATCTTCACCCAGATTTGTTGCCACTCATGGTAAGCCACATTGGGCTCATATTTAAGCAAGATAATGCTTCATGTAGTTATAGTCAAGAGACCAGGACAGCACAGCGACGAGAACTGTTGGTAGCGCATGCGTAACCAACCAGTGATGGTGCGTGCCGCCAGTTATAGAGACTTTAGAAGCAGTTATGTGGAAGGCGAGTGTGTACCATATAGGCGCTGGAGGGATCTAAAAGTTTGCTTTACGAAGCCACAACCAGCAAGACCGCTTTACCATGGCAGAGATCCCACAGAAAACCTTAAATCTGGAGAGCAAACTATAGATTTAAATGCCTGTCCCCAAAAAGGCGAGTCCATTTACACCTCTTTCGCTAAAGGAGCGTGACAGTTAACCTGAAAAAATACAAAAATTTTCATGCAGAATCAGCTACAAAGTTCCTTGACTTCTGGAAGTCATTCGATACAGTGCCACCATTATTGTATAATGAACGAAATACGAACCTACTGAGCAATGGAACAATAGTTACTGATTTGTGGCGGATTTCTGGACTTTCTGGCGGACGCAACTCCAAGGGAGTATCCCAGGACCATTACCGTTTATAATATATACACCGTCGGGGGAAAAGAAATTAGTACACCTGGAAAGACGACATCGAATTTGATCCAGTGATGGTATATACCAGCTTTGGCGTAGTAGATGTATTGATATGGTTTCAATGTCGTCCGGCATCAGACAGTGTGGAATAGCTACCAGATCGCCATCTGTGTCTATCCTTGGGAATGCTCACAGCCAGAAGGCTCAGTATGGTGCAATCGAGTGAAAGGAGACGGCAACCATGCCACGGAGACCCAATCGTGCTTCCTACAGCCAACTGAATGAGTTTGGAAGGGGTCTGATTGTGGCCTATTGCGCGTCTGGATGGTTCTTTCGGATAACTACCACACAAGTTGGAAGTGCTGCATCAGCTGTGGAACGGTACTGGTATCAGTGATCACGTGAACATTCTCACACCCGTAGAAGAGATTCTGGGCATAGACGTGGCATATACACCTTCCAGGATCGTCGTATTGTAAGAGCAGCAGGGGCAGATCGTACAGCCACCACAGCACAGATAGGAGGGCTTCATATCACAAACGTGCCAACCCGAACTGTTGCGAACTGGTTATTAGCTGTGAGACCACGGGCACGCACACGTCTCGCCCGTCTTCCACTTACGCCACAGCATCAAAATGCACGGCTCGACTGGTGCCGTCGAAGAATCAGTTCTAAGATGAAATGGTGGGCCGCGTTCTTCAGCGATGAAAGCAGATTCTAGCTCTACACAAGTGACGATAGTTTTCACGTACGACGTAGATCTGGTGAGCGCTGTCTCGTTGAGCGCATTCGTCCAATACACGCTGACTCTATCCCAAGGCCTTATTGTCTGTGTGAACCTATGAATGCGAGAATTCAGCCTGGTGCGATAAGTTACAACTCTCGTTCACCATTGGTTCAAATGGTTCAGATGGCTCTGAGCACTATGGGACTTAACTTTTGAGGTCGTCAGTCCCCTAGAACTTAGAACTACTTAAACCTAACTAACCTAAAGAAATCACACACAACCATGCCCGAGGCAGGATTCGAACCTGCGACCGTAGCGGTCGCGCGGTTACGGACTGTAGAGCCTAGAACCGCTCGGTCACTATGGCCGGCTCACCATTGGTGTTTCTGGAGGGGATGCTGGCCTGCTCTCTGTACATGCTGAATGTCGTCGGACCCATTCTTTTGCCGTTCTAACAACAGGAAGGTGACGTGTTGTTCCAGCAGAATAAAGCTCGCCCACACACTACACGTGAAACTCAGCGTGGTCTGCAAGACGTGCGGCAACTTCGCTGAGCAGCACGATCTCCTGATTTGTCTCCAATTAAGCAAGTGTGGGATATGATGGGAGGAAAAGTGATTCGTGCGACTCATCAGCTAGCAAATATTACAGAACCATGTGAACAGATCGAGCAGCCGTGGCATAACGTATCCCAGAGCAATATTCGCCATCTGTACAATCGACTGGATGGTAGAGTCAGCGCCAGCACTGCCCCCCACCCCCCCCCCCCCCTCACACCCCCGTGGACGCTATGCGATGTACTCATATGGGTGTTTCAGTATGAGTCAATACTTAGTACCTCTGTACCGCTTGCGCTATTGATCTATGAATGTAATCATTTCATGTTCGCCTCGTGGAATGTTTCAACAACAAATCATGAGTGAACTGAAACCTCTAAAAGGGCGTACTAATTTTTTTCGTGACTGTATAAATGCTCTAGTGCGTGTCGTAGTTAATTGCTTGAGCTGTTCTCAGACGGTGCTGTTATCTCTCTGTAGGTTTAGAGTCCATAAGAATGTAATGAAATGTAGGAAGGGGGCAGGGAGCGGAAGATGACACTCAACCTAAACAAATGTAACATATTGCGAATAGGTACGTGAACTGCTGGTTCTATTACACGATTGGCGACAAATCGCTGGAAACATAACTATCGTACAGTATTTCGGAGTAACCGTCAGCAAAAACCAAATTGCAATGACCGCGTAAAAGTAATTGTAGGTAAATCAGACACCAGGTTTGAGATTCATTGGGTTGAGCTGAAGGAAATACAACCAATTCTCGAAAGAGCTGGCTTATACTATACAAGTTATATTAATGGAAGAGGCCGGCCGCGGTGGCCAAGAGGTTCTAGGCGCTTCAGTCTGGAACCACGCGACCACTGCGGTCGCACGTTCGAATCCTGCCTCGGGCATGGATGTGTGTAATGTCCTTAGGTTAGTTAGGTTTAAGTAGTTCTAAGCTCCATGGGACTGATGACCTCAGATGCTAAGTCCCATAGTACTCAGAGTCATTCGAACCATTTGATTAATGGAGGAGGTAGAGAAGATCGAGCCAAGAGCGTTACGTTTCGTAATGGTATCGTTTAATCGGCGATAGAGCGTTGTGGAGATGCTCAACAATGCCCAGTGGCAGACGGCTACAAGAAAGGTATTAACTATTGAAGTACACTACTGGCCATTAAAATTGCTACACCACGAAGATGACGTGCTACAGACGCGAAATTTAACCGACAGGGAGAAGATGCTGTGATATGCAAATGATTAGCTTTTCAGAGAATTCACACAAGGTTGGCGCCGGTGTCGACACCTACAACTTGCTGACATGAAGAAAGTATCCAACCGATTTTTCATACACAAACAGCAGTTGCCCGGCGTTGCCTGGTGAAACGTTGTTGTGATGCCTCGTGTAAGGAGGAGAAATGCGTACCATCACGTTTCCGACTTTCATAGAGGTCGGATTGTAGCCTATCGCGATTGCGATTTATCGTATCGCGACATTGCTGTTCGCGTTGGTCGAGATCTAATGACTGTTAGCAGAATATGGAATCGGTGGGTTCAGAAGGGTAATACGGAACGCCGTGCTGGATCCCAACGGGCTCGTATCTCTAGCAGTCGAGATGACAGGCATCTTATCCGCATGGCTGTAACGGATCGTGCAGCCACGTCTCGATCCCTGAGTCAACAGATGGGGACGTTTGCAAGACAACAACCATCTGCACGAACGGTTCGACGACGTTTGCATCAGCATGGACTATCAGCTCGGAGACGATTGCTGCGGTTATCCTTGACGCTGCATCACAGACAGGAGCGCCTGCGTTGGTGTACTCAACGACTAACCTGGGTGCATGAATGGCAAAACGTCATTTTTCGGATGAATCCAGGTTCTGTTTACAGCACCATGATGATCGCATCCGTTTTTGGCGACATCGCGGTGAACACTCGTTGGAAGCGTCTATTCCTCATCGCCATACTGGCGTATCACCCGACGTGATGGTATGAGGTGCCATTGGTTACACGTCTCGGTCACCTCTTGTTCGCGTTGATGGCACTTTGAACAGTGGACGTTACATTTCAGATGTGTTACCACCCGTGGCTCTACCCTTCATTCGAACCCTGCGAAACCCTACATTTCAGTAGGATAATGCACGTCCGTATGTTGCAGGACCTGTACGGGCCTTTCTGGATACAGAAAATGTTCGACTGCTGCCGCGGCCAGCACATTCTCCAGATCTCTCACCAATTGAAAACGTCTGTTCAATGGTGGCCGAGCAACTGGCTCGTCACAATACGCCAGTCACTACTCTTGATGAACAGTGGTATCCTGTTGAAGCTGCATGGGCAGCTGTACCTGTACACGCCATCCGAGCTCTGTTTGGCACAATGCCCAGGCGTATCATGGCCACTATTACGGCCAGAGGTGGTTGTTCTGGGTACTGATTTCTCAGGATCTATGCACCCAAACTGAGTGAAAATGCAATCGCAAGTCAGTTCTAGTATAATATGTCCAATGAATACCCGTTTATCATCTGCATTTCTTCTAGGTGCAGCAGTTTTAATGGCTAGTAGTGTATTACCAATGAAGTAGTTACAGTGTACGTTCGATGAGGAATTGGGTAGACGTACTACACGCTATCACAAACGTCTCGCGAAATAACCACTACGAGAAAATCCGAGAAATTAGAGCTCATACAGAGTTTTATCAACAGTTGTCTCCTACACATCATTCGTGAATGGAACACGGAGGGTTGAAATAATAGAAGAACGAGAATAAACCAGCTCTGTCACACACGATACGGGGCGTGCGGAGTATAAATGCAGATATAAGATAAAAAGTTTAGAATCTCCCTTCCATGCTCCAAAGAGAAATTACTTTTGTAATAGTGCCGTAAATACTTCATGCCATAAAATGACAGACCTGCTGTTGATGACATTCCCGTACCTGTGCTCCCAGTCTGTGTGCCGTACTTGGACCTGGGCAATAAAAACACCAAGCCGTAAACTGCTGACGGCCTGAGATTACCTTCGGTCGTTATCGAAGTTTTCTGGTCGACCACTGTGTGCGCTGTTACAGCATTCAGTCTATAAATTCCTTGCTCTGACAGGTAAGTCGTTCTTTCTTGATTAATCACTATTTTAGACCAATAAACTATCACTCGAATTTACTTACTTGAGTTCGGTCTCGAATTTTCTATTGCGAAACCATAACACTAAAACAAAAGCCTACCGTCAAATAACGAATTTCATTAAAAATTGCTTTTGCTCCGCACATAGTGTGTAAACCATAACTGTCATAACGTACTACAATTGCGTAGGGGAAGACGTGACGTACAAGATGTTTGCTGTCTATCAAGCTGGATAGAAACCCCAAATTGGCCTCCGAAAGCCACCTAAACCACAGTGCGTGCATGATATGTCGAATATCTTTCCCCCTTTATGCCATCGCCTCTCGTTAACATTCGTCACTTAACCTTTACTATGAGGACAAAGAAACAAAACAGACTTTTGAACAGGTAATGCGAAAACTACTTACGTTTCCAATTCGATCCAGACTTAACCTTTAGAAGCACAGTAGTCTCGTAGAAGGAAGACCAGCGAACCAAAACGATTTAACTGTTAATTCACAAAATTGTAAGGTAAAATGTACACAAACGTCAGTGTTAACGTTTGTAAGTGTACGACTAAGCCGGTGGCGTAAGAAATTCTAAGATCTCTAGCGGCGCGCGTGCGCTGTAACTAAGCAGGCTTTAGTAGGCCAGGTGAGGTTGTTCCCCGGCTTGATAGACTAGTTTAAACCCTGAAAATTACGAAATTGAGTTTCATCACCAGAGATTCATATTCGTATTCACACAACTGAGCTGCCGTACTTTACGATGAGTAACTGTAATAAACATACGCGGCGTCACTATCCTAAGACAAGCTTCTATTGTACGGCATTATGCATGGTGGAAGGAATTTTGAACTATTGCTTCACATTCTGTTTCCTGGCCCATTCGCTAAGTGAACGAGAGAAAAATGATGGCCAAAATGAGACTTCACGAGCCCTAAGCTCTCTTATCTGATACTTTCGCGAGCTATACTTGAGAGAGAGTAGAATCGTTGTGCAGTACGTCGGGAATGCTAATTTATCTGCTAGAAGTACGTCTTCTTTCCTCCATGCAGTAAACGTCGTGACCTTTGTCATTTCTGTTAGTTGTAATCCTATAGCTACTTTAATAAGCTGACATTTACTGTGATGACAGCCTCAACAAAATGGCGTCGATGTCGTCAGAAATTCACAAGAAAATGACGACGAGTATATTTGAGCATAAACGATACTTTAAATTCAGTCAGTGACTACGTATTGCAGTGGATACTTTCTAATTAATCCCAGTGAAACAATTTGGTATGCCCAACACTCCTTTGGCTCTGTTGTAATGGTAAAGCTTTTCCATCTCAGAATGGCAACTCCGCAACTGGACGTCACAACGCAAGAGCTAATCTTGGTAAGTGGTTGACTGCAATGCCAGGTTGGAATAACACTTCGTTGCTGACAGAATCACTGGTGGCACTCATCAGAAAGCTTTTTTTATTTGTATTTTGTACAGCAGATGTACTCCAAATAGACTTCTTCAGTCTTTACCCAGAGTTAGACGCTAGTGAATTAACGGACATCCAGTTGAAACTAAAGTTGGCTGATTGTTATGATTCAGAACTCCATGCCTCTGCTGCAAGGCATAAATTTATCAGTTCGTCTACGAGAAACCGCACAGCTGGGAGCAGAACCCGCGCTCCAGTGGTTCCGTACAAACTTATTTATGTATAGAAATAGTTCATCCGTCCCGGATATCGACAATCTCGACGATTTTTTTCTGTTATCGATATCGAATTCCAAGACTTTCGAGAAATTTTTAAGTTTAAGTTTAATTTTTGTGTAATTTTTCATTCGCTACTGTAATTTTTCATTTGTTTTATTTAATTTTGGATTTATATTAATATGCTATGCAGACGCAATTGCAGATGCGTTGACTTCCGCCCTCGCGCCTGTTACCATTACCGCTAAGATTTGACGGGCATCTCCAGAGAAGAAAATGGTACAGCTGGCTAAAGGGCTATTGTTGTTACACATTGTTTTGTGGAATGCTTCAACGGATATTTTAAGGAATATCGGAATCTCATCCCAAACAAATCTCATTTCAAACAAGCAAGTGCTATCCTGCCTGCATCAATTCCGAGTATTACTTTGCTTCGAAATATTACGGATGCTGTAAGTCTCATTGGTATAGGCTGCCTTGGAATATTTTTACGCTGAATAAGCAGTTCGTAAAGGACCTACGTCGCTACTTCTGCATGGCGGCTGTAGTTGGGCTGCCTTACGCCTATCACCGCTAGACGGCAAAAGGCATCATTTTCATAGTGGCAGTGGGCTTCATCATAGCTCAGCCAATTACGACGAAATACATGTGACTGATCTATACAAACATTGCTCGTGAATTACTATTACTGAAAACTAGATCAAAATCACTACAGTAGTTTAGGAGGTTTTTAAAGCGTTACGAATGCTGTGTAAGTTTGTCGTGGCAAAAGATGTTTTTATGTGATGTAACTACAAATTATCATTTTTGGGATTTTATCCCTTGCTTGTATATGAAATCATGCTTCTTGCCAAATTTCGCGATTCTAGGTCAACGAGACGTACCCTGTAGATTTTAATGAATGAGTTTGCAAGTATAAAACAATTGCCGTATCTTTTGACTGTGTTGCCAAGGGATCGTAGACTTTAGTATGTGACATAAATTTCATCTGGAGACCTCTACCCGCTCCTGAACAAAGCGGGTTTTCAACAGACGGACAGATACGCGGACAACAAAGTGATCATATGAGAGTTCCGTTACCACAGATACGGGCCTTGAAAACGGACAAAGCTACTACGATCGAATTGCTCAGTTGTATGGATTAATGGGTAATTGCACATTTCAGTGTCTCAATGACCTGTGTAGGCAATCATATGCGGATTCGTTAGTGTGGAGCATGATTTTAGTACTTTCCCTCGATGAGTGTTTTAAAAATGATTCATTGAAGCTAAACGCACATGGTCACTCACATTTTTACTATTCATGAGTGCTTTTGAGCATACGACGAAGTCGCCTGCGACATTACAGGATCCCTTCGTCGTTTTTCAGGCTAGTGAAAAACGACCGAGGCCACAGCGCTAACGCTGTCCAGAAAACAAAGCAGGCTGGTCTCAGTCGCCCATTCGAGGGTCACATCCGGAAAACAAGTTCACGGTAGGATACACTCATGTCACGAATGTTTTATTACGTATCAGCGTAAGAATTGTTATTTTCGAAAGGCCGACTGTAATTCCTGTCGCAAGAAGGTCCACAGGCCGAAGTTTATAATTAATTGCGTCAAATGATAGTGAATGGTTCACGTTTTACTGCCGAAAGTTCGTGTAGTGTCACGTTTTACTGACGAAAGTTTGAACGGTGGTCAACATTTCGCAGATTCGTTTTTCGATGACCTGCAGGTCCATGCACTCTTAGCATGATCCACAGAAATTTTGAAATTAGAAGTGTCAATAAAAGAGACCCCTGTCGCATTCCAACCTACTAAGTTCTTGTCTTTAAGGCCTATAAATTTACAAACTTATAGATGGTCAGGATCCCCACAGCTATGATCATTACATAATTAACTAGCTACATTAATGATAGTGTGCGACCAATTCTGTGTGCCACTGTGCTAACTTCGCTCAATGGAAGATCGGTCTAAATAAGCAAACATGTGTCTCAGCTTATCCATAGATACCCGACCGTTTCTGAGAAAATGACGGTCAAAGTTTTCGCTGCCATTTATTTGCGTTTCAGGAGGGAGGGCGTTAAACCGATGTAATGGATCGCCGGCGCAGTAGCTCAGCGTGTTTGGTCAGAGGGTTAGTTACCCTCTGTAATAAAAAAACTGAGTGACCAGATCAACGAATAACCTGAACAGGTGTCATCGGACGTCCGTCCTGAACAAATTCAACGAACAATATTGAACAAAATGAGATAAAAAAGAGAGATGGTGCAGTGGCTAGCGTTTCAGCTTCACACTTTTGCGTCCCTTATCCAAAATCCGACATTTTAAATTTTATTTTATTTACCTATCCATATTTGCAGAAGGTTATTACACCAATATTTCTCATTAAAATAGATTTTATTTACCTATCCATATTTGTAGAATATTTCTTATTAAAATAAAGGATATGAGGGTTGAGGTTGAGAGAGGGCAAGTAACTCACCTATTTTTCGTATATGGAAAATTATTAAACATTTTGTTACAACCTGATGCACCTTGAGTGAGACTCTAGAAAGTTAACGGTCTGAGCAGATGTTGATAGAGCCTGGTAGGGCACTAAAAGAATGAGGTATTTTTATGGTTCTTAGCTTGTAGAGACGGCATATTAGGAGTTGTAATCAATTGGCAGTGAGCCATCCATCATTAAATCTTGCTGAATAGGCCCATAGCCGTACAGGGCAGTCAGAGGAGCTCCTCATTGAGATAGGTCTCTAGCAGAACAATGCCACAATACCTGCATTGGCGCCAGCCAAAGCTTGGTCTGGGGGTAACAGACTGAAGGATCATGTCTACACAGTGGAGTTGTAAACTGGGCACTGTGTGCAGAGCCACCCGTAATAAAAATTCACAAGTTTTTGTGTTCGCCGATACTGCAAGTAGGCCTGTGAACCACTTCCATTGGCCGACTTGATTGTATAAGAAACTCTGGCATCTGAGAAACGTTTGGAAATAGAATCTTTATTACACCTCATAGCTAGGACTAACAAGCTCCAAATCACAGGCGATTTAGGTAAAGATCCTCAAGATTGTAGCTGTTCGCTTGTTGGTGTGGGAAGCGACACGACTTCATAGATCATCATCTTCCCCCTCTGCGAAAACTTAAAAAAGCCAGTAATTGCTGTTTTTTTTTTTCTTTTACAGAAATGCAGGTTTCTTAACTCTTGCCCTGGTTTGACATGAGTTTGTGCTGTGATGTGGTAGAGGAGATTTAGCGTCTCTAGAGTCCTGTGATCTGCTCAAGATGGCATGAAGGCAGTGTCTTTCATGCACTTTGACCTCACGTCTCGCCTTTGCCTCACACATCTTGCCAGCTGCAAGTTACATCACCGTACAAAGCGAACAGGGTAATATGCTGCCGCTCCGGCCTTGTCAGTGCGTACAAATCTCGATCGCCACTTGCTCTCAGCTGCACCTATATAGAGAAACTTGTGTAGATTTGAACAATCAAAGTATGCTCAGTGTCAGATCAATTCAGATTTATCCACATTTTTAGAGCCAGAGTAGTTGTCTCACTTGTGCCACACAGGGCCGTTGTCCATTGTGGTCTTAAACCACCTGTTAGTTGTTTACAGTATTCAATCAATAACTTGTTTAGCATAATTTCTGTCTGTCTTTTCCTTTTAAAAAAATTACATTTTCTTAGAATTCTAGAATTTCGGCTTAAAATCTCAATCATTTATGTAGTCTCCAAACAGAGTAACCTTTCAAAGTGTTTGTCTTGTTGTGGGTTGGCTTTAAGTGATCGATATATTCCGAGATCCCAAATCTTTACTCGTTCCCATGTAATAACGAATTTCCCGGTCGCTGTCTTGTCTTCTCTTGATGTGGTGGTCATACTATGCAGTGCCACATATTTAACCATTGACTTCGTTTCCTATTGCAGAGGGGCGAGGTGTATAAGAGAGAGTATATATTTAAATAACTCACTACGGAATGACAAAACACTGTTTCCTTAATTCTTCTAGATTCATATAAGTTATCAACTCACAAAACTGATAATTAACAAAGCTTTTCAGACGACATGTGCATACATGGTGCTTCGATGCTTCACCAAAACGATAAGTTTGTACTTAACTCCAGATAGCATGGCACTGACTCTGTTACAACATCAATTTTTCTTTAGAACATGACGATTGTTGTCAGACCCTTTCTTCTTTCGAGTCCACAGGACCCTCCAAAAAAAATTATCATCCGTTGCCTCTTTCGATCCCGCATTTTTCTTTCTCATATCTGCACATAAATTCCAACAAATCCAGGCCTAGTAGATGCTATTTACGCTGCTGCTAATGAAAGTCACTTTTTCCACACTCTCATCTTTCATCGATGTAGTAAAAGGAAAGTTAGACGTGTTGCTATGCTTTATAGAAACATGTACTATTACAGGGTATTATATCAACTGTAAAATTGCAACTGGGTTTCATAGTGTCATATATTTATTATATGGGGCGAAGAAAAATTCCCGCACTCGCATTTATCAGCACGAGTCCTCACATGTTGGCAATACAAAAATGTCTCTCGCAAAATTTCGTCCTGCGCACATTTCGTGCAGTAAATGAACGTTAAAGATCGGCAATCTGGCAACATTGTAATCAATTATATGGTAACTATCTCCGTCAGCAAACATAACTGCGCTGTGCAGTTGGTGCAGTTGATATCGTTTAGGGTTAGCATGTAGGAGGTCGAATGTTCGATTCTGGGTCGAGGCTTATGCGTTTTTATTTGCTAAAAGTAATCTCCGTGGTACGGTATCTAGCATCCTTATCGTCATATAGCACTTACAGTGGGTCTTCTACAAAACATTTGCAATTACATGCTATGAACACAGAAATGGAAACACAATCCTTTCCGTTGGTCAGCTTTTATAGAAGCCTTTTGCACGTCGTGGGGTCGAATTGTTTCGAGCCACTGAATCTTCTAGATTTCACACCTGTTTTCTGTGTGTCCTCCTCCAATTTTCCCATCGAAATTATTTTCAAAGCACGTTGTGAGCCTTACTGGTGACTGATGGACCTGAACTTGGCAAGAATAATAGTTGCTGTTAATTTACGAGGCTACTGGGGGAGGGTACACACGAAACAAGTTTATAATGTAGCAGATGCAGTGGTGTGAAATAATTCGCGTTCAGGACATGCAAAATATTTATTTTAAAGCTTGTCAATGAAAAAGATTTTATTTCCATTTCTGTGTTCGTAGTATGTTACTGCAAATGTTTTGTAGAAGTAATCGCTATAGTACGATTAAGATG